>NC_086449.1:183925843-184658343 GCF_028390025.1 Pseudophryne corroboree
GCCAAGAAGGACTTGGTAACCGGAACTTCAAGAGATGCTCACGGAAGGATCCGTGGCCTCTACCTCTAAGAAGGGACCTGCTCCAGCAAGGACCCTGTCTGTTCCAAGACTTACCGCGACTGCGTTTGACGGCATGGCGGTTGAACGCCGGATCCTGAAGGAGAAAGGCATTCCGGATGAAGTCATTCCTATCCTGATCAAAGCCAGGAAAGATATAACCGCAAAACATTATCACCGCAATTGGCGAAAATATGTTGCGTGGTGCGAGGCCAGTAAGGCCCCGACGGAGGAATTTTCAACTAGGTCGATTCCTACATTTCCTGCAAACAGGAGTGTCTATGGGCCTGAAATGGGGGTCCATTAAGGTTCAAATTTCGGCCCTGTCAATTTTCTTCCAAAAAGAACTAGCTTCAGTCCCTGAAGTTCAGACGTTGTGAAAGGGGTACTGTATATACAGCCTCCTTTTGTGCCTCCAGTGGCACCTTGGGATCTAAATGTAGTTTTTGGGTTCCAAAAGTCACATTGGTTTGAACCACTTAAATATGTGGAGTTAAAATATCTCACATGGAAAGTGGTCATGCTGTTGGCCCTGGCCTGGGCCAGGTGCGTGTCAGAATTGGCGGCTTTATCCTGTAAAAGCCCTCATCTGATTTTCCATTCGGACAGGGCGGAATTGAGGACTTGTCCTCAGTTTCTCCCTAAGGTGGTTTTCAGCGTTTCACCTGAATCAACCTATTGTGGTGCCTGCGGCTACTAGGGACTTGGAGGACTCCAAGTTGCTAGACGTTGTCAGGGCCCTGGAAATATAGGTTTCCAAGACGGCTGGAGTCAGAAAATCTGACTCGTTGTTTATTCTGTATGCACCCAACAAGCTGGGTGCTCCTGCTTCTAAGCAGACTATTGCTCGTTGGATTTGTAGTACAATTCAGCTTGCACATTCTGTGGCAGGCCTGCCACAGACAAAATCTGTAAAAGCCCATTCCACAAGGAAGGTGGGCTCATCTTGGGCGGCTGCCCGAGGGGTCTCGGCTTTACAACTTTGCCGAGCAGCTACTTGGTCAGGAGCAAATACGTTTGTAAAATTCTACAAATTTGATACCCTGGCTGAGGAGGACCTGGAGTTCTCTCATTTGGTGCTGCAGAGTCATCCGCACTCTCCCGCCCGTTTGGGAGCTTTGGTATAATCCCCATGGTCCTTACGGAGTCCCCAGCATCCACTAGGACGTCAGAGAAAATAAGAATTTACTTACCGATAATTCTATTTCTCGTAGTCCGTAGTGGATGCTGGGCGCCCATCCCAAGTGCGGATTGTCTGCAATACTGGTACATAGTTATTGTTACCAAAAAAATCGGGTTATTGCTGTAGTGAGCCATCTTTTCTAGAGGCTCCTCTGTTATCATGCTGTTAACTGGGTTTAGATCACAAGTTATATGGTGTGATTGGTGAGTCTTACCCGGGATTCAAAATCCTTCCTTATTGTGTACGCTCGTCCGGGCACAGTATCCTAACTGAGGCTTGGAGGAGGGTCATGGGGGGAGGAGCCAGTGCACACCAGATAGTCCTAAAGCTTTACTTTTGTGCCCAGTCTCCTGCGGAGCCGCTATTCCCCATGGTCCTTACGGAGTCCCCAGCATCCACTACGGACTACGAGAAATAGAATTATCGGTAAGTAAATTCTTATTATATGTTACCAATTGGACAAGATGTGGCCTTGCCACTCCGATTTACATTGGCATAAGTGTAATCCACAGGTAATATTGTGTACATTTTATTACATTCCCGATTATGTAACTGCTCTGGCGAAACATTTCCAGTCTGATAACCATAAAGATCTATTTATACCACTTGGTTTCTCCCCAGTAGTGCTTTTGCATCTCTATCCATCATGAATCCCCAAACACGATCGATATGCACTGGGTCACATACTGATTGCAATCCAGGCTGCTGTAGCTCTGAATTGGAAAAGCCCCCCACCCCAACTACTTCTAATGAGATCAAATCTAAACATCAGTTTTTTCTTAGAGATTAAGGAGATCATTCAGATCTGATCGCTGGGCTGCGTTTTTTGCTGTCCTGTGTTCAGATAATCGCCGCCTATTTTTGCCGTGCAAGTGTGAGATTGCATGTGCAGCTGAGCTGCTAAAAGTCAGTTTGTGTAGTCTCTGTGCAGCTCAGAACTTACTCTTCCAGTGCGATTGATTTCTGCTGATCGGGGCCGGAGCTGACGTCCGACACCCTCCCTGAAAACGCTTGGGCACGTCTGCGTTTTTCCGGACACTCCCTGTAAACAGTCAGTTGCCACCCACAAACGGCCTCTTCCTGCCAATCACCTTGCGAACGCCCGTGCGATTGGCTTTTTCGCACCATCCCGTCGCTGGCCGGCAATGCCTGTTGCCCGACGTGCCTGCGCATTGCGATGCATACGCATGCGCACTTAGGATCTGATCGCCCGCTGTGCGAAAACCCACAGCAGCGATCAGATCTAAATGACCCCCTAAGACCTTTGGCATGTCTTATTCCTCTGGGTCTAAAACACAATAATTAGAAAATATTCCCCATTGTCCTTTAGTTTATTTACTTGAAATTACTGATTTGTTGAAATGCTTTGTTGATGGGTTCAATATGTTTTCCCGGTGGACGGGATGTTGGTGGTCACAATACCGATGCCGGCATCTCGATCTTTGAAATCCCGACAGGAGCAAGGTGAATATGGTAACTCCTCTCCCCTACACCCTAACCATCCCTTCCCGCAGCCTAACACTAACCTCCCCCCATAGTGCCTAACCCTAACCTCCCTTCAGTGGTGCCTAACCCTAACCTCCCCTCGGTGGTGCCTAACCCCCCTCCTCACAGCCTAACCCTAACCTCCACCCCCCCCATAGTGCCTAACCCTAACCTCCCCTCGGTGGTGCCTAACCCTAACCCCCCTCCTCACAGCCTAACCCTAACCTCCACCCCCCCCATAGTGCCTAACCCTAACCTCCCCTCGGTGGTGCCTAACCCTAACCCCCCTCCTCACAGCCTAACCCTAACCTCCACCCCCCCATAGTGCCTAACCCTAACCTCCCCTCAGTGGTGCCTAACCCTAACCTCCCCTCTGTGGTGCCTAACCCTAACCCCTCCTCCTCGCAGCCTAGCCCTAAGCTCACCCCCAATAGTGCCTAACCCTAACCTCCCCTCAGTGGTGCCTAACCCTAACCTCCCCTTGGTGGTGCCTAACCCTAACCTCCCCTCCTCACAGCCTAACCCTAACCTCCACCGCCCCATAGTGCCTAACCCTAACCTCCCCTCAGTGGTGCCTAACCCTAACCTCCCCTCGGTGGTGCCTAACCCTAACCCCCCTCCTCACAGCCTAACCCTAACCTCCACCCCCCCCCATAGTGCCTAACCCTAACCTCCCCTCGGTGGTGCCTAACCCTAACCCCTCCTTTTCGCAGCCTAACCCTAAGCTCACCCCAATAGTGCCTAACACTAACCTCCCCTCGGTGGTGCCTAACCCTAACCTCCCCTCGGTGGTGCCTAACCCTAACCTCCCCTCGGTGGTGCCTAACCCTAACCTCCCCTCAGTGGTGCCTAACCCTAACCTCCCCTCCTCACAGCCTAGCCCTAACCTCACCCCCATAGTACCTAACCCTAACCTCCCCTCAGTGGTGCCTAATCCTAACCCCTCCTCCTCGCAGCCTAGCCCTAACCTCACCCCCCATAGTGCCTAACCCTAACCTCCCCTCGGTGGTGCCTAACCCTAACCTCCCATCGGTGATGCCTTACCCTAACCCCCCCTTCTCTGCAGCCTAACCATAACCCTCCCCCTTAGGTGGTCATTCCGAGTTTGTTCGCTCGCTAGCTGCTTTTAGCAGCATTGCAAACGCTAAGCCGCCGCCCTCTGGGAGTGTATCTTAGCTTAGCAGAATAGCGAACGAAAGAGTAGCAGAACTGCTACAAAATATTTTCTTGCAATTTCTGAGTAGCTCCAGACCTACTCCTAGATTGCGATCAGCTCGGTCCGTTTAGTTCCTGGTTTGACGTCACAAACACGTCCTGCGTTCGGCCAGCCACTCCCCCGTTTCTCCAGACACTCCCGCGTTTTTGCCTGACACGCCTGTGTTTTTTTGCACACTCCCAGAAAACGCTCAGTTACCACCCAGAAACGCCCCTTTCCTGTCAATCACTCACCGATCAGCAGTGTGACTGAAAAGCGCCGCACAAACAACAGCAAAACTGCTAAGTTTTTAGTAAAATAACTAAGCGCATGTGCGCTGCGTACCATGCGCATGCGCGTTTAGCAACAAATCGCAGCATAGCGAAAATCGGCAACGTGCGAACAACTCGGAATGACCCCCTTAGTTCCTACACCTAACCTCCCTCTGGTGGTGCCTAACCCCACACTCCCCGCAGCCTAGCCCTAACCTCCCCCCACCCACGCAACCTAACCCTCCCGGATGTCAGCTAGACTTCCTGTACTTGTCCTGTTCCCCCAGTTTTTGAAAACCTTTAATAAAAAAAAGATTGGAAAAAAGATTGGAAAGCTCTGGTTGAAATGCATGCCATGTGAATTATGAGATACAGCAAATGCTTATATACAAACCATATTATAATTCAGAATATGTGACAGCAAGCAATCTGAAGATCAGTTATTAGTTGTCCAGTACCCAGTCACTATTAGTGTCATCGCTGACAGCTAGCAATTATATAAAGTGTGCTATTAAAGTCTGAAATTGCCTGCAGCGAAATAAACAATAAACATATGCTCTTGAAAATGCGTAAAGCATACCAAGTGTTGGAAATCCAGATGAACCAGATCTGGTGAAGGTATAGACTACGTGGGTAGTCCTGTTTACAGGTGTAACAGTGAAAACACTACATGATAAGCATACAATATGCAGCTAATATGTATACAGTTGCTTAATAACAGTGATTACTGTATTACATTTTCAAAATTAATTAGGAACATTTGTGCATACAAAGACATATAACATAGTTCCACTGTATAATTTACATGGACAGCATTTGGGTCGTGAATTTGCCCAGAACTCAGACCTTTTAGGGGTCCCTCAATCAAATTGCTGCTTAACAAGATTGTGTCTTTGCCTTCAGCCACATCACAAGTATATACAATTCAATAATATTTCTCATTAGCTTTCCTTATTTTCTCAATGTAGAAACACTACAGGGATATAACATAGGGAAGGCAATATTTCAGGGGGTAATCTGAAACTGAAGATAAAATCCCAACTTTTCTAAAGTCCTGGTCACTGGTAGATGGCACAAGAGACAGAGCACCCCATGGGTAGGCACTTGTCAATGTAGTAGGACCCATCCAGCCTAAACCCCATGAACCTAAAGGAACCGGGATGTAAAGGGATGTCTAACTTAGCCCGCAGGGCACGCTCACCAAATCCCCGAACCAGCTCAAGTGCTACTGCTTCGTCGAAGAGTTGATAACGTAACCTGCAACACTCCGCAGGGATGGTGTCATTAACGGAACCGCCCCGGGGGTAGGACAAATGCTGGATCAAACGGAACTTGCCCGGAACCCAGGAAAAAGGGCTGCACATCCGGCCCAATCTCACTTCTGCATCCACCTTTTGCCTAACCACGTGCGGCGAATCCAGAGTAGACTGCAAATTCCTGCGGGACACTACCAAAACCGAGTCGGGGATGGGTAACCGGAAACCAAAACGAAAACCATCAAGGAAAAACCCGGAATCCGCAGAATGTGGGTAACGTGCCAGCCACTTTGACAGCTCTGGAACGAGTATGGGTGAAGGGGCCTTACTGAGCACTAGTGGAGGGGTCCCCGTGATCAGCCCGCCGGGTGTGGACTTACAGTCCTTGGCAGGGTGGCCTGCTCCGCAAATTCGACAGGAGTGGCGAAAATTACATTTCGCCCCCCTGTCGCACTTGGAATCCTTAAACGCGAAACACTTACCCTTACCCAGGGGCCCCGCAGGAACCCCGCAGCAGCATCCACCCGGCTCCCGCAAGCGAGGTCCCGCTTGCTGGAGCCGGGTGGACGCCGCTGTGAGCCTCCAGTTACGCTGCTGCAGCCGCTACTGCACCCCGTCTCCTCTCTGTCTCTTCCTCCTCCGCTGCTTTCAGCTGCTGCCCCCACCGCTGCAGACAATTCTCCCATGGCTGCCAGTGACAGCTCCCCGCACCGCTGCTGTCAGCGCACCCGGCAGCCGCTGACAGCAGCGGCAGGACAAGACACCGGGAGCGGCCAAATCCGACAGTCAGATTTGGCCGCTCTTTGAAAAGGGGTTGTCGGGTCTATTCCGACAACTGCATGTCGGAATGGACCCGACTTTTATTGAATATACCTCTATGTGTGTGTCTCAGTCACATCTCACTGCTGCATGCGTGTTTTAAAGGCTTGGTACATGCACTGCTATAATATTTGTTTCATTATCTCATTTTCAGGATGGAGGGAACATATGAAATCTACTGAAAAAAATGCTTTAATCTTTGAGTAATCAATGTTTTTTGTTTTGTTTTTTAAATCTAACAATATTGTTTATTTATTTGTTAATTTATTTTATGTCAGTGGAACTGAAAGGATTATTGACCCCTATTAGAACAAGCATCACCTGTGCACACAGCCTCTTCACATAATGGGGGTAATTCCAAGTTGATCGCAGCAGGATTTTTTTTAGCAGTTGGGCAAAACCATGTGCAGTGCAGGGTAGGCAGATATAACATGTGCAGAGAGAGTTAGATTTGGGTGTGGTGTGTTCAATCTAATTTGCAGCGTAAAAATAAAGCAGCCAGTATTTACCCTGCACAGAAACAATATTACCCACCCAAATCTAACTCTTTCTGCACATGTTATATCTGCCCTACCTACAGTGCACATGGCTTTACACTTTAGAGAACAATTTTGCTGCTGCGATCAGGTCTGAATTAGGCCCTAGGTCTTTTAGCAATAGGCTTTCCCATAGATTAGTTTTCTCACTTGGCAAGGTGCCATCATTTTTGTATATTAAATTATAGCTTTAGTTTTACACACGCTAGCCAGTATGTAAAAGTAAAGTTAAAAATCTTTTTCAGCATTTTCTTAGAAAGATGAAATGTGTGTGTCAGGTGCCGCGCGTCTGTGTGTGTGTGTGTGTGTGTGTGTGTGTGTGTGTGTGTGTGTCAGGTGCCGCGCGTGTTCGTACGAGTGTGTGTGTTAGGTGCCACACGCGTGTGTCAGGTGCCGTGCGTGTTTGTCTGGTGTTGCACGTCTACATATGTGTGTGTGTGTGTGTGTGTCAGAAGCCACTCATGTACGTACGTGTGTGTGTCAGGTGCTGCGTGTGTACATGTGTGTGTCAGGTGCCACGCGTGTACGTATGTGTGTGTCTCAGGTGCCACGTACGTACGTACGTACGTACGTACGTACGTACGTACGTACGTGTGTGTGTCAGGAGCCACGCGTGTACGTACTTGTATGTCCTGCTGCGATCAACTTGGAATTACCCCCAATGTAGGACAGATGTGGATACAGGAAAGGACATATCATGTTTGTCTGCCTGCCTTCATATGAAGATCTTTGGGGGTCATTCCGACCTGTTCGAACGCTGCTGTTTTTCGCAGCGCAGCGATCAGGTCACTACTGTGCATGCGTATGCACCGCAATGCGCAGGCGCATCGTACGGATACAAGCGGATCGTTGCTGAGCGATGGATTTAACGAAGAATCCATTTGCACAGCCGATCGCAAGGAGATTGACAGGAAGAAGGCGTTTATGGGTATCAACTGACTGTTTTCTGGGAGTGTTTGGAAAAACACAGGCGTGTCCAAGTGTTTGCAGGGCGGGTGTCTGACGTCAATTCCGGGACCAGACAGGCTGAAGTGGTCGCAAGGACTAAGTTCAGACCTACTCAGAAACTGCACAAAATATTTTTGCAGACCTCGGCTGCACAGGCGTTCGCACACTTGCAAAGCGAAAATACACTCCCCTATAGGCGGCGACTATCTGATCGCAGCGCTGCAAAAAGTAGCTAGCGAGTGATCAACTCGGAATGACCCCTTTGTGTGCAGAGAGAATGCTTATTCTCCTATAACTCGCAGCTGAGTGGTATCTTTCATATGCCATAGGAGTGACAGGAAAACTGGGAAATAACTATTGGTGTGTAAAACACCTATTCAATGGTTTTGTGCTCATTCTAGATATGACAAGGAGTTTTAGATTCACATTACAAGGAAACACTAGATGGTGCTATTGATCTCTATGTGAGGCAGTGTTGGACCTGTTCATGGTGTATACACCGTACAGCATGTAGCATTAGGTCACTATGGTGCTGATCACACTGCTCCTATTTACTGAGACAGTGGGGCTCATTCAGATCATGCGCAGCTGCAATTTCTCGGATTTACATGTGTGAAAATGTGCAAAAGTCATCTTGAGCATTCCTCTTGTGTACTTTTGTGCGACGGACTGAGCAACCCCTTTGCCTGCTTTACTGCACTGGGAGATCCGATTATTTCACCATCAAAACACAGTCACTCGCTACATTGACTTCTCAAGCTGGTGGATCTGATCATTTCGCCATTGACGCACCATCAATTCCAACATCGACTCCTCGGGCAGCCCCTGCCTGTCACAAAGCCTCCCTTGTAACTTTTACAAAGTATAGGGCCTAATTCAGACCTGATCACTGTTGTGTGAAATCACACAGCAGGTGATTATAGAATGACTGCGCATGTGTACGGATCGTAGTGCGCAGGCGCGAGGCCAAACTGCAAAAAAATCCTGCGTTTTTTTTAATGTCTAGGCGAATACAGGCTGATTGTCAGGAAGCGAACGTTTGTGGGTGCTAACTGGCCAATTTCTGGGAGTGTAAGGAAAATCGCAGGCATGCCCAATCGTTTTCAGGGCGGGTGTGTGACGTCCGCTCCGGCCCCGAACAGCCTGTTTGTATCGCACTGTAGGAGTAGGTCCTCGGCTACGCATAGACTGGAAAAATCATTCGATAGTGAGTTGCGAACGGATTTGCAGATGTCCACTGTCTGGCGAAGTTTACGCATGGCGTATGCATGCATTCACAAACTTGCACGGGGCGGGCTTTCACTGTCTATGGGCGTCGGCTATCTGATTGCAGACCTCTGCAAAATCGCAGAGGAGCGATCTGGTCTGAATTAGGGCCATAGACACTGCGGCTGTGGTGCTGTGAAAGAGATTGCAGCCGATACATACCCATAATATACCTATGACACCTCCTCTTTTTGCGTTCACTTTAGGTCAACTCCCATTCTATACCCTGAACCACCCATGGATTGCAGTTGTTGTCTCTAGTGATAGTGATGTAGAGGGTACTTCAGCGTCCTTAGCAAAAACTGCTAAGGATGAAATCGTATGCTGGGAGCTGCCCAGCACAGGGCAAGGCCGCCCAGCATGTATAATGCCGTTCTGCATTGTGATCGCAAGTACATTGTGATCACTTTGCAGATTCAGGAATAGAGGACTATACCTGTATACACAGCCAGGCTCCATATACAGGCACACCGCCGCCATGTTTCCGGTTGCGGGACACGCAGGCGACGTCGTAGGGCTGTCCCAAAAAAAAAGCCATGTCACATGCGTTTCCTGCTCCACTACCCCCCCCCCCCCCATTTCTACCACCGAACGGCCGCTGCCTGTCCTTCATAGTGCGATCGCATAATGAAAGCCTGTGCATACGCAGTGCGGCCACACACTAGCAAGTAATAGTTATGCACGAACATTAGAACTCTGAGTACACCTCTGAATTAGGTCCTGAGCTGCTAACTCCAACACATACGCCCCAGGAAAGCTGGACAAGTACAGTTAATGATTAGTGTTTATTAGGGAGGGAGAGTAGGAGGCTTGCTAACTATTTACCACATACTGGGATGTATTAGAGATCTTGTTAGTAGCCATCAGGGTGAGCAACATAGCCAAAATTGACCTGCGTGTACGGCTGACAGAGGGTGCCGTTAATGACCCCCCGGAAAAGAGCATCGGCCATCGTTTGTGGCATACACACTGTGCGATATTTTAGCCCTTATCACTCAGAAGGGGAAAAGGGGAAAAAATTGCAATATTGACTAAAATATTGCACGGTGTGTATACTTACACCTTTACTCAAAACAATTACGAGATCTCCAGTCCCTACAGTCCAGCTAATTAGAGCTACTGCTATAGGCTTTTCTGTAAATAGTCCACTGAATGAGACTTTAGTAATAGAACTAAAATGCAGCAATACATTCATTCATATAAATGAGCCATTGGAATGTCAGTGTTTCTATTGTGTGTGTCTGGACTGGGTATAGATTTACAATAGGCCTTTATATCCCGTTTAGAGGGAGGTTTAGCAGGTCCAGTTGCTCAGAAGTTATGATAATTTCACTTGGCCAGGAGTTGTTTTATTTACTAGGATTTTGGTTGTATACTTTAGTGTTTCTACCCAGGGGTGCCACAGAGCACTGTGCAATGGTTACACGGATTGATGGTCCTGGACCAAATCAAATCATTTCTGATCAATGTGATATACAAATTCAGTGCTAGTGGCTGACCATTATAAACTATGTGGACAAACAGAAGTGTAACCCACCACCACATAACTGCACTGAAGGGTGATGGGTAAGCGCAATTTACTTAATTTACATTTCATTTGTACATTTCTCAATAAGATACATTTGGCCTAGGAGAACCACTGGCTTAGGTTATTCTCACTGCATAGTGCTGTTATGAAAACTCTGTGCTCAGGTCTGACACATCTTTCCCGCATGTCACTGGATTCTCTCACAACAACACTCTGGGTCCTGGCTCTCACTCTCTTAATCATTTGTTTTATCCTTCCCAGTTCTCTCCTCGGCTCTCTGCTACCCAGAGCCAGATTAACACTGGGGCAGATGGGACTACAGCTCCAGGCCCCCACATAAAAATAGGCCCATTATCATGACAACATGATGATCACTAGCCAAACATTGTTGCAGAACTGCGGTACAGCAAGCTCCATATAATTCTACGGGGCTGTGATGTGCCCATATGCAGCAAGCTCTGGAAAGCATAACGGCATCAAAAGATGGCATTGCCTATAGAAGCAAAGACGGATTATCAAAAACCGGAAGATCGGGCGCTGTTGGGTCTAGTGTCTCTAATGCTGCTGCTAATGACGTTTGGGGTAGTCACGCCCAAACCATACAAGAAACACAACAATACAAGAAATAGCAGCGCTAATATACAAATAAGTTTAAAAATTCAATGGGAAGGATTGAGTGAAAATTTCATTTAATAAAAATGTTAGATTAAAAACTAAATAAAACCATATATGGTAATAACTGATATTAGCTGGTAAAACTGGGGTCACAATAATTAATGCCAATAACAATGTATCACGTTCCTATATGCAGTATCCTGTAAAGCAGAGTAATAGAGACAGACTGACGGCGCAGTCTCACCCTTAACTGTAACCAACCAACCGCTAGAGGTAAAGTCCCATGTGAAGGTCTCTTACATCAAATTGAGAACCAGCCTGGTTCTGAAAGTCCTCAATAGGTGCGGTGTCCTCCTTGAATTTGAAGGTTTGGTGGTGGTCCAAGAGGGTTTGAATGTCTCATTTGTTCCTCACTGCAGAGTGCAAAGTTCTGGTGTAGGTCCGGATACAGTTTGGCAATGTGAAGAGTGCAAATAGTGACCCCAGAAGAGATCTCCTGACGCGTTTCGCTGCAAGCACTGCAGCTTTATCAAAGGTGATCTGTATAGGCCCACTGACCAAATATTTATACCATTACTAATTGCTCAACAATCAACAGCTGTTCACTCAATCCTTCAAATTAACATGAAAAATCTTTAAAAACAATATATTTTCACCTTGCTTACAATAGGGATATAATCCTAGGACAGACTCAGCTAAGCGAATATTATTTTATGTAAAAATAAACCATAACACTTTGTATTTTTGGTAATGACCTTCAGTATTTACTTCTACTGTTTCCGGGTCAGGGGGGTCATGTGGTTAGATCTTATATACTGTATACTATATTTCATATTGTCCCGGATGTATTAAACAAAAATCACACAGCCATGCTTAACAACACTGACCGACAGATGTCTCAGCCGTAGAATCTCTAACTCCCCCGGGACAACTGAAGAATAGATACCCGATCTCCACAGATCACGATATCGCCGCCACTTGGAACGCATCCTGCGTTCCACACGATGGAAACAGGAAGCGAAGTCACTTCCTGACTGTGTGGTGCCGGTCACGTGACCGCCATCTTTTTTACAGATAGCGCGAGAATCTAAACGTGGGAACGTGTTCTAATCATTGTCAGTGACACAATATAAACAATGTCTGGTTGGCATAGAGACCATAGAACAAAGGAGTTTATCTTTATTATTCCATCATAGAAGTATTAATAGCGTGAGAATATATGTCTTTAGACTCACATTGCCTTTATTTCATTAGTACTTTAAACAGAAAAAAACCTACTTATATTATTATCCTCCCTTATGAAAAGAATATATCACAAAGATGTATAAAAAATCCTAAGCAAATAAACATTTTTTCTTTTTCCGTCTTCCTTTGTTAATGAAAATGAGAAGAGTGAATGAAAATAAAAAAATAAAAAAATATATTAATAAAATAAATTAAAAATAAAAATAAATAAAAATACAAATAAAAAGGTAAAAAATGTTGAATGAAAATTGAACAAATTGAGAAAGTGTATATACTACTGTTCAGTATCGTTTTTTTAGGCTAACAGATTATTGGGTCTAGAGCTCTTATCTTTATTTGACCTCCAACTCTTTATCTATAAAAAAGAAAGCGAAATAAAAAGGGAGAAAAAAGGGGAGAAATGAGGGGCAACTCTGTTTGGTGAATAAATGGGAAGGTCCTCAGATGACTGTGTTTAGTTCTACTGATTCATTGAGGCCATCGGGAAAAATGCTGTTCATCTGGTACATCCAGAAGACCTCCTGTCTGCATAGTCTTCTGTATCTGTCACCACCCCGTATGGTTTGTGATATGAATTCTAAACCTGTAAGTCTCAAACATTTGGGATCTCCATTGTGGACATCCCCATTGTGTTTGGATACACTGTGTGTCTGGATCTTTTTGATAATATTTCTCCTATGTTCTAGGAAACGTACTTTTAGTGCCCGAGTCGTACGTCCTATGTATCTCTTTCTACATCCACATTCTAACATGTATATAACATATGTTGAGTCACAGTTAATGAAGCTTTTAATTACAAAAACTTTCATGGTATTAACTAAAGTAATTTTCTTTATGCGATTCAAAATGTGGTTACACGTTATGCATCTGTTTTTACCACATTTATAACAGCCTTTCAAGCTATCTTGATGGTGTTGTAACCAGCCTTGATCTTTGTCTCCATCTTTATTATGTTCTTTAGGGTTTTTCAAATGGCTTGGGGCTAGCATGTTTTTGAGGGATTTGCTCTTCCTCAAGATGAATCTGGGCTCTTGTTTCAGTAGGGGGAGGAGTAAGGGGTCTTGTCTTAGAATACCGTAATTTTTTGAAACGATTTGTTTAATTTCAATATGGCAATTGTTAAATGTGGAGATAAAGGCTATCTCCTCCTTAGGGGCTGTCTTAGTTTCATTGTCTCTTTTTTTAGATGTTAGTAAGGTTCCTCTTTCTTTTTTCCTTACCTCTTCTCGTGCTGAGTTGACAAGGGATTTGGGATATCCTCTAACTAGAAAGGCCTCAGACATATCTTTGGCCTGGAGGTCAAAGGAGGTGAGTTCCGAGCAGTTTCTGCGAAGTCGTAGAAACTGACTTTTGGGAATGCCCTTCTTCCAGGGCATATAATGACCACTTTTAAAATGCAGGTAGGCATCTGTACCAACTTCTTTCATGAAGTTGGAAGTGGAGATTTTGTTGTTCCTGATCTCCAAGGAAATGTCCAGAAAATTGATTTTGTGAGGGTGAAAAGTGTGGGTAAAGGTCAAATTAAAAGAATTTGAATTTAAATAGGAAGTGAATAGTGCAGCTGACTCAGCATCTCCATCCCAAATAATAAAAAAGGTCATCTATATACCGGCCATAGAGAACCAGACTCGCGCCGAAGTCGCCCCCCCCACACGAGCTGGTCCTCGACCTCGCCCATGTAGAGATTGGCATAACTGGGCGCGAATCTGGTTCCCATGGCCGTTCCCATTGTCTGTAAATAAAATGTGTCAAGAAATGTGAAATAGTTGTGCCGTAATATGAATAAAATGGAATCCAAAATAAATTGTTGATGTGCCTGTGTAAGATCTCCATCTTCTCTCAATTTCTTCGCTATTGTATTTGTGCCCAAATCGTGAGGAATATTGGTGTAAAGGCTTTGGACGTCAAGTGTGAGGAATCCATATGTGTTCCTCCACTCGACGCCTCTAATTAGATTAAGGAAATGAGTTGTGTCTTTAATGTGCGATTTGAGCCCCAAAACTCGTGACTGTAAATAAACATCAACATAATGTGAAAGGTTAGATGTGAGGGAACCAACACCAGAAATTATTGGACGACCAGGTGGTGATGTTAGTGATTTGTGAATTTTGGGGAGGTGGTAATAAATTGAAACCCTGGGGTGTGCATTAAATAAAAAATGGAATTCTTCCTTGGAGATCAGGTCATCATGCAAAGCTTGATCCAAAAGATCACGAAGTTCTAGCAGAAAAACGGGAGTGGGATCTTTAGGTAAGATCTTATAAAAATCATGGTTGTCTAGTTGTCTTTTGGCTTCCATGATATAGTCAGATCTATCTTGTATAATGAGTCCTCCTCCCTTATCTGCCTGTTTGATTATGATTGAACTGTCTTTCATCAATTTTTGGATGGCCTGTCTTTCCCATTTATTCAGATTGTCAGTTTTATGTGAATTGAAGGGTCTAGAACATAGGTTTTTAAAGTCTTCTAAAGTAGTTTTATAAAAGCTGTCAATGCTAGCCCCCTTTGTTTTAATAGGGTAAAATTCTGACTTATTTTTCAACTTCAATTTCTCATTTATGTCAAAAAGTTTGAGGGGTATAGTTCTTTCTTAGGTCCAGTCGCTGAAGATCAGGTAGATTTTGGCTATCTGGCTACCTGATCTTCAGCGACTGGACCTAAGAAAGAACTCTGACTGCTTATTCATCTGACATCGACCCGTGGTAAAACTTGGGAGCCAGAGCAGGGTGAAGTCTGGACCACCCTGCTTTTTATAAACACCTGCGGCTCCTCAGCTACCCTACCGGTACGTTTTCAGCTTTGTTTGAATAACATTACACAAGTATTATCATCCATCCGGGGACATCGATCCACAGATAAGCTTAGGGGCCAGAGCAGGGTGAAGGTTTTTGACCACCCTGCCCCATTATAACACCTGCGGCTCCTAGCTTACCTTATTGGTACGCTTTTAATTGTTTTATGAAAATTTGTATTAAACTATGTGTTAATTTTAGTATTACCCTGTATGTTATCAGTTCTGCAAAATCACACCCACACAAATATTTGCATTGTGAGGTGACCATTGTTTTGGCTCTGCCATAAGTCCACAGAAAGGTCAGGCGCCCAAGGTACATCACCATCCCTTGACATTTGTATTCTCTTGGGGGTAAGAAGGAAAACCCCGTAGGTGTATCCTAGGCTGCCCGTTTTCCTTTCAGCGCCCAATACGTTTTCCAACACCTGGCAAGCACACGCCAATTATAGTACTCACCGAACCCCATACACTCTAATGAAGGTCAGACCATTGTGAACCACAAATCAGCAGATTCTCATGTCACCCTCAGCATGCTCCACCAACCATAAACATTTTCCCTCTCCCTCTCATGGCTGTTATAATGGCCATGAAACAGGTATATGGTGGACTCCACTGTGCATGTGATATACTATGCTTCTATAAATTGGAGACCCTGAGGGTGGCATTACTGGAATGGAAGCATTAAAATCAGGTTATTGTCGGTTAACTGAGAAATGTGTGTGTTTTAATTTCATAAGCTGGACCAGTCATTCCCAAACGTGGTCCTCAAGGCACACCAACAGTGCAGGTTTTAGTGATATACAAGCTTCAGCACAGATGGTTAAATCAAAATAACTGAGGTACTAATTAAGTCACCTGTGTTCAAGCCTGGATATCACTAAAACCAGGACTGTTAGTGTGCCTTGAGGACTGAGGTTGGGAAACACTGGGCTGGACAGTAAAAGAATGACAGTGTAACTTTTTTTGTGTTTTCAGGGCCTCTGAAAAGCTCTAGGCAGCCGTCTTCGGTCACCTAATGGTTGGCACCATACAGTACCTACCCGTGGGGTCTCAGTTTGTAAATAATATTCTCTTTGAGAACTGAACTGATAAAAATTGGAGATTGACTTTAAATTAAAAGCACAATTACTGTACTACTTTATATGCTAAATAGCCCCTTATTGTGATTTTGTGGTTTATTGTTTGGTATGTATTGTATTCCAGAGGTTTGACAGCAAAACCGACATTGATGCATCCTGCTCCAAATGAGATGCAGAATGCGGTTAGCAATGCAGGAGACTGATGAGTGGATCAGATACAGAATACTGTTAACAATGCAGGGATGGATGCAAATGAAACCATGAGTCATGGTTCTCTATGGAGAAGACTTATTCTGGTCATGAGCAGAGTGCAGGTCAAGGTTTAAATAGGGCGCTCCCAGTGCAGATAGGCTAAATGGGGTATGTGACCATGATCGCTGGAATCCGGTTGGCTATAACACTGAGGTGAGCACAAACAAGATGTCAGTGCCCATGACCCACAGTTGTGGGAACTGTTGCGCAAGAACACCAACCACACATGCTGATAAGCAAGCAAAGCCTTCAATAATGCTACATGCAGCCTAGAGGCCATGAGAATACACTGCAAGACCCGGCAGGGGACTTGGTCCCTGATGTGTGACATTACCGAATTTGGGCTAGTTCTCTCACATCTGGCCCACTTCAATGAGGATATGACTCGCAATTAATTGTAAGTCACTTCCTCATAACCTGCCCCTGCAATGTAATAATTTTAATTTCCTTGTTACAGTACATGCCTTGTTACATGCCCCTGGTCTGCAGTTTACTCCCTGTATAGAGTATATTGCATACCAATCACAAAAGAGCTTGGTTACATCACAATATAATACTATTACATTCAGATAAAAAGTATTCTTTTATGATCACAATTCATAATTACTGATATTTGTACTTGCATACCTCTCAACCTATAGCAAAGTGCAATTGGGACCCGAAATGGGGCATGACCTTGTGTCAGGAGGCATGGCTTCATTGGAAATGATGCTACAGTGAGCCATGCCCTGTTTTCACCACTGTGGTGGCATGCCCAGCGCTTGGGGCCTGCTGACCATGCCCCTGTGGCATCCCGGAAAGTTATGTGTGTGTGTGTGTCTGCCCCTTTAAGAAGAGACTTACAGTGTCTGAAGTCTGGTGAAGCGTCATGCTGATACAGCAAGGGTTAAGGTCGGACCAGAGTCTAGTTACATGGTCTAACTGGTGAGCACTGATTGGACAGAGGAGTCTGGGAGCAGAGGAGCCATGTGGGGCGAAGAAGGTGGAGTTGAGAGGAAGCCATTGTGGTGCTGGACACGCTGAGAGGAGCAGAGCAGAAGTTGACAAGACTGAGCAAACCGGGTGGTCACGCTGGGTGTTGGAGAACAGCACCGCAGACCTGAGGTAGCGAAGTGCTACCAGAGTACAGAGA
This sequence comes from Pseudophryne corroboree, assembly GCF_028390025.1. NCBI lineage: Eukaryota > Metazoa > Chordata > Amphibia > Anura > Myobatrachidae > Pseudophryne > Pseudophryne corroboree. The sequence goes on from NC_086449.1 coordinate 183,943,506, forward strand.
ACCGGAGAGCATTCATAAGACATCGCAGCCTATTGAAAGGTGTGGACACCGCTGCCATCTTGAAACGCTGAGAACCGCTGAGACGCGTCCAGTCAGTGGAAGTAGCTACCAAAGAGGATCGGAGTGAGTACACAGACTGTTGGTGTGTTCATTTGCAAGAAGGCAAGTGCCAGGCCTAATTATCCTTTGGTAAAATGCACTGTACAGTGTTGTTGGAAGAGAAGGGTTGTCTTCAGGCCCTATATTAACAGCTTACAAACCAGCCCACATTTTAATACAATTGTCAGGACAGAGATGCACTTTCTAAGAGCTTGACAGACCTTTAGTCATTTAAGGTGTACAGAGACTGAGTTATTTACCCAAGGAATATTGAGTAAGCTGCTTTTGTTAGAGACACTAGGATATCTTTGCAATTTACATTATCTTTGCATAATTGACTCTCAGTGACATTCTTAATTTGCTTTGCAAGTGCCATAAACACTCCATTGCAACACTGTGGCACGTAAGGATCAAATAGAGCACCAACGTAATTTACATATGAAGACTAAAACATCGTTATTAGAGAAAGTTAAGAATTTAGCAACAGTCATTGAAAATTGTATTTTTCATCATCACCCTCATTATTGTTTATTACTGAAATATGCATATATCGGTGATTAAATTGATTGACACATTTAATTACTAAATATTCCAGTGCATTGTATACTATAGTCAATTGTGATTTGCAAATCTTCTTCTTCTTCTTCTTATTATTATCCTTTATTTATATGGCGCCACAAGGGTTCCGCAGCGCCCAATTACAGAGTACATAAATAATCAAACAGGAAAACAGCAACTTACAGTTGATGACAGTATAGGACAAGTACAGGGTAAATAAACATAGTTACATCAGCAGATGACACTGGAATAAGTATCAGGTGGCAGAAGACTGCTGGATTTAAGTGCAGTTGAATATTATTAAAGTAAGACAAAGGATAAGCACATGAGGGAAGAGGGCCCTGCTCGTGAGAGCTTACATTCTAAAGGGGAGGGGTAGACAGACAGGGGTGACACAGATGGGGTACATGGAGAGTGTAGAACAGAGGGTTAGGATGAGATTTGGCTGGGTTTGGTGAAGAAGTGGGTCTTGAGAGCCCGTTTGAAGTTTTGTAGAGAGGTGGAGAGTCTGAGGGGGAGAGGTAGAGAATTCCAGAGAAGTGGTGCAGCACGTGAAAATTCTTGGAGGTAGGAGTGGGAGGAGGTAATCCGTAGGCAGGAAAGTCGTCGTGCATTAGCAGAGCGAAGAGGACGTGTGGGAATGTAAAGGGAGATAAGATCAGAGATGTAGATAGGAGAGGAGTGGGTGAGGGCTTTGTAAGCGAGTGTGAGAAGCTTGAAATGGATTATGAAAGGGAAGGGGAGCCAGTGAATGTCTAGTAAGAGAGGAGAGGTAGACGTAGTGCGTTTGGTGAGGAAAATGAGCCGGGCAGCAGCATTGAGGATAGATTGGAGTGGAGAGAGGTGTTTGTCAGGAATGCCAATCAGGAGGAGATTACAGTAATCCAGTCTGGAGATGACCAGTGAGTGGATAAGAGTCTTAGTAGCATCCTGGGTCAGAAAGGGTCTGATCCTGGAAATATTTTTTAGATGAAAACGGCAGGTTTGTGAGAGGTGCTGAATGTGTGGTTTGAAGGAGAGGGAGGAGTCAAGGATTACTCCAATACAGCGCACTTGGGGGCTAGAGGAGATAGTAGTTCCATCAATAGATAATGAGATTGTAGGAGGTGAGGTTATGCGGGAGGGAGGAAAGATGATCAGTTCGGTCTTAGACATGTTAAGTTAAGAAAGTGCTGGGACATCCAGGAAGAGGTAGCAGAGAGACAGTTGGAGATACGAGTGAGGAGAGCAGGGGAGAGGTCTGGAGAGGAAAGATAGATTTGGGTGTCATCAGCATAGAGATGTTATTGGAAACTAAAAGAACTAATGAGCTTACCTAGTGAGGATGTATAGAGGGAGAAGAGGAGAGGACCAAGGACAGAACCTTGGGGTACACCTACAGTTAGTGGAAGTGAGGGGGAGGTGGAGTCATGAGAAGAGACAGAGAATGAACGGTCAGAGAGGTAGGAAGACAGCCAAGAGAGGGCAGCGTCACGCAGACCAATGGAATGAAGGATTTGCAGTAGGAGAGGATGGTCCACAGTGTCAAAAGCAGCAGAGAGATCAAGTAGAATAAGTAGAGAGTAGTGTCCCTTAGATTTAGCAGTATGGAGGTCATTGCATACTTTTGTAAGGGCAGTTTCAGTGGAGTGGAGAGGATTGAAGCCAGACTGGAATGGGTCAAGTAGTGAGTGTGAGGAAAGAAAGGAAGTAAGGAGGTTGTAGACAATATGCTCAAGGAGTTTGGAGGCAAAAGGGAGGAGAGAGATGGGTCGGTAGTTGGAGAGAGTGTTTGGATCAAGGGTAGGTTTTTTAAGAATAGGAGAGATGAGTGCATGCTTGAAGGCAGAGGGGACAGTGACTGATGAGAGGGAGAGATTGAGAAGGTGGGAAAGATGGGAACAAGCAGAAGGAGAGAGGTAGCGGAGGAGGCGGGATGGTAAAGGGTCAAGTGGGGAGGTGGTGAGGGGACAGGAACGAATGAGGGCCATGACTTCCTCTCCAGTTGCATGGGAGAAAGAGGTCAGAGTAGGTGGGAGGGATGGGGAGCGGTGGTAAGGGATGGGGGAAAGCTGGTTACTGATGGTCTGGTGTGATGTGATGTCCTTACATATGGAGTCAATTTTGGATGTGAAGTAAGTGGCAAAGTCAAGAGCAGAGAGTGAGGAATGGAGACGAGGTGGGCAGAGGAGTGAGTTGAGAGTGCCAAAGAGGCGCCGGGGGTTGGAAGACTGGGAAGAGATGAGGTTCTTGAAGTAGGACTGTTTAGCAAGAGAAAGGGCAGCACTGAAGGATGAGAGCATAAGTTTGAAATGGAGGAAGTCTGCCTTAGAGCGTGATTTCCTCCAGTGTCGCTCAGCAGTACGTGAGCATTTTTGCAGATATCTAGTGCATTTGGTGTGCCAGGGTTGAGGTGTTAATTTACGAGGGTGAATAGTGGTTGGTGGAGCAACAGAGTCAAGAGCAGAAGTAAGGGATGCATTGTATATGGAAGTGGCTTGTTCAGGGCATGAGAGAGAGAGAATAGGAGAGAGAAGTGAGTCAAACAGGGAGGAAAGGAATGTGGTGTCAATAGCCTCAATGTTACGCTTAGTGATGGTAGCCTTGGGAGGTAGAGATGGGGAAGTCGAGAGAGATAGGTTAAAGGAGAGCAGGTGGTGGTCAGAGAGGGGAAATGGGGAATTGGAAAATCAGAAATATCACAGCGGTGAGTGAAAACCAGATCCAGTGAGCTCCCATTCACATGGGAGGGTGAGGAGGTCCACTGGGAGAGACCAAGTGAAGAGGTGAGGTTAAGGAGTTTAGAGGCAGGGGATTGTGTGGGGATATCAATAGGGATGTTGAAATCGCCTAGGATAATGGAAGGAATGTCAGAAGAGAGGAAGTGAGGAAGCCAGGAAGCAAAGTTGTCGATGAATTTGGAAGCAACGCCAGGGGGGCGGTAAATGACAGCTACTCTAAGATGGACTGGTTGGAAGAGGCGTATAGTATGGACCTCAAATGTAGAGAATGTAAGGGATGGTTCTGGTGGTAGGAGTAACTAGAAGGTAAAAGGACCCCAACACCACCCCCATGGCGACCCCCAGGTCGGGGTGTGTGTGGGAATGTGAGGCCCCCAGCAGAGAGAGCAGCAGGAGAAGTAGTGTCAGAGGGCGTAATCCAAGTTTCAGTAATGGCTAGTAGGTGTAGGGAGTTGGAAATGAAAAGGTCATGAGTGGGGACCAGTTTGTTACAAACAGATCTGGCATTCCACAGGGCACAGGATAGGGGGTATGAGTTTGTGGGAGAGATGTGAATGAGATTATCAGGGTTGCTGTAGCGATGAGGAGAGATTAACTTTGAGGGCAGGGATGATGAGAGAGTGGTAATGATGCGGGTGCCTGAGCTAGGAGGGGAAACTGCAGGAGGTGGGCAGGGAGGGAGGTCAGTGTGATGTGGATGGGGGTGTGGGGAGGTGACAGGGAAGGGAGAGAGGGAGCAGTGTTGAGTTGTGGGGTAGCAGGACCATGGGGTAGACGTGAGTGAAAGTGGGGTAACAGGAAAGGAGGGGAAAGTATACAGAGAGATGGAGGGGAGACAGAGGAGGGGAGGGAGCAGGAGGTGTAGGAGACTAGGGGGGAAGGATAAAGACGCATGATTAGGTAGACACTGAGTAATGTGGGGAGTATAAGAAAGCCTTGACATAGTGTTTAGTAGGTAAATAGGTTGAGGGAAAGTGGAAGTAGGAGTGGATGCTGTAAGGAATTCAGAGTTGAAGAATTGCAGAAATGCAGATTAGAAAAGCAGTGTCGGCTGAATGGGTGTAGATTTAGTATGAAATGAATCAGAAGCGTAGATAAAGTGGGTGTTAAAATGTATTTGGACAGTATGTAATGAAAAGATTGTGAGGTTTAAGAAGCAATGGTGGTTATGTTAGATTTTTTAGGTGTTTGTAGGTAAAGGCCAGTACTCACGAGTCACGGCCCGATGCTGGAGAGATGTGTGCTGAGCGAACCGCTCAGCACACATCTCTCCCGGCGCTCAGCACAGCGCGATCTGTGCTGAGCGTGCGGGGGGAGACGGGGGGCCGCTCACTTCACCCAGCGGGTGAAGTGAGCGACCCGCTAGATTGGCCTGCATGCAGGCCAATCTAGCAGCAGCGATAGCGATGCGCGGGGCTGCGCATCGCTATCGCTGTTAGGGCTACACACGGAGCGATCTTGCTCTTGTGTACTCCCCTTAAGATTGCATTGGTGCAGCTGTGCATGAAAAACAAAATTCCAATAATATAGATAGAAGCATTTGTTGGTAAAATGGATGGTTTATGAAATGTCCAAGTAAGGTAGTTCCGTGCTATTTAATCAGATGCAACAATCAGGAGGTGAGTGGTCTGAAGAGTAAGTGACTCACATTTATTAGTTCCTCTGGTTTCTTTGTTTTGTTAGATTGGTGTGCTTCTGTTTTCCTTCTTTTTCACTTCATATGAACGCTGTTGGAACGCTGCAGTTGTGTGTCAATTTTATCACGCTTTGCTAAAAATGCACGCTTAGATATTAAATGCACAGCCTACACCATTGGATTTAAGTAGAGGACTAATACAAGTGAAACCAATAATTGAAATCTGTAACCACACCCCACCCCCTCAAATGCCAGGCAATAAATTAACTTAGAAAAACAACCAGGCATTCCACAAAGATTAAACTGGGTCTATATCATTCTAAACTAAAAAAAAGTACTTCAGAATCACATACTATGCAATAATGTTTCAATTTGCATTACCTAGCAGAATCAGCTTGGCCTATACAAATATATATTCTTCAATCATCTTAGTCTTGTGATTGTCTACTTTTTGCCAAACAACCAATCGTCCTCTTTAAATCCAGAATTAATTGCAGCTCAATAAAAAGACCTCCTCTTGGAATTTCTGTCTATACATTCTATGGGGGTCATTCCGAGTTGTTCGCTCGGTATTTTTTTCTCGCAACGGAGCGATTAGTCGCTAATGCGCATGCGCAATGTCCGCAGTGCGACTTCGCCAACTAAATTTGCTATGCAGTTAGGTATTTTACTCACGGCATTACAAGGTTTTTTTCTTCGTTCTGGTGATCGTAATGTGATTTGACAGGAAGTGGGTGTTTCTGGGCGGAAACTGGCCGTTTTATGGGTGTGTGCGAAAAAACACTACCGTTTCTGGGAAAAACGCGGGAGTGGCTGGAGAAACGGAGGAGTGTCTGGGCGAACGCTGGGTGTGTTTGTGACGTCAAACCAGGAACGACAAGCACTGAACTGATCGCAGATGCCGAGTAAGTGTGGAGCTACTCAGAAACTGCTAAGAAGTGTCTATTCGCAATTTTGCTAATCTTTCGTTCGCAATTTTGATAAGCTAAGATTCACTCCCAGTAGGCGGCGGCTTAGTGTGTGCAAACCTGCTAAAATCAGCTTGCGAGCGAACAACTCGGAATGAGGGCCTATATTCCTGTTGCGCCTCAGTCTATCCTACCTCTCTGAGCACAGTACTATGGACAAGGTATGGGGGAGCACACTGTTTATGGAAAAGTATGTCACACAGAGTAGAGTGCACAGCATTTATTCACTACTGCTCTTCTAAGCAGAACAGTGAGGGGGAGGCCTCCCAACTCTGCCCCCATTGCGGAACACTGTGGGCCGCTCGTGGGGATGGCAGGACAGTGTCGAAAAACGTGACTTTCCGCCATAATTAGGACAGGTGGGAGGTATGGTAATTGTGTAGTATACAAAGAAGTTACACCTGTACATTTTAACATAGTGACCGTTTCCGCAGGTGACCTCTCCACTGACAGTAGGTTTCCAAATGTATACAAAGGTTAAGACTTATTGTATCTACAGTGACTATGGCATCCTCATAATAGCAAGACCTTACTTGGAGTAGCATTCAGTAAGCATGGTAAGCTGTACGAGTTGTGCTTTTTTTCCTTAGAAGTTTCTGTTTATTTTTTATTTATTATGCATTGAGCGCCCTCTAGTGATAACACCTTTTTGTTGCACCTCTTGCTGTAAGTAAACATCAGTAATTATTAATGTTGTTTATATATTAATATATTAATATATGTTAAGTCATTGAGCTTGTGCATATTTTCATTTTCAGCCTGAGTTGTGTTTGATCAGCATTAAAATGACTGGTTACTCAGGGCATGATTCAGCATGGATCGCAAAGCAAAAACTTTCTCCAATGGGCAAAACCATGCGCAGTGCAGGTGGGGCGGATATAACACGTGCAGGGAGAGTTAGATTTGGGCGGGGTGTGTTCAAACGGAAATCTAAACTGCAGTGTAAAAGTAAAGCAGCCAGTATTTACCCTGCACAGAAACAAAATAACCCACCCAAATCTAACACTCTCTACACATGTTATATCTGCCCCCCCCCCCTGCACTGCACATGGTTTTGCCCATTAGAGAAATATTTTGCTTTTGCGATCCATGCTGAATCAGGCCCTCAGATCACTGGTCTGTGCTGTTCAGAGACCATGATCCTTACGCAGTCTAATTTGGGTGTAATTCAGACTGGATCGCTGCAGCGATTGCAGTCTGAATTTCTATGTGGAGTGTGCACGCACACCCTGGGACCCAAGTGTGATGCTAAAAGCATCTCAGGGCTGTGATTGACAGGCAGAGACAATTGCGGGGTGGGAGGGGGCTTGCCAATGGCTTTAGAATGCTGTTTGGATGGGGCGGTCCAGACATTGCAGGCGTGTTCGGACCATTTTGGGGATGGGCCGCGGTGGCTGTGTGACATCACGCCGGGACGCAGCGGCTAGTTCCCTGCCGGCGCGCAGGAGCTGCGCAGGCAGGTAGCTACTCAGTGGGTGCAAAATCATCGCCACTGTGCGAGGGGGTAGGGCCTGACATGCGGGGCGGACTAGCCCTGTGCTGGGCGCCCCCCCGCATGTCTGAGAAATGATTGTAGATGTGCTAAATTTAGCATATCTACAATCCAATTTTAATTAGGCCCTTTGCCCACGGCTTCCTGCTTGCCTCCTCTCTCATGGTGCCCATACACTAGGGCGATATTGGGTTCTATCACTGCCCACCAATGCAATATTATGCTGGCTGCACCTTGCCCACCAATACAATATTATGCTGGCCCACCAATGCAATATTATGCTGGCCCACTGCCCACCAATGCAATATTATGCTGGCTGCACCCTGCCCACCAGTACAATATTATGCTGGCCCACTGCCCACCAATGCAATATTATGCTGGCCCACTGCCCACCAATGCAATATGCTGGCTGCACCCTGCCCCATAGGCAAACGCGGGGGGGGGGGGGGGGGGTTCCAGTTGCATGGAAACCCCTCACCTTTTGGCAAGTGGCTCACATTATGACAACAATAGCAATGGTATATAATATAATTACTAGAGCTGCTGCCACATCATGCAGTTTAAGGGACCGAGCTGAGCTGCTGCACATGCCCAGTGGTAGAAGCTTGCTGAGCGTGTGGTTCTCAGTCCTCAAACAGTGCACTGGACCAGAGAGTAGCTGCCAGGAAGAAGTGCCAGGAGCCTTACCATGAGGTGGGAGAATGTGTGCTTAGAAAGTGCAGTACTGGTTCTATTATGTTTGTGTATGTATTTACTATTGTATGTTTAACCTTTTCCTGGCTACTTTGTTTTATATAGCCTATACTAGAGACCATCTATAGTGACAAATATTATTACAGTACTCAATACAGTATGCAGTGTATAAAAAGACCAATATTTACATTAATGTCCAGGGTCGGTACCAGGTTCTTCTGCTGCTCCCCAGACTCCCGCAATTGCTCCAACGTTTCGCAGAGTGGGAGATTGTGTTCTGACATTTGGAAACCCCTCTCTAGAAATCCTGCGTTTGCCACTGTGCCCACCAATACAATATTATGCTGGCCCACTGCCCACCAATGCAATATTATGCTGGCCCACTGCCCACCAATGCAATATTATGCTAGCCCACCAATGAAATATTATGCTGTGAAAGTAACACCTATCAGTGCGGACGTGTACTGCTACATCTGAGAGGCGTGTCATAAAATTTACTTACATCCAAATGTAAATGAGCCCCAAAGTTAGTAAGATCTTCTTGTTGAAGAAAAGACACATAAATATTTTGCAGGATTTGTTTGTGTATTGTGCTTTACAAGAGGATCCATGTACTGTAAGTGGCCACGATAAACTTTATTTAAAATGCATGTAGCCATAGGAATTATTGTGTCTTATAACCAATGCAGGAAAATAGCACTGATGTTCCCATTTGAATGAATGTATCTGTGATTTATTTTTCCCCTCAAGAATGTAACTGCTGCATAATGGGGTTAAGGTGCAATCAGGGAGATTGCTGGACTATTCAGGGAGTCAGGGAGATTGCTGCTATTTCAGGGAGTCTACTGCAGAATGAGGGAGCGTAGGCAAGTATCCGTGACGTGCAGTGAGGTCATTGGCTGGGGAGGCACTGAGATTTTATGTGGAAATTTTGAAGTGGGGGTAAGGAAAAGTGAAGGTTGCAATTATACGCATGCCTCCGGAAAAGGGGGTGTGGCCACTCAACAGGGGTGTGTCCTTCAGTGTAGTAGGACCCCTTATACTATCTAGTACTGGTGCCCCTTGACATTACAGCACACGGAATGAGCCAAAATTCACATTACAGCACACGGTATGAGCCAAAATTCATATGAGCCGAAATTCACATTTCAGCACACGGTATGAGCCGAAATTCACGTTTCAGCACACGGTATGAGCCGAAATTCACGTTTCAGCACACGGTATGAGCCGAAATTCACGTTTCAGCACACGGTATGAGCCGAAATTCACGTTTCAGCACACGGTATGAGCCGATATTCACATTTCAGCACACGGTATGAGCCGAAATTCACATTTCAGCACACGGTATGAGCCGGAATTCACATTTTACCACACGGTATGAGCCGAAATTCACATTATAGCACACGGTATGAGCCAAAATTCACATTATGCCACATGGAATTAGACAAAATTCAGGGAGAGTGACAGCAGGTACAGAGAGAGAGAGAGGGAAAGTGATAGCAGGGACATAGGGACGGGGAAAGTGACAGCAAGGACATAGGGACAGAGAGAGGGACAGCAAGGGCATACAGTAGGGACTAGGGACAGAGAAAGGCAGCAGGGTAAGATTGCCTTTTTAGCAGCGGTGGTGCTGTGGGCTGCGGTGCGGTGGATGAGGATTCTGTGGTCTGCGGTGCGGTGGATGAGGAGGCTGTGGTCGGCATGGTGCAGAGGAGGCGGAGGTGCAGAGAAGAACTGAGGGCGGCGGCGAAGTGGCTGAGGGCGGCGGGGTGCGGATGAGGGTAGTGGCGGTGCAGTGAGGAGGAGGCAGAGGGCGGTGGTGGTGCAAGGAGGAGGAGGCTGTGGTCGGCGGCACTGCGGCTCCTATGACCGAGGCGCTATTATTTCATATCTGCTGCGGTCCGGCAGCCAATCAGGAACGACTGCCTCCCCCCTGTATCTCCCTAAGACTGCCTCCCCCCTGTACCGCCCCAAGACTGCCTCCCCCCTGTCTATCCCCAAGCTGCCTCCCCCCCTTTATGTCCCCATGGCTGCCTCCCCCCTTAAGGTCCCCAATGCTGCTTCCCCTCCTTTATATCCCTATGGCTGCCTCCACCCTTAAGGTCCCCAATGCTGCTTCCCCCCTATGTATTCCCAAGGTTGCCCCCGTCACCACCGTGTGTCCGCCCCCCCCTGAGTCCCCACATGCTGCCTCTCTCCCCTGTCTCCCCATGGCTGATTCCCCCCCGCGCCCATGTCTGGTCTCCGGCCCCCCTTGCTTGCCTGGGGTCACTGCTGGGGAGAGCATTCATTCATGCCTCCCGTCCCGCAGCGCGGCCACCGAGCTACTGCTACAGCTACTAGCAGGCGGGACTGCGGCGCCCTTGCCCGAGAGAGGCGCCTGGCTGGAGCATGAGCTCCACTGACGCCGCCCTGGCTATGCCGCTGGGAGTCAAGTAGGGAGTAAAGCAGGCCGGTGGTCGGACGGTAGCGTCTAGTTTCTGAAAGTAGGCTGGACTCCAGGGTGGGCTCAGGATCTGGTGCCCAATCATATTTGCATCAGTGACAGGGGCGTGCTTTCATATGTGCTGAAAGCACGCCCCTGTCACTGAGGCACTCATACTAGTACCGCTTATACTTATTTTTTAATGGACTTTTACAGCCCTCTCCTTGGCCCCGCCCCCCGCTTCCAACCCTTTGTAATTAGCCGCAGGAGACACAGCTATCGGTTCCTCTAACACAGATCGAAACCTGTTTTCTCATGTAAAAATGATTACAATCATATAAAGCTTATACTTATGACACAGAATATGTGTCATAAGTATCTTCTTTATATTATTATAATCATTAATGACAGGGGAGAATGACAGGGGAAGCACTGCCTCCCCTGCCTCCCCTGACTGCACGTCCCTGGCAAGTATGATGCAGAATTATGCTGGCCACTGCCCACCAATGCAATATTATGCTGGCCGCACCCTACCCACCAATGCAATCATTATGCTGGCCCACTGCCTACCAATGCAATATTATACACTAATTTGGCAATACATTTTAAATAATTGACACCAGTAACAAAAAACTTTAATTAAGCAGAACAATGCAACTATTTATATATTAAAATGTTTCCATTTTCTTTTTCTTTCTGCAGATGTCTGTGGAAAGCCGCGACTTTATCAGCCTTTACAGAGATGAGGAGTGCCTGTGGCTGACATCCTCTACAGACTATAGCAATAAACAGAGGAGAGAGGATACTTGCAACCGCCTGGTCCTCTACAGCAAGCCAACTTTCTTCGCTGCCAGTGTCGCTTGGGTACGCAAGAAGATCGCGAACCTCAGGACCGTGTTTGTGATAGAGACCAAGAAGGTGGAAAAGTCGAAGCGGTCTTGGGCGCGTGCTGCGGACGTATATACCCCTTCACTGTGGTATTACAAGGATCTCACATTCCTCATGCAAAGCCCTCATTTGTGGTCATGGCGGAGTCCGTGGTGGATGTGGAGGAGGCTGCAGTGGTAAGTTCATAAACATTTACATGTAGTTTGTTATTACCTAATGGAAGCCGCCTGCCATGTCACAGCTCCTATCCCATTGAAAAAGTCCATGTAATTACATCTTCCTCCTCTGGCTGGTTGGGGTCTTCCGGTCCTGCTGGGAGTAAATTAATTTTCCTCGTGGCCTTGCGTCGTAGTAAGTTGTGCAGTATACAACATGCACTTACTACCAGGTTAATTTTATCCAGCCTCATGTTGGGTTGGTGGAATATTTGGAATCGGTTGCTGAGAATTCCAAATGCATTTTCAACAACTCGACGGGCCCTGGAAAGGCGGAAATTAAAAATACGCCTATCATGTTTGAGGACTCTATACGGGTAGGGCATCATTATGTGTTCGTGCAGCGCGAATGCCTCATCAAATCCCAGGCCATTTTTTGTTTCCTCCACAGGTGGCAGATTAATGGTGTTGGAGGTGAGCCTCTCATAGAATGGTGTATTCCTCAAGGAACCACCATCAGAACAACGACCATTCTTCCCAACATCCAGGAAAATAAATGTACCGTTTTCTTTCACCACCGCCATGAGAACTATAATAAAGTGGCCCTTGTAGTTGAAGTAGTCCGATCCGCTGTTGGTGGGTTTGGTTATGCGCGCGTTTCCCGTCTATGGCACCCTAACAGTTTGGGAAATTCTACCGCCTCTAGAAGTGATCTGCAATACTTTTCCATTCTTCGGCACTTGTAGGGAACTGTAAAATAAAAAAAAATTATGATATTATATTTTTTTTTTTTTTTTTTTTTTTTTTTTTTTTTATGTAGTTATTTTTTTTTTTTTTTTTTTTTTTTTAAATGTTTTTATTAAGGATTTTCCACATACAGAAAGGAAAACGAAAATAGTATACAATAAGACAATAAAAGCATAATCCCAAATATCATATCATAGTTGTTATTATCTATCCACATAATCTCACTATGAGGTAATGAGACATAATAGATTAAGGCGATACAGGGATAACAGTATAATGATAAAAAGAAAAATTAAAAAGGACACAAGACATAGACAAAGGAAGGAGGTGAGGAAAGAGGGGAATGGGAAGGAAAATATATACCTAATATTCATCTTATATTTTGACACAGTATCTAGATTCCAAAAGAAAACAACTTAAAATAGCTGACTCTCAGTATGCACCCAATACCAAGTTCACGTAACATAAAATGCCATATGCTCCTCAAAGTTAAAATTTTCAAAAGATTTGTATATATGTAATCGGGTCTCTTTTTCCAAAGTACTGATAAATGGAGCCCATTTACAATAAAACTTTTGAGCTCCTAATAGTAAATCTACCTCTGCGTATTTTCGCTCATAATATAATATTTGAAGTAATTTTTGTTTAACTTCCATTAGGCTAGGTACCGATTTCTTGATCCAATGACACAAAATACATTTTTTGCATACTGCTAGAATTGTGATCAATAATGGCAAAGTGTATTTTTTCCCCCCTGTTATAGTCCAGTTTTTAAAACTGAACCCCAAACAAGCCATAGGATCAGGTTGTAAAGCGAGACCAAACATTGTATTAATAAAACTCAGTATTTTGCACCAAAATTTACGTAACTTAAAACAATCCCATATACAGTGGTAAAAATCAGCAACTACAGTTCCGCATTTAATACAATATCCCATCTCATCCTTAACCATATACCGTCTTTGATATGGAGTTATATATGCTCTATGCAATGTGCGTATGTGAACTTCTTGTAAGTACGCTGATTGTAACACCTTAAGTGAATATGAATATAATTCAGTTAAATCATGAATCTCAGTTAACATTGGAATATCTTTAGTCCATTTCTGTAACAATATCTGCCATTGTACATGTTCTGTAGAACTGATTATAACATTATATAAATATTTCACTCTATAATCCTTCTCACGGAGAAAAAATAACAATGTATCGATAGATTTAACCTGAGCGATATTAAATTTTTGGGTCTGAATAGGGGGTTTAGGTGCATTAATAGAAAGTAAAAAATGCCGCATTTGAAAATACATAAATCTCTGTGAGCTTGGTATTGCATATCTAAGACATAACTCTTGAAAGGTATATAAGGAGCCTCCTGGATCAAAAACCTTACATGATAAATCCAATCCCTTTGCCCTCCAAGTATCAAACAATGAGTTAGAAAGCGATGGGGGGAACGATGGATTCCCCCATAAAGGAATAAAAGGTGTAACAAAGGGATTGGACTTACATCTTTTATTTAATTCAAGCCATGCTTTATATGTATCTGTAAACAAAATATGGTTCCGAATATTTAGTGGGATAGAAAGCCATTTAGTTTGTAAAAGTGCACTTGGGGAGTAGGGGGAAAAAATAGCTAAATCTAAAGATAAATCTATGTATTGGTCCTTATTAAGTATCCAAGCACTTATGTAACGAAAAAAAACTGCTTGAGAGTATGTTTCCAAATCAGGATATCCCAGACCACCTGCAGTTTTAGGAGTAATTAATTTAACCCTTGATATTCTCGGGCGTTTATTTTGCCATACAAATTTAGAAAATAATGCATCCAATCTCTTAATATCCGATTTAAGTATAGCAACTGGTAATTGTTGCATGCAATAAAATATTTTCGGAAAAATAATAGATCGAATTATTGCTAAGCGTCCCAATAAAGAGAGAGGTAGGTCCCTCCATGACTCAAGTTTTGTAGCAATTTTGGTTATTGTAGTAGAGAAATTTGTCGGGTATATTTTGGATAAGTCTGAACATATATGGACCCCCAAATATTTAAATCTCGATGGAGCTATAGAAAACGGCATTTGTATGGATCTCAAAAGGTCTGGACTAGAGTTTCCCAGCAATAAAACCTCCGATTTGGATCTATTAATTTTATATCCGGAAACCACCCCAAAAGAGTCAAGTAGATGTAACAAAGAAGGCAAAGAGTGAGTAGGGTTAGAAAGAAATAAAAGGGTATCATCTGCAAATAGTCCTATCTTCAGCTCCTCCCCTCCAATTTTAATCCCCTGAATCAAGGGGGAAGCACGTATAGCCACAGCAAGGGGTTCTATGGCAATGGCGAAAAGAAGAGGGGACAAGGGACACCCTTGACGGGTCCCCCTCTCTAGTTTAAAAGCAGATGAAAGAAGTCCATTGCATGCTAATTGTGACTGTGGAGAAGAATATAAGGTACGTAAAATATTAATAAAATGGGTAGGAAAGCCAAATTTCTCTAGGGTACGAAATAAATGGGGCCATAAAACTAAATCAAACGCTTTTTCAGCGTCCAACGTTACTATCATATGAGGGGCTACCCGCAAGGTATGATTAGATGTTACCTGTGATATAGCTGCGAGAACCCTCCGTACATTCACCACCGAATGCCGTCCTGTTATAAAGCCAGTTTGATCTTTATGTATCAAAACCGGAAGAATGGGCTTTAATCTTTCCGCTAAAATTTTTGTAAAAATTTTATAATCAGTATTAAGAAGTGAAATTGGTCTATAAGACCCCGGAAGACTAAGATCACGTCCCTCTTTCGGTAAGACTTTAATGACGGCATCCGAGAAGTGAGCAGGGAGAGTTCCCTCAGCTATAATTGAATTAAAACATGCGGCCAAAGGTTCAGCAATTTGGGTAGATAACAAACGAAAAAATTCATTAGAAAACCCATCAGGGCCTGGCGATTTAAATAATTTCAACTGCTTAATAACCCCAACAACCTCCAACGGAGTCACAGGAGCCATCAAAACAGGTAGAAAGGATACTGGGAGTTGTGGCAATGAAAGTAAATCCCAAAAGGTAGAAGAAGAAGAGGGAAGAGATACAGGGGTAGGAGAGGTGGTTTCCAGATTACCAGAAGCAACGGAAGCATTTACTGAGTATGTAGGCACAGAATAAAGCTCCTCATAAAATGATCTCATCACTTCGATTATATGAGAGTCGGAGTCCGTAAAAGTTCCGTCTGATTTCAATAAGGGCCTGATCACTGTACGCTTTCTAGATCCATGTAGTAAATTTGTAAGGAGTCTACCATTTTTATTACCAAATTTATAATATTTTGAGTTTACATTAAAATAATATTTATCCCCACTGGTCTGTAAAAGCTCTGAGAAGTGAGTCTTAGCTGTGTTATAACGTATTTTATTTTCCAAGGAGGGGGCCTGTTTAAATAGTTGGAAAGCATTAGAAAGCTTACCTTGCAGGTCTAAGTAAGAAGCATTTCGTAGCTTATTAATTCGAGAAGAGTATTCTATCAATTCACCACGTAACACGGCCTTGGCCGCCATCCAAAAATTAGAGGGATTGGATACAGCACAGCCAGAATTATGCGTCTGATATTTTCCCCACGTCTTTTCTAAGAAGACTTTAAAGCCTTTCGCTTTTACAAGATGTAGGGGAAATTTCCACAAAGGTTTAGTCTCCACAGATCTCTTGAGTTCTAAGTTAATCCATACCATACCGTGATCTGATAATATAGGGGGTTCAATATTTACAGTAGAGATTTTAGTAAATAAAGGTTCTGCCAGAAAAATATAGTCTATTCTAGAACAGGTGTTATGAGTCATGGAAAAGCATGTAAACTCTCTCTCAACCGGGTAAACTGCTCGCCAAGTATCTACTAGATTGAGGGATTTAACAAAAAATGGGACCCCTATTTTTGGAAGGGTAATCGGGAGTTTCGGAGCAGGGGAACGGTCAAGAAAAGAAGATGAAATTAAATTAAAATCCCCGCAAACTATTAAAGAGGCAGGATCATACGTATGGAGTTTAGCCAATAATGATGTAAAAAAGGTTTTCTTATATTGATTGGGGGCATACACATTACATATATTGAATACGATTCCTTGTATATCCACTGTAAGCACCACAAATCTACCATCTGGATCAGGGAAAACAGATAAAACATGACTATTTAATGACTTTTTCCCTAAAATAATTACTCCTCGTGATTTAGTATTGTATGAGGCTACAGCTAGTAAATCCCAACCCAGCATTTTTAACTTATTCGCTTCCAAAGCTTTTAGATGGGTCTCCTGTAAACATATCAATTCTATAGATAGCTTATTGAGGTATACAAGTAGTTTACGTCTTTTCGCAGGTGTATGTATGCCTCTAATATTAAGTGAACCTATTCTGAGAGGCATTATCACATACAAGTCTCTTAATCATCTGATACTGTTCATATCCATAAAGAAGGGGTAAGGGAGGGTGGAAAAAACATAAGGGAAAGACAAACAGAAAATGGACAGACATATATAACCAAATAATTTGAGCAGTACTAATTTAACCAAACTGGACTTCCAGCAACTGACTGCTCTCTGAGACACAAAGATCCCAAATAGCAGACCTAATAACGTATTTATTAACAAAAATAAAAAGAAAAAATGGCGCAGCTCCGCTCCTCGATATTACAGTGATTGGCTGAAAATATTTCAACACCTACGAAATATACTCTAAATGAAGATGTAAGCAATATTAAGGCTTAATAACTTCTTAAGGCTTAAAAGCTTCTTAACGTGCCTCAGAAATGCAGTAAGACATATAGCACCCCTTAAGCATAGAGTATACCCCATATATACTTATTTAAACTCAAATATATACGGCAGTCCCAGTTCTCACTCATCCACAACATCAGCAATGTCCCCGTGTTCCTTTGCAGAGGCCTCTTCTTTAAGAAATGCTGCAGCATCTTCAGGATTTGTAAACTCCGAGTACGATGTACCAGAAAAGATGCGGAGACGTGCAGGAAAAAACATAATAAATTTTCTATTTGCTCGTACCAAGGTGGTACAAATTTCCGAAAAAGAACGACGCAGTCTTGAGAGTTCAACTGAAAAATCTTGATAGATACGGATGTTATGTCCTTCCCACTGAATCGGATATAATTTGCGAGATGCTTTCCAAATAACTTGCTTATGCAAAAAATTTAAGGTTTTAAAAACCACCACTCTTGGTTTCTGTGCAGTGGCTTTCGAGATATCTCCCACTCTATGGACTCTCTCTATGGAAATATCAGCACATGCTTCTTCCACATGTAACAGCTTAGGGAGAATAATGCGAACAAAATGATCCAAGTGATTTCCTTTAAGTGACTCAGGAAGGCCTGTGATTCTCAAATTCTTCCGTCTGGCCCTGTTTTCAAAACTATCTAGCTTTTCTGCCAAGCGCTTATTATCTATTTCCAGAGCCCGTACAGATTTTTGTAAGATACTGACATCGTCCATAGTGTCACTTACATGTTTTTCTACGTCAGTAACACGGCCAGATAGAGTTTGCAATTGTGAGGTAATATCAGAAACTGCCTTTTGCAATAGAGGCGCCATGGTGGAGTGAATTGCCAAAACCATATCCTCATAAGAGGAAGAGAGAGTACCTGTACCGCCCGGAGCCGGAGCAAGGTCCAACATAGGATCCGCTATGGGTTTCTTCTGTACTGGCGTCCCTGGAGCATTATCACCGTCCGGCGCCATGTTGTGGTCTCCCCGGCGCTTCTCTAGTCGCGGTGGCTGAGGTGGCGGGGGTACTCCTGAGACGGAGGACACACTCAAAAACTTGTCCATCGTTCCCTCTATCCTCCGTGGGGAACGGGAACGGTGTCTGCCTTTGGTAAACAGGGTTACTGCAATGTCGAGTGAGTTGGGGAGCGGAGCTGTCGGAAGAGGCTGCTCACTCTCCCATTGCCGGAACCGGAAGTCTATGATATTATATTTAATTAATATTTTTTCCCCCATATAGATGCAAGACGACTTAAACAGTACACCAGATCTTGTAGCCAATACCCTACCAGTTAGCCACAACCCCCGCCCCCACCTACCTACCCGACCACGACAAGCCATCCTCCTCCTTAATCCAGCTACCCTTCCATTTATCCGCAACCTCCGCCCCCACCAACCTACCCTACCACCTCAATCCATCCTCCTCCTCATCCCAGCTACCCTTACCAACCCACCCACACATCCCCCGTCCCCTCCGGAATTTTGTCATCCTTGCTTGCAGAGGAGGAGCAGGAGGAGGAGACCAGTTAGATCCAAATTTGAGTCTCATATACTGCGTTTGAATGTGGTACCAATGACACAGTTGTGGTGTAATGCTGGCCTGGTCATATATTGCAACAGATGTGCTGCATTCTGATATACGGCGTTAGGAATGACACCGCTTTCAGGGGGACAATGCACACATGCAGCTTGGGGCAGGTTGAGGGTACCGAGGACCCATCTTCCTGCCCCTAGCTGCATGTGTGCATTGTCCCCCTGACAGCGGTGCCACTGGAATTAGAATGCACCATATCTGTTGCTATATATAAAATTTTCTTTTAAGTTAATAAATGTAATACTGGCCTGGTCATATATTGCGATAGATAAGGTGCAGTGTGATATACGGTGTTTGAGTGGCAGCGCTTTCACGTGGACAATGCACACATGCTGCTAGGGGCAGGTTGATGGTATCGGGCAGAGGCGGAACTACCATTGGGGCAGCAGGTGCATTGCACCGAGGCCCCTGAGGACTGAGGGGCCCACTGCTGCCCACACCAGAAATTATTTATCCCCTACCCACTAGTGCAGACCATTTTGAGCAATGTCTGATGAATGGCCCAATACAGAAAGCAGGGTGGACCACACCTGCCTTTTATCTTAAGGAGGCAGGGCTAACCTTGTGTATGCCGGACAGATACAGGAGTCCTGCCACCTATCAGCACTGATGATCACAGCCACATACTGCCTCTTAGTAACAGGCAAATGTACATTATTTCTGATTCACTGCTGTCTGTGGCTGTGACTTACAGGCAGCTCCCAGACGTGTAACTAGCACTGTCAGAGTCTGCCTGACCGAGTGCCAAACTGAGGAAAGCACAAAGGGCGGGGGTCCCCATAGGCAAACGCAGGGGAGTTTCCGGTTGCACTGAAACCCCCTTCCTCTTTGCAAGTGGCTCAAATCATGACGACAATAGTAATGGTAAATAATACTATTACTAGAACTGCCACCACATCATGCTGTTTTTGGGACAGCAGAGCTGCTGCACATACCCAGATGCCCAGTGGTAGCAGCTTCTTCTACCAAGTTTGCTGTGTGTGTGGATCTGAGTCCTCAATCA
This sequence comes from Pseudophryne corroboree, assembly GCF_028390025.1. Lineage (NCBI taxonomy): Eukaryota > Metazoa > Chordata > Amphibia > Anura > Myobatrachidae > Pseudophryne > Pseudophryne corroboree. The sequence continues at coordinate 183,963,241 of NC_086449.1, forward strand.
GTGCACTGGACCAAAGAGTAGCTACCAGGAAGAAAAGACAGGAGCATTACCATACGGTGGAAGAATGTGTTCTTAGAAAGTGCAGTACTGGTTCTATTGTTTGTGTATTTATTTATTATGGTATGTTTAACCTTTTTCTGACCACTTATTTCTATTATTTAAGTATGTTTGATAAAGCCTATACTAGTATAGACCATCTATAGTTTTTAATATAAATACTGTATTCCATACGGTATACAGTGTATAAAAAGACGAATGTTCAGAGTCGTTACTAGGTTCTTCTACCGCTCCCCCAAACTCCTGCACTTGCTCCAATGTTCCGCAGAGTGGGAGATTGTGGGATTGCATTTGGAAACCCTCCTCAAGAAATCCTGCGTTTGCCACTGGTCTTTGTGTTCCTGCCCTCATCAAGGGCAGCATTTGGGAAAACCAGATTGCATTGCCCCCATTTTCTGGACATGCTGAAGCCAGTGGCTGTGTCCATAAACACATCTTCACTGGCTTCAGCTGCATGAATATCCTGGCCTGAGGGAAACTCAGATGTCCGACATACACAGAAATGATCCAGTGCTGCATCCCTGAATGCAGCAGTGGATCACAGAAGCTGACATGAGGCGTCAATTTACATCTGACACCTCCTGAGAAATTTAGCATAATTTTGCAGTAGTGACTGCTACAGCATAGCGTCCATCTTGCATTGGGTTCTAAGCATACTTACCTAGTGGAGACTCTGTGGGCCACTGTGGGGGGCGGGTCCAGACTGTCACCTCCCTAGACCCAGCCCCTGTTGTGGCAAAACGCTGCAATTCACAGGGCAGGCAGGAGGTGGGGCTAAATGATGCAATTGTGCATCATTTAGCCCCATCCCCTCATATAGAGTCACAGTTACCGGTAGAATGTCTTCATCTTTCCTTCTTCACTAAGAAGTGGGTGGGATGCAGACGATCAGGCCACTTTCCATGGATGCGGGGGACTAACCAAAAAATCGTGAGTCTCCTGCAACTTGCACGAGAGTAAGCAAGTATGGTCCTAAGGGGGTAATTCAGACTGCATCGCTGCAGCCGCAAGTCTGAATTACTTTGTAGAGTGCATCTCTGGGCGGCGATTGTCTCTGCCTGATTGACAGGTAGAGGCGGCTGCGGTGCAGGAGGGGGCGTGCCAACTACGTTAGAACGCCGTTGGCGGGGCGCGGTCCTGACAATGGAGGCGTGTCCAGACCACTGGGGGTTTAAGCCGCGGCGGCTGCGTGACGTCACTCGCAGCCGCTGCGAACTGGGATGCGATGAGTAGCGGCTTGCCAGCGCGCAGGCGATGCTTTTGTACCTCTGATGGGGAAGGGGGGGGGGGGGGTTGTAGGGCCTGACATGCCGGACTAGCCCTGTGCTGGGCGTCCTCCCGCATGTCTGTGAAACTGATCGGAGAAGTGCTAAATTTGGCACATCTATGATCAGATCAGAATTAGGCCCTAAGTCTGGTAAAACTAAGATCAGCAACTGTTTTTATAAGTTTTCCAGCCCAAAAATTAGTTATTTATTTGTAGTTATTCTGTGAGATGTTGTTTTCCCATTGACAGGCAACTACTTGTTTTATTCAACAAGGTTATCAATGCAAAATGTAAACAAAATGTATACTGTTGCATGAAATCATGGTTATGTAGTGCCCTAGTAATTTGACGCTCTGGGGAAGGGTAACTCATAGTTAAAGGGGTCAGCCCCTATAATGAGGCAAATCAAATAATGACCGTGTATATAGTTTTATATATATATAGATAGATAGATGGATATTTACTGCAAAATAGCTGTAGCAAACTGAGGTATAACACTATAAGGGATAATACGGATCTGCCGTTGGATCTGAATCTGTATATTGTAATAATGCATGTTATGGTGTTGTAATACTGAAGGGGTAGGGTGAGGAAAGGTGACGGTGCGTGCGTGGGGAGCATGGAAAATCTGCCAGAGGCACCATGCGCAGAGAGTGTTGGCGGGCGCGGAGAGTGGCGGTTAGCTGTCTGAGGGGTCTAGTCATGAAGTAGTGAAAAGTGTGGAGAAGTGAACTAGTGGAGAAGTTGCCCATGGCAACCTATCAGCATTGACGTAGCAGTTATAATTTGCATACTTTAAAATTATACAGAGCAGCTGATTGGTTGCCATGGGCAACTTCTCCACTGGCTCACTTCTCTACTCTTTTCACTGCTTCATGAATAGACCCCTGAAAGAGGCTCCGGAGGAGAGAGAGGCAGGCGGCAGCGGTAGAGACCGGGGATCCTAAGGAGGGATGGGAGTGGCGCACTGAAGCTGGTGAGCGGAAGCAGTACGAGCCGCGACTGACTATTAGGCAGTGCAGCCAGCCAGACCTAGACAGGGAAGTGGAGGTAGAGCAGTGTGAGCGGCTGAGGCGGCTAAGCGAGAATCTTACTCCGGAAAAGAGCAGCAGTGGCAACAGGTACTGTCGCCCCCCCAGCTAGGTGTCTGTTGACTGAGGAAGGACGAGGTTGTGGGGACCCAAGCAGAGGCCGAGGACCGGCTGCTCACAACATAGGAGGAGTCAGGAGTCGGGAGTGTCAGAGCCATAGCACATATCATTGGTGGTGCAAGTGAATTGGCCAACCATATGCCCCCATAAGCAGAGTACTGTTAGCACAGTATACATAAATACTGTATAAAGCTATACATTGGATTAGCTGGAAGTTTGGTATAAAAGTAGTGGCCATAGGCAGAGGTCCTACATCTGACAAATGTGCAATTGCTTCAAAGTTGCTGCTGTAGAATAGCTCGGGTAGCTGGTATATAATAGCCGCTGTTGCATGCAGTCTCAGCTGGTCTGTGTACTGATTAGTCAGTGCTGGGACAGGAGCTCCCGGTGACAACATTGGATAGAGACGTACAGCTTGAGTATAGTGATATACAGGTATCTTATTATTAAGAGCCGAATGGACAGCCTGTCAGTTCAACAAATACATACCACCAGTAAGGACTAATTGATACAACTGATTAATCCCGGTACCCGATATATGGCAGGCTGTAAATTAAAGAGAGGACACCATTGTTCATTATAACAAAAGGACCTAAGTGATACAGAAGAGGCAGCAGAGCAGCTGATAGTGCTAGTGATATTGTATTATCTTTCTATACTGTACATTGCAGGATTGATCTGGTACTACCGACACAATATATAGTCAATCGGATACAATCTACAAGGACAAATGATCATAAATATCAGTCCCCTTGGTATTGTTGGAGTCCCACTGACTAGGCCACCCACCCTCTAGAGACAGTCTGCTCGCGGACCACCCTATTTCCAACAGGATATTCAGACACTGCGGATAGGAGTTGCTGGCTTCTATTACATAGCCAATAGGCGTGTTTATCAACGGAACAAGAATATTTCCCACTACTGTTGCAGGTTGCTCCATCCCGAGGGGATCCTCTGGTGACGGGGGTTCAAATTGCACCTGGACAGCATCCCCCTCTACTGCTGTCATCGGATCACAACTCGATCACTAACTGAACTGTGGGGGAGAGAAAACTACCCCTGCCCCGCGCAAAACCTGGTAAGGGTCTGGCAATTTTTTGGTGACTCAGACTGTGCCGTATAATATCGGTTAGCCCTGGTCTATAGAGACTTGGCTATAGCAGTGGTACCAAACTAAAAATGTTTGTGTTGCATGCATTCTGAAAATGTACAATAGACCTATGTTAGAGGGGGTTAGAGGCATAGGCGTGCGCAGCTTATTTTATTAGGGTGTGCACCGCCAGAGGGGCTTGTCTAGCACTATTTTACATTCTCTCAGTAAAATCACATGGCTTAATCTAATTTATCCCTAGTTCCTAATAGTACATGTAGATATAATACACCTCAGAGAAATAAAATTAATAAAATGAAGCATTATGGCGAGACCACTGGGCAGTATTCCACTATGGCATAACCCTGAGCCCCAGCTGCCACTGCACCCTGTCGCTGCTTACACTTCCCTGACCCAGTGGCAGAACTAGAGTGTGGTGGGCCTAGGTGCATATGCATTCTCTTGCACCCCCAGCACTTACACCCTGATTTTGAGTGGGACACTCTGAAAAGTATGTAAGATTTAGGGTGGCGAACATTTGAGTTATTCACATTATGTCACACAGTATGAGCCAAAATTTACATTATGCTGCACAGTATGAGCCAAAATTCACATTATGCCGCACAGTATGAGACAAAATTCACATTATGCCGCACAGTATGAGACGAAATTGACATTATGCCACACAGTATGAACCAAAATTGACTTTATGCAGCACAGTATGAGACAAAATTGACATTATGCAACACAGTATGAGCCAAAATTCACATTATGCCACACAGATTGAGCTGAAATTCACATTGTGCCACAAGGCATGAGCCAAAATTCAGAATATGCCACACGGTATGAGCCGAAATTCACAATATGCCACACGGTATGAGCCGAAATTCACATTACGCCACAAGGCATGAGCCGAAATTCACAATATGCAACATGGTATGAGCCGAAATTCACAATATGCCACACGGTATGAGCCGAAATTCACATTATGCCACAAGGCATGAGACGAAATTCACATTATGCCACAAGGCATGAGCCGAAATTCACAATATGCTGCACGGTATGAGCCAAAATTCACATTACGCCACAAAGCATGAGACGAAATTCTGAATATGCCACATGGTATGAGCCGAAATTCAGAATATGCCACACAGTATGAGCCAAAATTCACATTACGCCACAAGGCATGAGCCGAAATTCATATTCTGGTTTTCATATTCAGAGGATGACACTGGGGTGAGGCAGAGGGTCACAGCCATGAGGGTGACACTGGGGTGATGCATTTGGAGAAAAGCAGAGGGTGACATGTAGTGGGATACAGAGGGTGATACTGGGGTAATGTGATACCTCGTATCTGCCCCGGCCCCTCGTAACTATCACTGTAGCTGCTACCCGGTTGCTAGGCAACTAACGTGGTCCCACGTACCTGGAGGACACTAGGACCCAGGAGAAAAAAGCCTGGAGGCTCAAGGGGATGGGCAGCCCAGAGAGCGGGAGAAGAGGAGGCGGGACTGGCGCCGAAAAGGAGAAGAGAGGAGGGGAGAGAGTGCGCCCGGCAGCGGTGAAGAGAGGAGACGGAGTGCGCCCGGCAGCGGTGAGCAGAGGAGACGGAGTGTGCCCCACCGCTGAGCAGAGGGGACGGAGTGCGCCCGGCAGCGGAACGAAGGGGACAGACGGACGGAGAGTGACGCGAGGAGAGCGCGTCGGAGCAGAAAGCCGCGGGCAGGAAAACTGGAAGAGCGGGAGCCGCTAGCAGCAGAGCGGACCACGCTGCCACCTCAGGGAAGCACCAGACATCGAGTGAGGAGATTAGGTGCGGCTGCAAAGGACGTCCTCGTGCCAGTTGGGGAAGGAAAAACAGGTACTGACAAAACTGCCCAGCCTTTCCCCATTGACCCTAACAGTGAGAGACACCCTACAGGGGTCCAGAGACCGTCAGTCCCATTCACCTCGACCCTGACTGGTCGCATCGGTTGCCTCTCATATTATAGCCCCCTTAACAGACCTACTGTGGGACCATTACGGAAAGAGCCCCCTGAGCCACAGCAAGCCTGACCGCGTGGCCTCATTTGGGGCCAAAGCACCACCTGCCACCAGTCCCCGCGACTATACTTCAGGACACGGGCCGGCCCTAAGTGAACAATGTCATTAACCGGACTCCCCTCCCCATGAAGTACTTAAGGGGGTGTACCCAGCAAGGCGACTGACACTGTTTGATTTGTCCCCCAGCGGAGGTAATTATCCGTACTCCCAGGGCTCTCCGTTTCAAGGCTGATAACCCCGCGTACTTTGTGCAGGACTTGCCAACCCTTTTTTCCATTTGGAGAATAAACGTAATTTCAGTGACATTCCCGTGCAAGCGCACATTTGAACTTCTCCGGATTATATGGTTATTGGGCCAGGGACCCCTCTATTGAGTGCATAGTGAGACCTAGTGGCGTTTTCAACGTACTGTCTGCGTATTTATGCAATCCATTCTCCTAAAAGCCACTTTTGAATGTTAGAGTGCTAAGAATGCATTTGTGTAGTTATTATGCTATGTTCATATTACTTTTGTGAATGATAGGTGATAAATACTAAGGATCTTAACCGAACTGTGTTAGGTTTACTACCCGCAGACCCAGTTGCTCCCTACGCGGGGACTAGTCTTGTTATAATAAATCTTTGTCACCGTGCCTCACCATAGTTATTCTTATACGTCTAAGGGGGTGTTGTTCGTATTGGGGGTATCTCCGTCCTTCTGCCCAGGTCCCGAGCAGCCGTTCTACACAGACCCCGGCTGACCCCGCGACAAGTAAGAACAGAACCACCAAGGAGGCCGCCCCGGACAAGCGTGAGACCTCAGGTACGCTACACCATATATCACACTTGGCGTCCGCGAACAGGATACGAACAAGATGACGGATCCACAGGTTCCTGCTTCTCCCATGCTACCACCGCCATCCGCACAGGGAAACACGACCACTATGGCGGCATCACCGTTGACTATGCCATACTATTTTGGAGCGCCATGGTTACCAACGTTTGCAGGAAAACAAGTGCCGGGTTCAAGTACGTTTAAAGAATTCAAAGATAAGATGTACTCCATGTTCCGCCTGTACTCGCTAACTGAGGAACAGAAAATAGAGATCGTGATGGGTCAATTGACGGATTCGGCGCTCCGGGAAGTGAAGGCATGGGAAGACAGCGAAAAGAAGACTGTCGAATGCATCTTCAAGAAGCTAGTCACCATATTCGACTGCCAGACCATAGCGGAATTAAAGAGCCGCCTTTATGCGAGGAAGCAAAGACCCGATGAATCATTGCGCGATTTTGCGCTGGCCCTACAAGAAGCTGCAAAGACTATACGGGCTCTAGATGAACGAGAGGTTGAAGGGATAGACAAAACATTAACAGACCTGTTTGTGGAAGGGGCAAGAGGAGAGACGATTCGTTCCCAAATGCGCATGGAGAGACGACGACAACCAGAAAGCTCCTTCTCCGAATTCAAAGAAACGATGCTGCAGATCCTGGGGAAGAAGCAGAGTAATAATGTAGAGAAAGACGCGTCTTTGGAGTGGAGTGAAGAAGATAACTATAGGGAAACCACACCGCTCAGGAAATCGGACGGACCAACCCAAGGAGGAACGGTCCTCCAACAAGCACAAGCCTCACCAAGTCCAGATTCTATGGAAACGCTCAACCAAAAGCTGGCGGAGATGACGGCGACTCTCTCCCGAATTAACCGAAGGATGGACGAGTTCGACAGGGACCAAGGGAGGAATAGGCGCCAAGAATGGCGTCAAGAACGAAGTGGGCGAAGTCGTCCTCGCTGGGATGTGGTAAAAGAATATGGCCGAAGACCCACCGACCAGTTCGACTCGCAGGGGAGCCCGATATGCAGAAGGTGTCGACAAAGTGGCCATATCGAAAGGAACTGTCCTGCGGCTGATTTAAACGAAGAACTCCCGAGGCAGCGGACCGACCTTCGGGAGAGGAACCAGTAAGTGGGCCGCTGCCCCATGAATGGTCCAGATACGTCGGGGAGTGCCCGCACCTGAAGATCTGTATCGATGGAATTGAAATTCCAGCTCTGTTGTATACTGGGTCGCAAGTCTCCACCATCCGGATCACCGAGTTCCTTCAGTACTGGGACGAAGCCGCCATTGTGTCCCCGCCAACCACATGGCTCCATCTGCTGGCCAGCAATGGGCAACCCATAACGTATCAGGGTTACTGGGAAGCGGACACAAAAATTGGAAACGCGACGTTACCCCGGCAAGGGTATCTTATCACCATGGCTCCTAACACCCATCTACCTCCCGTCATCCTGGGGATGAACGTCTTGAAAAACTGCCCTGACGAGCTAGTAGAAGCCCTTCGGCAAGAGATGCAGATAGCCACCCCAGTGGAGCGGAGAGCCTTGCAGCAGACGGTGCACCTGCTGGAGAAGGAGAAGAAATTCGCCAACCATCAAGGGGAGGTGGGGAAGGCCAGAATCGCCGACCACCGGGCCACTCTCTTGAGGCCGAACTCCGAAAAATGTAGTTTGGTGTAGAGCAAGAATCGGTCCAGGAGGAAGAGACTATGAAGCCTTGGTGGGACCCTGTGACTCGGAGGGCCAACAACCCTTCGCTGTGGCAAGAACACTAGCAAAGGTGAAACACGGAAGAGTGCCTGTACGCATATTGAACCCGCACCCCTATGCTATCAGACTACACAAGCGCTGCCTGGTGGCAAAAATAAGCTCAATCGACTTCCAAGACGTCGTAGGCCAAGAGGTAATCACAGCGGCCCAAGAGACGGCGACCGAGGGGCCGTCAACGACTGGTCAAGAGCCCCCGTGGTGGGCTGATATTCAGATCGGCAACGCAGATACCCCCGATGAACAGAAAGCGGGAGTGTTACGAGTAGTGCGGCGGAATGCAGCAGATTTTAGCCAACACCCTTCTGACTTCGGCAGAGCCGACAAAGTGTATCATCACATCCCCACAGGGACGACCCCTCCTATTAAGGAAAGACACCGACCCCTTCCCCCAGCCCTGTACCAGCCCGTGAGGAAAATGATAGCAGAAATGAAAGACGCAGGAGTTATCAAAGAAAGTCACAGTCCATGGGCAGCTCCGCTAGTGATCGTTAAGAAGAAGGACGGCAGCCTACGCTTCTGCGTTGATTACCGCAAGCTCAGTGCGGCTACCCATAAGGACGCCTACCCGCTCCCCCGGATTGAAGAGTCCCTGACGGCCCTGAAGACTGCTGCATACTTTTCGACCCTCGACCTCACCAGTGGATACTGGCAGATTCAGATGGCCCCGGAAGACATAGAAAAGACAGCCTTCACAACGCCAATGGGTCTGTTTGAATTCGAAAGGATGCCTTTTGGGCTTTGTAAAGCGCCCGCCACATTCCAGCGCGTCATGGAACACTGTCTTGGACAACACAACTTTGAGATGGCCTTGCTGTACCTCGATGACGTAATAATCTTCTCGAAGAGTTACGAAGACCACTTGCAGCATCTAGAAGAAGTGTTCCAACAACTGACAAAATGTGGTCTGAAACTTAAACCCACGAAATGCCACCTGCTCAAACCCAAGGTCCAGTACTTAGGCCATGTCGTCAGCGCGGAAGGCGTGATGCCCGACCCCGAGAAGGTCCGAGTGGTTCGGGACTGGCCGGTGCCAAAGACCGTGAAAGATGTCCGAAGCTACCTCGGGTTCGTGGGCTACTACAGGCGTTTCGTGGAACACTTTGCCAAGGTGGCAGCTCCGCTGCATGAACTGCTGAGAGGTCAGTCTGGCCGTGAAAGGAGGGGATCGTCACCGGTGCAGTGGGGCGAAGAACAACAGCAGGCCTTCCACCAGTTGAAGACTTCCTTGACGGAAGCCCCGCTACTGGCTTACCCTGACTACGAGCAGCCATTCCAAGTCTACACAGACGCCAGTCATCATGGATTAGGAGCCGTATTGTCCCAGGTGCAGAATGGGCGCGAGAGGGTCATCGCATATGCCAGTAGAGGATTACGCAAGACAGAATGGAATTGCGAAAATTACAGTGCTTTCAAACTGGAACTGCTCGCCCTAGTCTGGGCTGTCACGGAAAAATTCAAACACTATCTCGCTGCGACGCCATTTATCGTCATGACAGACAACAACCCCTTGGCGCACCTGTCCTCGGCCCGACTCGGCGACCTTGAACAGCGATGGGTATCACGGCTCGCCAATTTCCAATATACTGTGTCCTACAGGAGTGGGAAGTCCAACGGCAACGCCGACGCTCTGTCCCGGTTACCCACCACCGATGTAGCGGAAGAAGAAAGGGATGTCGCGGAAGAAATAGAAACCCCTGTCTTCAAAGCCTCGAAGAAAAGATGGACGGTCACCTCAGACCCATTAGCCGTCGCGGACCAACGACGGTCGGAATTGTCCGAAGTCCCTGCTGTGGACTGGGAAGCGATCCAGCAACAGAACCCAGTACTGAAGGAACTTACAGCCCTCCTCCGAAGTAACCATCAACTGACCCGGGTACAACGTGCTGAAGCGGACCCGGAGCTGGTAAAGCTATTGCGACATCGGAGACAATTTCGCCTGAAACAGGGCATCTTGGTACGCACCAGCATTGACCCTGGTACTCACCAGACAGTGAACCAAGTGGTTGTCCCCCGGAAACAGGCAAATTTCCTACTTACCGCCTACCACGACAAGTCAGGGCATTTCGGTACACAGAAAACAGAAGCTATCTTACGTACCCGGTACTTCTGGATAGGTCTGCATGAAGACGTAGAACGATGGTGTCGGGACTGCATCCCCTGCAACCTGAAAAGATGCCCGGATGCACACCAGAAAGACTATTTGCACCCCATCAAGAGTCACCGGCCGCTGCAAATAGTCGCTCTCGACCACGTGAAACTAACCCAGCACCAGTGGACACAACTATGCCTTAACAATGACCGACCACTATAGCAAGCTCTTAGTGGCGGTCCCTGCGAAAGACTTAACTGCTAAGACTACGGCCGAACTATTCCTAAAACACTTCGCCAGACCCTACGGGTACCCCGAGTGCATACTAACCGACCAAGGGCCTGCCTTCGAGTCGCAGCTATTCTATGAGCTATGCTCCTATTATGGCTGCCAGAAAGCAAGGACGACAGCATACCACCCCCAGGGGAATGGTTTGTGCGAGAGAGCTAACCAGACCCTCATTGGAATGCTCAGAAGCCTACCAGCTGGAGACCGCGCCCGCTGGCCGACCTTGCTGCCCGAACTCGTCTATCTCTACAATAATGCGGAACATTCCTCCACCGGCTTTACACCATACTATCTTATGTTTGGTCGACAAGGTAAACTGCCTCAAGACCTAGAGCTTGCCCCCACGCTAACACCGTCTGCCACTCCACAAACCGACTGGGTCCGTGAGCATCAGCGGAGAATGGAGGCAGCCAGAGAGCTGGTGGAAATGCGGATGGGAACCGTCCGACATCGCCAAGAAAAGAATTACAATGCAACCATCCGTCCTACGCCTCTGTATGTGGGCGACCTTGTTTGGAAGAAACGGAACCACCGCACCAGTAAGTTGGACACTATGTGGGAAAACGTACCCTATGTCGTCGTCAGCGTCCCGGAGGGGGAACGGTTCACCTATAAGATCCGCCGAGGTCAAGATGGGCCCATCAGTGTTGTGTCCAGGGAGCAACTCAAGCCTTACACCTCCGAAGTATCACCAGGAGCAGCAAACTCACCTGCGGCAGAAGGGCGGGGGTCCCCCGGCGGCATACCCTTACTTGACCCCATGGAGCTCTTACTCTTTATGTGCGGTCCACCCGCATCGAGCTCAGCGACTCACGACACCCTCGCCCCCGTGGTTAATGAGCCCACGGAGGGTCAGAGTCATCCCAATCCCGTAAGCACCCGTGGTGAGAACCGAGCCCCCAGTATAGAAATTAGGAGGTCGGACCGTAGCACAAAAGGCGTCCCACCCTCTAGGTACAGTGAATAAACTAATGTTTGACCTGTAAATATGTTGTTCAGAAATGTCTAGGTGTGTTGGTACCCAACTTGATTGTATTCACCCATGTACTATTATTCGCATCTTGAAAGACTGAAACATTGACTTTGGGCATGTTGCTTAATGCGTGAGGACACGCAATCTTCCAGAGGGGGAAAATGTGATACCTCGTATCTGCCCCGGCCCCTCGTAACTATCACTGTAGCTGCTACCCGGTTGCTAGGCAACTAACGTGGTCCCACGTACCTGGAGGACACTAGGACCCAGGAGAAAAGAGCCTGGAGGCTCAAGGGGATGGGCAGCCCAGAGAGCGGGAGAAGAGGAGGCGGGACTGGCGCCGAAAAGGAGAAGAGAGGAGGGGAGAGAGTGCGCCCGGCAGCGGTGAAGAGAGGAGACGGAGTGCGCCCGGCAGCGGTGAGCAGAGGAGACGGAGTGTGCCCCACCGCTGAGCAGAGGGGACGGAGTGCGCCCGGCAGCGGAACGAAGGGGACAGACGGACGGAGAGTGACGCGAGGAGAGCGCGTCGGAGCAGAAAGCCGCGGGCAGGAGAACTGGAAGAGCGGGAGCCGCTAGCAGCAGAGCGGACCACGCTGCCACCTCAGGGAAGCACCAGACATCGAGTGAGGAGATTAGGTGCGGCTGCAAAGGACGTCCTCGTGCCAGTTGGGGAAGGAAAAACAGGTACTGACAAAACTGCCCAGCCTTTCCCCATTGACCCTAACAGTGAGAGACACCCTACAGGGGTCCAGAGACCGTCAGCCCCATTCACCTCGACCCTGACTGGTCGCACCGGTTGCCTCTCATATTATAGCCCCCTTAACACACCTACTGTGGGACCATTACGGAAAGAGCCCCCTGAGCCACAGCAAGCCTGACCGCGTGGCCTCATTTGGGGCCAAAGCACCACCTGCCACCAGTCCCCGCGACTATACTTCAGGACACGGGCCGGCCCTAAGTGAACAATGTCATTAACCGGACTCCCCTCCCCATGAAGTACTTAAGGGGGTGTACCCAGCAAGGCGACTGACACTGTTTGATTTGTCCCCCAGCGGAGGTAATTATCCGTACTCCCAGGGCTCTCCGTTTCAAGGCTGATAACCCCGCGTACTTTGTGCAGGACTTGCCAACCCTTTTTTCCATTTGGAGAATAAACGTAATTTCAGTGACATTCCCGTGCAAGCGCACATTTGAACTTCTCCGGATTATATGGTTATTGGGCCAGGGACCCCTCTATTGAGTGCATAGTGACACCTAGTGGCGTTTTCAACGTACTGTCTGAGTATTTATGCAATCCATTCTCCTAAAAGCCACTTTTGAATGTTAGAGTGCTAAGAATGCATTTGTGTAGTTATTATGCTATGTTCATATTACTTTTGTGACTGATAGGTGATAAATACTAAGGATCTTAACCGAACTGTGTTAGGTTTACTACCCGCAGACCCAGTTGCTCCCTACGCGGGGACTAGTCTCGTTATAATAAATCTTTGTCACCGTGCCTCACCATAGTTATTCTTATACGTCTAAGGGGGTGTTGTTCGTATTGGGGGTATCTCCGTCCTTCTGCCCAGGTCCCGAGCAGCCGTTCTACACAGACCCCGGCTGACCCCGCGACAAGTAAGAACAGAACCACCAAGGAGGCCGCCCCGGACAAGCGTGAGACCTCAGGTACGCTACAACATATATCACAGTAACACAGTGGGTGACAGGCAAATGGTAACACTGGGGACATGTAGTGGGTGACAGGCAGAGAGAGTAACAGCCATGAGGGTAGCACTGGGGTGAGGCAGTGGGAGAAAGGCAGAGGGTGACACTGAGTATACTTAGTAGATGACAGGCAGAGGGTGACACTGGGGAGATGTAGTGGGGACAGGCAATGGGAGATAGACAGAGGGGCACACTATGGACAAGTAGTGGGTGACATGCATAGGGAGACACTAGTGATACGTACTGGGTGACATGGAGGAAGTTTGGGGGTGCAGCAGATGGACATTTGGAGCTGTGAGGGGAGAGCGGGGCATGTGTGGGCAGCAAGTGGGACTGTATTGAGAACGCTCCTAATGAAAAAGCTGAGAGAACCACATCCATTAATGTGGAGCACTTACAGACACGGGGAAGAGCCAGCATGAAGCAGAGAGTTGGGTAAGTGGGACAAACCTTGGCTGCGGGCGGCTACTCTCTCCAGTACCACCAGCTGGCTCCGCTCCACCGACACCTTGCCCTGCAGACGCTCTGAGTCCTGTACCCTCAGCAGCTCTTTCAGTGTGCACTCTGCTCCGTCCATCACCTCCGCGGGTCCCGCAGCCACGGCATCCTGTAAACAGAATCTGTCAAACAAGTCACGTCACACAAGCGCAGGGGCCACTGGGGGGAGTACAGATGGCACCTGCGGAGTAGAAACTTGCCCGCTTCTCCACGATCCTTAGTGGACCCGCTTCACCATGACTATGGAGCTGGTATATGTAATAGGCTAACACTAAGGGGTACCTGACATTAGGGTATGCCTGTGCAATACCCCCCATGCGCACGCCTATGCATAGAACACATACATATACCTACACATAGAACATATACATATAAACACACATATGGGTTTGGCATGCATGACAGCCGGAAGGGATGCCGGCAGTCAAAATACCGACGCCAGCATCCAGAGGAATGAAATCCTGACAGGGGTGATTTAACTAATATAACCCCTGTCCCCTACCCCCTAAGCCTAACCCTCCCTTCCCGCAGCCTAACCCTAACCTCCCCTCTTAGTGCCTAACCCTAACCTCCACCCGGTGGTACCTTATCTTAACAACCCCTGTCCGCAGCATAACCCTAACCTCCCACCTCCTGTAGCCTAACCCTATCCCCTCCAGTGTCGGCTAAATCTACCCCCCTCTCCCCCCTTCTCCGGCAGTAGTCAAAGTTCTGTGGATATACTTACAATGGCCAGCATCCTAACACATACACAGACATAGTACACACACTGTACATATACACACAAATACAAAACATACATATACACATAGGGGGTCATTCCGAGTTGTTCGCTCGCAAGTGAATTTTAGCAGATTTGCTCATGCTAAGCCGCCGCCTACTGGGAGTGAATCTTAGCATCTTAAAATTGCGAACGATGTATTCGCAATATTGCGATTACACACCTCGTAGCAGTTTCTGAGTAGCTTCAGACTTACTCTACATCTGCGATCAGTTCAATGCTTGTCGTTCCTGGTTTGACGTCACAAACACACCCAGCGTTTGCCTAGACACTCCCCCGTTTCTCCGGCCACTCCTGCGTTTTTTCCGGAAACGGTAGCGTTTTTTCCCACACGCCCATAAAACGGCCTGTTTCCGCCCAGTAACACCCATTTCCTGTCAATCACATTACGATCGCCAGAACGATGAAAATGCCGTGAGTAAAATTCCTAAGTGCATAGCAAATTTACTTGGCGCAGTCGCAGTGCGGACATTGCGCATTAAGCGGAAAATCGCTGCGATGCGAAGATTTTTACCGAGCGTACAACTCGGAATGACCCCCATATATAGAACACCTACACATGCAGTACATATAAACACACACACACAGACCACATACATATGCACATATATAGACTAGAGTATACACACAAACCCACTGACACCTGGAGTATGGAGCCTGGCGCTCAGGGGCGGATCCAGAAAAAAATTACAGGGGGGGGGGGCACCATAAGGGGCGTGGCTTCGTTGGAACGGGCGTGGCTTCATTGGAATGGGCGTGGTATTGCAGGAAAAGACTACCTTATACCCCAGTTTTGCAACCTGCACGCCCAGACGTTGGCCACCACAGGAAAGAAAAATAATCCTGATTCATGCCCCTTACATTATTTGTCATTTTTCCTCCTTATAGTAATGTCCAGTATACATTATGCCACATACTGCAATGGCCCTTAGACATTATGCCACACACAATAATGCACAGGACACAGTATGCACACACCGTAATGCCCCCGACACATTATGCCACACACCGTAATGCCCCCGACACATTATGCCACACACTATAATGCCTGTGACACATTATGACAGGAATTGCAATGCCCGTTATACATTATGCTACACACTGCACTGCCCCTGATACATTATAGCACATACAATGTCTGTGACACATTATGACACACACTGCAATGTCCGTGGTACATTATACCACACACTGCAATGCCCGATACATTATAGCACATACAATGCCTGTGACACATTATGCCACACACTGCAATGACCTTGAGACATTATACCACAATGCCCGTGATATAGTATACCATACACCGTAATGCCTGTGACACATACCGCAATGCCCGTTACACCCTATGCCACACACCGCAATGCCCGTTATATATTATGCCACACTGCAATGACCCTGAGACATTATACCACATACCACAATGCCCGTGATATAGTATACCACACACCGTAATGCCTGACACATTATGACACACACCGCAATGTCCGTGATACATTATGCCACACACTGCAATGACCCTGAGACATTATACCACATATCACAATGCCAGCGATATAGTATACCATACACCGTAATGCCTGTGACACATTATGACACACACCGCAATGTCCGTGATACATTATGCCACACACCGTAATGCCCATTACACATTAAGTCCTACAGTAAGGCTTCTAATTACTTTTCAAATACCTGCTCGTTGTCAGGGGTTTCATGCACTTGGTGTCATGCTCGTTGCCAGGGGTTTCATGCTCTTGGTTCCATGCACGGTGCCAGGGGTTTTCATGCTCAGGGTGTCATGCTCGTTGCCAGGGGTTTCATGCACTGGGTGTCATGCTCGTTGCCAGGGGTTTCATGCACTGGGTGTCATGCTCGTTGCCAGGGGTTTCATGCACTGGGTGTCATGCTCGTTGCTAGGAGGTAGTCCTTGTTGCTAGGGCTGTGCTCCCAGTGCCACATATGTCCCCAGTGCCAGATATTCCCCCACGGTGCCAGGTACTCACATGCCCCCAGTGCCAAATATAGCCCCCCCCCATGTGCCAGGTACACATATACCCCCCCAGTGCCACATATGCCCCCAGTGCCAGATATTCCCCCACGGTGCCAGGTACTCACATGCCCCCAGTGCCAAATATAGCCCCCCCCCATGTGCCAGGTACACATATACCCCCCCAGTGCCACATATGCCCCCAGTGCCAGATATTCCCCGACAGTGCCACATATGCCCCCAGTGCCAGATATCCCCCCCAGTGCTATATATGCCCCCAGTGCCACATATGCCCCAGTGCCAGATATTCCCCCCCAGTGCCACATATGCCCCCAGTGCCAGATATTCCCCCCCCCCAGTGCCACATATGCCCCCAGTGCCAGATATCCCCCCCCCAGTGCCAGATATTCCGCCCAGTGCCATATATGTCCCCAGTGCCATATATGTCCCCAGTGCCAGATATTCTCCCCCCCCCCTGCCAAATATGCCCCCAGTGCCAGATATTCCCCCCCAGTGCCAGATATGCCCCCTCAGTGCATCCCCCCCGCTTCCTCCGCTGCCGCCGCCACTCCCCCCGCTCCCCTGCTGTTAGGAGGGACACGGAGGGCACAGTGCACGCCTCCCTGTGTCCCTCCTGTGTCTCCGGCGGCCGCGGGTCACTCTAATAAAGGAAGTGCTCACGAACGGCACTTCCTTTATGAGACCCGCGGCCGCCGGAGACCCAGGAGGGACACAGGGAGGCGTGCACTGTGCCCTCCGTGTCCCTCCTAACAGCAGGGGAGGAAACGAGACCGCAGACTGACATGCGGACGCTCGTCCGCATGTCAGTCTGCACTAAATCAGTGGCGCCCCCGCAGCCCCTCGCCCCCAAGCCACCGCGAGGGCTGCGGCGTGCGCACAAAATAAAATAAAAATAAAAATACAAAAATCCACTAAAAATGACAGGGGGGGCACGTGCCTTGGTGCCCCCCCCCCTAAATCCGCCACTGCTGGCGCTAGTTGCAGGAATCAGGAACAGATCAGTGCTGGGGGTTGTGCAGGGCACTTTTCATCATTAAGCTCCGCCCTCTAGCGGCTATATGCCGCGATTCGTGGGTCGGTGGGGGCGGAGCCAATATGACACAATTCAAGGAGAACCATGTCATAATGGCTCCGCCCCTCACCACCGACCCGCAAATCGCGGCATATAGCCGCGAGGGGGCCGGGCTTCAATCGCCGGGACAGGGACCCACTAGAAAAAAAAAATACATTTGGTCCATGGTGGGGGGAACTCGCAGGTCCTTCCATTGCCAACGTTTAAGTGAGCCAGCTCTGGCATGCCCCTAGGCACTGCAAATGCCCTAGGCATTTGCCTATAGATAGGGCCGGCTCTGGCTGCCCGCTTACGTTCTCCACTGCCACCTGTCAAATGTCGGGGTTGCCGGACATTAGGGGGTGCCTGTGCGCACCAGGCACCCCCCGTGCGCACGCCTATGGTTAGAGGGGTACTAGCGGGTATTTAAACGAAATGGCATGTGTTATAAAGTAAAGTGTTATTGTTATGTGTGCTGAGTTATAAAGTAAAATAGTCACCTGATAGAGTCCATTTCCTTTGTCTGGGACACGTGGAGAGTCCTAGGAGAGGAGAATCAGCAGCGTATGAGCAGGTGAACAATCCCAACTGTACCTATGGTAATAAGGGACTCTGGGGCAGATGTATTAACCTGGAGAAGGCATAAGGAAGTGATAAACCAGTGATGAGTGCAAGGTGATAAACGCACCAGCCAATAAGCTCCAGTATGTAAATTAACAGTTAGAAGCTGATTGGCTGGTGCGTTTATCACCTTGCACTTATCACTGGTTTATCACTTCCTTATGCCTTCTCCAGGCTTAATACATCTGCCCCTTGAGCTAGGTATACTGAATAAAACCTACATCCGAGTCATTCTTACTGATCATAGCATAGTTACAACCCATTAATATCAACCCATATTCCCAAACCGGTACATCTTACCTAAGTGAGCCAGGGTATAATAGCTTGGGTGGAGGCACTAGCGTAGAGGTATATTACAACCTTAGGTAAGGAGGGGTTACAGTTATCTGTATGGTATTCTGTATTATATCTACAAAACGTGATTATTTTTAAAATTCGAAGTATGATTTGTTGTTTACTAGGATCTGCTTGTTTGCTGGCTATAATTCCCCTTGCTTCTCATTAGTAATGCTGTGTGGCTGCGGTTCTGGGTAATAGGCTTCGGGTCCCCTGAACTCCATTCTAGCACTGTGCTGCTGGTATATCTGACACACTGTGTTTGTTTGTCTACTTCCAAATGTGCTACAGTATGTGACAAAAGAAAGAGGCAGAAGAGCTGCTGGATTCCAGACAGGCGCTGTTTATCACTGTTCTCAGACGATAACAGCAAGTTCACAGTCTATAAACAATTCTGGCATACAGCCTAAGCTGCATGTGTGTCTGCTGTTATCTTCTCATCTGCAGTATAGCCCTCTGTTTGCTGCAGTTTCCTATCACTCCTCACCAGTGACGGACTGTGCCAGATGACCAGTCCGGCCCTGCTCCTCACCATGTGCTTTCCTGCATTTGAGACTTCAGCTCTTATCCCAAACTTTTGATCAGGTGTCAGAAAACTAACTGATAGAAGAAATGAGACGTTGCTTTCATAGTCAAAATAAAAGCAGAGGTCAGAAAACTCATGTCTGTGTCCAATCCTCTATCAGATCTTGTTTTAACTTTTCTATAGTATACAGACTCCTGTGTGTAATAGGTGGTCAGATGCAGTCTAATCCCGTGGTGCCACTGGTGAGTCAAGAGGGCACCGCCACCATGTTTTTCTTCAGAGCGGCTGCTTAGGATGCCCTGTAGCCGTCCTGAAAACGGTGCAGACACACCTCCTTTGTTTGGACCACTCCCCTAAAATGCTGTGTCTGCGCCCCCCCTGACGGCCACTGCTGTCAATCATAGTGCGATCGCATCCTTCCGTTATATGATCGCACTGTGAAGGTTCATGCATGCGCGTATGAAAATCGCTTGATTTTCGGATTCACGCAGCTGGCCAATGGTGTTGCAGGTGATCTGATGCCTGAGTCCTACGGTGCAGCACAGATAACTAATGCAAGCAGGAGGCATCTCCTTATATCAGACGTCTCTTGCATTAAAATACTAGTGCATCGCTGTGGCTTCCATGGGGTGCGTGGCCGTGTGTCACCTTGGGGGCAAGCCAAGCAGTCCAGCCTCTCCCAGCACTATTCACCACTGCTCTTCAGCTAGAGCAGCAGTGCCAGAGTGTCCCCCAAACTTCCCGACAGTGGGACAGTCCCAAAAAGCAGGTCTGTCCCTCTGAATTTGGGACAGTTGGAAGGTTTTAGTGTTCTATTCAAGATTGTACAGGGTGATTCAAAAGTCGCAGTACACCCTTTTGTTTCAAAAACTATGCAGGAAATGGGAAAACTGAATACTCCAGTAAGGTATGGGTGAGGTGGGCTATCTTTTTAGAGTATGTACTGAACATGGGAGCCATCTTGAAATCGGCCATCTTGAGTTTTTTCAAATGGAAAGGGGGTCATGTAACATGTCAAACAACATTAGAATTTGCTGAAAAGTGTACTGCTGCAAACAGATTTGAAATAGCAGTTATGGTTCAAAAATTACAACACTTTTTTTTGTTGTAATTACATGCTGAACTGTTCTCCATAAAGGGGGTCATTCTTTCCCGTTTGCACGCAGCGGTTCCTCGCTGCGAACAGGTCTGGAATGTGCATGCGTGGCGTGCGCATTGCGCATGCACGTCGTTGCTCTGTCGCCAGGCAACAACGCTAACAGAGAAGAAAGCGGTCGCAGCGGCGACCGCAAGAAGATGGACAGCAAGAGGGCGTTCCGGGGCATCAACTTACCGTTTGCTGCCATTTTCGGGGAGTGGTAAGTAAAACGCAGACGTGTCCAGGAGGGCGGAGGTGTGACGTCAAAGCCGGCCCCATCATTGCTGGATTCATCGCACAGGGTATGTATGTCCAGGGCTGGTCTTGTTTTGAGTGAAACTTTTTAGCATAGCAGGGCTGCACAAGCGATCGCAGCCCTGCTATGCTAAAATGCACTCCCCCATAGGCGGAGATTAGTTGATCGCACCAGCAGCAAAAAGTTGCTTGGATCGATCAACTCGAAATGACCCCCAAAGGACAGTCATTTAATGTGTTCAACATGTTGTCCCTCTTGGTCAACACAAATTTAACCATTGTTGAGGTTGTCTCGTCTGTAGCACTTTTTGGACGACCACTCCGTGACTTGTCAGCCACAGTCCTAGTTTCTTGGAATTTGGAAATTACGCACCTGACAGTGTTATGTGAAATTGGAGGTCTTTCTGGGTGCCATTTGTTAACATTTGCAGCTATGACATGGAAACTTCATTCTCCAGACATCAAAATGACCTTGATTCTCTCCTCTTTTGTCAAAGCCATGTTCAGTTACCTGCAACAAAAAAAGTGTTGTAACTTCTAAACCATAACTGCTATTTCAAATCTGTTTGCAGCGATACACTTTTCAGCAAATTCTAATGTTGTTTGACATGTTACATGACCCCCTTTCCATTTGAAAAAACTGACTTAGATTCAAGATGTCCGATTTCAAGATGGCGCTCATGTTTGGAACATACCCTAGAAGATAGCCCACCTCACCCATACCTTAATGGAGTGTTCCGTTTTCCCATTTCTTGCTCAGTTTTTGAAACAAAAGGGTGTACTGCGACTTTTGAAACAGCCTGTATATTGTGTTATCCTAGTTTGCTTAGCTAGGGATTGTGCACAAACATAGTCTGTAGTTTGTGCTCGACACTATGGGTTAGTTGTAGGGCTTGTGTGTTCTTAGGCTAGTGTGGGTGGGATACACTATACTGTTTAATAGTATTGTTCAGCTGTATAAGTAGTTTGTGCAGCCATGGAGACTAATGATGCATCCATCAAGATGACTAGAGAGGCCCAGTTTGTGTTGTGTGTTTGTCCTTTCATAGATATGGTCTGTTGGATGCATGTGGGTGCAAGGACGGACATCTGTGTACCTCTATTACTGCAGCGGGGTACACTGGTATTCCACAGGGAATAACATCGGGGTGTAGAGTAGGATCACGATCCGAGGCACCAACAGGCTAAAAGCTTTGACTGTTCCCAAGATGCTCAGCGCCGCCTCCTCTATAACCCCGTCTCCGTGCACAGGAGCTCAGTTTGTAAGTTGGTGCCTGCAGTGCAGGCAGCTAACAGGCAGGGCTGCTCCAGCAGCCCTAAGAAGAGCTATTTTAAAGAAGATAGAATACTTCAAGGGCTGCAGCAGAGGCACTCTAGTGCTAGATATCATTCTGATTTCTCCTGCTGCAGCTCCATCACCTCCCTCAGCGGCGCTGTATACTCCCGCGTCCCTGGTTGCCGGGTACTTACAGCGGAGGCTCCGGTTCTTCACCCAGGGCACATACACTAACCGAAGTTCTCTGAGATGGTGTGGCCTCTCAGGGAGGAGGTAATGGGGTCCCCCAGGCGGGCCGCGCGCGCTGGCGTGGACACTGTGGCAGTACAGGGACCCCACTAGACCACCAGGGCAAGGGCACAGGTCGGATTAGGCTATAATCCATTTTATTAAGGCCCGCAGCACCTAGTGGTGAAGTCCAGCAAGGGGATAAGGCTCTGGCCTGTAGCCCCTCCCCCAGCCCCATGGCGCCATTTAGAGTAAATGTTCCCACCCTGGAGCTGCATCTCTCTGTCTCTCTCACTCCCTGTCAGCGTTTGGGTGCCATTACACACAGCTGCGCTGATTCTGGGACTGCTGGGTGATGCCTCCTCTGTAAAGCCGCCTGCATCATCAGCGCTGTGCATTTACAGGACACTTAAGTATTCTACATCTCGTTTAGACAGTGTTAGTTAAGAGCAAGTGCATACTTCAGGGTTTTTTAGTACAAGCACCCTCTGATATTCATCCAGTTTTTACTGTGCATTGATATATCTGTTTATATAGATAGCTTTACTCAGTAATAGTATTGCTAGTCCAGTGCAGTTTTATTGTTTGTCATCATTCCTGCATTGTACATGTGACTGTGTGTGTGTGCATATAGCTGCTGGGTGATCTCTGTTCCGTGTATCTCACTCCTACTGCTATCCCTATATTCTGTAACCTGTGGGGGCTCCATGCGTCAGGGTTATTAGATAATATAGGTATTTCACAGGATATACGTATTTTGTATATTTCTGTGTTTTTCAGTCACATTTTACCTCAGAAATCCTCTGTTTGTGCTGTCATACTGCACGGGGGTTTTTATGTTAGGTATTATATTTTCTGATATTGTACTGTGTCGCAGTGGTTTATGCTTTCATATCATGTCAGCTACAGGGGGCGATGGGTCTGGGACTGCGCGGTTATGATGTCCCAGATGCATTTGAGGATAATATGGCTGCGTAGGGTTCAGGTTTTGGGGGTTCTGTACCCCCCAGTCAGTTTGTAACAACGGGGGCACATCAGGGCCCGCCTTGGTCTGCCTTTTCTAATTTACTGACTGCTGGTAACTAGACTTGCGCTCCCTATGGGACCTCCTGGGCCTTATCAGCCTTATATGGTCCCTGTGGTTAATCCGCCATGGACAGATGCTCTGTCAACTCAATTACAGCAATTGAATAACTCTGGATAAACGTATTCCTGACCCTCGCCCGCCTAAGACTAAACCCCAGAAGTCCTCTAAGCGGGCTGTTACTTCCTCTCAATCCACGCATGTTCCGGATACCTCTTCCGATGAAGATGGCATGAATACTGACCCCACAGACTCTGATCATGACGTTTCTGATGGGGAATCTGTTTCTCAGGTGGATATTCCTGATCTGTTAGAGGCTATCAGGATCATTCTTCAGATTGATGATGATCCTGAGCCTGCTACTCCATCTAAGAAACCGGACAGGTTCAAACATCAGTAGGTTACTAAATTGGTTTTACCTCATTCTGACCACTTGGTTGACATATGTCAGGAATCCTGGGAGAAACCAGGAAAGAAATTCACCCAGCACAAGAAGATGCTAGCCCGCTAGCCCCTTGCGGCAGAATTGAGTAAAAATTGGGAAACACCACCACCAGTGGATTCGCAAATCGCTCGGCTGGTGGTGTCATCTGCTCTGCCTGTCACTACCGTCACTTCTCTCAAGGAACCGATGGATAAGCGGGTGGAGGGCTGCTTAAAAGCTATCTATACCCTTGCAGGGTCTGCGCATAGGCCCACAATTGCGGCCACTTGGGCCGCAGAAGCTATTGAGGTGTGGGCTCAGGAAATAGAGGCTGAGTTTCAGTCCAATTTTTCTGAACATGCCATACAATGTCTCTCTTATATTGTCACGGCATCTCATTACATTAAAGAAGCAGCTTCAGATGCAGGTGTTCTGGCGGCCAAGGCTGCTACGACATCCATTTTGGCTCGCCATATTCTCTGGTTGCGGTCCTGGTCGGTGGACTTGGACTCTAAGAAAACCCTGGTGGTGCTCTCGTTTAAAGGAAACATCCTCTTTGGTGAGGATCTCAACAAGATTGTCGCTGACTTGGCGTCTGCTAAGACTGCATGTCTACCTAGTACTACTCCTTCTTCCCCGAAGGCTAAGCGTTTTTCCTTTCGCACTCCGGGTAAAGCAAACCGTCAGGTTTACCCAAAACCGTCTCGCATTTCCAAAACCACCAAGCCCAAGCCTAAACGTGCCTAGGCTGACCATCAGCCGGCTTCCAAATCTGACAAGCCTGCGGCATGACGGGGCGTTCCTCACCCAGGTATGGTTGAAGACCATTTCAGATGCTTGGGTACGGGAAGTCGTCACTCACAGATACACTATATCCTTCAAGACACGTCCCCCCCTCCTCGTTGTTGCCTGACAGACATCCCTACGGATCAGGGGAAGGCAACAGCTCTCCATTCAGTGGTACAATCCCTCCTGGACACCGGAGTGGTAGTGCCGTTGCCTCTGGCTCAGAGGGGCAGGGGGTACTATTGAACGCTGTTCCTAGTCCCCAAACCGAATGGTTCCTCCCGGGCCATTCTCAACCTCAAATCTTTGAACAAGTTTGTGAGGGTCTTCAAGTTTCGTATGGAGACCCTTCGCTCTATTTTCCTGGCTTTAGAACCAGGGGACTTTATGGTATCACTGGATATACAGGATGCTTACATGCATTCCCTATTGCCATGTCACATCAGCAATACCTGCGGTTTGCTATTGGCAATCTCCATTACCAAGTCTGGGCCTTACCGTTTGGTCAGACCACGGCTCCGCGTATTTTTACCAAGGTCATGGCAGTTATGACAGCTTCACTCTGCCATCGGGGCATCCGGATTCTGCCGTATCTGGACGATCTGCTGATCCTGGCCAATTCCCCAGAAGTTCTCCTCCGTCATTTGGTTTCTGCAAGCCCACGGGTGGCTCATCAACTGGAAGAAATCATCCCTGGTCCCTGCCCAGAGCATGGTGCATCTGGGAGCATTGTTGGACGCACACAACCAGAGGTTGTTTTTGTCACAGGAGAAAGTTCTGAAGCTTTAGGACAAGATACATTGCTTCCTTTCTCGTCCGCGTGTGTCGATACACTTGGCGATGCAAGTACTAGGCCTCATGGGGTCAGCTTTCGACATGGTGGAGTATGCTCAATTTCATTCCCGCCCTCTGCGGAAACTGATTCTTGCAAAGTGGGACGGCCTGCCTCACCGGATCAGGTCTCAAATGATCTACTTGTCTCCGGAGGTCTGTCTGTCACTGACCTGGTGGCTGCAGGACCAACAATTGAGCAGGGGTCGTCCCTTCTGGATCTCCAACTGGGTCCTTCTAACGACGGATGCCAGTCTGAGGGGTGAGGGGTTGGGGAGCGGTGCTTGAGCAACTCTCTCTCTCTCTTCAGGGTCGGTGGACCGAGGAGGAGTCTCTCCTCCCGATAAACATTCTAGAATTGCGGGCAGTGTTCAATGCTCTGAAACTGGCCCGGCATCTGGTACTGAACAGGCCTGTTCAAGTACAGTCAGACAACGCCACCATGGTGGCGTACATAAATCATCAAGGCGGCACTCGAAGGCGCACAGCAATGATGGAAGTGTCAAAGATTCTTCAATGGGCTACCGCCATCTGCCAGCCACATCAGCAGTGTTCATTCCGGGGGTCCTCAACTGGGAAGCGAACATCCTCAGTTGTCAGGACGTACACGTCGGAGAGTGGAGCCTTCATCCAGAAGTATTTCAACTCCTAGTGGACATGTGGAGCTTACCAGATGTAGACTTGATGGCGTCTCGACACAATCACAAAGTTCCGGTCTTCGGAGCAAGAACAAGGGATCCTCAAGCGGCGTTCGTGGACACACTGGCAATTCCATGAAACTTTCGTCTGCCGTACGTGTTCCCTCCGGTGTCACTCCTGCCCAAAGTAGTGAGGACATTCAAGCAAGAAGGAGGAATCTTTCTTCTAATAGTTCCAGCGTGGCCCAGACTGCATTGGTTGTCAGACCTACAGGGTCTCTTGCTAGAGCGTCCTCTTCTGCTTCCGCAACGACTAGACCTCCTCATTCAGGGCCCTTGTGTCTACCAGGATTTGGCCTGAGTGGCTTTGATGGCGTTGCTCTTGAAACTTCCGTACTGAGGGCCAAAGTATTTTCTTAGGCGGTCATTCAAACTATGTTGAACTATGTTGAACTATGTAAGCCGGCTTCTGCTCGGATTTACCATAGGGTCTGGAATTCTTACTTTGCTTTGTGTGCATCTAACAATCATGACGTTTACAAGTTTAGTACGGCCAAACTTTTGGCCTTCCTACAACAGGACCTGGATTTGGGCCTTCGGCTGGCCTCCCTCAAGGTTCATATTTCTGCCTTGTTGGTATGGTTTTAGAGAAAAATTGCGACTCTGCCTGATGTTCATACATTCACTCAGGGTGTTTTACGGATTCAACCTCCCTATGTCCCGCCTATGGTTCCTTGGGATTTGTCGGTGGTTCTGGAGGCTTTGCAAGACTCTCCGTTTGAACCTCTTGAATCTGCGGACTTTAAGTGGCATTCCCTCAAGGTCTTGTTTTTGCTTGCGATTGCCTCTGCTAGATGGGTATCAGGTTTGGGTGCCTTGTAGGTCTCTCTATCTGATTTTTCACCGTGACCGGGCGGTTCTTCAAATGCGCCCTGGTGATCTGCCTAAGGTGGTATCGTCTTTCCACCTTAACCAAGAGATTGTGGTTCCGGCCTTTGCCTCTCCAGGTTTGTCCTCCAAAGAGTGGTCTTTGGATGTGGTACGGGCTCTCCGTATCTATGTGAAGAGGACAGCCTCCGTTAGGAAGTCTGATTCTCTCTTTGTACTGTTTGGTTTTCACAAAAGTGGCTGGCCTGCTAACAAGCAGACCTTGGCTAGATGGATTAGAATGGTGATGTACAGGCTGGCCTTCCAGCTCCTGCTACCATCAAAGCCCATTCTACTCGGTCTGTTGGACTTTCTTCGGCGGCCCGCCGTGGTGCGACCCTTGAACAATTGCAAGGCGGCTACGTGGTCCTCAGTGAACACGTTCATAAGGTTCTATGCCTTTGAAACTTCCGCCATCCAGAATGCTTCCTTTGGACGCCGAGTTCTTGTGCCTGCTACAGTGCGTCCCCTCCCATAAGGAACTGCTTTAGGACATCCCCGATGTTATTCCCTGTGGAATACCAGTGTACCCCGCTGCAGAAAAGGAGATTTATGGTAAGACCTTACCCTTGTTAAATCTTTCTGCGATGTACACTGGATTCCACAGGGCGCACACCCTGAACTACTTAGCTTCTTTGGGTTGGTGTGGCATTAGCCACTGATACCTTCTCCTGTCGTGAGAATGTGGTGTCTGTGGCTACTAACTAGAGATGTGCGGTTGGCACTTTTCGTGTTTCGTGTTTTGGCTTGGTTTTGACAAAACCACCCTTCCGTGTTTTGGTTTTGGATCTGGATGATTTAAAAAAAAACCCATAAAAACGGCTAAAATCACAGAATTTGGGGGTCATTTTGTTCCTATGGTATTAACCTCAATAACAATCATTTCCACTCATTTCCAGTCTATTCTGAACATCTCACACCTCACAATATTGTTTTTAGGACAAAAGGTTACACCGAGGTTGCTGGATGACTAAGCTAAGCGACACAAGTGGACAACACAAACACCTGACCCATCTAGGAGTTGCACTGCAGTGTCAGACAGGAGGGCAGATATAAAAAAAAAAAGGCCCCAAACAGCACATCATGCAAAGAAGAAAAATAATTGCAATGAGGTAGTTGTATGACTAAGCCAAGCGACACAACCACCTGGTCCATCCAGTAGTTTCACGCAGTGGCTGAATGTCGAGAGTCGCAATTGTTCGGTCCACTGACAGCATCTCCAGCATGCTCCAGTCATTTTTTTTTAAATTCTGCAATTGGTTGACTTATATGGCAGTACCCCAGGACTAATACAGCAGTACCCCTGGACTCAAACGGCAGTGTCACACAGGATGGCACTTTTCAAAAACTATGCCCCAAACAGCACCTCATGCAAAGATGTCGAAGAGGTGCAATGAGGTAGCTGTATGACTAAGCCAAGCGACACAAACAATTCCAACTGGAATTATACATCCAACTCGCTGGAATTATACGTCCAACTCACTGGAATTATACGTCCAAATCACTGGAATTATACGTCCAAATCACTGGAATTATACGTCCAAATTACTGGAATTATACGTCCAAATCACTGGAATTATACGTCCAAATTACTGGAATTATACGTCCAAATCACTGGAATTAATTAGCAAGATCACTGTAATTATACGTCCAAATCACTGGAATTAATTGGCAAGATCACTGTAATTAATAATTATACGTCCAAATCACTGGAATTAACTGGCAAAATCACTGTAATAATTATACATCCAAATCACTGGAATTAATTGGCAAAATCACTGTAATAATTATACATCCAAATCACTGGAATTAATTGGCAAAATCACTGGAATTAATAATTATACGTCCAAATCACTGGAATTAATTGGCAAAATCACTGTAATTATGCATCCAAATCACTGGAATTAATTGGCAAAATCACTGTAATTATACGTCCAAATCACTGGAATTATGCTGCAAAATCACTGTAATTAATAGTTATACGTCCAAATCACTGGAATTATGCTGCAAAATCACTGAAATTATACATCCAAATCACTGGAATTAATTGGCAAAATCACTGGAATTATACTTCCAAATCACTGGAATTGGCAAAATCACTGGAATTATACGTCCAAATCACTGGAATTAAATGGCAAAATCACTGTAATTAATAATTATACGTCCAAATCACTGGAGCTAATTGGCAAAATCACTGGAATTATACGTACAAATCACTGGAATTAATTGGCAAAATCACTGTAATTAATAATTATACGTCCAAATCACTGGAATTAAATGGCAAAATCTCAGTATCGCCTGCCTAGTGAAGTGGAATCTAGATGGGATTTGGTACCGGGGACACAATCCCTCAATCAATTGTCTAAATCCCACTGCACTAATGGCAGATACCGGATGCACGTCTAACACCAACATAAGTGTCAAGGCCTCAGTTCTGAGGGCTTCCATCGTCATGTGAAGCTGAACCACTAGTCATGAACATAGGCCAGGGCCTCAGCCGTTCCTTGCCACTCCATGTCGTAAATGGCATATAGGCAAGTTTTCGTTTCTCCTCAGACCATTTAAATTTCTTTTTTTTGGGTCTTTTTACTGAACTTTGGCTTTTTGGATTGTACATGCCCTCTACTATCACATTGGGCATCGGCCTTGGCAGACGACGATGGCATTTCATCATCTATGTCACGGCTAGTGGCAGCAGCTTCAGCACTAGGAGGAAATGGTTCTTGATCTTTCCCTATTTTATCCTCAAATTTTTGTTCTCCATTATGTTTCTGGAATTATATAACATAATATGCGGCACAGGAATGACTGATGGCTGATGGCCAGTACACTACCACTGGTCTGATACAGCACAATACAGAAACACTGTGAGGGACTTGTTGTTGTTGTTGTTGTTATTATTATTATAATACTGTAGCAGTGGACATATAGCAGCAGCGTATACCACTGTGACTGTCTGGTCACTGGAATGACTGATGGCCAGGACACTACCACTGGTCTGATGCAGCACAACACAGCAACACTATGAGGGACTTGTGGTGGTTGTTGGTTGTTTTTTATTATTATTATAATAATAATAATAACAACCACCACCACCACCACCACCACAAGTCCCTCACAGTGTTGCTGTGTTGTGCTGCATCAGACCAGTGGTAGTGTCCTGGCCAGTCAGTCCAGTGACCATTCAGTGGTGGTCTCATCTGCTGCCATATTCCCAGTGCTGCTGTATAATTATCTGTGTTGTCCTGCATCAGACTAGTGCTAGTGTCCTGTGCATCAGTCAGTCCAGTGACCATTCACATTGGTGGTGTCCTCTGCTGCCATATGTCCAGTGCTGCTGCATAATAAGTCCCTTACAGTGTTGCTGTGTTGTGCTGCATCAGACCAGTGGTAGTTTCCTGGCCATCAGTCATTCCAGTGACCAGGCAGTGATCCCAGCGTCCGTGACAAACAACTTGACATTATGACATCCAAATTTCTTGAGAGGGGATATCCCATTGAGTTGTTACAACAAGCCCACCATAAAGCACTAAATAAGCCTCGGCATTTACTGCTTGAAACTAAAGAGAAGAATCTCAAGGAAGATATCCTTCCCTGGGTCAATCAATTCAACACCGTTAGCAGACACACTACTAAAAAAGCGAAAGAGCTATGGCCCATCATTCAATCAGATCCAGAACTTTGGATGTTTAAAAATAGCAGGCTAATGCCTAGTTACACTAGGAGTAAAAACCTTAGGAGTCTGCTAGTGAAGTCAGATGTGTCACAAAAAGCTGCCAATACTTCACATTTCCTGAGACTGTTACAAATGTGGATGCATCACATGCAATTTCCTGATACCTGGAGATTCGTTCCAGCACCCATATACCGGTATAAAGATCAATGGTGGTCATTCTGAGTTGTTCGCTCGTTGACGATTTTCGCTATGCTGCGATTTGTTGCTAATTGCGCATGCGCAGGGCACATGCGCTTAGTTATTTAACTAAAAACTTAGCAGTTTTGCTGTGGATCCTGCGGCGCTTTTCAGTCGCACTGTTGATCGGTGAGTGATTGACAGGAAAGGGGCGTTTCTGGGTGGTAACTGAGCGTTTTCTGGGAGTGTGCTGAAAAATGCAGGCGTGCCAGGGAAAAACGCGTGAGTGTCTGGAGAAACGGGGGAGTGGCTGGCCGAACGCAGGGCGTGTTTGTGACGTCAAACCAGGAACTAAACGGACTGAGCTGATCGCAATCTGTGAGTAGGTCTGGAGCTACTCAGAAACTGCAAAGAATTATTTAGTAGCAATTCTGCTAATCTTTCGTTCGCTATTCTGCTAAGCTAAGATACACTCCCAGAGGGTGGCGGCCTAGCGTGTGCAATGCTGCTAAAAGCAGCTAGCAAGCGAACAACTCGGAATGAGGGCCAATATCCGGGTATCGGTCAATTGCAATTCTAAGTTTTTGTGTACCTACTTAAATGTCCCTGCGGGCAACACTACGTAGGGAAAACATAATGTAGTTTCAAAGTCAGAATGACACAACACAGGTCAGCCATCAGGGCGGCCCTGATCACAGGTACATGCGAACAACCTATAGCTAGGCATTTCGCCTTAGCCAAACATAGTCTGGCGACATTACGGTACCGTATTATAGACCAGGCCCCCTTATCATTAAGGTGTGGGGATAGGGCTAAACAGTTGCTACAGCTTGAAACAAGATGGATCCTGACTCTGAATACACTCAGCCCGAAGGGTTTGAATGAATCCCTGGGCATGAGTAATTTTATATAAAGGTTACTTGTCAATGTGAGTCTCATTACTGCATAAAATTTTGTATTATCTTCAGGTTATTTAGATAAGCATTGTTATTAATGTTTAGATAATATACACCACTCATGGTACAGAGGCTGTCCTAAATTAGACATGCCCATAGTCTGTGTCTAGTTGTTTAATATACACTAGTTGCATCAGTAGTTAATTAGGTTGAGAATTAGACCCTTGGGTCACTATTCTGGCAAGATAAGATTTTTTGCCATGGGGCATTGTGCAACGGTTTTTCATTGTTTTTAATTGTATATCGTCTTTAGTATAGTTGTTATCAGTATTTTTTAGCACTGTCATCTTTTGCACATATTTATATTTATATTTATGATATTGGATTGTTTAGGCAGTGAGATTGCTAGCCTGTCTTACACAATTTTATAAGATCCACATTTGTTGTTCACTCATTCGTGTGATGTTATTGTTGTTGTCAGGTGTATCCTGGCAACATTCCCCTACGCCCCCGTGTGACGGCCTGGTCAGCGGGTATCCGGTCATGTGACCGCACACGAGACCGGAAGCCTGGATCCCGGAAGCTGAACGGAGGCACGGTGAGGACGGCCAGAGAAGCGCCAGGTAAGGTATTTAAACTTTTGTTTTGCACTTTGTCACTGTGTGTGTCCTGAAGACGGGGTCTTGAACCCCGAAACGTTGATAAAAGCACCCGTTGGTTTCACCACGATATTGTCTCCTGAGTGCCGCCTCATTTCTACTTTTATTTATTTATATATATATATATATATATATATATATATATATATATATATATATATATATAGTTCCATCATGCGGCACTCGGAGACTTCAATCAGGGTCAATCAACAAGCCCCGCCTGGCACACAGACCAGACATTGTATACAAACAAAGGGCCTAATTCAGATCTAATTGCAGCAGCAAATTTGTTAGCTATTGGGCAAAACCATGGCCCTCATTCTGAGTTGATCGCACCTGCCAACTTTTTGCTGCTGGTGCAATCAACTAATCTCCGCCTATGGAGGAGTGTATTTTAGCATAGCAGGGCTGC
Source organism: Pseudophryne corroboree (assembly GCF_028390025.1). Classification (NCBI taxonomy): domain Eukaryota; kingdom Metazoa; phylum Chordata; class Amphibia; order Anura; family Myobatrachidae; genus Pseudophryne; species Pseudophryne corroboree. Next base: position 183,995,715 of record NC_086449.1, read on the forward strand.
GAATGCTTGTGCAGCCCTGGTATGCTAAAAAAGTTTCCTGCAAAACAAGACCAGCCCTGGACATACTTACCCTGTGCGACGGATCCAGCGATGATGGTCACGGCTTTGACGTCAGACATCCGCCCTCCGTTCGCCTGGATACGCCTGCATCTTCCTTACGACTCCCAGAAAACGGCTCCAAACGGAGAGTTGTCGCCCCGGAATGCCTTCCTGCAGTCAATCTTCTTGCGGTTGCCGCTGCAACCGCTTTCTTTGTAGTAAGCGACGTTGCCCGGCGACGGCGAACGTGCGCAGTACGGCCCCCGCGTGTGCGCAGTAGTGACCCAGTTGCAGCTGTGCGAATGAAAGCACGCTGCGATCGGGTCGGAATGACCCCCCCATGTGCAGTGCAGGATGGGCAGATATAAAATGTGCAGAGAGAGTTAGATTTGGGTGGGTTATTTTGTTGCTCTGCAGGGTAAATACTGGCTGCTTTATTTTTACACTGCAATTTAGATTTCATTTTGAACACATGGGGCCTAATTCAGACCTGATCGCTAGGCTGCGTTTTCTCACAGCCTGCGATCAAATATGAACTGCGCATTCGTATGCATCACAATGTGCAGGCGTGACAGACTGCAGCGACGGGATGGTGCAAAATTTCTTAACGCACGGGCGATCGCATGGAGATTGAAAAGAAGAGGGCGTTTGTGGGTGGCAACTGAAGGAATTTTCGGAAAAACACAAGGGACCAGGCGTTTGGAGGAAGGGTTTCTGACGTCCGCTCCGGCCCCGATCATCACAGCGGCTGAGTAAGTCCTGGGCTGAGCGGAAACTGCAGAAACTGATGTTTGTGCGGTTCTGCTACAAATGCGATCGCACAGCTGCACACACACCATACCTTTCCCCTGTATGCGGCAATTACCTGATCGCAGGGATGCAAAAAAACACACCCTAGCGATCAAGTCTGAATTAGGCCCATGGCTTTGCCCATTAGCTAACAAATTTGCTGCTGCGATCAGATCTGAATTAGGACCAAAATGAGGGCAATTGCCCATATAAGAAATCTGTCACTCAATATTATAACAATGATGCAAAAAACAAACATACATAATATATTAGTGTCAGTTTGTATCTTAAAACTTAGTGTAAAAATGTTACAATAACAACTTAATATTGTGTACTGTGTCTTATTCAATGAAACATTACATTAGTGCAACAATGTAACCAAATGGTTACTAATGCAGCAGCATAAAGTGACATATACAAAAACATCTAAACGTACTGCAAGTGCGGCCACGTTTACCCACTTAAGGTGGTTACTGCTAGCGACAAAGTAGTGATACATATTTTTCTGCAGCGGGGTACACTGGGGTTCCACAGGGAATAACATTGGAGGTGTAGAGTTGGATCTTGATCCGAGGCACCCACAGGCTAAAAGCTTTGACTGTTCCGAAGATGCTCAGCGCCGCCTCCTCTATAACCCTGCCTCGGTGCACTCCAGGAGCTCAGTTTGTAAGTTGATGCCTGCAGTGCAGGCTGTCAACGGTGAGGGCTGCTCTGAGCAGCCCTGAAAAGAGCTTTCAAATGAAGAAAGAAGACTTCAAGGGCCGCAGCATAGGCACTTAAAAGTGCTATGTGTCATGCTGACACATCATGCTGCTGCTCCCTCGCCTCCCAGCTGCGCTGTACACTCCCGTGCCCTGGTTGCCGGGTAAATACAGCGGAGGCTCCGGTTCTCTCTTTAGGGCACACACACTTCACCGCTGCTCTTCGGGATCATGTGGCCGCTGACAGGAGGAGGTGAGAAGGTCCCCTAGGCCAGACCCACTGCAAACCGCGATCCGGCGGGGAATTTAAGAGGCGGACTGCACGCACTTGCGTGGACACTGTGGCCATGCAGGGACCCCACTAGACCACCAGGGCATGGGAACAAGTCGGATTTTACAATAAGTCCGTTTCTTTAAGGCCCGCAGTACCGGTGGTGAAGTCCAGCAAGGGGATAAAGCTCTGACCTGTAGCCCTTCCCCCAGCCCCAGGCCGCCACTTACTGCTAATGTTCCTGCCCTGGAGCTGCATCTCTCTCCCTCACTCCCTGTCAGCGCTTGGGCGCCATTACACACATGCTGCGCTGATCTGGGACTGCTGGGCAATGCCTCCTCTGTAAAGTCGCCTGCATTATCAGCGCTGTGCTTTTACAGGACACTTAAGTATTCTACATGTCTTTAGACAGTGTTAGTTAAGAATAAGTGCATACTGTCAGCAGGGCCGGTCCGAGCGCCCTCTGCGCCCCGAGCAGGAAATGGGGGCGTGGCATAATACAGGGGTGTGGTCAGTTACGCCCCCTGTACAGTAGTAGCGCCGCTTAAATGCTGAGCGGTGCGCGATGACGTCATCGCGCACCGCACAGCAAAAGGTCCTCTCCACGAAGGGAAACTAGACGCGTAGCGTCTAGTTCCCTTCACAGGGGACACAGCCGCACAGCCGGGGGACACAGCGGGCAGCGGAGGGCACAGCAGTGGCGGATCTTGCCATGGTGCGGCGCCCTCCGGAAGGCGCCAGCGCCCTCCGGAAGGCGGCGCCCCGGGCAAAAGTCCTGCTTGCCCGTGGCAAGATCCGCTACTGACTGTCAGGGTTATTTAGTACAAGTACCCTGTGATATACATCCAGTGTTTACTGTGCATTGTTATATCTACTGTATATACCTAATTAGCTTTACTTGTGTAGTGCAGTTACTACAGTATTGCTAGTCCAGTGCAGTCTTATTGTTATCTGTGATAATTTCTGCATTGTACATGTGACTGTGTGTGTGTGTGCCAATAGCTGCTATGTGATTTCCATTCCGTGTATCTCACATCTACTGCTATCCCTATATTCTGTACCCTGAAGGGGGCTATGGCCCTCATTCCGAGTTGATCGCTCGCTAGCTGCTTTTAGCAGCAGTGCACACGCTAGGCCGCCGCCCTCTGGGAGTGTATCTTAGCTTAGCAGAAGTGCGATCGAAAGGTTAGCAGAACTGCTCGTAAAAATTTTCATGCAGTTTCTGAGCAGCTCCAGACCTACTCCTACCTTGCGATCAGCTCAGTCAGTTTAGTTCCTGCTTTGACGTCACAAACATGCCCTGCGTTCGGGCAGCCACTCCTCCGTTTCCCCAGGCACGCCTGCGTTTTTACCTGACACGCCTGCGTTTTTTAGCACACTACCGGAAAACGGTCAGTTACCACCTAGAAACACCCACTTCCTGTCAATCACTCACCGATCAACAGAGCGACAGAAAAGCGTTGCTCGCCCTTGTGTAAAACGGCATAGTTTTGTGTGAAAGTACTTCGCGCGTGCGTACTGCGGCCCGTACGCATGCGCAGAAATGCCTCCTTTTTCACCTAATCGCCATGCTGCGAACGAAAGCAGCTAGCGATCAACTCGGAATGAGGGCCTATGTGCGTCAGGATTTTCATATAATATAGTGGTTTTCACAGGATATACCTTTGTTGGTATTTTCTCTGTGTTTTACAGTCACCATTTACCTCTTAATCCTCCGTGTGTGCTTTGCCTGTAGTCACACTATCCGGGGGGATTTTTGTTAGGTATTCTGTCTGCTTTTATTGTACTATTCCACCCTACGGTGAAGCTTTCATATAATGTCTGCTCATCAGGGTGAGGGTTCGGTGGCAGACCCTGCGTCTGGCAGTGCCCATGCCCCGGATGTCTCTAAGGAAAATATTGCAGCTGAGGGTGCAGGTGCTGGGGACTTTGAACCCTTTAGTCAGTTTCCTGCAACGGGGGTAACTACTGACCCACCGTGGGCTACATTTTCTAATTTACGGACTACGCTGGTAACTAGACTTGCGCCCCCTGTGGGACCTCCTGTGCCATTACAGCCACATATTGTCCTGCTGTTAATCCACCTTGGGCAGATGCTCTGTCCTCTCAGTTAAAGCAATTAAATCAGTCTTTGGCCAAGCAAAATCCTAACCCTCGCCCGCCTAAGACCAAAGTGTCCTCTAAGCAGGCCCTTACATCCTCACAGTCCACTCATGTTACAGATACTTCGTCTGACAAAGATACACTGACCCCTCAGACACTGACGCATGTGCTTCTGATGGGGAATCCCTGACCCAAGTGGATGTTCCTGACCTCTTGGAGGCTATACGGCTGTTTCTTCAAATTGATGACGATGAAGAACCCCCAGCTACCTCTAAGAAACCAGATAAGTTTAAACTTCAGAAGGTTACTAAGTTAGTTTTACCACATTCTGAGCATTTAGTTGACATACGTCAAGAATCCTGGGAATATACAGTAAAGAAATTTTCTCTTACGTCCTAGAGGATGCTGGGGACTCCGTAAGGACCATGGGGTATAGATGGGCTCCGCAGGAGACATGGGCACTATAAAGAACTTTAGAATGGGTGTGCACTGGCTCCTCCCTCTATGCCCCTCCTCCAGACCAGGGCCGTGTTAACAGCAGTGTGGGCCCCTGGGCACAACAATGCACTGGGGCCCCTACCTATCCTCCAGCGGTAGGGGTTGTGGGTGCTATCAGCGGCATCTTTGATGTCCCGTGGGCGGCAGGGGGTGTTCTATCTGTCGCTCAGCATGTACTGTAGGACCTGGAGCAATGATTTCTGTTAATTAATCCTTTTCTGCACAGATGGGGTGGAAGTGAGAACACTAAACTGTAGAAGGGGGCATTGGGCTGAATAAAGGGGCCCTGGTACATAACTTCCAGGATGGTAGGGGTTTTTTAATGTGCAGGGGAGGGGTGGATAGTGGAGTTGGCTTAATGTTCATCATTTTCCGGTGGGAGGACAGCTTGCTTGACTGCAGATATCTCCAGTACATGGAAATAGATTTCTTAGCTTTCAATGGGATAAAAACACTAGAGAGTCCCACCTTTCAGGAGGTACTGAGGACTTGGGGATCAGAATTCAGGAGCCAGATCATTCCACCAACGAAAATATAAAACTGTATACCAGGCGTGTGGAGCTGGAGCAGGGACCAGCTGCTGGAAGGCTGATATCTCTAGTTCTGGGCATAGTAGAGACAAGCTGCCAGTGTTCACCAAAAGGGGAGAGTCCCAGCTTTTGGAGTATACCATCAGAAAAAACTGTAAGTCAAACAGAATCTGAGATATCTGGCTGGGTAGAGCAATTAACAGGCTTGGATGGAGACCACTGCTTTGAAGTCGGATATCTCTGGTTCCCCTGGCCCGATTTTCACAAATCTGTTACCCCTGGAAAGAGGGGACCCTCAGCTATCAGCCTAGGGCCCATATACTCCTGGGGCCCTTGGGCAAGAGCCCATTGAGCCCATACGGAAAGACGGCCCTGCTCCAGACCTCAGTTAGATCCTGTGCCCAGAGGAGACTGGGTGCATTACAGGGAGCTCTCCTGAGTTTCTCTGAAATTATAATTTTGTTAGGTTTTTTATTTTCAGGGAGCATCTGCTGCATTAGCTCCAGAAGGAGTCGGAACGCAGGTCTACCCTCGCCGTTCGTCCCAGAGCCGCGCCGCCATCCTCCTCACAGAGCCGGAAGATAGAAGCCGGGTGAGTATAAGAAGAAAGAAGACTTCAAAGGCGGCAGAAGACTTCAGATCTTCTCTGAGGTAACGCGCAGTGGTAATGCTGCGCGCCATTGCTCCCACACACAACACACACGGCAGGCACTGAAGGGTGCAGGGCGCAGGGGGGCGCCCTTGGCAGCAATTTTAAACCTCTAGGACTGGTTAAAATGAATATATAAGCTCCGAGGGCTGTATATAGTAAATCCCCCGCCAGTATTGAAAAAAATCGAGCGGGACCGAAGCCCGCCGCTGAGGGGGCGGAGCTTGATCCCTCAGCACTAACCAGCGCCATTTTCTCCAGACACTGCAGAGAAGCTGGCTCCCCGGACTCTCCCCTGCTGAAAACGGTGGTACAGGGCAGAAAAGAGGGGGGGCACTTGTAAGGCGCAGTGGGTGTATTATATGCACATAATTATATAAAAGCGCTATTTATCTGGGAATTGTTTTTCCAGTGTCAGTTGGCGCTGGGTGTGTGCTGGCATACTCTCTCTCTGTCTCTCCAAAGGGCCTTATTGGGGATCTGTCTCCATATAAATATCCCTGTGTGTGTGTGGGTGTCGGTACGAGTGCGTCGGCATGTCTGAAGCGGAAGGCTCTTCTAAGGAGGAGGTCAAGCAGATGATTGTGGTGTCCGTCGGCAACGCCGACACCTGATTGGTTGGATATGTGTGGAATGTTTTAAATGCAAATGTGACATTATTACATAAAAGGATGGACAAAGCAGAGTCCAGGGAAAAAGCAGGGAGTCAATCCATGGGTTTGACTGTGTCACAGGGCCCTTCAGGGTTTCAAAAACGTCCCCTATCCCAAATAGCAGACACTGATACCGACACGGATTCTGACTCCAGTGTCGACTACGATGATGCAAGGTTACACCCAAGTGTGGCAAAAAGTATTCATTATATGATTATTGCAATAAAAGATGTTTTGCATATCACAGATGACCCCTCTGTCCCTGACACGAGGGTACACATGTTTAAGGAAAAGAAACCTGAGGTGACATTTCCCCCATCTCATGAGCTGAACGCATTATTTGAAAAAGCTTGGGAAACTCCAGACAAAAAACTGCAGATTCCCAAAAGAATTCTTATGGCGTATCCTTTCCCGGCACAGGACAGGTTACGGTGGGAATCCTCGCCCAGGGTAGACAAGGCGCTTATCCAAGAAGGTGGCGCTACCGTCTCCAGACACGGCAGCCCTCAAGGATCCTGCTTATCGCAGACAGGAAACGACTTTAAAATCAATTTATACACATACGGGTGCTTTGCTCAGACCGGCAATAGCGTCGGCTTGGGTTTGTAGCGCGGTAGCAGCTTGGACAGATAGCTTGTCAGCTGATATTGATACCATAGATAGGGATACCATTTTATTGACCTTAGGTTACATCAAAGATGCAGTCTTATATATGAGAGACACTCAGAGAGACGTCGGCCTACTTGGTTCAAGGGCCAACGCCATGGCGATTTCTGCTAGGCGAGCACTGTGGACCCGCCAGTGGACGGGTGATGCCGACTCAAAGAGGCATATGGAAGTTTTACCTTACAAGGGTGAGGTTTTATTTGGGGAAGGTCTCGCGGACCTGGTTTCCACAGCTTCCGTGGGTAAATCTACTTTTTTGCCTTATGTTCCCCCACAACAAAAGAAATCGCCACAGTATCAGATGCAGTCCTTTCGGTCGCATAAGTCCAGAAGAGGTCGGGGCTCTTCCTTCCTCGCCAGAGGTAAGGGTAGAGGGAAAATAATGCCTGCTACGGCCAGTTCCCAAGAACAGAAGTCCACCCCGACTTCTACTAAATCCACCGCATGACGCTGGGGCTCCACTGAGAGAGTCCGCTCCGGTGGGGGCACGTCTTCGACTCTTCAGCCACGTCTGGGTTCAGTCGGACGTGGATCCTTGGGCGATGGAAATTGTATCCCAAGGCTTCAAGCTGGAATTCGAAGACGTGCCTCCCCGCCGATTCTTCAAATCGGCTTTACCAACGTCTCCCTTAGAGAGGGAGATAGTTTTAGCTGCAATTCAAAAAGCTGTGTCTACAGCAAGTGATTATCAAGGTTCCCTTAATACAACAGGGAAAAGGGTACTATTCAACCCTATTTGTGGTCCCGAAACCGGATGGCTCGGTCAGACCCATTCTAAACTTAAAATCCCTGAACCTGTACTTAAAAAGGTTCAAGTTCAAGATGGAATCGCTCAGGGCAGTGATCTCCAGCCTGGAAGGGGAGGATTTGATGGTGTCACTAGACATAAAGGATGCATACCTTCATGTCCCCATTTATATTCCTCATCAGGCGTACCTGAGATTCGCTGTACAGGACTGTCATTACCAATTTCAGACGTTGCCGTTTGGGCTTTCCATGGCCCGAGGGTTTTCACCAAGGTAATGGCGGAAATGATGGTACTCCTGCGCAGGCAAGGAGTCACAATTATCCCGTACTTGGACGATCTCCTGATAAAAGTGAGATCAAAGGAACAGTTACAGAAAAGCGTGTCGCTATCCCTGAGAGTGCTGCAGCAACATGGCTGGATTCTAAATCTACCAAAGTCACAGTTGGTTCCAACAACTCGGCTGTCTTTCTTAGGCATGATTCTGGACACAGAACAAAAGAGGGTTTTTCTCCCAATGGAAAAAGCCCAGGAACTCCAGAACATGGTCAGAGACCTGTTAAAACCAAAAAGAGTATCAGTCCATCAATGCACTCGAGTACTGGGGAAAATGGTGGCGACCTACGAAGCCATCCCCTTCGGCAGGTTTCATGCGAGGACTTTTCAGTGGGACCTTCTGGACAAGTGGTCCGGGTCCCACCTTCAAATACATCAGAAAAGCCAGGGTGTCTCTCCTGTGGTGGCTGCAGAGTGCTCACATTCTAGAAGGTCGCAGGTTCGGCATTCAGGACTGGTTTCTGGTGACCACGGATGCGAGCCTCCGAGGATGGGGAGCAGTCACACAAGGAAGGAATTTTCAGGGACTGTGGTCATGCCAGGAGGCTTGTCTACACATCAACATACTGGAATTAAGGGCCATATACAATGGCCTACGACAAGCGGAGACTCTTCTTCGCGACCTTCCGGTTCTGATTCAATCAGACAACGTCACAGCCGTGGCTCATGTAAATCGCCAAGGCGGGACAAGGAGCAGAGTGGCAATGGCGGAAGCCACCAGGATTCTGCGCTGGGCAGAAAATCACGTAAGCGCTCTGTCAGTGGTATTCATTCCGGGAGTGGACAACTGGGAAGCAGACTTCCTCAGCAGACACGATCTCCATCCAGGAGAGTGGGGACTTCATCAAGAAGTCTTTGCAGAGATAACAAGTCTTTGGGGACTTCCTCAAATAGACATGATGGCATCACGCATCAACAAGAAGCTTCGGAGGTATTGTGCCAGGTCAAGGGACCCTCAGGCAGTAGCGGTGGACGCCCTGGTGACACCATGGGTATTTCAGTCGGTCTATGTGTTCCCTCCTCTTCCTCTCATCTCAAAAATATTGAGAATCATAAGACGAAAAAGAGTACAGACAATACTCATTGTTCCAGATTGGCCTCGAAGGGCCTGGTATTCAGATCTTCAGGAGATGCTCACAGAAGATCTGTGGCCTCTTCCTCTCAGGGAGGACCTGTTGCAGCAGGGACCCTGTGTTTTCCAAGACTTAGCGCGGTTTCGTTTGACGGCATGGCGGTTGAACACTGAATCCTAGCGGAGAAGGGTATTCCGGAAGAAGTCATCCCTACTCTGATAAAGGCTAGGAAGGAAGTGACGGCGAAACATTATCACCGTATCTGGAGGAAGTATGTATCTTGGTGTGAAGCCAAGAATGCTCCTACGGAAGATTTCCACTTGGGCCGTTTTCTCCACTTTCTACAGACAGGAGTGGATATGGGCCTAAAGTTAGGGCCGAAATCTGTACCTTAATGGAGCCTATCTATATTCTTCCAGAAGGAATTGGCTTCTCTCCCAGAAGTCCAAACTTTTGTAAAGGGAGTGCTACACATCCAGCCTCCTTTTGTGCCCCCCAGTGGCATCATGGGACCTTAACGTGGTGTTACAGTTCCTAAAATCTCACTGGTTTGAACCTCTTCAAACAGTTGAATTAAAGTTTCTCACTTGGAAAGTGGTCATGTTGTTGGCCTTGGCATCTGCAAGGCGGGTGTCCGAATTGGCGGCCTTATCTCATAAGAGCCCCTATCTCATTTTCCATGAGGATAGAGCAGAGTTGAGGACTCGTCCTCAATTTTTGCCTAAGGCGGTGTCATCGTTTCATATGAACCAACCTATTGTGGTGCCCGTGGCTACGGGAGACTTGGAGGATTCCAAATCCCTTGATGTAGTCAGGGCCTTAAAAATTTACGTAGCCAGGACGGCTCGGGTTAGGAAAATAGAGGCACTGTTTGTCCTGTATGCAGCCAACAAGGTTGGCACTCCTGCTTCTAAGCAGACAATTGCTCGCTGTATCTGTAACATGATTCAGCAGGCTCATTCTATGGCTGGATTGCCGTTACCAAATTCAGTAAAGGCCCATTCCACTAGGAAGGCGGGCTCTTCTTGGGCGGCTGCCCGAGGCGTCTCGGTCTTAGAGCTTTGCCGAGCAGCTACTTGGTCGGCTTCAAACACTTTTGCAAAATTCTACAAGTTTGATACCCTGGCTGTGGAGGGCCTCATGTTTGCTCAATCGGTGCTGCAGAGTCATCCGCACTCTCCCGCCCGGTTTGGAGCTTTGGTATAATCCCCATGGTCCTTACGGAGTCTCCAGCATCCTCTAGGACGTAAGATAAAATAAGATTTTAAACCTACCGGTAAATCTTTTTCTCCTAGTCCGTAGAGGATGCTGGGCGCCCGTCCCAGTGCGGACATATTTCTGCATGACTTGTATATAGTTATTGCTTACATAAGGGTTATGTTACAGTTAGGATCAGTCGTTGGCTGATACTGTTTTGTTCATACTGTTAACTGGTTGCGTATATTCCAGGTTATACGGTGTGGATGGTGTGGGCTGGTATGAATCTTGCCCTTGGATTAACAAAAATCCTTTCCTCATACTGTCCGTCTCCTCTGGGCACAGTTTCTCTAACTGAGGTCTGGAGGAGGGGCATAGAGGGAGGAGCCAGTGCACACCCATTCTAAAGTTCTTTATAGTGCCCATGTCTCCTGCGGAGCCCGTCTATACCCCATGGTCCTTATGGAGTCCCCAGCATCCTCTACGGACTAGGAGAAAAAGATGTACCGGTAGGTTTAAATCTTATTCTCTCTGTCTAGGAACATGCTGGCTCATTATCCCCTCGTTGCAGAGTTAAGCAAACATTGGGAAACACTGCCGCCGGTGGACTCTCAGGTCGCACGTCTGGTGGTTTCATCAGCTCTGCCTGCCACTACCGTCACCTCTGTGTAGGAACCGACGGATAAGCGTGTGGAGGGTTGCTTAAAGTCCATTTACACTCTGGCTGGAGCTGTGCATAAGCCAACTATTGCGGCCTCTTGGGCTGCTAAAGCTATTTCTATAGAGGCCTGGGTTCAGGAAGTTGAAGCGGAACTACCGTCTAATTTTCCTGATAATGAAAGACAGTGTCTTTCTTATATTATTACGGCCTCTCATTATATACAAGAGGCGGCATCGGATGCAGGTATCCTAGCTGCCAAAGCGTCTACCACATCTATTCTGGCTTGCCGGATCCTCTGGTTGTGGTCCTGGTCGGTTGATCTGGACTCGAAAAAGACCTTGGAGGTTATCCCTTTTAAGGGAAACATTCTTTTTGGGGAAGATCTCAACAAGATTGTCGCTGATTTAGCGTCTGCTAAGACTGCATGTCTGCCTAGTACTTCTCCTTCAGCCCTGAAGGCTAAGAGTACTTCCTTTCGTTCCTTTCGACCTCCAGGTAAAGCAAAGGGTCAGGCGTACCCAAAACAAGCTCGCACTTCCAAATCTAATAAGCCCAAACCTAAATGTGCCTGGGCTGCCTGTCAGCCTGCAACCAAAACAGACAAGCCTTCTGCATGACGGGGCGGGCCAACCTTTGGGGGATCCCAGGGTGGGAGGCCGACTTCTATGATTTGCTCAGGTATGGTTATAGACCTCTTCGGACGCCTGGGTAAGGGAAGTCGTCAGTCACGGATACACCATCTCTTTCACGAAACGTCCCCCTCGACAGTTTTGCTCAACAACTATCCCTTCGGATCCGGTAAGAGCAATGACTCTCCATCTGGTGGTACAATCTCTCCTGGACACGAGAGTGGTAGTGCCAGTGCCTCTGGCTCAGAGAGGCAGGGGGTACTATTCAACGCTGTTCCTAGTCCCGAAACCAAATGTATCTTCTCGGCCCATTCTCAATCTCAAGTCTTTGAACAAATTTGTGAAAGTCTCCAAATTCCGTATGGAAACTCTTCGCTCTGTTGTTCTTGCCTTGGAGTCCAAGGACTACATGGTATCCCTGGACATACAGGATGCTTACCTGCTGCATATACCTATTGCAGTGTCGCATCAGCAATACCTGCGGTTTGCTATTGGCAGCCTGCATTTTCAACTCCAGGCCTTGCCTTTTGGTCTGACCCATGGCTCCTCGAGTTTTCACAAAGATCATGGCAGTCATGACGGCCTTATTATGCCGTCAGGGTATCAGGATCCTGCCGTATTTCGATGACTTGTTGATCCTGGCAAACTCACCAGAGGTTCTCCTTCGTCACTGGAACTGATGGTCCAAAACCTGCAAGCCCACGGGTGTCTAATCAACTGGAAGAAGTCTTACCCGGTTCCTGCTCAGAGCATGGTGCACCTGGGAGCACTTTTGGACACTCACAACCAGCGGTTGTTTTTGTCCCAGGAGAAGATCCTGAAACTTCGGGACATGATAAGATGCTTCCTTTCTCGGCCACGTGTGTCGATACACTCGGCGATGCAAGTACTAGGCCTCATAGTGTCGGCTTTCGACATGGTGGAGTACGCTCAATTTCATTCCCACCCTCTACAGAGGTTAATTCTCTCCGGGTGGGACGGCCTGCCTCACTGGATCAGGTCTCACATGATATCCTTGACACCGGAGGTCCGTCTGTCACTGTCTTGGTGGCTGCGGGACCAACAATTGAGCAGGGGTCATCCATTCTGGATCCCCAACTGGGTCCTTCTGACGACGGACACCAGTCTGCGGGTTTGGGGAGCGGTGTTGGAGCAACTCTCTTCAGGGTCCTGTGGACCAGGGGGAAGTCTCTCCCGATAAACATTCTGGAATTGCGGGCATTGTTCAATGCATTAATACTGGCCCTGCCTCTAGTACAGAACAGGCCTGTTCAGGTACAGTCGGACAATGCCACCACGGTGGCATACATAAATCATCAAGGCGGCACCCGAAGCCGCAAAGCAATGATGGAAGTGTCAAAGATTCTTCATTGGGCGGAACGCCATGTGCCGGCCCTATCGGCAGTGTCCATTCCGGGGGTCCTGAACTGGGAAGCGGACTTTCTCAGTCATCAGGGCGTACATGCCGGAGAGTGTAGCCTTCATCCAGAAGTCTTTCAACTCCTAGTGGACAAGTGGGGCCTACCAGACGTAGACCTGATGGCATCTCGACACAATCACAATGTTCCGGTCTTTGGAGTAAGGACAAGGGATCCTCAAGCGGCGTTCGTGGACGCACTAGCAATTCCATGGAACTTTCGGCTGCCGTACATGTTCCCTCCGGTGTCACTTCTGCCCAGGGTGATAGGGAAGTTCAAGCAAGAAGGAGGAATACTACTTCTACTCGCTCCGGCGTGGCCCAGACGGCTCAGACCATTGGTTTTCAGACCTGCAGGGCCTATCGATAGAGCATCCTCTTCTGCTTCCGCAACGCCCAGACCTCCTTGTTCAGGGCCCTTTGTGTCTACCAGGATTTGGCCCGGCTCGCTTTGACGGTGTGGCTCTTGAAGCTTCTGTACTGAGGGCCAAAGGATTTTCAGAAGCGGTCATTCAATCTATGTTGAATGCCTGTAAATCGGCTTCTGCCCGGATATATCATAGGGTCTGGAATTCTTATTTTGTTTGGTGTGCAATCAGAGCCGGCGCTACCCGCTCAGCAAGGGTATGCAATGCAGGGAGGCGCTGAGGTGAAGAGGCGCTCTCCCTGCTCTGCTACCCTGCCGCTGCGCCTGTCAGTCTGGATGACAGGTAGCGGCGCTGGCAGCGGGTAGCGCGGCTCCCTCCCCCTCCTCCTCCCCAGTGAGACTGCAGGCACTGTGCAGACTCACCCCTCACACTGCTCCGCTGCCACCGCCATAACGCCCCCCTCCCTGTTTTGTTCATATGTTTGTAAATCCAGTCGTAAGGACACAGAGACATGTGAGTTCACTGCTGTGCTGTTTATTCCACCACCAACTACAGGCACACTGCACACTGGACCACCCACTTCCCAGCATCCCCCTGGTCCCAGGGACCATCACTGAAGATTCAGGCTTACACATATTCAGAATCAGAATCAGCTTTATTGGCAGGTATACTTGCTTATACTAGGAATTTGTCTTCGGTTTGCTAAACAACAGCCAAGTAAGTAACAGTTAAGCAGAGGGGGGGGGGGGGGGCAAGTAAAGTCACATAGATAGGTATACTGTAGGGACACAAGTTGGTTATATGTACGTCTAGTCAGTCAATGTTCAGGAGCTCAGCAGGCGGACCGCTTGGGGAAAGAAACTTTTGAGGCTTCTGGTGGACCTGACGGGGACAGCCCTGTAACACCTGCCCGAAGGAAGCAAGTTAAACATGCTGTGGCCGGGGTGTAGCTGGTCTTTTACTATCTTCATTGCCCGCTTTTTAGCTCTGGACAGGTACAGGTCCTGGACTGAGGGAAGGTCGGCCCCGATGATCTGCATCTGTCCCTCGCGCTTGCGGAGCTGTACCATACGAGTATCGAGGAGCACAGTACTGACTCCACAATCGCGAAGTAGAAGAGGAGCAGAAGCTTCTGTGGGATGTTGAACTTCCTTAGTTGCCTGAGGAAGAACAACCTCTGCTGCGCTTTCCCAACAGTGGCGTCAGCGTTGGACCCCCATTTAAGGTCCCGGGAGATTGTGGTCCCTAGAAACATGAAGGAGTCCACTAGGGATACCACACTGTCAGCAATCGTTAGCGGAGGTGCACTAGATGACTTCTTCCTGAAGTCCACTATCATCTCTACAGTTTTGAGGGGGTTGAGCTCAAGGTTGTTGTGGATGCACCACTGGGCCAGCTGGTCTACTTCCCGTCTATAGGCCGATTCGTCCCCGTCCTTGATGAGGGCGATGACGGTGGTGTCATCGGCGAAGTTGATGATCTTTACTGATTGCGCCTTTGAGGTACAGTCATTTGTGTATAGGGAGAAGAGCAGGGTTGAGACGACACAGCCCTGAGGGGCCCCTGTACTAATGGACCGCGCTTGAGAGGTGAATTCCCCCGCTTTCACCACCTGTGTCCTATCTGTCAGGAAGTGTCTACAAATATTAAGCATTCTAATACACTAACATCACATCCTCTTTTCTTTAAAGATAAGCCCTGTACGCTTCAATGCAACAATTAACAACGTCATATTAAGAACATCATCTAACACATTTCAATGAGTCTCTCAGGTCTGCGTATTTCCCTTTTGGGTCTTTCATACACAGTCTGTGTTTCATCTACCATGTTGGACCTTTCTAGAATCGTGGTTTGTTCACCATTATGAGGATCATCATACATGTCAGATGAAGGGTATTCTTCAGTCATGTTGTCTTCATTATGGTTAGGTTGAGATCTTAAATCCACCCGATTTCTTCTTACTTCCGTTCCACGCTCTGTACGTATAGTATAAGATCTTGGTGCTACTTGTGCTTGCACAATACCTTTCTGCACCCAAATACCTTTCTCACGATCCCTGAGATGGACTTGGTCACCTGATTTTAGATCAGATAAGCTTTTTGTTTGCCTGTCATGGAACAATTTCTGTTTCGCCTGTTGACGTTCCTTACTCAGTCTGACCAACGCTGAGTTATGTGTATTAAGCAGTTCATCATGTATCGGGAGATTTTCTCTAATCCTCCTTCCCATCAGCATTTGTGCAGGAGAAGGTCCATTCTGTAAAGGTGTACTGCGGTAGATTAAAAGACTTTTGTCGAAATCTTCTTTACCTTCTTGAGCTTTTTTCATGAGACTCTTTACAGTTTTTACTGAACTTTCCACCAACCCATTTGAGCGTGGATAGTGGGGACTTGACGTAGTATGGACAAATTTCCACTCATCAGCAAATTGTCTAAATTCAGCACTGGAAAACTGAGGACCATTGTCAGTGAACACTTCCATAGGAACACCATGCCTTGCAAAGATTGACTTCATGCAATTGATTACGGCTTTACTAGTAGTTGTATGTAGTGTGTTCACCTCAGGGTAGTTAGAGTAATAATCAGTCACGACAATGTACGTTTTCCCATTACAATCAAACAAATCTGCGCCAACTTTCTGGTACGGTCTCTCTGGCACTGCGTGGCTCGACTTGTTGTTTCGTGCTATACGTAAGACATAATTCACATATAGCTGTAGTCTGTGCTATGTCTTGGTTCATTCTTGGCCAATACACGCGCTCTCCGCTTAAATTTTTCTTCTCCTAAGTGGCCTTCATGTATCTTGCACAGCATAGTTTTTCTTAGTCGTGCAGGTATGACAAACCTATTGCCTTTGTAAATAATACCATCAACAACTGTAAGGTCACTGCAGTACATCCAATAATCATGGATAGACAGCGGCCACGCATGTTTTTCTGCTGGCCAACCTTTCAGAATATCTTTCAACACTTTCATTGTGTCATCTGTCTCAGTTTCTTTCCTAATCTGTTCTTGTCTTGCAAGAGACACTGGTAGAGAAGCTACGATCAAATTAACATAGGCTTCTATCTCTTCATCCATCAGACTTTTGGAACCTTCACTTTTGTCCACAGCACGAAAAAGTGTATCAGCAATGTACATGTATTTGCTGGGACAGTACAGCAAGTGTACATCATATTTCTGTAGTCTGATAAGCATTCGTTGAATTATCATGGGGCAGTCATGTAATGATTTAGTCATGATAGCTACCAATGGCTTGTGGTCAGTTTCCTCTGTAAATGTTTGAACACACACAAACTGATGAAATCGCTCACATGCATATGTGATCGCTAGAAGTTCTTTTTCTATCTGAGCATACCTTGTTTCAGCACTTGTCAGTGCTCTTGATGCATAGATTACTGGTTGCCATGTATCCTAATGTTCTTGTAAGAGCACTGAGCCTTGGCCAAATTGCGAAGCATTTTCTTAAATCTTATTCTTTTTGCAGGATCAAAGAATTTTAGCACTGGTTGCTCTGTAATGATCTGTTTCAAATTTTGCCAACTTTCTTCTTGTTCATGTGACCACATCCACTTGTTATCTTTGTCCAACAACCATCTAAGAGAGGCTGTTCGTTCAGAGAGTTGAGAAATAAACTTTCCTAAGTTAAGTAATCATCCCTAGGAATCTTCTGACGTTGTCTTTGTTGTTAGGACGTTCCATGTTTACTATGGCTGATATTTTCCTTGGGTCTGGTTTTACACCTTGATCCGAGACCATGTTGCCCATAAAGGTAAGTGTATTTACGCCAAATTCACTTTTGTCCTTGTTTAGCTTTAGATTCACTTTCTTGACAAGTTCCATTACTTGTCTCAATCTAGAATCATGTTCTTCCTTTGTAGATCCCCAGACAATAATGTCATCCATCATTGTTTCCACACCTGGAATATGTTCAAAATCATGTGTATCTTTTTGTGATATACTTCTGGAGCAGACAATATTCCATATGGTAGTCGAAGAAATCTGAATCTACCTTCTGGTGTATTAAATGTACAAAGCTTTGAGCTGGCCTCATCCAGCTTTATTTGCCAGAATCCTGAAGATGCGTCCAATTTACTGAACCATTTTGCTCCCGCAAATTGCGACATGATTTCATCTCTGGTTGGTAGTTTGAAATGTTCTCGTTTAATAGCTTTGTTTAAATCTCTGGGGTCTAGACATATTCTGAGTTGTCCATTTTTCTTTTCAACAATTACTAAGGAGCTTACCCATTCAGTAGGCTCATCAACTTTCTGTATCACACCCAAGGCTTCCATCCGATTTAACTCTTGTTTCAGTTTTTCTCTCAGCGCAAATGGCACTTTTCTACAGGGGTGTATCACTGAAGAAACTTGCGTGTCTATATTTATTTTATGCTCTCCAGGCAAACAACCTAGACCTTCAAACAAGTCTCTTTATTCTGTAAACATCGATTTGCAGTCATCTTCTACTTGTGATGTCACCATAAAAACTTTCTTTAGCAAGCTTAGTTTCTCACAGGAACTTAATCCTAGAATCGGTTGCACATTTTTATCCACAATCAGTAGAGATGTTTTAAACTGTTGTCCCTTATATTTCAGTGTCACTAAGCATGTACCTTTCACAGGAATTTCCTCCCCAGTGTACCCTGTAACTTTCACTTTGGCTGGATGAATTTTAGGTTTTACTCTAAAAGTCTTATAGTCTTGAAATTATATTAAATTCACCTGCGCGCCAGTATCAAGCTTAAAGGGAATGACAATCTCGTTCACAGTTAAAGGGACAATCCATACTTTCTTATCTGCACTGCAAAGTTCAATGCAATCCACAAAGAATTCCTCTGTTTGTTTAACAGCATGCACGTTGGTTGTTTCACTTTTCATTTTACAGCATTTGGCAAAGTGATTTAGTCTACCACATTTCATGCAGGTTTTACCATAAGCAGTGCACATTTTAGGATTGTGAGCATTTCCACATCTACTACACATTTCCTTATTAGACTGTGGCTTAGACTGCTTCATTCTTAAGAATGGAGGTTTGCTTGGCTCTGTTTTCTGCACTACATATACAGCAGCATCAGCGTCCTTGTGTAACTTTTTGGCTTGAAATCTAGTTATTTCTGCAGATCTACACATAGTCACTGCCTTTTCTAGTGTTAGGTCTTGCTCTCTCAACAGTCTCTCTCTGAGTCCATTATCAGGTATTCCACAGACAATACGATCTCTAATCAGTGAATCCTTTAAATCACCAAACTCACAGGTTTTACTGAGTGATTGCAGCTCTGTAACATACTGATCAAATTCATCTCCAGACTACTGATCACATGTGAAAAGCTTATATCTTTCATATGTCACATTTTTCCTTGGCACAAAGTAATCTTCAAACTTTTGCATTATAGATGATAGCACCATATTCTGCCCCTCAGAAAACTGAAAACTATTATAAATGTCCAGCACATCCTCTCCTATCACATGGAGGAAAATGGATGCCTTAGTTTTGTCAGTCTCTGTATCAGCTCCACATGCAGCAAGATATATATTAAACCTTTGCTTAAATCTTTTCCAGTTCTCAGACAAGTTACCAGACATCAGCATGCCGGTTGGAGGAGCTAGTTTATCCATGGTTACTCACTGTTTGAAGAGAGGAGCACACGGCAGGCTTTGCAGACACTGAGTATAACAGCCACAGACTGCTGCAGGATTCTTTCACACTCTGAGAGCACTAGCAGTCCAAGTTAAACTTCTTCTGACACCATGTTTTGTTCATATGTTTGTAAATCCAGTTATAAGGACAGAGACATGTGAGTTCACTGCTGTGCTGTTTATTCCATCACCAACTCCAGGCACACTGCACACTGGACCACCCACTTCCCAGCATCCCCCTGGTCCCAGGGACCATCACTGAAGATTCAGGCTTACACATATTAGTAAGGGAGTGTCTACAAATATTAAGCATTCTAATACACTGACATCACACTCCCCACCTATACAGGAACAGGCAGAGGCTCAGCATTATGCTGCTGCCCAGTAAAGAGGGATGGTGGTGGGAGTGCGGCAGACCAGGGTCCGTGCTGGGCCACTCCATAAGTCCCAGGCCTGGGTAATTAGTACCTGCTCCCCCCCAACGTCATCACTGCCGACATCCTACAGCCGCTGAAGTAACGGAGCCTACAAGAAACCGGAGGCGGAGAAGGGAGAGGAGGAGCAGCGCCAGAGCCGAGACCTCCTGCAGGTACTTGGGCTGCACTGTGGAGGGAATGAGGGCTGTATCTGACATAGGGGGTTATTCAATGATGAACGCAGATGGCTGCATATGCAGCCAGATCTGCGTTCATCTCTGGACATACTGGGGGCTGCCCAGCACAAGGCAAGGCCGCCCAGCATGTGTGGCGCCACCTCCCGATGCATCCGCAATTTGATTGAGGACGCATCTGATCTAAGGTTGACCCCTGGCAGTGCAACCTGGTCAGCAGCCATTTTTTATGGGAGCGGCTGTGTGTGACGTGCCGGCCTGTCCCCTTTTTTTACCGGCGTCACCCGCACAACACCTTAACTCCGCTACGCTGTCGCCTATCAATCACATTGTGGTCACATCCATTGGTGAAGCGATCGCAATGTGTGTGGCCTCATGCCCACTGCGCATGCACAGTTTGCTGCCACTGGCAAACTGTGCTGAGGGCCGCTATTACAGCGGGGTCTCAATGACCTTCATAATGTGTATAATGGGCTGTATCTGGCATAATGTGTATAATGGGCTGTATCTGGCATAATGTGTATAATGGGCTCTACTCTGGTGTAATGTGTAACAGTGGCTCTCCTGTATGGCTTAAGGTGTATAAGGGTACTACTGTATGGTGTAATGTGACTAACGGACACTACTGTGTGGGGTTATGTGAACTGGTACTATTCTGTGGCCCTATATTTTTGGTGCACACTGTCCCTATTCTGAGCATGGCCAGAGGAAACTGTTGCCCTGAGCTCTTCAAGATCTAGAACTGGCCCTGTCATCGATTTTAAATGTGAATAAGGGGCACTATTATGTGGCATAATTTGAATCAGGGACACTACGTTTGGGTTAATGTGCATAAGATTGTAATACTGTGTTGCGTAATTTGAATTGTGGGTACCATTGTGGTCACTCCCCTTCCTTTTGTGACCACACCCCTTTTTGCAGTGCGCGCTATACCTTTTTTACGGATGGGAGGGCGCAAATTTATTATTTGCAGGGGGGCGCCAAACACTCTAGCACCGGCCCTGTGTGCAAGTACCAATTACAAGTTCAGTACCGCCAAACTCTTGGCTTTTCTGCAACAGGGCCTGGACTTAGGCCTTCGTCTGGCCTCTCTCAAGGTTCCTATTTCTGCTTTGTCGGTATGGTTTCAGAGAAAAATTGCGACTCAGCCTGATGTTCATACATTCACTCAGGGTGTTTTACGAATTCAACCTCCCTATTTCCCGCCTGTTACTCCTTGGGATTTGTCGGTTGTTCTGGATGCATTACAAGAGTATCCGTTTGAGCCTCTTGAGTCTGTGGACCTTAAGTGGCTTACACTTAAGGTCCCGTTTCTGCTAGCTATTGCCTCTGCTAGACATGTTTCAGATTTGGGTGCCTCGTGCTGTCGGTCACCTTTTCTGATTTTTCATCGTGACCGTGCGGTTCTTAGAACTCGCCCTGGTTATCTTCCTAAGGTGGTGTCATCTTTCCACCTTAACCAGGAGATTGTGGTTCCGGCCTTTACCTCTCCAGGTTTATCCTCCAAAGAGCGGTCTTTGGGTGTGGTACGGGCTATCCGTATTTATGTGAAGAGGACCACTTCTCTTAGGAGATCTGATTCCCTCTTTGTCCTTTATGGCTTTCACAAACGTGGCTGGCCTTGCAAACAAGCAGACCTTGGCCAGATGGATTAGAATTGTGATTGCACATGCTTATGTACAGGTTGGCCTTCCAGCTCCTGCTACCATCAAAGCCCATTCTACTCGGTTGGTTGGACCTTCTTGGGCGGCCTGTCGTGGTGCGACCCTTGAACAATTGTGCAAGGCGGCTACGTGGTCCTCAGTGAACACGTTCATTAGGTTCTCTGCCTCCGATACTTCCGCTTCCCAGGATGCTTCTGTCAGACTTGGTTTTGTCTGTGTCCCCGGAGGGGGCGCTAGTGGGTCAGTGGAGGTGGATGGGAGAAAACGAGGAGGCTGGATTATGTTTCTGCGCATGAGCGCAATGATATTTATTAAACAGATGGTTCACAAAACGGCAGCAGAAAATAACAGTAGGAAATGCAAATGTCAATTGTACAGCGTGGCAGCTGAAAGTCTATGGTAACAGAATGAATGGTGACTGATGAAATGATAACCGGTAGTGATGATAACAGATGAGTGATAACTTGGCAGAGAATATTCTGGTATGGGAACCAGAGCAGATTAAAACATGGAACCAGCAGAGATGGTGTTGTATGGCAAACCTGGTAGCAGAGGCAGGAGTCTGACTATGTCCACAGTGCAGGTGATGAGGCACTGGCAGCATGCAAGCTGCATCACAGGTGGGGAGATGGAACACACCTGGAGTCAGTCTCTACTGCTAGGCTAAAGCACACAGAGATGGTGGTGAGTGTGAAGCCTGTAGATGGAAGCAGGTATTGCTGGGGCTTGTAGTTCCACGGAGCTGTGAGAAGTAACCAGGAGTACAGAGTCTCAGGTAGATAGCCAGGAACACGGAACAGCAGGTAGGTATCCAGGTACACGGAGGATACAGGAACCAGATCCTTACACATGAGTCGCAGGAGTGACACAAAGTTCAGGATGCCTGCAGACTGATCCTGCAGCTTCATATATACCCCTTGTTACACAGTCATTGGTGGAGTGAGGAAAAGTGGGTGCGGCCAAGCACCGGATTGGCCGCCGTATGCTGACTGCTGGAGGCTGTCATGGCGGCGCCCATGCCGCGGCCTAGCGGGAACGCGGCGTGCTACACGCCCGCTATCACAGGAGCGCTCCCAGGCCCAGGATGGCGTCTGATGGCAGGGACGCGGATGACAGATGAACGCAGGGACCCAGGACGGAGTCCGCAGCGCCGGACAGATGTCACCGTGGTGAGTCGATTCCTGACAGTACCCCCCCCTTTAAGGGTGGGCACCGAACACCCACGTGGCTTGGAAGGATGAGTGTTATGGAAGACACGGACCAACCTTGGAGCATGGACATCCAACGAATTTACCCAACTTCTCTCCTCTGGGCCATAACCGGACCAATCGACAAGGTATTGAAGACGTCCATACCGGCAACGGGAATCCAGAATCTTGCCAATCTCGAACTCCACGCCCCGCTGAGTTCGAACTTTGGGACCAACTGGAAGAGCTCTTTGGAAACGATTCAGGACTAAAGGTCTGAGGAGAGAAACATGAAAAGCATTAGGTATTCGCAGAGAAGGTGGTAACTTCAGCTTGTAGGCCACAGGGTTGATGACTCTTTCGACAGGAAAGGGACCAATGAAACGTGGTGCAAATTTCATAGACGGGACCCTAAGACGGAGGTTCCGGGTAGACAGCCAAACCTTGTCCCCAGGTTTCAGGCTAGGAACTGCACGTCTTTTGCGATCAGCAAAGTATTTATACCGGCTGGAGGCCTTTTTGAGAGAAGTGTGAATCTTCCTCCAGATTGAAGAAAACTGACTCAGGGCAGTAGTGGCAGCAGGAACATCCATGTGAGGGAGTTCTTGGAAATCTGGAACACGAGGATGTTGCCCATACACTGCAAAGAATGGAGTTGTCTCAGTAGCAGTGTGGTAGCGGAAGTTGTGGGCAAACTCGGCCCATGGGAGCAGATCAAACCAGTCATCCTGAGAAGATGAAACATACAACCTTAAAAATGTCTCTAGTTCTTGATTTACCCTCTCTGTCTGCCCATTCGTCTGAGGGTGGTAAGATGACGAGAACTTCAGTTTAACCTGCATGGCAGAACAGAGAGCCCTCCAAAACCTTGCTACAAACTGTACACCTCGGTCGGATATTATTTCTGAGGGTAGACCATGTAAGCGGAAAATCTCCCGTAGGAAGATTTGGGCGAGTTTTGGGGCAGAAGGGAGACCCTGGAGAGGAACAAAATGGGCCATCTTGGTAAATCTGTCCACTACAACCCAGATGGTATTGTATCCTTGAGAAGGAGGAAGGTCGGAGATAAAGTCCATGGACAGGTGTGACCAAGGGCGACTAGGAACAGACAATGGTTGTAACTGACCTGCTGGAGACTGACGAGGAGTCTTGTGCTGCACACACTTAGGACAGGATGCCACGAAATCCTTGATGTCAGCTTTCATCTTTGGCCACCAGTATGTCTCAGAGAGGAACTTGAAGGTTTTCAGAACACCGGGATGACCAGTGAACTTGGATTGATGGGCCCAAGACAGCAACTTGGGACGGAGTTCTGGGGAAACAAAAGTCTTACCAGGAGGAGGAGCTGGGGAGACTTGAGATGCAGCAAATACCACTGGACTCAGGATGGTATGTGGAACTGAGTCAGGCGTTTCCTCTTCGGATTCCATAGATCGGGATAAGGCGTCAGCTTTAACATTCTGCGAACCTGGGCGGAAATGAAGCTTAAAGTTAAAACGTGAGAAAAACATAGCCCACCTGGACTGGCGAGGATTAAGGCACTGGGCTGCCTTTAAATATAGCAGATTTTTATGATCCGTGTAGATGTTGAACGGATGTTTGGCCCCTTCCAGGAGATACCTCCATTCCTCGAGGGCCAGCTTAATCGCCAGTAGTTCTTGATCTCCAACGGAATAGTTAGCTTCTGCAGGGAGGAATTTACGAGAATAAAATCCACAGGGGTGGACTTTCCCATCAGTTCCCTTCTGGGAGAGAACAGCTCCAACTCCAACTGTAGAGGCATCCACCTCCAACTCGAACGGTCTGTTTACATCTGGCTGGGACAGAACTGGAGCAGACATAAAGGCCAGCTTGATTTTCTGGAAGGCCGCTAAAGCCTCTTCTGACCAGTTGGAATGGTCTGCCCCTTTCCGAGTTAAGTTGGTAATAGGAGCGATGAGAGTGGAGAATCCCCGAATAAATTTCCTATAGTAGTTGGCAAATCCCAGGAACCGCTGAATAGACTTGAGAGAATTTGGAATGGACCAATTGGCAATGGCTTCCAACTTTGTCGGGTCCATCTGGAGATCCGATCCGGAAATTATATATCCCAGGAAGGGTATAGAGGAAACTTCAAAGGTACACTTGGATAGTTTACCGTAGAGCCGGTTCTCACGAAGACGTCGGAGGACTTCACGGACTTGTAGACGATGAGAGGGAAGATCTTGGGAGAAGATGAGGATATCATCCAGATAAACAACGAGGTATTTATACAGAACGTCACGGAAGATTTCGTTCACAAAGTGTTGGAACACTGCTGGGGCATTACTCAACCCGAATGGCATTACCAGGTACTCGTAATGACCATCTCGAGTGTTAAAAGCTGTCTTCCATTCGTCACCACTCCGGATTCTGATGAGGTTGTAGGCACCGCGGAGATCTAGCTTGGTGAAGATGCGGGCTCCTTTAACTCTGTCAAATAATTCGGTAATGAGTGGTAATGGATAACTATTTTTAATGGTAATGTCATTGAGACCCCGGTAGTCAATGCATGGACGCAGTCCTCCATCCTTCTTTTTAACAAAGAAGAAGCCTGCACCAGCGGGTGATGATGAAGGACGAATGAATCCCTTCTGTAAATTCTCCCTGATGTAGTCGCTCATCGCTTCAGTTTCGGGAACAGATAACGGGTAAGTACGCCCCCTAGGTGGCTTCTTGCCAGGAAGGAGATCGATGGGACAATCCCATTCTCTATGGGGCGGCAGGACATCCGCGGCTTTTTCACTGAAGACATCAGAGAAATCTTGATAAGCCGCAGGAAGACTTGACTGGGTTTTTACTTCAGTAGACTTGATTGGACAAACTTGGGCTAAACAGGACTGATGGCAATGTGAACCCCATGAAGTAAGTTGTAACGTTGACCAGTCAAACTGTGGATTGTGTAGCTGGAGCCAGGGCATGCCCAAAACGATCTCCTGGGTGGCTTGAGGAATAACTAAGAACTTTATTAATTCTGAGTGTAGGAACCCAACTCCCAAAACCACTGGTGCAGTTTGGTGAGAAATATTCCCCTTGGAAGATTCGGCTACCATCCACGGCGGTAATGTAGACTGGGTAAGAAAGTTCACATACAGGCAAGCAAAATTTATTTACCGCAGCTTGGGTGATGAAATTTCCTGCGGCTCCACAGTCCACTAATGCTGATGCAGACTGAAGCCCAACTGAAGTCTCTAAAGTCACAGGAAGGATAAGGTCTTGATTAGAAGGAGCTTGTCTAGAAGATCCCAACTTGACTCCTCCTTTACAAGTCAGGATCTGGCGTTTCCCGAACGCACTGTGCAGGAATTAATCTGGTGACCTGCAGCCGCACAATAAAGACATAGTCTCTCACGAAGTCTTCTTGACCGCTCCTCAGGAGTTAGGCGGGACCTATTTATTTGCATAGGCTCATCAGAAGGTGGAGACTGGAACTGTACGGAAGGTATCATCCTTGATCTGCGTGGCTCACTCCGAGCACGTTCATTGTTGCGTTCGCGGATGCGAGAGTCCAACTTGATGCACAAGGAAATTAAATCGGACAATTGTACAGGAAGATCGCGGGTTGCCAGTTCGTCCTTGATCCGATCAGAGAGTCCATGCCAGAAAGCTGCTACCAGGGCTTGATTGTTCCACTGAATCTCTGCGGCCAACGTCTGGAACTGGATGACATATTGTCCCATACTACGGGTACCTTGACGAAGTTGGATTAGGTCGGCAGAAGCTGATGTTGCACGACCAGGCTCGTCAAAGATCCGTCTGAAGGTTGACACGAATTCTGCATAGTTGTTAATCAGAGGGTCGGCACATTCCCACAGAGGAGACACCCAACTCAAAGCAGATCCAGAAAGTAGAGAGATGATGTAGGCAACCTTGGATCTTGACGTGGGGAAATTATGTGACAACAATTCAAACTGGATTTCACATTGGTTGAGAAACCCGCGACATAACTTTGGGCTGCCATCATACTTGCTTGGCACGGGCAGGTGCAGACGTGACACTGGAGCTGATGCAGCCGGCATAGAAGGACTCACAGTACTGGCAGGTGCTGGAGTAACAGGAACTGTAGGAGTGTGTACACTAGGCAGGGATTGCTGTAGTGTATCTATCCGGGAGGACATCCCTTGCAGGAACTGGAACATCTGCTGCTGCGCAGCCTCTTGACCATCCAAACGGGAGACCAGATTTTGCAAGGCCTCTGACCCCACACTCCGTCCACCATCCGAGTCCATCGATCCTGAACTTACTGTCAGACTTGGTTTTGTCTGTGTCCCCGGAGGGGGCGCTAGTGGGTCAGTGGAGGTGGATGGGAGAAAACGAGGAGGCTGGATTATGTTTCTGCGCATGAGCGCAATGATATTTATTAAACAGATGGTTCACAAAACGGCAGCAGAAAATAACAGTAGGAAATGCAAATGTCAATTGTACAGCGTGGCAGCTGAAAGTCTATGGTAACAGAATGAATGGTGACTGATGAAATGATAACCGGTAGTGATGATAACAGATGAGTGATAACTTGGCAGAGAATATTCTGGTATGGGAACCAGAGCAGATTAAAACATGGAACCAGCAGAGATGGTGTTGTATGGCAAACCTGGTAGCAGAGGCAGGAGTCTGACTATGTCCACAGTGCAGGTGATGAGGCACTGGCAGCATGCAAGCTGCATCACAGGTGGGGAGATGGAACACACCTGGAGTCAGTCTCTACTGCTAGGCTAAAGCACACAGAGATGGTGGTGAGTGTGAAGCCTGTAGATGGAAGCAGGTATTGCTGGGGCTTGTAGTTCCACGGAGCTGTGAGAAGTAACCAGGAGTACAGAGTCTCAGGTAGATAGCCAGGAACACGGAACAGCAGGTAGGTATCCAGGTACACGGAGGAAACAGGAACCAGATCCTTACACATGAGTCGCAGGAGTGACACAAAGTTCAGGATGCCTGCAGACTGATCCTGCAGCTTCATATATACCCCTTGTTACACAGTCATTGGTGGAGTGAGGAAAAGTGGGTGCGGCCAAGCACCGGATTGGCCGCCGTATGCTGACTGCTGGAGGCTGTCATGGCGGCGCCCATGCCGCGGCCTAGCGGGAACGCGGCGTGCTACACGCCCGCTATCACAGGAGCGCTCCCAGGCCCAGGATGGCGTCTGATGGCAGGGACGCGGATGACAGATGAACGCAGGGACCCAGGACGGAGTCCGCAGCGGCGGACAGATGTCACCGTGGTGAGTCGATTCCTGACAGCTTCCTTTGGACGCTGGGTTCTTGTGCCCGCTACAGTACATCCCCTCCCATGAGGAACTGCTTTAGGACATCCCCGATGTTATTCCCTGTGGAACCCTAGTGTACCCTGCTGCAGAAAAGGAGTTTTATGGTAAGACCGTGCCTTTGTTAAATCTTTCTGCGAGGTACACTGGGTTCCACAGGGCGCCCACCCTGACGCACTTAGCTTCTTTGGGTTGATATGGCATTAGCCACTGATACCTTCTCCTGTTGTGAGAATGTGGTGTATGTGGCTACTAATGGTTGTGGTCTCTTTTACCTGCTGCTGCATTGGACTGGTTACCAAAACTGAGCTCCTGTGCACGGAGGCAGGGTTGTAGAGGAGGCGGCGCTGAGCATCTTGGGAACAGTCAAAGCTTTTAGCCTGTTGGTGCCTCGGATCAAGATCCAACTGTACACCCCCGATGTTATGCCCTGTGCAATCCAGTGTACCTCGCAGAAAGAGATTTAATAAAGCTACGTTCTTACCATAAATCTCCTTTTATTTATGTTAATTAATTTAATAACTTTAGCTATAGAATCTGAGTTAGATATGTTAAATCAGCTAGGGTATATTGGCCTAATTCAGCATGGGTTGTAGATGTGCGAAAAATCACACACCTACAACCCATTACTCTAACATGCGGGGGGACACCCAGCACAGGGCAAGTCCGCCCCGCATGCCGGATTCTGCCCCACCCCCCATGCAAACATGCAAGTGCATCACAAGACAGCAATGCTCTTGCATGTTTAGGGTTGCTCCCTGCCTACACAGCCTAGCTGCGAAGGCAGATGGCTACCCGCCACCTTTCTGATGCCCCAGCAACTGTCCGGTCATGCCCCTTAAATGGAGCATCAACGCCCACAAAATATGGCGTCGATACCCCGTTCCCGCCCCCTCCAGGTCTTAGACTGTGTTCTTAAGAGTATTAGTATTACATTCTATTTATAACGCGCCACAAGTGTTTCGCAGCGCCGTACAAAGGCCAGTAAAGGGAGACACAACTTAACATTACAGTAAATAAATAAATAAATAAATAAATAAATAAATAACAAAAGTAGAGTACTGGTAACAAAAAGCACCACAATTCTCAAAACATAATACAGGTTAGATGTAAGTAGCGAGTGAGTGATCAGCGCACTACTAGGAGCTGGAGGCTATAGATAGAGATGAGCCTTTATCAGCAAGAGAAAAAGTGGGTAAAGATGGAGTTGTCAGAGAAATCACTTGTGAGACGGCTGTAGATCAGTCGTTCAAGTAGTTTGGAGGTGAATGGGAAAAGAGAGATGGGGCGGTAGCTGATGGGTGATGGAGGGTCGAGGTCGGGTTTTTTGAGAACAGGTAAGACTAGAGCGTGTTTGAATGGTGAGGGAAAGATGCCGGTAGAGAGTGATAAGTTGAAGAGGTGAGCAAGTTGGGAGCAGGCAGTGGGGGAGAGGGAGTGGAGAAGCCGGGAGGGGAGGGGGTCCAAGGGGCAGGTTGAGGGGGGGAGGATAAGATGAGGGAGTGGACTTCCTTGTCTGTAGTGGGGCGAAGGAGGACAGGGTGGGATAGATAGAGGAGAAGGATGAGGTGGCAGGGGACAGCAGAGGGATGGTGGGAGGAGATATCGTGTCGGATTTCCTCAATTTTGGATATGAAGAAGGAGGCAAAGTCAGTGGCAGTGAGGGAGTATTGGAAAGTAGGAGGAGGGGGGTGAAGAAGAGTGTTGAAAGTTTCAAAGAGTCAGCGTGGACTGGAGGACTGAGAAGAGATGGGTACTTGGAAAAAGGATTGTTTGACGAGGGAAAGAGCAGAACTATAGGATGAGAGAATAAACTTGAAATGGAGGAAGTTCACCAGAGAGTGAGAGTAGTAGAGGGCTGTGAGTGAAATGTGTCGAGAAAAGGGTTTTGACAACAAGAGGAAAGAGGTCCCTGCTCTGAGGAGCTAACAATCTAGTAGGAAGGGGCGACAGACAGATTACATGAGATGCAAGCAGGCGGGAGGTTGCCTGATGGCAGGGTGTAAGCAAAGCAGAGATGGTCAAGGCATGAGGCAGGAGGATGGAGGAGCAGCCTCAGGACTAGGTTATGCATCAGATGGGTATGCTTTGATGAATAGGTGGGTTTTCAGTGCCCGTTTGAAGCTTTGCAAGGTCGGGGAGAGTCTAATGGAGTGGGGGAGTGTGTTCCACTGAAGGGGTGCAGCACGGGCGAAATGTTGAACTCGAGCATAGGAAGCTGTGACCAGGGTAGAGGAGAGGCGATGGTCATTGGCCGACCGTAGGGGGCGGGAGGGAGTATGAAGGGAGAGGAGGTTGGAGATGTAGGGAGCAGTGGAATTAGAGATGGCCTTGTATGTGAGGGAGAGAAGTTTGAAGTGGATTCTAAAGGGGAATGGGAGCCAATGCAGATTTTGTCGAAGGGTAGTGGCAGATGTGGAGCGGCGGAAGAGGAAGATAAGCCTAGCTGCGGAGTTGAGGACAGATTCGAGGGGAGCAAGTGAGGCCAGTGAGGAGAACGTTGCAGTAGCTGAACTGTGAAATGACCAGTGAGTGGATGATAAGTTTAGTTGCACTCTGGGAGAGAAATGGCCTGATGTGAGCAATGTTGCGTAGCTGGAACCGACAGGATTGTGCCAGAGCTCGGATGCGGGGTGCAAAGCAAAGGGAGGAGTCAAGAGTGACGCCCAAGCAGCAGAGTTGGGGAACATGGGAGATGATGGTGTTGTCAACAGTGATAGAGATATTGGTAGGAGGTGTTACTCTGGTTGAAGGAAAGATAATGAGTTCAGTTTTGTCCATGTTGAGCTTCAGAGAGCGCTCAGCCAAACAGGAGGATATGGTGGAGAGGCAGCTGGAAACCTGAGAGAGGACAGAGGGGGACAGATCAGGAGAGGAGAGGTAGAGTTGTGTGTCATCGGCATAGAGGTGGTATTGAAGGCCAAAGGAGTTAATGAACGCAACTAGAAAAGAGGTGTACAGGGAGAACAGAAGGGGACCGAGGACAGAACCCTGAGGGACACCAACAGGAAGGATGGAAGGGTGTGAGGTGGTGCCTGAGGCAGACACAAAGAAGGAGTGGTTAGTTAGGTAAGAGGTAAACCAGTCATTGACCGTGCTAGAGAGGCCAATATTTTAGAGTGTGCAGAGGAGGAGAGGATGATCCACGGTGTCAAAGGCAGTAGAGAGGTCAAGAAAGATAAGCACTAAGAAGCGGCTCCTGGATTTGTCCAAAAGCAGGTCATTGGTAACTGTCACCAGGGCAGTCTCAGTGGAGTGGGTGAAAGCCAGATTGTAGTGGATCAAGATGGAGTTGTCAGAGAAGTCACTTGTGATATGGCTGTAGACCAATCATTCAAGTAGTTTGGAGGCGAATGAGAGAAGAGAGATGGGGCGGTAGCTGATGGGTGATGAAGGGTCGAGGTTGGGTTTTTTGAGAACAGGTAAGACTAGAGCATGTTTGAATGGTGAGGGAAAGATGCCGGTAGAGAGTGATAGGTTGAAGAGGTGAGCAAGTTGGGAGCAGGCAGTGGGGGCGAGGGAGCGGAGAAGAGGGGAGGGGGTCCAGGGGGCAGGTTGAGGGGGGAGGATAAGATGAGGGAGTGGACTTCCTTGTCTGTAGTGGGACGAAAGAGGACAGGGTGGGATAGATGGAGGAGAAGGATGATGGGGCAGGGGGGCAGCAGAGGATTGACGGGAGGAGATATCTTGTCGAATTTCCTCAATTTTGGAGATGAAGAAGGAGGCAAAGTCAGTGGCAGTGAGGGAAGATTGGAAAGGAGGAGGAGGGGGGGGGTGAAGAAGAGTGTTGAAAGTATCAAAGAGATGGCGTGGACTGGAGGACTGAGAAGAGATGGGTACTTGGAAAAAGAGAATAAACTTGAAATGGAGGAAGTCCGCCAGAGAGTGAGATTTTCTCCAGAAGCATTCAGCGGAGCGTGAACATTTTCGTAAGAATCGTGTTACTTTGGTGTGTCAGGGTTGGGTTTTAGAGCAGCAGAGGGGGACAGAGGAGAGGGGGGCCACAGAGTCGAGAGCAAAGATTAGGGAAGAGTTCTAGAAAAAGGCTGCCTTGTTGGGACAGGTCATGGTGGAAAGAGGAGAGAGAAAGTCTCTAGGGAGGACAGGATAGCGGGGCCAGAGACCCGAGAATGCATCTGGTGATGGTGGGTCTGGGCATGAAGAGGAGAGGGGAATATGAGAGGGTGAAAGAAAGCAGATGGTGGTCAGAAGGGAAGGAAGAGTTAGAGAAATCAGAGAGATCAGTTCGGTGGGTGAAGACAAGGTCAAGGGAGTGGACGAGATCGTGAGTAGGGGTGGAGGTCCATTGAGAAAGTCCAAAGGAGGAGGAAAGGGCAAGATTAGTGGAAGCTGCATTAGTGATATCAATAGGGATGTTAAAGTCATGGAGGAGGACAGAGGGGAAGGCGTAGTAGAGAAAGTGGGGAAACCAGGCAGCAAAGTTGTCAAGGAAAGGTGAACAGAAGCCAGGGCTGCGGTAGATCACTGCCACAAGGAGGTGAATAAGGTAGA
The DNA here is from genome assembly GCF_028390025.1 of Pseudophryne corroboree. Lineage (NCBI taxonomy): Eukaryota > Metazoa > Chordata > Amphibia > Anura > Myobatrachidae > Pseudophryne > Pseudophryne corroboree. Next base: position 184,027,929 of record NC_086449.1, read on the forward strand.
AGAGGCGGATAGTGTGGACCTCAAAGGTGGAGAAGGTGAGGGAGGGCTCAGGTGGAATAACACGAGAGGTGCAGTTTGGGGAGAGAAGGATGCCCACTCCTCCACCTTGGCGGTCATCAGGTCTGACTGAGTGGGTGAAGGAGAGGCTTCCATAGGAAAGAGCAGCAGAGGAGGTGGTGTCAGAGGAGGAGAGCCAGGTTTCAGTGATGGCGAGATGGTTAAAAGAGTGGGAGATGAAGAGGCCGTGGATAGTTGGCAGCTTGTTCCAGATTGATCTAGCATTCCAGAGTGCACAGTAGAAAGGAAGGGAGGGGACAGGGGAGATGGGGATCAGGTTGGCTGGGTTCTGAATGCATGTGGGTGGTCTGGAAATTGGGAGGGGGCTGACCTAGCAGTGAGGAGTGGTATGGGACAGGATCGAGGAGCCATAATTCCAGTACAGTAGTGTTGTTCAGAGGAATAATATAGAATGGAGTGGGTGTAATATAGAATGGACAATGAGAAAGAGGGTGTAGTAAAAGCAAAGACAGTGCAAACAGGAATTTTTGGGAATTAATGGAAGGATCGGAAGGCTAAGGGGGTCATTCCGACCTGATCGCACGCTGCCATTTTTCGCAGCGCAGCGATCAGGTCACTACTGCGCATGCGTATGCACCGCAATAAGCAGGTGCGTTGTACGGGTACAAAGCGGATCGTTGCTGTGCGATGATTTAACAAAGAATCCATTTGCACAGCTGATCGCTAGGAGATTGACAGGAAGAAGGCGTTTATGGGTGTCAACTGACCGTTTTCTGGGAGTGTTTGAAAAAACGCAGGCGTGTCCAAGAATTTGCAGGGTGGGTGTCTGACGTCAGTTCCAGGACCGGACAGGCTGAAGTGATTGCAAGGGCTGAGTAAGTTCTGAGCTACTCAGAACTGCACAAACTATTTTTGTACCGCTCGGCTGCAAAAGCAATCACAGCCTTGTACAGCAAATATACACTCCCCTGTGGGCGGCGACTATGCGTTCACACGGTTGCAAAAAGTAGCTAGCGAGTGATCAACTCAGAGTGACCCCCTAAGATTGTTACACAGTGGATGTAGATAGTGTAACTGAGGAGCAGAAAGCAATGTGTGAGAGCAGTAAGGCTGTTAATCAGACAGGGAGTTCAGGGTCCATGATGTGCAGTCTGCTGGCGTTGGTGGTAGTGGATTAGATAACTCACTGTTGTTTGCAGTTCTTTTTGTGGAGGTGGAGAAGATAGTCTGCTGTCCTTCTGTTTCTCTCCTGTTTATCTCCGTTATATTTCCAGTGTTCATATTAATATTATCCTCATACTTTACGCTAACATACTTCACCATCCTAACATGTACTGATTAAGTCAAAATGCACACATGGATACAGGCTTCATTGCTAGCAGCACCCACCCTCTGAAACTCCGCCCACACCAAAAAGTTTATCCTAGGTGTGAACATCAATAGTCCAGTACACCCCCACTAATACACAGTGATTTCCTTCCTTAGTACAGGCCAGGAATAGCTAATTAAAAGTATAGTCCCAGTAACCTAAGTGATTTCATATAGCCATGTAAAAGTTGCAGGAGTGAGAGATAAAGTTGTAGTTACTTCACAGCTAACTACTTCACAGCCTAACATGTACTGAGAGTATGCAGATTAAGACCTTGTGCGTACGTGCATGTGCTGATGTGTTGAAATTGCTCCATAGCGATTTCAGCAGATCTGCATCTCATGGTGAATTAGCCTCTATATACCAGAAAACAAAAAACTACATACATAGTGTGCTTTATGTCAAGAATCTGTATGTCATTACCATGGATCAATGTTTTATTTCATATTATGTTATATAAATCCGCATTTTTTTTTATCAAACACTCATATATTACAAGGATCAATTCACCATCAGGAGCCCTTGTCTCTTGTAACTAAAACCTTTTTAAAACAAAGTGACCAGCGTGTCTGTAATCATGCCTCCTGCTGCTCAGAACACCCAAAATACCTGGACTGGATCTCACATCCAGTAGTTCTATAACCATGTCAGATTTGTGCTCTCCCTGTCACACTTCTTCCCCCTTAGCGTCAACCACCTTGGTGAAGCTACCAACTCTTCAGGAGGAGGATTTACCTCACCTGCCTTTATTCATCCTACCCGTCCCGGAATACGCCTTTCCTCATTCCCCCGCTTCACCTTTCCCTAGTTTAGCATAGGGTTGACCGGAAGATCGAATGGTATAAATGTCCTGGAGAGGGCATCTGGTCTGACGTGGAGCTTGCAGGATGATGTTGTACCACAAATTTGAAAAACTGTAAGGCCAAAAACCAGTGGGTCTCCCGAGCATTCACCTCGTTCTTCTTCGGGATTCATAGGGCTCCACATGGAGAACACCAGGGGTTGTAGGTGGTGGATGAGATCCCAGGCACCAAACAGTTAAGCTTTCTGGCTTCCCGTATAACCCCGCCTCCATGTTCAGGAAGGTAATTTTTTGTTGGTGCCAGCTGTAAGCTGGAATGCACCTTTACAGGGGGAGGCAGGGGCCACACACTCTAGCACCACTCACTGTGGGGATCCCAGGACTGCATGGCTGGTATATGAGAGAGGGTAATTGGGTCCCATCTTAAAGGACCCACATTTAAATTGTGGTTCACTGCGTGTCCTGAGAGACGGACCGCGGTGCTAGTGCAGACACTGGCTCTGGTCAGGGATTCAACTAGACCACCAGGGTATATAAGGCACAAGTTTTAGTGTATACACTAAATTTATAAAGAACTTTATTACCTGGGTTGGAAGACCAGCAAGGGGAGGTGGTGCTTAACCTGTAGCCCTTCCCACAGCTTTAAGTGTCAGTCTACTGCGGATTTCCTGCCCTTGAGCTGTAAACCACACACCCTCCTTCCCTCAGAGACCAGGGCAGCCATCTTCAGCATGCAGCAATCAAGGTCTCGGGGAACGCTGGGCTCAGTCTCCCTGTAAAAACGTCTCCAAGGAGCCAAGTTTTTACAAACACTTATATCCTACCTGCTTTCAAAAACAGGCTGAGTAGTTGTTTCAAGTGCTCATTGCAGTTATATTATTGTGTATTTATCTGTAATGTGCTAGTTCTGCTGTCTGATTTATCATCTTTTTTTCTGAAATATATATATATATATATATATATATATATTGCTATCACTTTTCTTTATACCATGTGAGACAGGTGCCTTCTGAATTATTCTGAGCAGCAGTTACATTGCTGACTTTTGTCACATAGTACACTTGGTTATACAGTTACTGTTGCCATAAAAGTATGTGAGTGCGACACACAAATTTAGCAGTTATGTCTATCAAGGCAAAAGGTCAGAAACCCCAATATTGCTTTTATGTAAAATATGCTTTGTGGGGTTATCTGCACAGGATGTTGTACAAGATGGACTGTGTGTTAAATGTTACTGTATATACTGCCTGGTCAGTCAACAACTCCTGTACCTACACAGGAACCACCTTGGGCTTCCTTTACACAGCTATTGGGTACCCTGGTGGACAGACTTACACCAGCCATGGGTCCCCCTATGCCAGTACCAGCCCCAGTAATTGGCGAGCTCAGTTCAAAGTATAGCACAGACATCTATAGCTTTTCAAAAGATGTTGCCTGGGAACAAACAGCATTCTAGCTTAACTAGAAATACTATATCTTCCTCTCAGTCCACTATCAGACTCAAACGAGTCACCTGAGGAGGAAGGTGAAGAGAATACTCTCTCTGTCATGGATTCATGTGTAGCAGAGGAGGATGCTACCATCACTGTAGATGGACCAGCATTAATAGATGCAATTAAACAGATCATTCAGTTATCTTAAGATGAACCTGCGACTATTGCTAGGAAAACTGATGTATTTAAACAACAGAAAATAATCAGATCAGAATTTTCACATTCTGACCATTTGATGGAAATTAGACAGGAACCATGGAATACCCCTGGTAAAAAGTTTCCTCTGTCTAAATGACTCTCATCTCGCCATCTTATCCCTTCTGAGGATAGTGCGAGGTTGGAGACTCCTCCTCCAGTGAAGTCTCATATAACACGTTTGGTATAAACATCTACCTTACCTATCATAACCATTTCATCATTAAAGGAAACCACAGATAGACACATTGAAAATTGTTTCAAGTCTATCTTTTCACTGACGGGTGCTGTAAATAGGCCTACAATAGCAGCCTCATGGGCAGCAAAAGCTATTGAATCTTGGTTGCAGGCAATAGAGGAGGAATTGCCTCTAGTTATATCAGAAGACTGCAGAATATATTTGGATTGTATCAAGAAAGTGACTTCTTACATTGGGGAAGTACTATTTGATGCTGGTGTGTTGGCAGTAAAAGTGATGGCAACATCTGTGATTGCAAGACGCATTATTTGGTTACACTCTTGGAAAGCAGATTTAGATTCCAAGAACACTCTGGAAGTATTACCCTTCATAGGAGATGTTCTGTTGAAGAAGAACTAAACAAAATAGTGGGATCCTTAGCGGCTGCCAAAACAGCTTTTCTTCCTTCAGCTTCTACACCACGGCCTAAGACTTAAAATGTTCATACCTTTCACCCACAAGGAAAAGCAAAAGGACAAGCGTTTCCTAGGCAATCAAATGCCTTAAAGTCTACTAAGGCCAAGACTAAGCAGCCAAAACCTGATAAATCCACAGCCTGATGGGGCAGGCTGTTAGGCGCGGCGGCTCCCGCCAGCGCCCGACCGTTGCTAAGCAACGGCCATGGCGCGTCACGGCCGCCGCGCCTCCTCCTCCTGTTCCCCGCATGGCGCCTGGCAACGCCGGGACGCCATGTGCGCTGAGCCACTGGGTCCATGGCAACGCTGGGACGCCGTGCGCGCTGAGCCGCCGGGTCCATAGCAACGGATGTCCGCGTTACCCATTGCTATCCAGTTAATCAAGAACCTGTCAGCGTGTGGTCGTGCAGCAGGGCAGCTGCACGACATTTTCTAATTAGGTTCTCTGCAGCCATTGGTACAGAGACCTGTTATATTCTCCCTCAGTGCTTTACAGAGACGCCGGTGATAGCTTCCTGTGAGCTGTTCCTGCTCTAGAGAAATTCCCTGTCCGGTGTTCTGTGGTCCGGTCTACCTCGTTCCTGTGGTGCTGACTCCTGGGGTCCTTCCAGCCTTCCTGTTGGTAGAAACCTGTGTCGTAACATCTCGAGGTTCCTGCTCGCCTGCGGTTGTTCCCCGGTGTTGTGAGTAGCGGCCTTCGCCGCGTCTTGCGGCCTTGGCCGTAGAGTTTCCGTTATATTCTTTGCTGGTGTTTTTGCGGAGGTGCTCCGCCACAGCTGTCCTCCTTGGTACATGACGGTGCCGTGTAGGGGTGGACAGTGTTACCTTTGTTGCCTTTTCCATTGGCGGTCGTGCCGCACGTACGTTTAGTTTTTTAGTTCTGCAGTAACCCCTAGCTCTGTGTTTTGTTTAGTTAGAGGTCCCCTTGTTTCCATCCAGTCTCAGTTTACGCCTTGTCTCATACTAAAACCGGGGGGCATCGGAGTTGGGCAGACCTAATCCGCCCTTCAAACGCGGCTGCCGTGGGCCCAAGAACACATAGTCTCGCAGGCGTAGACTGACCACGTGGGTGGAACAACGAAGTTAGGGTTCTAGGGGTACTGCTTTACTTTGTCCTGAATATCAGCGTTACTTTCCTGTGCTCGTGACTTACCCACGCTATATCTTACGTTCGGAGCACAAAGAACGTAACATTATCACCGGCCCAAAGCAAAAAAATCTATTATTTTTTCCAGGGTGTCCTTGAAATTCGGTCCTCATGAATCCGGCAGTGCTAGGACAAAATCCCAGCCAGCTTTTGGCCAATCAGATTCAGGAACTCACTCAGATGGTTCAGGATCTTACCCTTCGGGTGAGATCGCAGGAAGATCTTTTGCAAGCCTCCCCGGGTATGATTCCTGAACCAAAGATGCACCTTTCTGACCGCTTTTCGGGTAACCGAAAAGACTTCTTTAATTTTAAGGAAGCCTGTAAACTTTATTTTCGTTTAAGGCCCCGGTCCTCAGGTACTGAGTCTCAGCGGGTGGGCATAGTGGTAGTGATGTCTTTGCTTCAAGGCGATCCACAAACCTGGGCTTCTGGGTTGAAATCCGACAATGCAGCCTTGATAACAGTAGATGCCTTCTTTAAGTCATTAGGCCTTTTGTATGATGACCCAGATAGGGAAGCGTCGGCTGAGAGCCACCTGCGTGCACTTAAGCAGGGTAAAAATCCAGCAGAGGCATATTGTACAGAATTTCGCCGTTGGCCAGACGACTGTGGCTGGAATGATCCTGCCCTGCGCATTCAGTTTCGCCTCGGTCTGTCTGAAGTAATCAAGGATAATCTCCTTCAGTATCCAGCTTCGGAGACTTTAGATAAGCTCATGGAGCTTGCTATTAAGATTGATCGTTGTCTCCGAGAGCAGAAGGCTGAAAGAAGAGCTAATTTCAGGTCTAGTCCATGTGTGTATGCTTTCCCTGAGGACGTCGAGGAGCCCATGCAAGTGGGTCTCTCCCGGCTGTCTCCAGAAGAAAGAGTCAGAAGGCTAAATTCAGGGCTCTGCTTATATTGTGGTGGCAAGGTACATGTTGCGCGTAACTGCCCAAATAAACAGGGAAACGCTCTGACCAAGTGAATTGTGAGGGGGTTCACTTGGGTCTGCAGTTAATCTCCTCAAATGAGTCCTTGTTAATTCCTGTTAAAATTTCTTTTGGAAGTCTCAGTTTGTTTGTTTCAGCCTTCATTGACAGCGGAGCTGCCGGGAACTTTATGGATCTTGCTTGGGCTCAAGCCTTGGGAGTTCCGCAGCTCCAAATAGATAGACCTATTACTATGCACGGACTAGATGGTGGTCCACTCTCAAATGGGGTAATTACTCACCGGACCCCTCCAGTACAACTGACAGTGGGGGCCTTACATTCTGAAAAAAATGAGTTCTATCTCACCCATTGTCCCTACAACCTCATTCGAATAAGATCTGGGGATGAGTGGAAGACGGCTTTCAGTACTCAGTCCAAACATTACGAATATCTTGTGATGCCGTTCGGGCTGTCTAACGCTCCTGCGGTATTTCAGGATCTTATTAACGACGTCCTCCGTGACTTTTTAGGGAAGTTCGTGGTCGTTTATTTGGACGACATTTTAATTTACTCAGTCTCCTGAACAGCATGTTGTCCATGTGCGGCAAGTGCTTCAAAGGTTGCGGGAGAACCATTTGTACGTGAAATTGGATAAATGTGATCTCCACATCACTGAGGTGTCCTTTTTAGGGTATATTATTTCTCCAAAGGTTTTTTTTATGGAACCTAAGAAACTCCAGGCTATCCTAAACTGGACGCAACCCACCAACTTGAAGGCTATCCAGCGGTTTTTGGGTTTTGCAAATTATAGGCGTTTTATTCATGCCTTTTCAGATGTAGTTGCTCCTATTGTGGCGTTAAAAAGAAAAGGAGCTGATCCTTCCAACTGGTCGCCTCAAGCCGAGTCTCCCTTCCGGGCCCTAAAACAGGCCTTTGTTTCAGCTCCAGTTCTCAGACACCCCAACCCTGATCTTCCCTTTATTGTAGAGGTGGACGCCTCAGAGGTTGGAGTGGGAGCCATTCTTTCTCAGGAAGACCCAAGTCTCTGGTGTTACACCCTTGTGCCTTCATGTCCAGGAAATTCTCCTCTGCTGAATCCAACTATGATGTTGGTAATCGGGAGTTGCTGGCAGTCAAATGGGCTTTTGAGGAATGGAGGCACTGGCTTGAAGGAGCGAAGCATACCATTACGGTGTTCACTGACCACAAGAATCTACAGTATATTGAATCAGCAAAACGGCTAAATGCTCGGCAGGCACGTTGGATGCTGTTTTTTACACGATTCAAGTTCATCATCACCTACAGGCCCGGTTCCTCGAATACCAAGGCCGATGCCCTGTCTCGTTGTTTTCTTCCTGCTCACAATAACCACTCTTCCGCAATCCCCATTGTCTCAACGTCCATCATCCGGGCCGGTCTCACACAGGATTTGTTCACACAACTTCTCCAGGTCCAGCAGCAGGCTCCCAGTGATACCCCTGTTGGTCGTCTCTTCGTTCCTGAGTGCTTGAGAGGCAGTGTCCTCGCAGAGTTTCATGATAGTAAGGTTGCTGGTCATCCTGGTTTTGCTAAAACTTTGGAGTTAATCTCTCGCTCGGTGTGGTGGCCTAATCTTTCCAAGGAAGTTAGGGAATTTGTGCTTTCCTGTCAGAATTGTGCTAAGCACAAAGTGTCCCGATCTTTGCCGGTCAGGCAACTCATGCCCCTTGCAATTCCACTCAGGCCATGGTCACACATTTCCATGGATTTCGTGGTGGATCTACCTCTTTCATCCTGGTTCCGGGTAATTTGGGTAGTTGTGGACCGTTATAGCAAAATGGCCCAATTCATTGCTTTACCCCGATTACCCTCCGCTCAAGTTCTGGCAGTTCTGTTTCTCCGCCATGTCTTCAGGCTTCATGGTTTACCCGTGGATATAGTCTCTGACCGGGGACCACAGTTTATTGCCCGTTTTTGGAAGCGTTTTTGTGCTTCATTAAACATGAAACTCTGTTTAACGTCTGGATACCATCCACAGTCTGATGGGCAGACTGAACTTGTGAATCAGTCACTAAAACAATATTTACGTCTTTATACTGCCAAACTTCAGAACGATTGGTCAGATTTTCTTCCTCTGGCCGAGTTCGCCTACAATAACGCTTGCCATTCATCCACCAAGGAGTCTCCGTTCTTTTCGGTCCTGGGTTTCACCCTAGAGCCAATTCCTTTACTCCCCATTATCCGGCTTCTTCTTTGTCCTTAACCTCCCGTCTCAGAGTTATTTGGAGAAAAGTACACCTTGCCCTTAAGAAGGCTGCTTTTCGGGAGAAATTTTTTTCTGATAGGTTCCGACGCCCATGCACATTTAAGGTAGGGGATAAGGTGTGGTTGTCAACCCGCAACATAAAGTTCCGAAAACCCTCGGCCAGATTGGGACCCAGATTTATTGGACCGTTCCTTATTGTCAAGAAAGTCAATCCAGTGGCTTTTCGGCTACGGTTGCCAAAGTCACTTAAAATCGGCAACACTTTCCATTGTTCTCTACTGAAGTCATATGTCCTTACCAGGAGATTTCCTCGGAAAATTTTCCAGGGTAGACCTCCGGTGGATTTAGGGTCAACAAGAATTCCTAGTGGAGAAGGTCTTTGATTCTAAATTTTCTCGTGGTCGGCTCTATTTTTTGATTCACTGGAAGGGGTACGGTCCAGAGGAAAGGTCTTGGGTCCTGGACAAGGATTTACATGCCCTAGACTTAAGAGGTTGTTCTTTCAGGAATTTCCTCATAAACCCGGATATAGGGGTTCCTTAACCCTTCCTCAAGGGGGGGTACTCCTCCTGTTCCCCGCACGGCGCCTGGCAACGCTGGGACGCCATGCGCTCTGAGCCGCTGGGTCCATGGCAAAGCCGGGATGCCGTGCGTGCTGAGCCGCTGAGCCATAGTAACGGGGACGCCACTGGCGGACCGCATTCCCCGTTGCTATCCATTTAATCAAGCACCTGTCAGCGTGTGGTCGTGCAGCAGGGCAGCTGCACGACATTTTCTAATTAGGTTGTCTGCAGCCATTGGTACAGAGACCTGTTATATTCTCCCTCAGTGCTTTACACAGACGCCGGTGATAGCTTCCTGTAAGCTGTTCCTGCTCTGGAGAAATTCCCTGTCCGGTGTTCTGTGGTCCGGTCTACCTCGTTCCTGTGGTGCTGACTCCTGGGGTCCTTCCAGCCTTCCTGTTGGTAGAAACCTGTGTTGTAAGATCTCGAGGTTCCTGCTCGCCTGCGGTGGTTCCCGGTGTTGTGAGTAGCGGCCTTGGCCGTAGAGTTTCGGTTATATTCTTTGCTGGTGTTTTTGTGGAGGTGCTTTGCCACAGCTGTCCTCCCCGGTACACGATGGTGCCGTGTAGGGGTGGACAGTGTTACCTTTGTTGCCTTTTCCATTGGCGGTCGTGCCGCACGTACGTTTAGTTTTTTAGTTCTGCAGTAACCCCTAGCTCTGTGTTTTGTTTAGTTAGAGGTCCCCTTGTTTCCATCCAGTCTCAGTTTACGCCTTGTCTCATACTAAGACCGGGGGGCATCGGAGTTGGGCAGACCTAATCCGCCCTTCAAACGTGGCTGCCCAAGAACACATAGTCTCGCAGGTGTAGACTGACCATGTGGGTGGAACAACGGAGTTAGGGTTCTAGGGGTACTGCTTTTCTTTGTCCTGAATATCAGCGTCACATTCCTGTGCTCGGGACTTACCCACGCTATATCTTACGTTCGGAGCACAGAGAGCGTAACATTGGCCTACTCCTGGGTGACCTCAGGGTGGGAGGCAAACTTCTTCACTTCGCACAAGTCTGGATCAAGACCACTTCAGATGCTTGGGTGCAAGGTGTAGTCTCTCATGGGTATGCCATCTCTTTCAAAGGATGTCCCCCTCAGCAGTTGTTTTACACGAGCCTTCCATCAGACACAGAGAAGTCTCGGATACTACAAAAATTGAGTATCCAGTCAGGAGTAATAGTGCATGTTCCTCAGGCTCAAAAAGGAAGGGGCTATTATTCATCCCTGTTTCTTGTGCCAAAGCCAAATGGGACATAAAGACCAATTCTCAATCTCAAATCTCTCAACAGATTTGTGAAAGTTTCCAAGTTTCGCATGGTAACCCTACGCTCCATAGTTCTAGCAATGGAGCCGGGGGATTTCTTGTTGTTAATGGACATACTTATTGCGCTGTCACATCAACAATACCTGAGATTTGCTATCCTAAACCAACACTATCCATTACAGGTGCTGCCATTTGGCCTGGCTACAGCACCCAGAATATTGTCAAAAGTCATGGCAGTCATGGCAGCACACCTGCGTTGTCAGGGAATCAGGATACTTCCTTATCTGGATGACATACTGCTGGCCAGCTCATAGGAGGTATTGCACAGCAAATTACAAGCAATGATAGCCTTCCTACAAAGTCTTAGTTGGGTTATCAACTGGAAAAAGTCCTCTCTCATACCATCCCAAAGGATGGTACATCTGGTAGCCCTGCAAGACTCAAAATCAACGACTGTTTCTACCAATGAACAAACTATCGAAAATAAGGGACAACATACAGCGGTTTCTTCACCATACTTAGGTATCAATTCACTCGGACATGCAAGTCCTCAGCATGATGGTATCTGCAGTCCAATTTCACGCTCGCCCTTTACAAACATTGATTCTAGCCAAATAGAATGGCCAGCCCCATCAGATCAAATTGCAAATAATAACTGTGACTCGGGATGTTCGCTTATCATTAACTTGGTGGCTCCACAGCAGTCACCTAGACAGGGGTCGTCCCTTCTGGATCCCGAATTGAGTGCTTCTCACTACAGATACCAGCCTTCGCGGTTGGGGAACTGTAACCGAGCAACACTCATTTCAAGAGAGATGGAGCCTGGCAGAGTCTCAGTTACCAATCAATGTACTGGAACTGAGGGCAGTATACAAAGTATTGACACTGACATGCAGCATTCTCCAAGGCAGGTCTGTGCAAAATCAATCCAACAACGCTACAACAGTGGCATATATCAATCACCAATGTGGCACTCGCAGCAAAAGGGCAGTGCAAGAGGTAACCAAAATACTAAAGTGGGCCTAACGTCATCTTCCAGCCATATCAGCAGTGTTCATAAGAGGCCTCCTCTACTGGGAAGCAGACTTCCTCAGCCATTAGGATGTGCACGCGGGCGAATGGCTGCTCCACCCAGAAGTGTTCCAATTACAAGTGGACAGGTGGGGCCAGCCAGACGTGGATCTGATGGCAACATGTCACAACCACAAGGTCCCAGTATGCGGATCCAGGTCATGGGATCCGCAAGCAGCATTCGTGGATGCTCTAGCAGTACAATGGACCTTTCATCTACCATACATATTTCTCCAAATATCTCTTCTACCAAGGGTGTCACGTCTAGCAGAATTTGAGAATCCGACAGCTGAGATTTGCCCGAGGAGGTAGCAGGCTGTGAATGAACCAGATGAGGGGGCTGGATATAGTTCCTTCGCATGGCACACGGAGCAATGAAGAACGTAGGCGGGGTTTGAGAGTCAATGGAAAGTATTTATTATGTACAGGGCTGAGGTAGAGAACCGAGGCTGGAGCACGATGGTTAAGATGTGGCTGGAGGCGAAGAACTGTGGACTGTGATTTGAAAGACGAGACTGTAGATGATGAACTGTGGAACTGTGGATGATGGTTGAAGACGTGGCTGGAGACAAGGACTGTGGACTGTGGTTTGAAAAACGAGGCTGAAGATAATAATCTGCAGGTGGTGGTCGGTGGTACAAAGGCGTGGCTGGTGAAGGAGATCTGTGGAGTGTGGCTTGAAAGACGCGGCAGAAGACCCGGGCCGACTGTGCCCAAAGAGTCTTACTGGACCGGATTTTCCAGGGGCGCTTCCACAGGCAGTAGCAGGGTAGGAACGGTAGGGCTGCAGCAGCAACAGAGAACCGACCAAGCAGGATCAGGAGGAACCAGAATACAGCAGGAATCCTAGGAGCACAGGCTAAAGCACCTACAACAGGGTTGTAACCTGAAGCACTGGCATCCCTGTCCTAAACCAGCCCCCTTTTATAGGGAGAGCTTCCCCTGGATTGGTTGGAAGAGACAGGAAACAGGAACTATGCTCAAAACTTGGTCTCCAACATGGCGGCGCCTAGTAATGCAGACCTTTTTGCAAGCCACATTGCTCACTGCCCCTGGTCTCCTAGCAATGGCTCAGCAAGAGCGACCCACTGTAGCGACGTCCCGTCGCCACGAGCGGACCCCCTCATCGCCGCTACTGCTGCCCACGGATCTGGTGCAGCAGCCCACCTCCGCCGCTGCCCGCACATCGCCAAGGAAGCCAGCCCCGCGGCCCCAGCGTACCGGTAAGACTCCGGACGCTGACAGTACCCCCCCCCCCTTTTGCGGGTGGACTCCGGACACCTATGTGGTTTAGTATGAAACTTGGCATGAAATGTCCGAAGAAGTCTTGGAGCATGTACATCCTCTGCATCTACCCAAGATCTCTCCTCTGGCCCATACCCCTTCCAATCGACAAGGTATTGGATGCAACCATAACGTCTGCGAGAATCAAGGATCTTGTGAATCTCAAATTCGTCTCCATGTGCTGATTGGATCTTGGGTGATTTAGGCAGAGCGGCTCTGAACCGAGTAAGTACCAATGGTTTTAAGAGAGAAATATGAAATGCATTAGGAATTCTTAACTGCGGAGGTAATTTCACTTTGTAAGCCACAGGATTCAACACTTTTTCGATCGGGTAAGGCCCAATTAATCTGGGAGCAAACTTTTTTGTAGGGACCTTTAATCTTAGGTTACGTGTGGAAACCCAAACACAATCTCCTACCTTAAGGCTTGGTACAGCTTTTCGTTTCAGATCTGCATAGGTCTTATATCTCTTGGAAGTCTTGTGAACTTGTTTCCAGGCTTCAGTAAGTTGTCGAAGTGTTGACTCTGCGGCAGGAACCTCGAGCGTAGGCAGAAGTTGGAAGTCAGGAACTCTTGGATGGTAACCATAATTAATGAAGAATGAAGAAGATTTTGTGGCAGAGTGATAAAGATTGTTATGGACAAATTCTGCGAATGGGAGGAACTCCAGCCAGTTGTCCTGTGAGGAGGACATGAATAAACGCAGAAAAGTCTCCAGATCCTGGTTCACTCTCTCTGTTTGACCATCCGTTTGGGGATGATAGTCTGAGGAGAAGTTTAATTTCACTCCAAGAGCAGAACATAGGGATCTCCAAAATTTGGCCACAAATTGAGGACCTCTATCAGACACGATTTCCTGTGGTAGACCATGGAGTCGAAAGATCTCTGCTATAAACATTTTTGCCAACTGGGATGCAGATGGAAGGTTAGCCATAGGAACAAAATGTGCCATTTTAGAGAATCGGTCAACTATGACCCATACGGTGTTCTGCCCACCAGACATAGGTAAATCTGTAATAAAGTCCATAGAAATATGCGTCCATGGTCTTAGTGGTACCGGTAAAGGATGGAGTAACCCGGCTGGTGGACCTTTGGGACTTTTATGCTGAGCACATTTTGGACAGGCAGCCACGAATTCCTGAACGTCAGTCCTGAGATGAGGCCACCAGTAGGAGCGCTGAATGAATTTAAGTGTCTTATGACCGCCCGCATGGCCCATGAAGGAGGAGGAGTGAGCCCATGTGAGAAGTTTTTTGCGCAGATTTGGTGCAACGAAGATCTCCCCTGGAGGAGGAAGTGGTGAGGTATTAGTTGCAGAAAAAGAGCTGGATTCCAGGATAAATTGCTCTTTTGAACGGTCAGAGGGTTCTTCTGAACTTAGGGAGCGAGATAAGGCATCGGCCTTTTTGTTGAGGTAACCTGGTCGGTAACTGAGTTTAAAATTAAAACTGGTAAAGAAGAGTGCCCATCTTGCTTGGCGTGGGTTCAGACATCGGGCTGACTGTAGATAGAGGAGGTTCTTGTGATCTGTGGTTACCGACATTGGATGCTGAGCTCCCTCCAACAAATACCTCCACTCCTCAAAGGCCAACTTAATTGCCAGTAATTCCTGTTCCCCATTAGCATAATTCTGTTCAGCGGGGGAGAATCTACATGAGAAGAATGCACAGGGATGGACCTTCTTGTCCTCAAAAAGCTGGGATAATACTGCTCCCACTCCCACAGTAGAGGCATCAACTTCCACCAAGAACGGCTGAGATCGGGTTGTCGAAGAACTGGAGCAGTCGTGAAGGCCTCCTTTAAAGATGAAAAAGCTTCCAAAGCCTCAGGAGACCACTTGGCAGGATCGGCTCCCTTCCTAGTTAATGCGGTTATAGGAGCTATAACAGAAGAATAATTTTGAATGAATCTTCGGTAGAGGTTGGCGAACCCCAGGAAACGTTGAATTCCTTTAAAGGTAGCTGGAAGTGCTCAATCCTGAATCGCCTGGACTTTAGCGGGGTCCATCTGTAACCTCTGCCCTGAAAGAATGTAACCGAGGAATGGAATTGTGGGTACTTCAAAGGTGCACTTCTCTAACTTACAGAATAACTGATTCCTTCGTAAACGAGTTAACACTTCTTTGACTTGTTCCCGATGGGTCTTCAGATCCTTAGAAAAAATGAGGATGTCATCCAGAAATACTACCAAGCAGTCATAGAGAAGATCTCTGAAGATTTCGTTAACGAACTCTTGAAAGACGGCTGGGGCGTTACATAGGCCAAAAGGCATTACCAGATATTCGTAATGACCGTCCCGGGTATTAAATGCCGTCTTCCATTCGTCCCCTGGGCGAATACGTACAAGATTGTAGGCCCCCCGTAAGTCCAACTTAGTAAATACAGTAGCTCCTTTAACACGGTCGAACAGTTCTGGAATCAGAGGTAACGGATATCTGTTCTTAACTGTTATGTCATTGAGACCTCTATAGTCAATACAGGGCCGCAACCCCCCATATTTCTTTTTGACAAAGAAAAACCCCGCTCCAGCCGGAGATGTAGAAGACCTGATGAACCCTTTCTCCAAGTTCTCCCGGATATACTCCGACATGGCCTGTGTCTCTGGAAGTGAGAGAGGGTAAATTCGACCTCGGGGAGGAGTCTTACCCGGTACTAGCTCAATGGGACAATCGCAAGTACGATGCAGAGGCAAGGTGTCCGCCCCTTGTTTACTGAAAACATCTTGAAAAGCTTGGTACTCCACAGGAAGGCTGGAAGGGCTGGAAGAACAGAGAGGTCTAACTGAAGGTAAACAGTCTTGTCCCCAAGAGAGAACATCCATAGTTTGCCAATCTATGTGGGGATTGTGTCTGATTAACCATGGAAACCCTAGGATTAGTTCATAAGAGGCTTTAGGAATTACAAGGAAAGCGATTTCTTCTTAATGGAGAACTCCGACCTTCATCTCGAGAGGAATAGTAGGAAAGGATATAATACCCTCAGGGATATAACTTCCATCCACTGCGGTAACAGAAATGGTACGATCCAAAGGGACTGTTTGTATTCCAGATCGTTTGACCAGAGCTGACGTAATGAAGCTTTCGGCGGCTCCGGAGTCGAGTAGTGCAGGGATGAGAAGAGAAGAAGAAGGGAGCTCCAATTGGACAGGACAGACTCTTTCTTGGTATGTAATTCTGGGAATTCTCCTAGCTTGACCTCTCCAGCACAAATTAGGAGCGGGCGTTTCCCGGACGTAGATTTCAAGTTTTAACAAAGTGATCAGATGCACCACAATACAGGCAGAGGTTCCCTTGTCGCCGTCTCTGACGTTCTTCATTGGAGAGACGGGAACGATTAATCTGCATGGGTTATTCCGCAGTTGGTGATGATGGTGTTGGTGGAAGAACAACTCTAGGCTTAGGGCGATCTGACCGCAACCTCTCCATACAGCGTTCTCTGTACCTCAGGTCTAACTTATTGCATAAAGAAATTAGTGTATCCAACTTATCAGGTAAGTCCTGAGTTGCGAGGTCATCTTTGATCTTTTCAGAGAGACCGCTTCAGAAAGCTGCAATGATAGCCTCCTCGTTCCAGTTCAGTTCCGAGGAAAGGGTGCGAAACTGGATCACGTACTGACTTACCGTACGCGTGCCCTGACGCAGACGCAGGATCTCCAACGAGGCAGCTGAAGTCCTGCCCGGTTCGTCGAAGATTTTTCGGAAGGTGGCCACGAATTCTGGATAGTTAGATAAGATGGGATCCATCCTCTCCCACAAAGGTGAAGCCCATTCCAACGCTTGCCCGGTAAGTAAAGAAATTATATAGGCTACTTTGGTTCGTGCCGATGGGAAGTTGGGCGACTGTAGTTCGAACTGGATTTCGCACTGGTTAAGAAACCCGCGGCATTGTTTTGGATTCCCATCGAATTTATTGGGAGGTGGCAAATGCAACCATGGAAGTGGTACTGGTACAGGAGGAAGCGGGACCGGAGGTGCTAATGTGGGAGCAGCTGTAGATACTTGAGAGGCCGTCATGGCAACACAGAGAGAATCGAGACGTTCGGACATACTCTGCATGAACTGCACGATTTGAGATTGTGTGGCCTCTTGCTTACTTAAGCGAGACCAGATATCTGTAGTTGAATCCCCTCCTGAGGCCTGATCACCCGTCGAATCCATTGGGCCAGTGCTTACTGTCACGTATAGCAGAGTTTGAGGATCCGGCAGCTGAGATTTGCCCGAGGAGGTAGCAGGCTGTGAATGAACCATATGAGGGTGTTAGGTGCCGCGGTCCGCGGCACCGCTCGGTCTGCTTCCGAGCAACGCTCACGGCCGCCGCACCTCCCTTCCTGCCCGCCCGGCGCCTAGCAACGCCAGGACGCCGTGCGCGCTGAGCCGCCGGGTCCCTGGCAACGCCAGGACGCCGTGCGCGCTGAGCCGCCGGGTCCCTGGCAACGCTGGGACGCCGTGCGCGCGTAGCCGCCGGACCCTTAGCAACGGGGACGCCACAGACGAACCGCGTTCCCCGTAGCTTCCTATCAATCAATACACCTGTTAGCTCTGGTCGTGCAGCAGGGCAGCTGCACAACATTACTAATTAAGCTTCGCTGCAGCTATTGGAGGGCTCCCTGTTATATTCTCCCTCACTACCTGGCACAGATGCCGGTGATAGCTTACTGTATGCTGTTCCAGCCTTGTAACGTCTGTTCCTGGTCAGCTGTATCTGGTCGATCCTGCTCCCTGTGCTCCTGAGTCCTGGAGTTCTGAAGCCGGTCCTGGGAATCCTTCCTGTTCAAGTGAACCTGTTGCAGTCATCTGGGGGTTCTCGTTTGTTGGGGTTCTCTCCCGGTTTCGTGAGTAGCGGCTTCTGCCGCGTGTTGCGGCCTAGGCCGCTTAGTCCTGTTGGTACTTTTTGTATTGGTGGTTTTTGCGGAGGTTTCCACTTTTCACTGTCCTCCCCGGAACTCGGCGGTGCCGTGTGGGGGAGTGGACAGTGATATCTTTTGTTGTTCTTTTCCTTTGGTGGCGTGCCGCACATAAATTTAGTTTTAGGGTAGTTAGTAGCCCCTAGCTTCTGTTTGCTTTAGTTAGAGGTCCCCTTGTTATTATCCTGTCTCGGTTCACGCTTTGTCTCACGCTAAGACCTGGGGGCATCGGAGTTGGGCAGACCTAATCCGCCCTTCAAACGCGGCTGCCGTGGGCCCAAGAAACCATAGTCACTCAGGTGTGAGCTGACCACATGGGTAAAACAACGGAGGTAGGGTGCTAGGGGCTATTCCCGTTCCCTCCCTATTTCAGCGTCACGTCCTGGTGCTCTGGACTCACTTCGCAACATCTTTCTAGTTCTGAGCATCAGGAACATAACAGAGGGGGCTGGATATAGTTCCTTCGCATGGCACACAGATCAATGAAGAACGTAGGCGGGGTTTGAGAGTCAATGGAAAGTATTTATTATGTACAGGGCTGAGGTAGAGAACCGAGGCTGGAGCACGATGGTTAAGACGTGGCTGGAGGCGAAGAACTGTGGACTGTGATTTGAAAGACCAGACTGTAGATGATGAACTGTGGAACTGTGGATGATGGTTGAAGACGTGGCTGGAGACAAGGACTGTGGACTGTGGTTTGGAAAACGAGGCTGAAGATAATAATCTGCAGGCGGTGGTCGGTGGTACAAAGGCGTGGCTGGTGAAGGAGATCTGTGGAGTGTGGCTTGAAAGACGAGGCAGAAGACCCGGGGCCGACTGTGCCCAAAGAGTCTTACTGGACCGGATTTTCCAGGGGCGCTTCCACAGGCAGTAGCAGGGTAGGAACGGTAGGGCTGCAGCAGCAACAGAGAACCGACCAAGCAGGATCAGGAGGAACCAGAATACAGCAGGAATCCTGGGAGCACAGGCTAAAGCACCTACAACAGGGTTGTAACCTGAAGCACTGGCATCCCTGTCCTAAACCAGCCCCCTTTTATAGGGAGAGCTTCCCCTGGATTGGTTGGAAGAGACAGGAAACAGGAACTATGCTCAAAACTTGGTCTCCAACATGGCGGCGCCCAGTAATGCAGACCTTTTTGCAAACCACATTGCTCACTGCCCCTGGTCTCCTAGCAATGGCTCAGCAAGAGCGACCCACTGTAGCGACGTCCCGTCGCCACGAGCGGACCCCCTCACCGCCGCTACTGCTGTCCACGGATCTGGCGCAGCAGCCCACCTCCGCCGCTGCCCGCACATCGCCAAGGAAGCCAGCCTCGCGGCCCCAGCATACCAGTAAGACTCCGGACGCTGACAAAGGGTAATAAGGAAATTCAAACAAGTAGGATGAAACTTCATTCTGATAGCCCCAGCGTGGCTCAGACGGCACTGGTTTTCCTACCTACAGAGCCTTTCACTAGGGCAACCACTTTAACGTCCTCAGCGACAGGACCTTCTATTTCAAGGGCCATGTCTACATCCGGACCTAAACCATCTGTCTTTGAAGGCGTGGTTCTTGAATCATCCATTTTAAGAGCAAAATGATTTTCAAAAAGGTAAGAAACAGGGATCAGTTTCTTTGGGTGCACTCAATCCCATTCATATAAACAATATTTCTCTGACGTCCTAGTGGATGCTGGGAACTCCGTAAGGACCATGGGGAATAGCGGCTCCGCAGGAGACTGGGCACAACTAAAGAAAGCTTTAGGACTACCTGGTGTGCACTGGCTCCTCCCTCTATGACCCTCCTCCAGACCTCAGTTAGAATTTTGTGCCCGGCCGAGCTGGATGCACACTAGGGGCTCTCCTGAGCTCTTAGAAAAGAAAGTTATATTTAGGTTTTTTATTTTCAGTGAGATCTGCTGGCAACAGACTCACTGCTACGAGGGACTTAGGGGAGAGAAGCGGACCTACCTGCTTGCAGCTAGCTTGGGCTTCTTAGGCTACTGGACACCATTAGCTCCAGAGGGATCGAACACAGGCCCAGCCTCGGTCGTCCGGTCCCGGAGCCGCGCCGCCGTCCCCCTTGCACAGCCAGAAGCAAGAAGATGTTCCTGAAAATCGGCGGCAGAAGACTTCAGTCTTCATTAAGGTAGCGCACAGCACTGCAGCTGTGCGCCATTGCTCCGCATGCATACCACACACTCCGGTCACTGATGGGTGCAGGGCGCTGGTGGGGGGGCGCCCTGGAGCTGCAATAAGGGCACCTTACTGGCAAAATAACACATAATATAGTCATTAAGACTATATATGTGTAAAATCCCCTGCCATATATTTCATAAAAAAGCGGGAGAAGTCTGCCGGAAAAGGGGCGGGGCTATCTCCCTCAGCACTGGCGCCATTTTCCCTCACAGCTCCGCTGGAAGGACCCTCCCCAGGCTCTCCCCTGCAGTTTACAGACTACATAGGGTAAAAAAGAGAGGGGGGGCACTAAATTTAGGCGCAATCTGTGTAATATCAGCAGCTATAGGGGAAAAATCACTGTGGGTAGTGTGAATCCCTATATATATAGCGCTCTGGTGTGTGCTGGCATACTCTCTCTCTGTCTCCCCAAAGGACTTTGTGGGGTCCTGTCCTCAGTCAGAGCATTCCCTGTGTGTGTGCGGTGTGTCGGTACGGCTGTGTCGACATGTTTGATGAGGAGGCTTATGTGGAGGCGGAGCAGGTGCCGATAAATGTGATGTCACCCCCTGCGGGGTCGACACCTGAGTGGATGGTTATGTGGAAGGAATTACGCGACAGTGTCAACTCCTTACATAAAAGGTTTGACGACATAGCAGATGTGGGACAGCCGGCTTCTCAGCCCGTGCCTGCCCAGACATCTCAAAAGCCATCAGGGGCTCTAAAACGCCCGCTACCTCAGATGGCAGACACAGATGTTGACACGGATACCGACTCCAGTGTCGACGATGATTACGGCAATGAAAAATGTGTTGCATATTTCTGATATTACCCCAGGTACCACAAAAAAGGGTATTATGTTTGGGGAGAAAAAACTACCAGTGGTTTTTCCCCCTTCTGATGAATTAAATGAAGTGTGTGAAGAAGCGTGGGCTTCCCCCGATAAAAAACTGGTAATTTCTAAAAAGTTACTAATGGCGTACCCTTTCCCGCCAGAGGACAGGTCACGTTGGGAGACATCCCCTAGGGTAGATAAAGCGCTCACACGTCTGTCAAAGAAGGTGGCACTACCGTCTCCGGACACGGCCGCTTTAAAGGAGCCTGCAGATAGAAAGCAGGAGGCTATCCTGAAGTCTGCATATACACACTCAGGCATTATACTGAGACCAGCTATTGCTTCTGCATGGATGTGCAGTGCTGCAACTGCGTGGTCAGATTCCCTGTCAGAAAACATTGATACCTTAGACAGGGACTCTATATTGCTAACCGTAGAGCACATTAAAGACGCAGTCTTATACATGAGAGATACACAGAGGGATATTTGCCGGCTGGCATCTAAAATAAACGCAATGTCCATTTCTGCCAGGAGAGGATTGTGGACTCGGCAGTGGACAGGTGATGCTGATTCTAAAAGGCACATGGAAGTTTTGCCTTACAAGGGTGAGGAGTTGTTTGGGGATGGTCTCTCGGACCTCGTTTCCACAGCTACAGCTGGAAAATCAGCATTTTTACCCCATGTTCCCTCACAGCCAAAGAAAGCACCGTATTATCAGGTACAGTCCTTTCGGCCCCAGAAAGGTAAGCGGGTTAAAGGCGCGTCCTTTCTGCCCAGAGGCAGAGGTAGGGGGAAAAAGCTGCAGCATACAGCCAGTTCCCAGGAACAAAAGTCCTTCCCCGCTTCCTCTAAGTCCACCGCATGACGCTGGGGCTCCACAGGCGGAGCCAGGTACGGTGGGGGCCCATCTCAAGAACTTCATCGACCAGTGGGCTCGCTCACGGGTGGATCCCTGGATTCTACAGGTAGTATCTCAGGGGTACAAGCTGGAATTCGAGACGTCTCCCCCTCGCCGTTTCCTCAAATCTGCCTTGCCGACGGCTCCCTCGGACAGGGAGGCAGTGCTCGAGGCAATTCACAAGCTGTATTCGCAGCAGGTGATAGTCAAGGTACCCCTCCTTCAACAGGGACGGGGTTACTACTCCACAATGTTTGTGGTACCGAAACCGGACGGTTCGGTGAGACCCATCTTAAATTTGAAATCCTTGAACACTTATATACGAAGGTTCAAGTTCAAAATGGAATCGCTCAGGGCGGTTATTGCAAGCCTGGACGAAGAGGATTTCATGGTATCACTGGACAT
The DNA here is from genome assembly GCF_028390025.1 of Pseudophryne corroboree. Classification (NCBI taxonomy): domain Eukaryota; kingdom Metazoa; phylum Chordata; class Amphibia; order Anura; family Myobatrachidae; genus Pseudophryne; species Pseudophryne corroboree. The sequence goes on from NC_086449.1 coordinate 184,050,136, forward strand.
CAAGGATGCTTACCTGCATGTCCCCATTTACCCCCCTCACCAGGAGTACCTCAGATTTGTGGTACAGGACTGTCATTACCAATTCCAGACGTTGCCGTTTGGTCTGTCCACGGCACCGAGGGTATTTACCAAGGTAATGGCAGAGATGATGATACTCCTTCGAAAAAAGGGAGTTTTAATTATCCCGTACTTGGACGATCTCCTTATAAAGGCGAGGTCCAGGGAACAGTTGTTGATCGGAGTAGCACTAGCTCGGGCAGTGCTACAACAGCACGGCTGGATCCTGAACATTCCGAAGTCGCAGCTGGTTCCTACCATGCGTCTACTGTTCCTGGGGATGGTTCTCGACACAGAACAGAAAAAAGTGTTTCTCCCGGAGGAGAAGGCCAAGGAGTTGTCATCTCTAGTCAGAGACCTCCTAAAACCAAAACAGGTGTCGGTGCACCACTGCACGCGAGTCCTGGGAAAGATGGTGGCTTCTTACGAAGCAATTCCATTCGGAAGGTTCCATGCAAGGATCTTTCAGTGGGATCTGTTGGACAAGTGGTCCGGATCGCATCTTCAGATGCATCGGCTGATAACCCTGTCTCCGAGGGCCAGGGTGTCGCTGCTGTGGTGGCTGCAAAGTGCTCATCTTCTAGAGGGCCGCAGATTCGGCATACAGGACTGGGTCCTGGTGACCACGGATGCCAGCCTTCGAGGTTGGGGGGCAGTCACACAGGGAAGAAATTTCCAAGGACAATGGTCAAGTCAGGAGACTTCCCTGCACATAAATATTCTGGAACTAAGGGCCATTTACAATGCCCTAAGTCAGGCAAGACCCCTGCTTCAACACCAGCCGGTGCTGATCCAGTCAGACAACATCACGGCGGTCGCCCATGTAAACCGACAGGGCGGCACAAGAAGCAGGATGGCGATGGCAGAAGCCACAAGGATTCTCCGATGGGCGGAAAATCATGTGTTAGCACTGTCAGCAGTGTTCATTCCCGGAGTGGACAACTGGGAAGCAGACTTTCTCAGCAGACACGACCTCCACCCGGGAGAGTGGGGACTTCATCCAGAAGTCTTCCAAATGTTTGTTCAGCATTGGGAAAGGCCACTTGTGGACATGATGGCGTCCCGCCTCAACAAAAAGCTAAAAAGATATTGCGCCAGGTCAAGGGACCCTCAGGCGATAGCTGTGGACGCTCTGGTGACACCGTGGGTGTACCAGTCAGTGTATGTGTTCCCTCCTCTGCCTCTCATACCCAAGGTACTGAGAATAATAAGAAGGAGAGGAGTAAGAACTATACTCATTGTTCCGGATTGGCCAAGAAGAGCTTGGTACCCAGAACTTCAAGAAATGATCTCAGAGGACCCATGGCATCTGCCGCTCAGACAGGACCTGCTGCAGCAGGGGCCCTGTCTGTTCCAAGACTTACCGCGGCTGTGTTTGACGGCATGGCGGTTGAACGCCGGATCCTGAAGGAAAAGGGCATTCCGGAGGAAGTTATCCCTACGCTAATTAAAGCTAGGAAAGAAGTGACTGCAAACCATTATCACCGCATATGGCGGAAATATGTTGCGTGGTGTGAGGCCAGGAAGGCCCCAACGGAGGAATTTCAGCTAGGTCGATTTCTGCACTTCCTACAGTCAGGGGTGACTATGGGCCTAAAATTGGGTTCCATTAAGGTCCAGATTTCGGCTCTATCGATTTTCTTCCAAAAAGAACTGGCTTCACTACCTGAAGTTCAGACATTTGTTAAGGGAGTGCTGCATATTCAGCCCCCTTTTGTGCCCCCAGTGGCACCTTGGGATCTCAATGTGGTGTTGGATTTCCTAAAGTCGCATTGGTTTGAACCACTTAAAACTGTGGAACTAAAATATCTCACGTGGAAAGTGGTCATGCTGTTGGCTTTGGCTTCGGCCAGGCGTGTGTCAGAATTGGCGGCTTTGTCATGTAAAAGCCCTTATCTGATTTTCCATATGGATAGGGCGGAATTGAGGACTCGTCCCCAATTTCTCCCAAAGGTGGTTTCAGCGTTTCATTTGAACCAGCCTATTGTGGGTGCCTGCGGCTACTCGTGACTTGGAGGACTCCAAGTTGCTGGACGTAGTCCGGGCTCTAAAAATCTATGTTTCCAGGATGGCTGGAGTCAGATAGACTGACTCGCTATTTATCCTGCATGCGCCCAACAAGTTGGGTGCACCTGCTTCAAAGCAGACTATTGCTAGCTGGATCTGTAGCACGATTCAACTTGCACATTCTGCGGCTGGACTGCCGCATCCTAAATCTGTGAAAGCCCATTCCACGAGGAAGGTGGGCTCTTCTTGGGCGGCTGCCCGAGGGGTCTCGGCTTTACAACTTTGCCGAGCAGCTACTTGGTCGGGGTCAAACACATTTGCTAAATTCTACAAGTTTGATACCCTGGCTGAGGAGGACCTAGAGTTCGCTCATTCGGTGCTGCAGAGTCATCCGCACTCTCCCGCCCGTTTGGGAGCTTTGGTATAATCCCCATGGTCCTTACGGAGTTCCCAGCATCCACTAGGACGTCAGAGAAAATAAGATTTTACTCACCGGTAAATCTATTTCTCGTAGTCCGTAGTGGATGCTGGGCGCCCGTCCCAAGTGCGGATTGTCTGCAATACTTGTATATAGTTATTGTTTAACTAAAGGGTTATTGTTGAGCCATCTGTTGAGAGGCTCAGTTCTATTTCATACTGTTAACTGGGTATAGTATCACGAGTTATACGGTGTGATTGGTGTGGCTGGTATGAGTCTTACCCGGGATTCAAAATCCTTCCTTATTGTGTCAGCTCTTCCGGGCACAGTATCCTAACTGAGGTCTGGAGGAGGGTCATAGAGGAAGGAGCCAGTGCACACCAGGTAGTCCTAAAGCTTTCTTTAGTTGTGCCCTGTCTCCTGCGGAGCCGCTATTCCCCATGGTCCTTACGGAGTTCCCAGCATCCACTACGGACTACGAGAAATAGATTTACCGGTGAGTAAAATCTTATTATCTGTATTGATAGGTTTCTTTATTAACACTTAACTTCATAATTAAGGTATGCAAGTCTGCTTCAGCAAGTATATATTATGGAATATGGCTTACCTATTTCACATGGTGTACTTTTAAGCGCTATGATTCTTTAAATGTAGTTGTATCAAGAATATTTGCTTTTCTTCAGAGAGGATTGAATCTAGGATAACGCCTTGCTTCTCTGAAAGTAAACATTTCTGCCCTATCAGCATGGTTTCAGAGAAAAATTGCTACACTACCTGATATACGTACTTTTTTTCAAGCGGGTCATACATGTATAACCTTCATATGTATCCCCGGTAGCTCCATGGGATCTCTTTGTAGTATTGGAGGCACTTCAAGAGCCCCCTTTTGAACCCTTAGAGTCAGTGAACCACAAATGGTTGATGGCTAAGACAATATTTTTGATGGGGGAGTGTCTGGGCGAACGCTGGGTGTGTTTGTGACGTCAAACCAGGAACGAAACTGACTGAACTGATCGCAGTGTAGGAGTAAGTCTGGAGCTACTCAGAAACTGCTAAGAAATTTCTATTCGCAATTCTGCTAAACTTTCGTTGGCAATTCTGCTAAGCTAAGATACACTCCCAGAGGGCGGCGGCTTAGCGTGTGCAATGCTGCTAAAAGCAGCTAGCGAGCGAACAACTCGGAATGAGGGCAATAGTTCCTTCTCATGGGACAAGGGGCAATGAAGAAGACAGGTGGAGCTAAGAGTCAGTAAGTTGTAGTTCTTGAGAATGAGGTAGAGAACTGTGGCTTCTGAACGATGACTTAAAGACGTAGTTCTAGACAAAGAACTGTGGGTTGTGGCTTGAAAGACAAGGCTGTAGATAATGAACTGCGGAACTGTGAATGGTGGTTAAAGATGTGGCTGGAGACAAAGAACTGTGGACTGTGACTTGAAAGACGAGGCTGTAGATAATGAACTGCGGAACTGTGAATGGTGGTGAAAGACGTGGCTGGAGACAAAGAACTGTGGACTGTGACTTGAAAGACGAGGCTGTAGATAATGAACTGCGGACTGTGGACGGTGGTTCAGAGACGTGGCTAGTGACAAAGATCTGCGGACTGTGGCTTGAAAGACGAGGCAGAAAGTCCGGGGCCGTCCGTGCCCAAAGGGTCTTACTGGACCAGGGTTTCCAGGAGCGCTTCCACAGGCAGCAGTAGGTTAGGAACGGCAGGGCTGCAGCAGCAACTGAGAACCGGCTAAGCAGGGTTAGGAGTAACCAGAATACGGCAAGAATCCTGGGAGCACAGGGCTAAAGCACTTACAACAGGGTTGTAACTTGAAGCACTGGCCTCCCTGTCATAAACCAGCCCCCTTTTATAAGGAGAACTCTCCCTGGATTGGCTGGAAGGGACAGGAAGCCAGAACTATGCCTTAAACTTTGGTCTCCAACATGGCGGCGCCCAGTAATGCAGACCTCCCTTTAAGGCCACACAGTGCAGTGTCCCTGGTCTCCTAGCAACCGCCCTGGCAAGGAGAGACCCGCTGCAGCGGCGTTCTGCCACCACAAGTGGACCCCCTCGCCGCCGCTACCGCTGCCCACGGACCCGGCGCGGCAGCCCTCCTCCGCCGCTGCCCACAAGCCGCCTGCAAAGCCAGCCCTGTGGCCCCAGCGTACCGGTAAGACCCCGGACTAGTGATGAGCGGGTTCGGTTTCTCGGAAACCGAACCCCCCCGAACTTCACGCTTTTTACACGGGTCCGAGGCAGACTCGGATCTTCCCGCCTTGCTCGGTTAACCCGAGCGCGCCCGAACGTCATCATCCCGCTGTCGGATTCTCGCGAGGCTCGGATTCTATCGCGAGACTCGGATTCTATATAAGGAGCCGCGCGTCGCCGCCATTTTCACACGTGCATTGAGATTCATAGGGAGAGGACGTGGCTGGCGTCCTCTCCGTTTAGAGTAGATTAGAGAGTAGTAGAGAGTGACACTTGATTTACTAATTTTGGGGAGCATATTAGGAGTACTACTTGCTGATAGTGTGACCAGTGACCACCAGTTTAATTAATCCGTTCTCTGCCTGAAAAAAAACGATACACAGTGTGACACAGTCACAAACCATATCTGTGCTCAGCCTCAGTGTGCCCTCAGTGTGCTGCATCATCTATGTAATACTGTATATCTGACTGTGCTGAGTGCTCACTGCTCACACAGCTTAATTGTGGGGGAGACTGGGGAGCAGTTATAGCAGGAGTACATATTTTTAACAGTGCACACTTTTGCTGCCAGAGTGCCACTGCCAGTGCCAGTGTGACTGACCAGTGACCACTGACCACCAGTATATTGTGATTGTCTGCCTGAAAAAGTTAAACACTCGTCGTGTGGTGTTTTTTTTTATTCTATAAACGCATTCTGCTGACAGTGTCCAGCAGGTCCGTCATTATATAATATATACCTGTCCAGCTGCAGTAGTGTGATATATATATATATTTTTTATATCATTATCATCCAGTCTATATTAGCACTGCAGCAGACGCAGTACGGTAGTCCACGGCTGTAGCTACCTCTGTGTCGGCAGTCGCTCGTCCATCCATAATTGTATACCACCTACCCGTGGTGTTTTTTTCTTTTTTCTATCTTCTTGATACTAGTAGCTTACTTTAGGAGTCTGCAGTGCTGAGCTGACAGTGTCCAGCAGGTCCGTCATTATATAATATATACCTGTCCGGCTGCAGTAGTGATATATATATATATTTTATATCTCATTATCATCCAGTCTATATTAGCAGCAGACGCAGTACGGTAGTCCACGGCTGTAGCTACCTCTGTGTCGGCAGTCGCTCGTCAATCCATAATTGTATACTAGTATCCATCCATCTCCATTGTTTACCTGAGGTGCCTTTTAGCTGTGCCTATTAAAATATGGAGAACAAAAATGTTGAGGTTCCAAAAATAGGGAAAGATCAAGATCGACTTCCACCTCGTGCTGAAGCTGCTGCCACTAGTCATGGCCGAGATGATGAAATGCCAGCAACGTCGTCTGCCAAGGCCGATGCCCAATGTCATAGTACAGAGCATGTAAAATCCAAAACACCAAATATCAGTAAAAAAAGGACTAAAAAATCTAAAATAAAATCGTCGGAGGAGAAGCGTAAACTTGCCAATATGCCATTTACCACACGGAGTGGCAAGGAACGGCTGAGGCCCTGGCCTATGTTCATGGCTAGTGGTTCAGCTTCACATGAGGATGGAAGCACTCAGCCTCTCGCTAGAAAAATGAAAAGACTCAAGCTGGCAAAAGCACAGCAAAGAACTGTGCGTTCTTCGAAATCACAAATCCACAAGGAGAGTCCAATTGTGTCGTTTGCGATGCCTGACCTTCCCAACACTGGACGTGAAGAGCATGCGCCTTCCACCATTTGCACGCCCCCTGCAAGTGCTGGAAGGAGCACCCGCAGTCCAGTTCCTGATAGTCAGATTGAAGATGTCAGTGTTGAAGTACATCAGGATGAGGAGGATATGGGTGTTGCTGGCGCTGGGGAGGAAATTGACCAGGAGGATTCTGATGGTGAGGTGGTTTGTTTAAGTCAGGCACCCGGGGAGACACCTGTTGTCCGTGGGAGGAATAGGGCCATTGACATGCCTGGTGAAAATACCAAAAAATTCAGCTCTTCGGTGTGGAAGTATTTCAACAGAAATGCGGACAACATTTGTCAAGCCGTGTGTTGCCTTTGTCAAGCTGTAATAAGTAGGGGTAAGGACGTTAACCACCTCGGAACATCCTCCCTTATACGTCACCTGCAGCGCATTCATCATAAGTCAGTGACAAGTTCAAAAACTTTGGGCGACAGCGGAAGCAGTCCACTGACCAGTAAATCCCTTCCTCTTGTAACCAAGCTCACGCAAACCACCCCACCAACTCCCTCAGTGTCAATTTCCTCCTTCCCCAGGAATGCCAATAGTCCTGCAGGCCATGTCACTGGCAATTCTGACGAGTCCTCTCCTGCCTGGGATTCCTCTGATGCATCCTTGCGTGTAACGCCTACTGCTGCTGGCGCTGCTGTTGTTGCTGCTGGGAGTCGATGGTCATCCCAGAGGGGAAGTCGTACTCGTAAGACCACTTTTACTACTTCCACCAAGCAATTGACTGTCCAACAGTCCTTTGCGAGGAAGATGAAATATCACAGCAGTCATCCTGCTGCAAAGCGGATAACTGAGGCCTTGGCATCTTGGGCGGTGAGAAACGTGGTTCCGGTATCCATCATTACTGCAGAGGCAACTAGAGACTTGTTGGAGGTACTGTGTCCCCGGTACCAAATACCATCTAGGTTCCATTTCTCTAGGCAGGCGATACCGAAAATGTACACAGACCTCAGAAAAAGACTCACCAGTGTCCTAAAAAATGCAGTTGTACCCAATGTCCACTTAACCACGGACATGTGGACAAGTGGAGCAGGGCAGGCTCAGGACTATATGACTGTGACAGCCCACTGGGTAGATGTATGGACTCCCGCCGCAAGAACAGCAGCGGCGGCACCAGTAGCAGCATCTCGCAAACGCCAACTCTTTCCTAGGCAGGCTACGCTTTGTATCACCGCTTTCCAGAATACGCACACAGCTAAAAACCTCTTACGGCAACTGAGGAAGATCATCGCAGAATGGCTTACCCCAATTGGACTCTCCTGTGGATTTGTGGCATCGGACAACGCCAGCAATATTGTGTGTGCATTAAATATGGGCAAATTCCAGCACGTCCCATGTTTTGCACATACCTTGAATTTGGTGGTGCAGAATTATTTAAAAAACGAGAGGGGCGTGCAAGAGATGCTGTCGGTGGCCAGAAGAATTGCGGGACACTTTCGGCGTACATGCACCACGTACAGAAGACTGGAGCACCACCAAAAACGCCTGAACCTGCCCTGCCATCATCTGAAGCAAGAAGTGGTAACGAGGTGGAATTCAACCCTCTATATGCTTCAGAGGTTGGAGGAGCAGCAAAAGGCCATTCAAGCCTATACAACTGAGCACGATATAGGAGGTGGAATGCACCTGTCTCAAGCGCAGTGGAGAATGATTTCAACGTTGTGCAAGGTTCTGCAACCTTTTGAACTTGCCACACGTGAAGTCAGTTCAGACACTGCCAGCCTGAGTCAGGTCATTCCCCTCATCAGGCTTTTGCAGAAGAAGCTGGAGACATTGAAGGAGGAGCTAACACAGAGCGATTCCGCTAGGCATGTGGGACTTGTGGATGGAGCCCTTAATTCGCTTAACAAGGATTCACGGGTGGTCAATCTGTTGAAATCAGAGCACTACATTTTGGCCACCGTGCTCGATCCTAGATTTAAAACCTACCTTGGATCTCTCTTTCCGGCAGACACAAGTCTGCTGGGGTTCAAAGAACTGCTGGTGACAAAATTGTCAAGTCAAGCAGAACGCGACCTGTCAACATCTCCTCCTTCACATTCTCCCGCAACTGGGGGTGCGAGGAAAAGGCTCAGAATTCCGAGCCCACCCGCTGGCGGTGATGCAGGGCAGTCTGGAGCGACTGCTGATGCTGACATCTGGTCCGGACTGAAGGACCTGCCAACGATTACGGACATGTCGTCTACTGTCACTGCATATGATTCTCTCCCCATTGAAAGAATGGTGGAGGATTATATGAGTGACCGCATCCAAGTAGGCACGTCAGACAGTCCGTACTTATACTGGCAGGAAAAAGAGGCAATTTGGAGGCCCTTGCACAAACTGGCTTTATTCTACCTAAGTTGCCCTCCCACAAGTGTGTACTCCGAAAGAGTGTTTAGTGCCGCCGCTCACCTTGTCAGCAATCGGCGTACGAGGTTACATCCAGAAAATGTGGAGAAGATGATGTTCATTAAAATGAATTATAATCAATTCCTCCGTGGAGACATTGACCAGCAGCAATTGCCTCCACAAAGTACACAGGGAGCTGAGATGGTGGATTCCAGTGGGGACGAATTGATAATCTGTGAGGAGGGGGATGTACACGGTGATATATCGGAGGATGATGATGAGGTGGACATCTTGCCTCTGTAGAGCCAGTTTGTGCAAGGAGAGATTAATTGCTTCTTTTTTGGGGGGGGGTCCAAACCAACCCGTCATTTCAGTCACAGTCGTGTGGCAGACCCTGTCACTGAAATGATGGGTTGGTTAAAGTGTGCATGTCCTGTTTATACAACATAAGGGTGGGTGGGAGGGCCCAAGGACAATTCCATCTTGCACCTCTTTTTTCTTTCATTTTTCTTTGCGTCATGTGCTGTTTGGGGAGTGTTTTTTGGAAGGGCCATCCTGCGTGACACTGCAGTGCCACTCCTAGATGGGCCAGGTGTTTGTGTCGGCCACTAGGGTCGCTTATCTTACTCACACAGCTACCTCATTGCGCCTCTTTTTTTCTTTGCGTCATGTGCTGTTTGGGGAGTGTTTTTTGGAAGGGCCATCCTGCGTGACACTGCAGTGCCACTCCTAGATGGGCCAGGTGTTTGTGTCGGCCACTAGGGTCGCTTAGCTTACTCACATAGCTACCTCATTGCGCCTCTTTTTTTCTTTGCGTCATGTGCTGTTTGGGGAGTGTTTTTTGGAAGGGCCATCCGGCGTGACACTGCAGTGCCACTCCTAGATGGGCCAGGTGTTTGTGTCGGCCACTAGGGTCGCTTAGCTTACTCACACAGCTACCTCATTGCGCCTCTTTTTTTCTTTGCGTCATGTGCTGTTTGGGGAGTGTTTTTTGGAAGGGCCATCCTGCGTGACACTGCAGTGCCACTCCTAGATGGGCCAGGTGTTTGTGTCGGCCACTAGGGTCGCTTAGCTTACTCACACAGCTACCTCATTGCGCCTCTTTTTTTCTTTGCGTCATGTGCTGTTTGGGGAGTGTTTTTTTGGAAGGGCCATCCTGCGTGACACTGCAGTGCCACTCCTAGATGGGCCAGGTGTTTGTGTCGGCCACTTGGGTCGCTTAGCTTAGCCATCCAGCGACCTCGGTGCAAATTTTAGGACTAAAAATAATATTGTGAGGTGTGAGGTGTTCAGAATAGACTGAAAATGAGTGGAAATTATGGTTATTGAGGTTAATAATACTTTGGGATCAAAATGACCCCCAAATTCTATGATTTAAGCTGTTTTTTAGGGTTTTTTGAAAAAAACACCCGAATCCAAAACACACCCGAATCCGACAATAAAAATTCGGTGAGGTTTTGCCAAAACGCGTTCGAACCCAAAACACGGCCGCGGAACCGAACCCAAAACCAAAACACAAAACCCGAAAAATTTCCGGTGCTCATCACTACCCCGGACGCTGACAATCTTTCAGCAAAAAGGATGATCTTTGGATGTAGTACATGCCTAGTACGTGCCCCACGTAGACCGAACCAGTTCTATCAGAAGATCTGACTCTTTATTCATACTTTATGGATTATACAAGCTTGGCTGGCCAGCTAACAAACAGACGCTGGCCAAATGGATTAGAATGGTTATTTCACAAGCACACAACCAAGCTGATTTGCCTGTCTCAATGTCAATTTCTCTAACGTCCTAAGTGGATGCTGGGGACTCCGTAAGGACCATGGGGATTAGCGGCTCCGCAGGAGACTGGGCACAACTACAAAGAAAGCTTTAGACTACTGGTGTGCACTGGCTCCTCCCACTAAGACCCTCCTCCAGACCCCAGTTAGATTCTTGTGCCCGGCCGAGCTGGATGCACACTAGGGGCTCTCCTGAGCACCTAGAAAGAAAGTATATTTAGGTTTTTTATTTTCAGTGAGATCTGCTGGCAACAGACTCACTGCAGCGAGGGACTAAGGGGAGAAGAAGCGAACCTACCTAACAGGTGGTAGTTTGGGCTTCTTAGGCTACTGGACACCATTAGCTCCAGAGGGATCGACCGCAAGACCCGACCTTGGTGTTCGTTCCCGGAGCCGCGCCGCCCTCCCCCTTACAGAGCCAGAAGCACGAAGAAGTCCGGAAAATTGGCGGCAGAAGACTTCAGTCTTCACCAAGGTAGCGCACAGCACTGCAGCTGTGCGCCATTGCTCCTCATGTACACCTCATACTTCGGTCACTGATGGGTGCAGGGCGCTGGGGGGGGCGCCCTGAGGGCAATAGATAACACCTTGGCTGGCAAAATATGCATCATATATAGTCCCAGGGGCTATATAGATGCAAAATTACCCTTGCCAGTATAACAGAAAAAGCGGGAGAAAGTCAGCCGAAAAGGGGGCGGGGCTTCTCCCTCAGCACACTGGCGCCATTTTTCCCTCACAGTTCCGCTGGAAGGAAGCTCCCTGGCTCTCCCCTGCAGTCTGAGAAAACTACAGAAGGGTAAAAAAGAGAGGGGGGGCACTAAATTTAGGCGCAGTATAGATATATATATGTAATATATATAAAAAAGCAGCTATAGGGAAAACACTCATTGATAGTGGGATCCCAGTGTTATATAGCGCTCTGGTGTGTGCTGGCATACTCTCTCTCTGTCTCTCCAAAGGGCTTTGTGGGGTCCTGTCCTCTGTCAGAGCATTCCCTGTGTGTTTGCGGTGTGTCGGTACGGCTGTGTCGACATGCTTGATGAGGAGGCTTATGTGGAGGCAGAGCAGATGCCTGTAAATGTGATGTCACCCCCTGCGGGGTCGACACCTGAGTGGATGGTGCTGTGGAAGGAATTACGTGATAGTGTCGACTCCTTACATAAAAGGTTTGACGACATACCTAATGTGGGACAGCCGGCTTCTCAGCCTGTGCCTGCCCAGGCGTCTCAAAAACCATCAGGGGCTCTAAAACGCCCGCTACCTCAGATGGTTGACACAGATGTCGACACGGATACTGACTCCAGTGTCGACGACGATGAGACTAATGTAACTTCCAGTAGGGCCACACGTTACATGATTGAGGCAATGAAAAATGTGTTACACATTTCTGATGTTACCCCCGGTACCACAAAAAAGGGTATAATGTTTGGAGAGAAAAAACTACCAGTAGCTTTTCCTCCATCTGAAGAGTTAAATTAAGTGTGTGAAGAAGCGTGGGCTTCCCCTGATAAAAAGATGGTAATTTCTAAGAGGTTACTAATGGCGTACCCTTTCCCGCCAGAGGATAGGTCACGCTGGGAAACATCCCCTAGGGTGGATAAGGCGCTCACACGCTTGTCGAAGAAGGTGGCACTACCGTCTCCGGATACGGCCGCCCTGAAGGAATCTGCTGATAGAAAGCAGGAGGCTATCCTGAAATCTATATATACACACACAGGTGTGATACTGAGACCGGCTATAGCTTCAGCCTGGATGTGCAGCGCTGCTGCTGCGTGGTCAGATTCCCTGTCAGAAAATATAGATACCCTAGATAGGGACACTATTTTGCTGAACGTAGAGCATATAAAAGACGCACTTTTATACATGAGGGATGCACAGAGGGATATTTGCCGGCTGGCATCCAAAATTAGTGCAATGTCCATTTCTGCCAGGAGAGGGTTATGGACTCGACAGTGGACAGGTGATGCAGATTCCAAACGACACATGGAAGTTCTGCCTTATAAGGGTGAGGAATTGTTCGGGGATGGTCTCTCGGACCTCGTTTCCACAGCAACAGCTGGGAAGTCTACATTTTTGCCCCATGTTCCCTCACAACCAAAGAAAGCACCGTATTATCAGGTACAGTCCTTTCGGCCCAATAGGGGCAAGCGGGTTAAAGGCGCGTCCTTTCTGCCCAGAGGCAGAGGTAGAGGGAAAAAGCTGCAACATACAGCCAGTTCCCAGGAGCAAAAGTCCTCCCCCGCTTCCTCAAAGTCCACAGCATGACGCTGGGGCTCCACAGGCAGAACCAGGTACGGTGGGGGCCCGTCTCAAGCATTTCAGCAAGCAGTGGGCTCGCTCACGGGTGGATCCCTGGATCCTTCAAATAGTATCTCAGGGGTACAAACTGGAATTCGAGACGTCTCCCCCCCGCCGTTTCCTCAAATCTGCCTTGCCAACCACTCCCCCAGGCAGGGAGGCAGTGTTACAGGCAATTCAAAAGCTGTATTCACAACAAGTGATAGTAAAGGTGCCCCTACTTCAACAAGGAAGGGGTTACTATTCCACAATGTTTGTGGTACCGAAACCGGACGGTTCGGTGAGACCCATTTTAAATTTGAAATCCTTGAACACATATATAAAAAATTCAAGTTCAAGATGGAATCGCTCAGGGCGGTTATTGCGAGCCTGGACGAGGGAGATTACATGGTATCGCTGGACATCAAGGATGCTTACCTACATGTCCCCATTTACCATCCTCACCAGGAGTACCTCAGGTTTGTGGTACAAGATTGTCATTACAATTCCAGACGTTGCCGTTCGGTCTCTCCACGGCTCCGAGGGTCTTTACCAAGGTAATGGCGGAAATGATGATACTCCTTCGAAGGAAGGGAGTTTTAATTATCCCGTACTTGGACGATCTCCTGATAAAGGCGAGGTCCAGAGAACAGTTATTGGTAGGGGTAGCACTATCTCGGGAAGTGCTTCAACAGCACGGCTGGATTCTAAACATTCCAAAGTCACAGCTGGTCCCTACGACACGCCTGCTGTTCCTAGGGATGGTTCTGGACACAGAACAGAGAAAAGTGTTTCTCCCGGAGGAGAAGGCCAAGGAGCTGTCATCTCTAGTCAGAGGCCTCCTAAAACCAAAACAGGTGTCGGTGCATCACTGCACGCGGATCCTGGGAAAAATGGTAGCTTCCTACGAAGCGATTCCATTCGGCAGGTTTCATGCAAGAACCTTTCAGTGGGACCTGTTGGACAAGTGGTCCGGATCGCATCTTCAGATGCATCGTCTGATAACCCTGTCTCCAAGGACAAGGGTGTCTCTGCTGTGGTGGCTGCAGAGTGCTCATCTTCAAGAGGGCCGCAGATTCGGCATACAGGACTGGGTCCTGGTGACCACGGATGCCAGCCTTCGAGGCTGGGGAGCAGTCACACAGGGAAGAAACTTCCAAGGACTATGGACAAGTCAGGAGACTTCCCTGCACATAAATATTCTGGAACTAAGGGCCATTTACAATGCCCTAAGTCAGGCAAAACCCCTGCTTCAAAACCAGCCGGTACTGATCCAGTCAGACAACATCACGGCAGTCGCCCATGTAAATCGACAGGGCGGCACGAGAAGCAGGACGGCGATGGCAGAAGCCACAAGGATTCTCCGATGGGCAGAAAATCACGTGTTAGCACTGTCAGCAGTGTTCATTCCGGGAGTGGACAACTGGGAAGCAGACTTCCTCAGCAGGCACGACCTCCACCTGGGAGAGTGGGGACTTCATCCAGAAGTCTTTCAAATGATTGTAAACCAGTGGGAAAGGCCACAGGTGGACATGATGGCGTCCCGCCTAAACAAAAAGCTTGAAAAATATTGCGCCAGGTCAAGAGACCCGCAGGCGATAGCTGTGGACGCTCTGGTAACACCGTGGGTGTACCGATCGGTTTATGTGTTCCCTCCTCTTCCTCTCATACCAAAGGTACTGAGGATAATAAGGAGAAGAGGAGTAAGAACTATACTCATTGTTCCGGATTGGCCAAGAAGAGCGTGGTATCCGGAACTTCAAGAAATGATGTCAGAGGACCCATGGCCTCTACCGCTCAGACAGGACCTGCTGCAGCAGGGGCCCTGTCTGTTCCAAGACTTACCGTGGCTGCGTTTGACGGCATGGCGGTTGAACACCGGATCCTGAAGGAAAAGGGCATTCCGGAGGAAGTCATTCCTACGCTGATAAAAGCTAGGAAAGAAGTAACCGCGAACCATTATCACCGCATATGGCGAAAATATGTTGCGTGGTGTGAGGCCAGGAAGGCCCCAACGGAAGAATTTCAGCTGGGCCGGTTCCTGCACTTCCTACAGTCAGGGGTGACTATGGGCCTTAAATTGGGTTCCATTAAGGTCCAGATTTCGGCTCTGTCGATTTTCTTCCAGAGAGAATTGGCTTCACTACCTGAAGTTCAGACTTTTGTTAAGGGAGTGCTGCATATTCAGCCCCCTTTTGTGCCTCCAGTGGCACCTTGGGATCTCAACGTGGTGTTGGATTTCCTAAAGTCACATTGGTTTGAGCCACTGAAAACCGTGGATTTAAAATATCTCACGTGGAAAGTGGTCATGTTGTTGGCCTTGGCTTCGGCCAGGCGTGTTTCAGAATTGGCGGCTTTGTCATGTAAAAGCCCTTATCTGATTTTCCATATGGATAGGGCAGAATTGAGGACTCGTCCCCAGTTTCTCCCCAAAGTGGTATCAGCTTTTCATCTGAACCAACCTATCGTGGTGCCTGCGGCTACAAATGACTTGGAGGCTTCCAAGTTGTTGGATGTAGTCAGGGCCCTAAAAATTTATGTTTCCAGGACAGCTGGAGTCAGGAAGACTGACTCGCTCTTTATCCTGTATGCGCCCAACAAGTTGGGTGCACCTGCTTCTAAGCAGACTATTGCTCGCTGGATCTGTAGTACGATTCAGCTTGCACATTCTGCGGCTGGACTGCCGCGACCTAAATCAGTAAAAGCCCATTCCACGAGGAAAGTGGGCTCTTCTTGGGCGGCTGCCCGAGGGGTCTCGGCTCTTCAACTTTGCCGAGCTGCTACTTGGTCAGGGGCAAACACGTTTGCTAAATTCTACAAATTTGATACCCTGGCTGAGGAGGACCTTGAGTTCTCTCATTCGGTGCTGCAGAGTCATCCGCACTCTCCCGCCCGTTTGGGAGCTTTGGTATAATCCCCATGGTCCTTACGGAGTCCCCAGCATCCACTTAGGACGTTAGAGAAAATAAGAATTTACTCACCGGTAATTCTATTTCTCATAGTCCGTAGTGGATGCTGGGCGCCCATCCCAAGTGCGGATTGTCTGCAATACTTGTATATAGTTATTGCTTAACTAAAGGGTTATTGTTGAGCTATCTGTTGAGAGGCTCAGTTGTTATCATGCTGTTAACTGGGTATTGCATCACGAGTTATACGGTGTGATTGGTGTGGCTGGTATGAGTCTTACCCGGGATTCAAAATCCTTCCTAATTGTGTCCGCTCTTCCGGGCACAGTATCCTAACTGAGGTCTGGAGGAGGGTCTTAGTGGGAGGAGCCAGTGCACACCAGTAGTCTAAAGCTTTCTTTGTAGTTGTGCCCAGTCTCCTGCGGAGCCGCTAATCCCCATGGTCCTTACGGAGTCCCCAGCATCCACTACGGACTATGAGAAATAGAATTACCGGTGAGTAAATTCTTATTTTCTGACCATTGTACCATATCTGTAGGTCCCTCATGGGGAACCTATTGCTCAGGGGAGTCTCTTGAGCAATTATGCAAGGCCACTACGTGGTCTTCCATTCACACATTTCTAAAATTCTACTCATTTGATACCTTTGCATCCCAGGATGCTTCCTTTGGATTCTGCTATCCTCTCAGGCGCATCCCCTCCCTTAAAAATACTGCTTTAGGACATCCCCAATGTTCTCCCTGTGGAGCCCTATGAATCCTCAAGAAGAAAACGAGAGTTATGGTAGACTTACCTTTTGTTAACTCTCTTTCTTCAAGGTTCATAGGGTCCACAGTGTGCCCACCATGACGCACCTCGCCTCTCTGGGTTATTGTTGCATTAGTCACTGGTTTCTTTCTCCTGTCTGTGAGAATGTGTTCTTATGTGTACAATATCTTTCTTCTATCCACTACCTGCTTTGGGCTTGTTAACATAATTGACCTGCCTGAGCATGGAGGCAGGGTTATAGGAGAGAGGATCCGAGCATTCTGGGAAGCCAGAAAGCTTAACTGTTTGATGCCCGGACTCTCATCCACCACCTACAGCCCCCAATGTTCTCCCTGTGGACCCTATGAACTTCAAAGAAAGAGAGTTAACAAAGGTAAGTCTACCTTAACTCTAGTTTATTTT
The DNA here is from genome assembly GCF_028390025.1 of Pseudophryne corroboree. Classification (NCBI taxonomy): domain Eukaryota; kingdom Metazoa; phylum Chordata; class Amphibia; order Anura; family Myobatrachidae; genus Pseudophryne; species Pseudophryne corroboree. The sequence goes on from NC_086449.1 coordinate 184,066,988, forward strand.
AGTGTTCATCCACTAAGAGGGTGCATGATCGGTAATCAATAGAAACTCTCTTCCTAACATATAGTACCTTAGGGATTCTACTGCCCATTTCATTGCCAAGCACTCTTGTTCCACCATGGATTACTTGCACTCCCTGGGTAACAATTTCCGGCTCAAGTATAAGAATGACTTTTCTTCCCCCATATACCACTTGGGACAAAACTGTACCCAACCCTGTTCCAGAGGCATCAGTCTGTAAAAAAAAATGTTTTCAAAAGTCTGGATGGCGGCTGAGACCAGATTATTTTATTAGGTGAGTTTTTATTCAGTATTTTAGTCAGTAGGGCTACTCTGGTAGCAAAGTCAGGTATAAACCGGCGGTAATAGCCCACTAGACCAAGACAAGTCCTAAACTGAGATTTTTATCCTGATTTAGGCCAGGTTGCAACTGCCTCTACTTTATTGGGTTGGGGTTTAATCTGCCCCCTTCCCACAACCTTGGGCGTAGCTACCATAGGTGCAAGCAGTGCAGCTGCTATGGGGCCCAGAGCTGAGAAGGCCCACCTTCCCTGTCAGAGTTACATGTGTTATACACATTTTTCGCCATTGTGTGGTTCATAGGGGTCCTTTCAAACGTTTTCCTTGATGCCTGCAATATATCTAGGTATGCCCCTGGACCTGCTCATGTAGTGTGGTATAAAATGAACTGTAGGTCATTTTAATGTTATATAATATGAACCGGGGCACTGTAATGAGGCACAATAAGAACGGGGAACATTATATATCATAATGTGAATTGAAGGTACTGTGCGGAATAATGTGTATTGGCAGCTCTGAAATGTGACATAGAGTGAACTTAGCACTACTGTGATTCCTAAAAGAAACTAGGGCACTACTATGGGGCATAACATTAAATAAAGCTATACTATAGTTCAGAAAATGAACTAGCAACTATTACAGGGCAGTCAATTAACAACTGCTGCAGAGAAGTGTCTCTCTAGAAGCATTGGGATGGGGGCCCCTTCAAAATGTTGCTATGAGGCCCACAAAGTTCTGGCTACGCCCCTGCCCACAACATATCCCAGATACTTTGCATCTGCCATTTCTGTAGCACATTTCTTTGGGATAGCTGTAAACACCGGGCAGGAATAAGCCTTCTGGGGGCCTGGAGCACTAAAGACAGGTGAGGCCACCCCACACCTCTACCCCGTGTTTCTCCCTCCTCTGCCACCCTGACTGTTCCAGGCGTGTGCCAAATCCATGCAGCAGCAGCGCCGATCCTACCTGATGTCCTGCAGTGGGGGCAGACTCCTCAGGCTCTCCTGGGACAGCGCAGGGACTGATTCTGCACATCTCCAGCCTCCACTGCCAGCAGCTGCTGTCATAGTAGCAGCATGGCAACTTTTGCCAAGCTGCTGTTGGGAAAGCTGCTGCTGATGGGCTGAATCATCCCCATATAACAAAGACAGAACTGAGGTGGAGTAGCTCTGGCCAAGTGGTAGGTGTTTGCTAGGGTGTGTGTGTCCCTGAGAATATCCGGCCTGACTCCAGCATGGGACTGCACATTGCAGCAGGCTACTCCGGCTGTCAGGACCCCTGACAGAGTTGGGTCTGGGGACACTTGTCCTCTGTGCCCCCCCCCCCCCCCCCCTTAATCCGGCTCTGGATACAGGAGGTTTGTGCAGTTGAGGCAAAACATTTGCATAACCCCCTGATATAGAGAATGTCTAGGGACCATGAACACAACCATATTCTCCGGAGCCTCCGTGGACACTGGTGATCCTTCTACCTTCTCCTTTCCAAACTTAGCAGGGTAAACTGGCACACAAGTCCATTCAACAAGTTGTCTTTAAAACCACTTTACTGGCATGGTCAGATTTCATGCAACTGTGCCGCCCCACCCTGTCCCCCCGTTTTTGATGAGGAGATCCGTTCTATAGATGTGCATAATATAATGTTTCAATACTTTATAAAATACTTTTTCAACTTTATTAAATAAAATAAATTTTAAAAAACAATGTTGTTAACGCTTTTGAAGGGAAAAATCATCAGTTAAGTGGTTTAACTAACATTTGCCACGCTCACACTTGTAAACAGGTTTGGGGCCCATTTTGTAGACACGGGCTATGATTTTAGCAATATTTCCTCTTGCAACCACCTCCTTTTTTTTTCCTGGTGGCTTTTCCATCATATCTTCCAGTGGTTAGTAAAACTGTTACTTCATTTAATATAGCAGCCACACTAATAAAACACTATAGAGGCAGTGGCGTCATGAGGGGGGTGCGGTGGGTGCGGGCCGCACCCGGGTGTCACCCTGCAATGGGGTGACACCAAATAGAGCCGCGCACCCGCATCCCGTTAAATTGAGCCGCGCACCCGCATCCCATTAAATTAACGAGACAGAGCGGCGGAACTAGCAGCGGTGCATTGCACCGAAGCCCGCCTCTGTCAAGGGGCCCACAGCCACCGGCATTACATTGAGTCACACTGACTCACTGTATTGCCGCCGTCAGCACTGCGCCCGCCGCCAGTCAGTTTCCCAGCCAGGGGGAGAGGGGGCCACCCTCCCCTCTCCGCAGCAGCTGCCTCTCTCCTTGCTGGTGCGCGCTGAATGCTGCCTGGGAGGAGGGACAGGAGCTCTCGAGACAGACTGGAGCAGAAGAGCAGCCTGGGAAGAACCTTATATAATTTACAGTGGGAGCCAGCCATTCCAGTCGCCATAAAAAGTATGATGAGGGGTAAAGGGGGGGAGGGGCGCCATGATGTGTGTGTGTGTGTGTGTGTGTGTGTGTGCAGATCTATATATATATATATATATGTGTATGCATTGTGTATGTACATGTGTGTATGTATAGAGAGATATATATGTGTGTCGTGAGCAGCTGGTTCGGCACTCTGGTATTAGTAGTCCGTGTGCTCTTGCCTCAAATAAGGCAACTTTCTTGTGTAACCAAACATTTTCTATTACTCCTATCCAATCTGCCGCGGACCAGCAGCCAGTCATTGGCTGCCGGTCCGCGGCAGATTGGAAATAGTAGCGCCGGGTCATAGGAGCCAGTGCCGCACCACCAAAGGCCGCCGACCACAGCCTCCTCCATTGCACCGCTGCTACCCTCTGCCTCCTCCGCTGCGCAGCCGCCACCCTCAGCCTCCTCAGCCACCCTCAGTCCTTCTCTGCCCATAACCTCCTCCGCCCCGTGCCGACCACAGCATCCTCATGCACCGCAGACCACATCATCCTCCGCTCCGGCTGCTAAATAGGTAATCTTACCCTGCTGCCCTTCTCTCTCCCTAATCCCTACTGTATGCCCTTGCTGTCCCTCTCTCTGTCACTCTCCCTGTCCCTATGTCTTTGCTGTCACTCTCCCTGTCCCTATGTCCCTGCTGTCACTTTCCCTGTCCCTCTGTCACTCTCCCTGTCCCTGCTGTCACTCTCCCTGAATTTTGTCTCATTCCGTGTGGCATAATGGGAATTTTCGGCTCATATTGTGTGGTTTAATGTGAATTCCGGCTCATTCTGTGTGCTAAAATGTGAATTTTGGCTCATACTGTATTCTATAATGTGAATTTCGGCTCATACCGTGTGCTATAATGTGAATTTTGGCTCATACTGTGTGCTATAATGTTAATTTCGGCTACCGTGTGCTATAATGGGAGTTTCGGCTCATTTCGTGTGCTGTGAATTTCGGCTCATACCGTGTGCTATAATGTGAATTTCGGCTCATACCGTGTGCTATAATGTGAATTTCGGCTCATACCGTGTGCTATAATGTGAATTTTGGTTCATACCGTGTGCTATAATGTGAATTTTGGCTCATACCGTATGCTATAATGTGAATTTCGGCTCATACCGTATGCTATAATGTGAATTTCGGCTCATACTGTGTGCTATAATGTGAATTTCGGCTCATACCGTGTGGTATAATGTGAATTTCGGCTCCTTCTGTGTGCTATAATGTGAATTTTGGCTCATACTTTGTGGTATAATGTGAAAGGGGCACCAGTATAAGGGGTCCTACTATTGTGGTGCATAATGTGTATAAGGGGTATGTAGTGTGGTAAACTACACTAGAGGACATGCCCCCTTTTGAGTGGCTATGCCCCCTTTCCCGAAGAGATATATATGTATATCTAATATCTATATATATATATCTATATATATATATATATATATACATGAAACTTGTGTGGCCGACACTCCTTGTTTAAATTCTTTTTAAGAAGGGCACTAGCATTCATACTGTTTTAAAGTGCTTGGATTGCCAGATTATATATACACACACACACACACACACACACACACACACACACACACACACACACACACACACACACACACGGTGTGATACGGAAGGAGGTCCATGGGGGTGACACCATAAGTTGCCATACCGGGTGACACCAACCCTAGTGACGCCTCTGTATAGAGGGACAGCAATCAGAAGTGACCAGATAGTGCAATTATCAGTGCATGTTGTTAAACCAGTCCTCCGTGCAAGGGTTAAATCTTCTTCAGTCGCAAAATCTGTGAAAATGCGTATATTGTATTCAGCCTATGCTCACCTGCCCCTTCACATCCCTTATCCTACTCTTCGGCCGTGACTGTAAGATGCAACTAAATTTTAATACAGGTATATGTTTGCTTATTATTGGTGTATGTGTGCAGCATGGAAATGTGAATTTTGCTTAAAACAAAAACATAGGGACATCCAATTCTACATAAGCCCCAGGTTGATTTACCAGTTCTGTTTTCATTTTGATTTAATTCTAAAGCAACACTATGAAATATCCTTTGAGAAATAGCAACAGTGACCTACAGTAATAGCAACAGAGTGACCTACAGAAGGTTACATACAGTACTCGGGTAGTGTGATGCTCCAGGAATTCTGCTTTCAAGGATTTGGATGATTTTTTTGTGCAAAAGCCACAGGTTATGATGGACTTTGCCTTTATTCCAATATTTAAAAGCAAAACAAAACAAACCTCCCCACAAGCAACACTGTCTGAATTAAAAAAACAACTACCGTATATACTCGAGTATAAGCCGACTTTTTCAGCACTTTTTTTTGTGCTGAAAAAGCCACCTCGGCTTATACTCGAGTCAGTGACAGGCAGAGGCAGAGCAGTGTGAAGGAGGGACACGAAGCGCACAGCGCGCGGCTCTCCTGTGTCCCTCCTGCATCTCCGGCGGCAGTAGCGGCGGTTCTATTACAGGAAGTACCCGTTCGTGACCTCTGATCACGAACCGGCACTTCCTTTAATAGACCTGCCGCGGCCGCCGAAGATGCAGGAGGGACACAGGAGAGGCGCGTGCTGTGCGCTTCGTGTCCCTCCAGAAGACAGCGCGGGATCGACGGAGGGGTAAGTAACAACACTGTGGGGCATACCTGGCACTTGGGGAGGGAGCATATCTGGCAGCATGATGGGGTATATGTGGCAGCATGAGGGGACGTATCTGGCAGCATGAGGGGACATATCTGGCAGCATGAGGGGGCATATGTGGCATCATGAGGGGACATATCTGGCAGCATGAGGGGACATATCTGGCAGCATGAGGGGGCATATCTGGCAGCATGAGGGGGCATATCTGGCAGCATGAGGGGGCATATGTGGCAGCATGAGGGGACATATCTGGCAGCATGAGGGGACATATCTGGCAGCATGAGGGGGCATATCTGGCAGCATGAGGGGGCATATGTGGCATCATGAGGGGACATATCTGGCAGCATGAGGGGACGTATCTGGCAGCATGAGGGGACATATCTGGCAGCATGAGGGGGCATATCTGGCAGCATGAGGGGGCATATGTGGCAGCATGAGGGGACATATCTGGCAGCATGAGGGGGCATATGTGGCAGCATGAGGGGCATATGTGGCAGCATGAGGGGCATATGTGGCAGCATGAGGGTCATATGTGGCAGCATGAGGGACATATGTGGCAGCATGAGGGCATATCTGGCACATCAGGCACTGTGGGGCATATCTGGCACTGGGGGCATATCTGGCAGTGTGGGGGCATATCTGGCAGTGTGGGGGCATATCTGGCAGTGTGGGGACATATCTGGCACTGTGGGGGCATATCTGGCAGTATGAGGGCATATCTGGCAGTATGAGGGCATATCTGGCACTGAGGGCTGTGTACGGCTAGAGCTGCATTTCCCACCCTAGGCTTATACTCGAGTCAATAAGTTTTCCCAGGTTTTTGTGGTAGAATTAGGTGCCTCGGCTTATATTCGGGTCGACTTATACTCGAGTATATACGGTACTTCATTTATTAAAAGAATGAAATTTTGAATGGACCCACCTGGAAGGAAGCATATTTGCAGGAACATTTGCCACGTGTATTGAAACAATATTCAGTGCACTGAGCAAAAAAGAAAAATAATAATAGGCACATGCAGTATTAGTACATGGCCCTCTCTTCCCAGAGGTCTTCCCCATGGTAAAATGCGCTGGGGCTCACCCGGACTCCCTTGGGCTGTAGGTCAGTGATGGAGGCATAACTAGGGTTCTCGGATCACAGGGCAAGATTTCGAATGGTGCCCCTTCCCTTCCCCCCCATAAAAAAGACTAACGAAGTAAAGTATGTGCGAGCTCCAGAAAATGGGTGTGGCCACATACCAGAAGGGGCGTGGTCACTGAATATGGGGCATGACAACGTGACATGCCACCTGTTTCTTGTCACACTGGCAGGGGCGTCAGAACGCTTTTAGGATGGGGGGGGGCGGGGGCAAGATACAGAGGCGTATCTAGGGTAGGGCCAGTGGGGCACGTGCCCTGGGCGCCTTGGCAGGCCCAGGAGAGGGGGGCGCCGGCGGCTGCCAGGGCATCATGCCCCACTCGCCCCCATCAACCCAAAATGTGAGGGGAGGAGAGTGCACCGTCTCTCCCTCCCCTCACCACCGCTGAAAGCCCTAGCAGCGCTGCTGTGTCCGGTCTCCGGCGTTAGCCAATCAGAGCTTGCGGACCGGCTCCTGATTGGCTGCCGGTCCGCGAGCTCTGATTGGCTACCGAACCGGCGCCAGACAGCCGCCGGAGACCTGGAGCGGTGAGGGGAAGGAGAGGCGCTGCGCTCTCCTCCCCTCACATAGATATCAAGCAGTGCGTGACCGGGGGAGGGCACGGTGGGGCATGTATCTGGCACTAAATGGGGCATGTAACTGGCACTGAGTGGGGCATGTAACTGGCACTGAGTGGGGCATGTAACTGGCACTGAGTGGGGCATGTAACTGGCACTGAGTGGGGCATGTAACTGGCACTGAGTGGGGCATGTAACTGGCACTGAGTGGGGCATGTCTCTGGCACTGAGTGGGGCATGTCTCTGGCACTGTGGGGCATGTAACTGGCACTGAGTGGGGCATGTATCTGGCACTGTGGAGTATGTAACTGGCACTGTGGTGCATGTATCTGGCACTGTGGGGCATGTATCTGGCACTGTGGGGCATGTATCTGGCACTGTGGGGCAATGTAACTGGCACTGTGGGGCATGTATCTGTCACTGTGGGGCAATGCAACTGGCACTGTGGTGCATGTATCTGGCACCGTGGGGCATGTAACTGGCACTGTGGGGCAATGTAACTGGCACTGTGGGGCATGTATCTGGCCTATGGGGCAATGTAACTGGCACTGTGGGGCAATGTAACTGGCCCTGTGGGGCAATGTAACTGGCCCTGTGGGGCAATGTATCTGGCCCTGTGGGGCAATGTATCTGGCACTGTGGGGCAATGTTACTGGCACTGTGGGGCAATGTTACTGGCACTGTGGGGCAATGTAACTGGCACTGTGGGGCAATGTAACTGGCACTGTGGGGCAATGTAACTGGCACTGTGGGGCAATGTATCTGGCACTGTGGGGCAATGTATCTGGCACTGTGGGGCAATGTATCTGGCACTGTGGGGCAATGTATCTGGCACTGTGGAGCAATGTATCTGGCACTGTGGAGCAATGTATCTGGCACTGTGGGGCATTGTATCCGGCACTGTGGGGCATTGTATCCGGCACTGTGGGGCAATGTATCCGGCACTGTGGGGCAATGTATCAGGCACTGTGGGGCAATGTAACTGGCACTGTGGGGCAATGTATCTGGCACTGTGGGGCAATGTATCTGGCACTGTGGGGCAATGTATCTGGTACTGTGGGGCATTGTATCTGGCACTGTGGGGCAATGTACCTGGTACTGTGGGCCATTTTCAGTGGCCACACCCCTTCTGGAGCGTGGCCACACCCATTCTGGTGTGTGGCCACACCCATTTTTTCGGCACGCACACATGCTTCTTTTTATGTTTTTTTTTTTTGGGGGGGGCGCCATTTTCCATCTTGCCCTGGGCTCCGAAAACCCTAGCTACGCCTCTGGCAAGATATAATCTCATTTTGGCGCCCCTAAATTGCTGAATCGCTAAAGGCCAGATATACATGAAATACATCGAGAAGGCCAGATCCACACTTAATTCCCACACCCAGAAAAGCATACTATTTTTTTGGCTGCCTCATGTGCAGATGTAGGCACGCTCAACATCACAACATGGATGGCGTGGCACACCATAGACTTCAATGGTGAAATAGCCGGCTGCGACTAGTTGCAGCACCGCATACTGTACAGCTTGCCGCGATGTGTATACCCATGCATATGCATCGCGGCAACGATGAGCGTCGCTACATCTGTAATTAGTGAACAGAACGTCTGATTGTATGATGTCACTTCAGCTCTCCCATGTCACGCTAGTTTCCCACCACGTGCCCCATGTAGCAGGGAGATTAGATCAAGCACAAGCAGTGACCAGTGCATTGCTGGTGTCGAGGTCACTTTTAGTAGTGGCCGTGAGAGTTACAGGGAGGGCGAGGACAGGGATGCTGAGGGGGAGTTACAGTGAGGGTGAGGGCATGGATGCTGACAGGGAGCTAGAAGGAGTGTGAGGAGCACTGAGGGGGCAGCTACATGGAGGGTGAAGGCAGGGGTGCTGAGGGTGGAATTAGAGGGAAGGTGAGTGCAGGGACGCTGACAGGGAGCTACAGGTTAGGTGAGAGCAGGGACGCTGACAGGGGAGTTAGAGGGAGGGTAAGGGCTGGGACCCTAAGGGGGAGTTATAGGAAGGGTGAGAGTAGGGATGCTGAGGGGGGAGTTAGATGGAGGGGGAGTGCACACTGAGAGGGGGAGCTACATGAAGGGTGAAGGCTGGGACGCTGATGGGGAGTTACAGGGAGGTTGAGGGCAGGGACGCTGATGGGGTGTTAAAGGGAGAGTGAAGGCAGGGGCACTGATGGGGGGGAGTTACAGGGAGGTGAGCGCAGGGGCACCGAGGGTGGACTTGCTTTATTAGAATAAATAAAATACTCTAAATCCAAGTGTGGATTAAACATCTATATACAGACTATAAGGTACGGAGAGCCCTCTTAACCCCCCCCCCCCCCGACTGTCGATTACCATATGTTTGGAGTATAAGTAGTGCTTCGTCTCTCCTCGGAGAGTACTCACTGTTGTGATAGTGTGGTCTACCTGGGTGGGCGGCGCATGTCCATTACATTTCTGTGGCACATCTCTTCATGCCGCCAGCGCCGCTGCTGCCTGTGGTAAATGTGATAGACGCTCGCAGCAGTGAGAGCAACAGGCAGGACAGTGCGGCTCCATAAGTAATGAGGCAAAGCAGAGCCGGCCTCAACCAATTTGATTACCTAGGCAAGATTTTGTCTGGTGCCCCCTACCAGGGCCGCTAGTTCTGCCTCTGACCCAGCACCCATCACCCAGCAGCACACCTCATGGCAGCAGCCAGCAACACCCATCACCCCTCACCCACAGCAATGCTCATTTTGGTGTCCAGTACCAGCAAGAGCATTGGCATCCCCCCCCCATATTTTAAATAAGGAAAGTGCCCGCCTACAGGGCACATTCTTGCTGGGAAGGGGCATGTCCATACAGTAGTACCCCTAATTCAAATTATGCCACACAATAATGTAACCTTGTAAAGGTATGGTAGTGGTATATCAAGGGTGACAAAGCAGGACAGAGCAAAAAGCAATAATAATTTCAAGATTCAATGATTTTAAATTAATAAAATGATAAAACAATACATCACTTGACTTCTGTTTTTAGGTGGGATGTCCAAAGCCTTATATTTTCTCACAGATGTCAAATGGTCCCAATATGCGCATACAGGGAAAAAAGTGGACAGTAATGTTTAGGGAATACAGTATCATCATCAGCATAAAATGTGAAGTGCCCAGGACAGCAGTTACCTGAATGTCTCCAGAAGGAGGCTGCGTTGTGTCTCTGGCCTGCAAGGGCTCTGGCGGGCTCCTGGGCCATCACCCACATGAAGGCAGTGGTCTGGCAAGAATTTGGTGGTCATTATAGGTGGGAGGAGGGGAGGATAGGCAGTGGCAAGGCGGCTTATGCAGGACGGTGTAAGGCAGGTGCGTAAGTAAAACATGGTGATTAAAGGGCCACCCGACGTTACAGAGAAAGGGATGAGAGAGGAGAGAAAAAGGGCATCAGGGGGAGAGAGAGAGGAAGGAGGAGAGAGAGAGGGAGGGGAACGAGCGGGTGTGAGAGAGTGTTTCAGGGAGGGAGGGGGAGAGAAAGAGGGGAGCAAGAGAGAGAGTGTCAGGGAGAGAGATTGAGAGAGAGGGAGCGATAATTAGGTACACTACCTAACTACACTACAGCCGCAGGTCTCTAATGGGGGCGGGTACTTTACAACATTAAGCCCTGCCCCCTAAATACACACGAATCGCGGCATGCACTGCCCTACTGGCGGGAGTATTAGTCAGGGTAGGGGCAGATCTGGAAGAACAGGCCAGGCCAGACTTGGTCCTCCCCTACTGCATCCTCTGTGGCTGTGTGCAGCTGCCGAGTTATACAGCCTGCAGCCCCCGTGTGCGTTTCCATGACAGTACCCAGCTCACCACCCCTTCTCCCCGGCTTGCGTGTACTGTATGGAGAGTGGAGGGATGGGTCAGCCCAGACCTGTACTGCGCCACACATTTGATCGGGTCGGGTGGCTGATCCCAGGTGGAGGATTTAGCCTTCCTGGAAGAGCACAGCATCCAATCACGCTGGGGGACGTGGATGGGGAGGGGAAGGGCCCACTCCTCCGGCCGGACAGCATCACCTCCTCTCTCTTTGTGATGGTCAGCGGTGCCAGCGAACTATAATGAGTCAGGCTGACTCATTGTTAGTAACTGGCTGCCGCTGCCCTGCTTAATGCTGCCAGCCTTGGGTTCTTCAATGTGGCTAGATCTGCCCCTGCTGTCTCTGCCGCCGCGGAATCAGAGCTGAGCTGAGAGCTCCGATTACAGTAGGCAGTCAGAGCAGAGTCACTGTCTACCCACAGCTGCACCACACACTGCTACTGTCATGGGAAAGTCGCTTTTCATGCTGCCAGCACCGCTGCTGCCTGTCAGGTCGCAGAGCAGGGAGAGCGTCTCTCCGACCCGACGCCTCCCTGCTTTGCAGACCTTGCTGAGTGGGTAGCGGCGGGTCTGGTTGGACGTTCACTGTCTGCACGGAACGGAGGATGTAATGTGCGGTCTTTCACCTGACTGCACATCACTCCTCCTGTACATGACTGGCGCCTCTCTATGTTTCAGGGGGAGGGAAAGCTGCCCCCTTGCCCCCGCCAGTTCCAACGCCTCTGCACACTGGGAACATTCTTTTCAATTCCACATGCACCTTACCTATATGATGGTTTCTCACAATGTGGAACCTCTGAAGAAATATATCCTCTAAGGAAGACGGCGTTCTTCAGTCAGTATTCACTATTCATGTAGAATATCACATTGTCAAGAAGATGCCTGTTTGTGTAGGGATATTAAAATTTCAGCATCATACAACAGCAGTTCAACCAGACTCATGCCACCTGTGTGACCTTCTACCCCCTGCGTCTCCCAGCCGCACCATCTCCTCCCCTGCATCTCAGCCACACCATCATCTCCCCCCCGTGTCATCTATCAGTCACACCATCACCTCCCCCTGCTACGTCTCTCAGCACACCATCACTTCCTACAACGTCTCTCAGCACACCATCACCTACCCCTGCAATGTCTCCCAGCACATCATCACCTACCGCCTGCCTCGACTCTCAGCCCACCATCATCTACCCCCTTCGTCATCTCTCAGCACACCATCATTTACCCCCTGCATTGTCTTTCAGCACACCATAATCTACCCCCTGCATCATCTCTTTACACACCATAATCTACCCCCTGCGTCGTCTATCTCTGAACACCATCATCTCCCACCCAGCGTCATCTCTCAGTACTAGTGAAGGTTGCCAATAGCAAACCGCAGATATTGCTGATGCGATATGGCAATAGGCATATGCAGGTAAGCATCTTGTATATCCAGGGATACCATATAGTCTCCGGGTCCATGGCCAGTACAATTGAGCGCAATGTTTCCATATGGAACTTGGACACTCTCACAAACTTGTTCAGTGATTTGAGATTGAGAATAAGCCGGAAAGACCCATCAGTTTTCTGGACTAGAAACAGTAGCATCCTCTGCCAGGAGAGAACGTACAACCATCAGTAGAACTTGCGCCTTTAAGAGATCGGAAGGGATAACAGATGTGCAGAACTGGCAAGGGGGACGTCTCTGGAAAGAGACTGCGTACCCATGAGAGACAACTTTTCGCACCCATGCGTCTGAAGTAGTCATTAACCAGACCTGGATGAATCGTAGAAGTCGGCCCCCCACCCTGGGATCTGATAGTCAGTTATCTACCTTTTAACATTAGCTATATACTAATACCGTGTAGCCGTAATGGCCGCTAAACCACGTGCACGTGATGCGCTCTCCGTACGCTATTTGCGTATGAAGGCCTCGCACGTGGTACGCAAATTACGTACACACGCTACGCTGGGTGTACGGAATACACACAGTGAGCGTACACACAGACAGCAACCTTTATAAACTTTAAACACAGAATATGTTCACACTGTATACCTTGGTACTGTAACACTGTAATAATGTACTGCTTATAGACCTTCTTAACCTTGTTAATATAAAAGCTGCTTGAGCGATTGAGACCCTCAGCAATGTAATAAACACACAATACCTTGCTAAGGTTCCAAAACCTTTACTAACGAGATTTAGTTATGCAAAAAGGGAAAATACAGTTAACATCTTACACACTACAGGCTAACATCAATATCTAACAGAATAACTACACATATACAATATACAACAGTTTAACAATAACAGAGAGAGAGAGTATGGCAAATACAAACAGAGAACAAGTTGGTTACAGAGAAAAACTTACACACTGGGGAATGATCGCTGCGCAGTCCTGGTCACCAGCTCCATAGTTAGTCAGTGATGAAAACCTTTTGTGGAGAGTAGACTAAGCTGGCCCAAACTGGCTGTTCCTTATATACACTGCATACAGTACACTACAAAGGGACCTATATCTCATTGTTCATTGGACACAGGAATCTGTCTTCACATTACAACAAAAGGTCATAGGTTTGTTTGAACAGGTGGGCTGTGACTATTCCAGACTGCTCAGGTGGGAGGGAATCTCAGGATTCCTACCATATGGACAATGAACCGCAAAATACAGTAAATGTCCAGAAACTATTTATAGACATAACTATACGCAGGAGCAATTAATCTCTACCTAACCAGCACCGGATTGTTTCTAATAAAATACTCTACCGTTGCATACCAAACACCACTGCTCAAAACCTGTCTGACCCTTCGTATCATGTAAAGAGGGATTTCTCTGTCCATAAACCAGTTACACTAAACAAACTTATTGATATTATTAAGGAGACCATAACCTACAAAATGCACTATTTGGATTAACTATGTGACAATTGAGTCGCCCGCCAGACGCACACAAACTCTACCGTAAATGCACATACCACGCGCTTGAGCGCATGTCCGTGGAGGCGCCGTCACGCAACTGCGAATATGCGCACGCACGGGAGAGAATGTGCACGTGCAGCGGGCAAGCGCATGGGGTTAGTACAAGGCATGAGAATAACGATATTTTTCGACTTTGACAGTCCACCCTTTGGCAGTCACCAATAACTGCCACTTCCTAAACAAACCAGAAAAATATATGTCATCATGTAAACACCTTTTTATGATTGGGTAAGGGGAGGAGAGGAGAAGGTGGGAAAAGTATGACCTAGTGAGATAGTAAAAGCATGTGTGTATGAAATCCATGTTTGAGGGGTCATGTATCATCGTGCCGTACGTGTTTTAAACAAAGCTTCGAGGTATTGCGAAGTATACATTTGAATCCTTCTTATCCCGTATCAAGGGTCTGTGGATGGGCTGTCAAACTCTACCGAGCTCTTTTCGGCTTTTGGTTGCAACAAATGGAGGAGCACATTTAGTTGATGACACATGAATGGGGGAAACATGTGAATGCTGATATATGTGTCTATATTCCCTGTCGACTATGTGTGTCATTACCTGAGGGTTGTAGGGGTGAAGGTAAGAAACAACGTTATAAATGCAGTCATAAAACTATGTGAGTTTTAATATGCATTCGCCGATTGAGGTCTTGTCTGATGTCTTGTCTTGATGTACATGTTGTCTGATGTCTCTCGGTGCTTTTGCTATAAATGGCGACAAAAGCTTTTCTAATGTCCATAAAATTACAGTCTCTAAAGTATTTGGGCTTTCGTAAAAAGTTAAAGTCACTAGGGATATTGGGGGTCTGTGGCACAGTTCATCAATGGTCTGTATAAAAGAGGTTGTCAAATTCTTCTTCCAAGCAGATGTCTTTGTACCTTGGAGGAAAACAAAGGAGAAACGGGTGAAAGAAACGGACCGTGGAATCACATTTTCATCACAACATTGTCTCAATCGTTGGGTCATAAATCAAATTAGTTGTTGTTATTACAGTGTCCTCGCTCCTCAGACTCATCACTCTGGTACTACCTTTACACTTCGTTAAAGTCCGAACGCATCTAAATATCAGGCCAACCAATATGACGACTCCCAGAATACACAAGAGAAATTTCCCTACGTCCATTATAATACCTTGGGTCCATTCTCCTAAACCAGAGAACCAATTTCGTGGGTTCAACCATGACACCCAACTGGTCAGCTCATTACCCACAGCAGCGAGTGTGAGATTGTGTTTCCTTCGAAACTCCCACTTTAATTGCAAAATGTCATCCATCTTTTTGTCTATGACCTCGGCCGGGTCCTCAGTGCTGTTTGTGATATACGTGCAGCACTTTATTCCATATTGAGTTGCTAGGGTAACACAATACCCGCCTGTCACAGCTGTGAGGTAATTGAGAATCATCCTATGCTGAACCAGTTCTGTTTTGTAGGCTTGTAACTCTCTCCCAGTATACCTGAATGTGTCGTCATACATTTCGGTGATATTGTCTAACAAATTTGCTAGCGCAGATATATATCTATAGTTTAACACTCCTCTGGCGGTACGAGTGATATCTAACGCGAGTAGGACTTGAATCCCGGTGGATTCATGGATCAGGTCAGAGGCCGGATGCTCTGTTCTTTCTATCAGGTGCCGTTTAACGACGTGCTCGTAATGAGTGTGAGTATAAGGAGCTTGGGCACTGCGGTGAATGTCTTTCATTTTTATATGGGATACAGTCATTACTTCAGGCAGTACTTTTCCAATGTAACACAATCCCTCTGAGTTTGGGGCAAGGAACCTATACGCCTTTCTCCCACATATGAAATATGAATCATCGGGGAGAACATATGGGACGGAGTGTGACACTACCATGTTACAAATTTTCCATGTGAAATCTCCTAACCCTAACTCTCCCATCTGTCTAGTACACGTATCAGTTTGTACGATATGTGCACAGTAACCTGGTGATACTTCTCCAACTCGCATGGTCCTACCTCCCAGAGTATACCCACACCGGAAAAACCTTCCATTGTCGGCTATCTGACGTATAAGTTCTGTGTCTATGGGCATTCTATCGGCTCTATATGAAAATGTCACGGTTTGATTACTCCATGACACTTCCCAATTTCCCAGCTTTCGGGGATTGGAAATGTTAAAGCATACTAAGGACCTATCCACGTGATATTGGTGGAGCTTCAAACTAGGAGGACTAGAGATATTAAACCTCTTGTCCACCGGCCTCCCACCACTTAACTCAAGTACCTCTCCTACAGTTAAAGGGAATGGTACTAGTCCTGATTTGCTATGACCTTGAGGTACTTGAGAGCATACCCAACAGTCTGTCTGGTTTAACACTTTACCCACTAAGGAGTGGTAGTCACTCAATGGATGTCGGTCCATGTGGACATTAAAACTGGACTGACATTTCTTGATGCACCCATCCTCAACTATATTGTCACAATGCCTACAGATGCAGTTCTCTTCAGCTAACAATCCTTCACAATTCCTTCTATTGTCAATGCTACCAGATCGTTTTCTGATACTCGCCTTTACTCGGTGGTTTTGTTGCTCTTGGAAAACTACGCCCCCATCCTGGTCATCAGAACCCATTCCAGATCCTTTCTCGACCTCCATGGTACTCTCAACGAAACAGACTGCTCTGGTCAACAACATGGTCAACCGGAAAATCCGGATCACAGTCTCTTGGGGCAAGTCCATCTTACAGGAGGAAAAGGAGAAATTTGTAATGGGGGTACAAAAAATAATTTGAGGGGAAAGAAAAATGTTACGATGCTTTTGTCTTGTTGTTCTTCTTGCTCTGTCGTCATCTCAAAGGTGCTGTCTCTCAGTCTTCCAAACGAACATTCTGGTGATACAATATTCCTTCCAAATCTGCGATCTTTCTGTAAGGAGCAAAAATCTTGCATTACCATTTGTCTAACTGATGTGTGACATACCATCTGTAAAGCATGAAAACATGAGGAAAAAAAAACAAAAGAGAGAGAGAGAACAATTCATATATATGTTACATAAAACAACAACAAATAAAAACATTGTCAGATCTTCCGTTCACCATCAGGCTGTCACACCAACACATCCATTGGTATCTTTGCGCAGTCTCCCCCACCAGTATTTCCACACTTCACCCTTTTGTGCCTGGCCAGGACACACCGATGTCGGTAGGTCACACTGGGGTTAGATAGACTTCTGCAAAGACCAAGTAGCTATGTGATGTTTGAGTTCTGCCGATGAACGTCAGAGATGGGGAGAAAGAAACATTTACAGATAAATTACAAAGTTTACCCGTCCGTTCCTGTGTCTACACGGAACTGACCTCCCAATATCATTAACTGTAACCTCAGGTTTGCTACCAGGCCTAATGATCAACTTTCCTGACTGCATATTACAGGTGCGGCCCAAAATTCTTCTTATGTGATCCCTGATTACAATTTCGTGTATCATGACTTTGCTCATGTTTTTTTTTTGTCTAGGGGGTTGATATACCTTTTGTGGATCTTTAAACCTACAACTTCGTGCAAAATGACCTTCCTTCTGGCAATTATAACATCTTATCACCTTTGACTTACCCACAGGGATCTGAGGCTTCTTACCTCCCTGTGCTTCCCTGTTTCTTTGGATATCATGGTCATGTCGTTGTCTAGGGGGTTGATATGACTTTTGTATATTTCTTGATCTACAATCTCTTGCAAAATGTCCCTCTTTGTGACAATGATAACAAACTATCACATTTGAATTTCTCACAGGGGTTTGGGGCTAAAGCTGGTGTGGCTTCGTTGTCAGGGCTTGTCTACTGATTGTCATTTGCTTACTGCCCTGTGACTCCAGGTGTCTTTTGATGTTCCATTCAATTATAACATCATCTTGTGTTGGTTCTACAATATGAGATACATTTGTTTGTGCGTGATATATAACACTGTACGTACCTGTGGACACGACCTCACCTGACCCTCCGTAAGGGGGTTTGACTACTGCCTTTACCTATTTGGTCGCGTCCACCTGGATGTCTTGTATGATGGCTGCTGGAAATGGTGCCGACCTCGTGCTGGGCTCACTTTCTTGCCTGTAATCCTGAGGGAAGTTTAACATGGAGTGCAACTTGCACGGGTTAACAGTTGTACATTTAACAGTTTTACTTTTATCATTGTTACATTCGTTACAATTATTCTTATCATCTATACAGTTACTAAGTGCATGTTTATCATACCCCAGTGTGCCATTCTCTGTAACCACTCTCTCTCTTGTTGCCATATTTTTCTTACCAAAGTGAGAGTCAGCTGTGTAAGCTAATTCCCTTTGTATCTCACCTTCCTGTTGCCATATTTGTAAACAATCATAATGTTTAATTCGTTGCTTCCCGGATTTTATGAGACAGATCCTTCGCCTTAAATTATGCAATACCTCTGAGTCAAAACTACCTATCCCAGGAAATGGTGCTTTATTCCCCACAGTCATTCGTGTCCATTCATCACAAAAGGTCTCAGTGTGGGGACCATACTTCCCCCACATTACTAACCGAGCAGACCCTCGGGGTCTGCAAGCCTCTTCAGTCTGAACCCTGACTGCTAAACGTCCCTGTGTTGTGCACTTGGCTTCCATTGTGGACCTTTTTAACACAGAAAAAAACTTCCTAAAATGCACCAAACACAGAAGTCTACAGTGGAAGTTTTCCAAGCTCTTCCACTAGCTTTTTCTGCTCCGAGTACAACGAATCCGCCCCTTTTAGCAGACCCACGTAATCGTTGCAGGCCCTACCAGCGAAAATTCCTTACCTTTATATTTTACACAAATCACGCCTGCATGTGCTCCCTACAACACGCATGAGGGCAATTTAAATATACGACCTCATATCACGTTGCGTTATTGGTCACACATACAACCGTGCGGTCCAATCGTACCACTTATAGACACTTGTTGCCTATAAATGGTAGGATCATTGGAGTCTCCCTACTGTGCTCCAGAACAGCCGGAGTGTAATACCACAAAATTATCACACTTCGTCGCACGTGTTCACCAAGACCGTGCACGCACGTTTTCACCTAGACTGTGCTCATCACGTATTCACCTAGACCGTGATTTACCAAGACTTCACCAAGATTTACTTCACCAAGATTTCACCAAGCACGTTTTCACCTAGACCGTGCTCATCACGTATTCACCTAGACCGTGATTCACCAAGACTTCACTAAGATTTACTTCACCAAGATTTCACCAAGACTTCACCAAGAGGAGTTCAATACACTCATACCGTTTTCAACCCACTATCATTCCATAGTTTTCTGATCAGAAAAAAAAAAAATCATTTCCCGTAATCTGATAGCTCTCCCCAGAGGCATTACAGTAAAGTAAGGTATTTAAACTAAATTTTGGAAACTGAAATCAATTTGTGCTATTATCGCGTTGCTTCCGTATCGCCTACTAAAACAATACTATTGTGTGATTTGTATTATGTGGGCGTACCCATACGCTCCGTTGCGTAATATACGCTACGTGTGTAAGCCCTTGCGTCGCGTACGCTTGTCCCGCCCTTTGTTAGGGACACGTGTACACAGGCCAGACACGTCCACAAAAATACAACTAACACGTTTATATCAATGTAAATGATCTTTAACTGTAATCATCTACCGAACACCACACAGATCTTTCCTTGTATCTTTAGGCAAAGCCGTGTGCGTGTTTTACAAATTACTCCTTTACGTATTATTTTTACTTTTAACTACCAATAGCAACAAATCTTTCTCAGCACGTTATCAATGATACATGGCAAACAGGAAAGTGAGATATGTGAAAATACACAGGTGAAAATGCAATTCTAAATTAATCTAATGACATACATTAATGTAAGCACGCACATATAGATATTACATCTATGAGACCCTATTTAGTGCTTCTAATTTGCATATGAATGTGCTTTTTAACCATCTGTGAAGGCGATTTCTTTCACTGCTGGGAGAGAAAAAAAACAAAACCCGGTTACACAGGTTCATTTGCATTTCAATGGCCCATCTCACAAGTAGCAGAGTTAAACAGGCTCTTGAAGGGAGGAAAAAGAGAAAAAAAAAAACCCACAACTTTGTTTTATTTGTGTATTTCCTAAATCAAATATTCATTTTACTATTAACTTATATTAAACTCTATCTGAACCACTTATGATTGACTATGATATGGATCAAATAAATGCATTAAAAACTCATTAAATGATGATTTCTTTTTGACAATGGATGGCTGATTATTTCCCGAGTTAACTGAAAATCAGCCATTCAGAGAATTTTTTTTTTGACTTTCCCAAAATGGCCGCTGCTCCTCCCCCTTCCATATCCATGAGGTTTACACAAAATGGAGGACAGACCATGCGGCTTCTTTTGTCACAAAGAAAATCATCATTCCAGCCCCTTAAGTTATTCTAGGCCTGAGCTAAAAATAAAACTATCAAGCCATGCAGAGCGACCAAAAATACTTTTAAACCTATTTAAACAGACAAGCAATCCAATCTGCGTGTGCAGTTGGCACCAAATAGAAATAAAAACCAGATTTAAAAAGACAATAGCTTAATGTTCCTACCTTCTTCGGATTCCACCAGCATCCCTACAAACCAAAAGAATCAGACGCAGACTCTTATCTGATCAGCACTACAAGATACTACCTTTCCCCTTTTGCTGATCGATAAAGTCTGCGCGTTTTCGCCTGACTGCGGATATGAGGTGGACCGGACTTGAGCCCCCAATTGATAGTCAGTTATCTACCTTTTAACATTAGCTATATACTAATACCGTGTAGCCGTAATGGCCGCTAAACCACGTGCACGTGATACGCTCTCCGTACGCTATTTGCGTATGAAGGCCTCGCACGTGGTACGCAAATTACGTACACACGCTACGCTGGGTGTACGGAATACACACAGTGAGCGTACACACAGACAGCAACCTTTATAAACTTTAAACACAGAATATGTTCACACTGTATACCTTGGTACTGTAACACTGTAATAATGTACTGCTTATAGACCTTCTTAACCTTGTTAATATAAAAGCTGCTTGAGCGATTGAGACGCTCCATATACCCTCAGCAATGTAATAAACACACAATACCTTGCTAAGGTTCCAAAACCTTTACTAACGAGATTTAGTTATGCAAAAAGGGAAAATACAGTTAACATCTTACACACTACAGGCTAACATCAATATCTAACAGAATAACTACACATATACAATATACAACAGTTTAACAATAACAGAGAGAGAGAGAGAGAGAGTATGGCAAATACAAACAGAGAACAAGTTGGTTACAGAGAAAAACTTACACACTGGGGAATGATCGCTGCGCAGTCCTGGTCACCAGCTCCATAGTTAGTCAGTGATGAAAACCTTTTGTGGAGAGTAGACTGAGCTGGCCCAAACTGGCTGTTCCTTATATACACTGCATACAGTACACTACAAAGGGACCTATATCTCATTGTTCGTTGGACACAGGAATCTGTCTTCACATTACAACAAAAGGTCATAGGTTTGTTTGAACAGGTGGGCTGTGACTATTCCAGACTGCTCAGGTGGGAGGGAATCTCAGGATTCCTACCACATGGACAATGAACCGCAAAATACAGTAAATGTCCAGAAACTATTTATAGACATAACTATACGCAGGAGCAATTAATCTCTACCTAACCAGCACCGGATTGTTTCTAATAAAATACTCTACCGTTGCATACCAAACACCACTGCTCAAAACCTGTCTGACCCTTCGTATCATGTAAAGAGGGATTTCTCTGTCCATAAACCAGTTACACTAAACAAACTTATTGATATTATTAAGGAGACCATAACCTACAAAATGCACTATTTGGATTAACTATGTGACAATTGAGTTGCCCGCCAGACGCACACAAACTCTACCGTAAATGCACATACCACGCGCTTGAGCGCATGTCCGTGGAGGCGCCGTCACGCAACTGCGAATATGCGCACGCACGGGAGAGAATGTGCACGTGCAGCGGGCAAGCGCATGGGGTTAGTACAAGGCATGAGAATAACGATATTTTCGACTTTGACAGATCCCCCAGGGGGAGGCCTGTCCTGTCAAGCAGCAGGCTTGTCTTGAAAAGCAGGCTGACGAGCAGCCCAGAATAGTTAGGCCTTGGGTTTAATGGTTGTTGGGAGCACGAGACAATCTCGGGTATGCCTGACCTTCGCTTTCCCTTAAGGCCGAAAGCAGGGAAAAGTGGTACCTTTTGCCTTCTGTGCAGAAGGAGTAGCATTTGGGAGAAAGCCAGTCATATTAGCCGCCGATTCAGACCCAATTTTTAATTAGGTCTTCCCCAAATAAGATGTCCCCAGTAAAAGGGGAATATCTCCAAGGACTTTTGGAGTCCAGGTCCACCATCCCATGACCTCAACCACAGTATAGGGCGAGCCAGGGCAGACGTATTCGACACCTTGGCAGCCAACACACCCGCCTCAGGGGACGCCTCCTGGTGTAGAAAAGGTGGCGGTGGTATCGTGAGCCAGGTAATGTCTGACATTGTTAGATATATCCTCAGGCAGCTCTTCCTCTTATGCCTTATCCAGTTATCAATCTATTTTGCAGACCCAGGAGGACGCATTCGTGGTCTTTGTACAACACCCATAAGGGAGTAATAGACTTCAGGCATCCCTCCACACACTTACCTGTCGGTTCCTACAGTGAGGGGACAGTGGTGAGAGGCAGGGTAGATGACACCCGATGGGTGACACATGAGTTCACTATCAGCGAATTAGTTATATAACTCTGCAGGGGGAGGATATTGAGCTAATTCCCGTTGTAGACAGGGGGAATGTCTTCCCTGGATTAGACCAGGGGTCTTGTCTGATGTACACTTAATGGTCAGATTGTGGTAACAAAGTTTTAATTACCTTCCGACGTGTGAACATACAGTATCAGTTTGCTTAACTACAGTAGGGGAATTCTCTTATCAGTGATTTGTAGGATTTGCTTCCCAGTAACCACAAGGGCAGTGGTATCATTTAGAATGGAACACCTAATATAGGGACTGACAGGACAGCACGATCCCCCTCTCTTCAGATTAAGGGGGTCATTCTGACCTGATTGTACGCTAGCTTTTTTTTGCAGCGCTGTGATCAGGTCAAAACTCGGCAAAACTGCGCATGCGTATGCACCGCAATGCGCAGGCATGTCGTATGGGTACAAAACGGATCGGTGCTGGGTGATGGATTTAACGAAGAATCCATTCGCACAGCCGATAGCAAGAAGATTGACAGGAAGAAGGCATTTATGGGTGTCAACTGACCGTTTTCAGGGAGTGGTTGGAAAAACGCAGGCGTGTCCAAGCGTTTGCAGGGCGGGTGTCTGACGTCAATTCTGGGATCGGACAAGCTGAACTGATCGCAGCGACTAAGTTCAGACCTACTCAGAAACTGCACAAACTTTTTTGTACCGCTCAGTTTCAAAAGTGTTCGCATACTTGCAAAGTGAAAAAACACTCCCTCATAGGCGGCGACTATCTGATCGCAGCGCTGCAAAAAATAGCTAGCATGCAATCAGGTCGGAATGACCCCCAAAATATCAGAGAGATTATTGGATAGGGAGGAGGAAGCAGCCTGCTCAGATGACCTAGAGACACGACCTGGAATAGGGTTTTGCCTGACCAAGGAATGAGTCATACGCTACAACCTGTGAGGCAAAGTTTTCTCGCCCAAAACAGAGTAACCATGGGAACATCAGTGACTGTAATGTTACAGGTGGTCCCATAGGGGGCATAAAGCGTTCAACTAGAGAACCCAGTAGGTTTGAGAGCGCAACCAGGGTTGGCTCCTGATTGATTACAGGAGCTGCGGACTGACTGGGAGATGTATGAGACATAGGGGGTCATTCCGAGTTGTTCGCTCGTTGCCGATTTTCGCAATGGAGCGATTAAGGCAAAAATGCGCATGCTTTAGCACAAAACTTAGTAGATTTACTTATGTCCGAACGAAGAATTTTCATTGTTGAAGTGATCGGAGTGTGATTGACAGGAAGTGGGTGTTTCTGGGCGGAAACTGACCGTTTTCTGGGAGTGTGCGGAAAAACGCAGGCATGCCAAGATAAAACGCAGGAGTGTCTGGAGAAACGGGGGAGTGGCTTGCCGAACGCAGGGCGTGTGACGTTAAACCAGGAACTAAACGGGCTGAGCTGATCGCAGTGTAGGAGTAAGTCTCGAGCTACTCAGAAACTGCTAAGAATTATTTAATCGCAATTCTGCTACTCTTTTGTTCGCTATTCTGCTAAGCTAAGATACAGTCCCAGAGCGTGGCGGCCTAGCGTGTGCAATGCTGCTAAAAGTAGCTAGCAAGCGAAGAACTCGGAATGACTCCCATAGTACACAGACCATCACAAAAAACTTCCCCCTCAGGTAAATCCATTGCAACTGCTCTGCATGATGCAGGAGTGTCCCCAGATTTACTGCCCTACATAGTAAACATTATACACAAATGCAACAGAGAGCGGTTTAGTACGATGAAGCCAGACAGAGTACAATACCTGCAAATAAATCCGTTAGCATGTGACTGAGGGGGTCATTCTGAACTGGTTGCACGCAGGCTATTTTTAGCACTGCTGCGACCAGGTAATCGCCCCCTACAGGGGCAGGGGTTAGGGCTGTGCAGGGCTGCAATCGGTTGTGCAGAGAGCTGCACAAACAAAAAGTTTGTGCAGTCTCTGCACAGCTCTGGAGTTACTCACCCGCTGCGATGATCTGGCATTGACCTGACGTCAGGAACCCTCCTCTTCAACGGCCGACCACGCCTGCATTTTTCCAGACTCTCCTCAGAAATGGTGAGTTGCCGCCCAGGTCCGCCTTCGTCCTGTTAATCTTCTTGCGTTCGCCGCTGCGAACGCTTTCTTCGGTTCCCTCGTCGCTGCCTGGCGATGGCTGTCGCCGGGCAACAGCGCGCCTGTGCAATGAAGCCCGCATGCATTCACAATTCCGACCCGTCTGCACGGCTGCAAAAAGTTGCAGCGTGCGAACGGGTCGGAATGACCCCCTGAGTACCCAGTACACACCATCCTGCGAATAAATCCAGTATTATACGACTGAGTACACAGTAGAATACACGTAATGGGTGTATTCTATATATTGACCCTGATGCACCTAGTCTCCTAGGGTACAGTATACAGTGATAGATATAATAGGATTTTAATACCTACTGGTAAATCCTTTTCTCTTAGTCCGTAGAGGATGCTGGGGACTCCGTAAGGACCATGGGGGTATAGACGGGATCCGCAGGAGACATGGGCACACTATAAGACTTTGAATGGGTGTGAACTGGCTCCTCCCTCTATGCCCCTCCTCCAGACCTCAGTTAGAAAACTGTGCCCAGGGAGACAGACATTTCGAGGAAAGAATTTATTGTTTAAACACGGTGCCAGCTCACACCACGAACATACCGCAGAACGTGGCATTCAACAGAATACCAGCCAACGGCATGAAAAATACACAGCCACATGCTGAGAGAATAAGTAACACAACCAGTGTGTCAACACAATCAATAATAAGACATCGCCTGCCATAACATGCACAACATCAGCAACAGCCTGACAGAAAAGAAACACCACTAGAGTGTAACCATAACCAATAACTGCAGACACAGTATGCACTGGGACGGGCGCCCAGCATCCTCTACGGACTAAGAGAAAAGGATTTACCGGTAGGTATTAAAATCCTATTTTCTCCTATGTCCTAGAGGATGCTGGGGACTCCGTAAGGACCATGGGGTTTATACCAAAGCTCCAGACCGGGCGGGAGAGTGCGGACGACTCTGCAGCACCGATTGAGCAACATGAGGTCCCCATCAGCCAGGGTATCAAACTTGTAGAGCTTAGCAAAAGTGTTTGAACCCGACCAAGTATCCGTTCGGCAAAGTTGAATCGCCGAGACTCCTCGGGCATCCGCCCAAGAAAAGCCCACCTTCCTAGTAGAATGGGTCACCAACGAATTCAGTAACGGCTATCCAGCCGTAGAACGAGCACACAGAATCGGATCACAGATCTAGCGTGTAACCGACTGCAGAGACGCAGACGCCCCAATCACGCTGGGAGCATACTGGACAAACAGAGCCTCTGTTTCCGCAATCTGAACCAAATTGGCAACATAAATATTCAAAGCTCTGACTACATCGAGAGACCTTGAATCAGCTTAAATAACCACAGGCATCAAATAGGCTGGTTTCTGCGAAACACCTAAACCACTGTTGGCAGAACTATCATTCGAGTTCTCAATTTCGCTCTATCCACTTGGAAGAGCAAACAGGGGCTCTTGTGAGACCCAGCCGCTACTTCCGACACCTGCGGTGCGGACGCCAAAGCCAAAAGCATGACCACTCTCCAAGAGAGAAATTTTAACACAACCTTTCAGAAAGGTTCCAATCATTGAGACACAAGAAAACTCAACATCACGTCAAGGTCCCACGGTGCCAATGGGGGCACAAATGGAGGTTGGATGTGCAGTACTCCTTCCACGAAGGTCCGAACTTCCGGACGGGTCGCCAATTCTTTCTTGAAATAAACTTTATAAGGCCAAAACCGCTCTTGAATGGAGCCTAACTTTAGGCCTGCACCCACACTTGCTTGCAAAGAATGGAGAAGAACGACCCAGCTGAAGCTTCCGTAGTAGCCTTCTTGGATTCACAAAAAAGGTAAAGAGGTGGATGTAATCTTTTTAGATTTTGCCAAAGCATTCGACATTGTACCACACATGAGACTTATCTACAAGCTACAAGAATCAGGGCTAGGAAGCACAATATGCACTTGGGTCAAAAACTGGGTAGATAATAGGGAGCAGCGCGTTGTGGTTAATGGATCTTTTTCAACTTGGACTGAAGTGCTAAGTGGTGTGCCGCAAGGCTCAGTATTAGGACCGCTATTGTTCAATATTTTCATTAACGACCTAACAGAAGGTCTAGAGAACATGGTGTCAATTTTTGCAGATGATACCAAATTGTGTAAAGTTATAAATGCGGAGGGGGATGCTGAGTCGCTTCAGAACGACTTAGTTAAATTAGAAGCTTGGGCAGCAAAATGGAGAATGTGCTTCAATACTGACAAGTGCAAGGTAATGCACTGTGGTAACAAGAACAAAAATAACACCTACCTACTAAATGGGGTAAAATTAGGGGATTCTGTACTGGAAAAGGACTTGGGTGTCCTCATAGATAGCAAACTAAGCAGTAGTACCCAAAGTAGGACTGCAGCAAAGAAGGCTAATAAGATATTAGCATGCATAAAACGGGGAATTGATGCTAGGGACGAGAGTATTATACTCCCATTATATAAATCACTTGTGAGGCCACACCTTGAATACTGTGTACAATTCTGGGCACCTTACTACAAAAAGGATATCCTGGAGCTAGAAAAGGTTCAAAGGCGGGCGACCAAACTAATTAAGGGTATGGAGATGCTGGAATACGAGGAAAGGCTTGCAAGACTAGGCATGTTTACACTGGAAAAGAGGAGATTAAGAGGGGACATGATCAACATTTACAAATATATAAGGGGACATTATACAGATCTTGCGCAGGACCTGTTTTTGGTTAGATCAACACAGAGAACTCGTGGACACTTGCTCAGGTTAGAGGAGAGGAGATTCCGCACAATACGGCGTAAAGGCTTTTTTACGGTAAGGACGATACGTGTTTGGAATTCCCTGCCTGAGGGAGTTGTAATGGCGGACTCAGTCAACACCTTTAAGAATGGGTTAGATAAATTCCTAATGGATAAGGATATCCAGGGTTACCGGGCATAGTCACGCACTATGGTTATTATAAAAAAGAGGGGTAAAACGTAACGGCAGTCATCAACTTCAGTCAAAATTTTCTACAAAATAATCGTGCATAGGAGACCACAAATAGGTTGAACTCAATGGAAAATTGTCTTTTTTCATTCTTAGATACTATGTTAGATACTATGTTACACCAAGACACATAATTTCTCCAAACACGGTGGTAAGGCTTTGCCGTTACTTCTGTTCTAGCCTGAAGAAAAGTGGAAATGACTTCACTGGGAATACCCTTTCTGGCTAGGATATGGCGTTCAACCGCCACTCCGCCAAATGCAGCCGCGGTAAGTCTTGATACACGCCCGGATCTTGCTGTAACAGTTCCTCATGTAGAGGAATAGGCCAGGGATCTTCTATGAGTAAATCTTGAAGAACTGGACACCAAGCCCTCCATGTTCAGACTGGAACAATGAGGATCGCCTGAACCTTTGTTCGTCTTACGTTTATCACCTTCGGAAGAGTGAAAACGGAGGGAACACATAGACCGACTGAAAACACCCAAGGTGTCCCGAAGACGTCCACTGCTATAGCTTGAGTGTCCCCTGACCTGGAACAATATCCCTGAGATCTCTCGTTAAGGCGAGACGCCAACATGTCCAATTGAGGCACTCCTCAAAGACTTGTCGCTTCAGTGAAAACTTCTCGATGACGACTGTATTTGTCCTGGATGGAGATCGCATCTGCAGAGGAATCTATTTCTCCGTCGTTCACATCCGGAACGAAAACTGCTAATATAGCGTTTACCAGTCCTTTCACCCAGCGGAAAACTTTTACGGCATCTGCCATTGCCACTTTGCTCCTTGTTCCACCCTAGCGGCTTACTTACACCACTGCTTTCAAGTCGTACGACAGAATTAACACGGGCAGATCACTAAGCATATGTTCACTGAAAATAGCTCTTAATCCAAGAAAGCTTATTGCAGACAAGCTTCCCAGCTTAACCTTTTCCTCTGGAAATACTTCCCTTGCAAGGACAGCTCCCCAGTCTCGGAGATCTGCATGCATGAACATCAGGAACTCCACCTGGATTCCGCACCTTCGTCCCTCTAGGAGGGGAGAACTGAGCAGACACCACAGGAGCGATATCCTGGCCATTAGGATTATATTCTGGCGCATGTGCAGGTGAGACCCGGACCACATTTCCAACTGGCCCCTGTCAAAGTCGAAAAATATTGCAGTACATACATTATGTACAAACTACACACAGATGGCCTCCGTGCGCGTATTTGCTCTGCCATGCGTGCGCATATTCGCAATTTGCGTATGGTCGCTCCCGCTGACCTGCGTATCAGCACGTGGTATGAGTATTTACGGTAGAGTTTGTGAACGCATGGAAAAGCCATCAAAACACATTACATATTTAATCCAAATAGTGCACATTTTACACATAGCCTCCCTGCATCACAGCAGCAAGTTACAGCAGTTTAAATGGTTTCAGAACAAAGGGATTCACCTTTACAGGATAGGAGGGGACAGAACAAGGTTATAAGGTGGTGTTTGGTATCCAGCTGTAGGGTATTTTAAGGGTAATATTCCGGTGTTGATTTGAGGAAGATCGCATGTTCCTGCGGATAGTTATGTGCAGGAGCAGAATATAAATATAAACTGTATTTACTGTACATTATGTATGCGGCAGGAATCCAGAGGAGACCACCCACAAGAGCAGTTGGAACAGACATCGCCCACCTATTCAAACCGACCTATGACCTCTCCTGTACTCTAAATGACCATCCCTGTGTCCAATGGACAAAGAGATTACAGTACCCATTGTGTTAAGTTTTGGAAGAATTGTATAAAGAGAGCCTGCTGCAGGCCTGGTCTGACACAAGACTCACAAAGTTATCTATCAGATGACCGAGGACCAGATCTGGGTAGCGCGGCGAATCCACTCACGTATGTACCATTGATTGTAGCCATTATTCTGTTGTATTGTATTGTTTGTATTGTAACCCCCTTTCAGCAATAATACGCTGTG
This sequence comes from Pseudophryne corroboree, assembly GCF_028390025.1. NCBI lineage: Eukaryota > Metazoa > Chordata > Amphibia > Anura > Myobatrachidae > Pseudophryne > Pseudophryne corroboree. The sequence goes on from NC_086449.1 coordinate 184,096,602, forward strand.
GTGTCGGAACCCTGTGGTTTAACTACAGACTGGTGTCGTGTTTTCCTTTCCCTGCTTAGGTTTAAAGTGTATTAGTATCGCATTGCATTGCTGTATAAGGTTTAAAGTGTATTCATTGGGTGTGTACGTGCTGTGTGTACTTTGTACTGTCAGCGTGGCGTTTGTACGCAAAGTCCGTACACGGTACAGGACTCTGTACGCTAACAGCGTAAAAGGTGCGTAGAGTGTGTATTAAGTTTAGCGGCCGCAGCGGCTCCATGGTAAAGTGTATTTAAAGTGTGTATAAGGTATAGCTTTTCATTCCTGTTGATAAATCAGCATTATCAATTGGGGGCGTCGTCCAGTTTTCCACATACCCACAGCCTGAGGGCTGTAACACACACTCCGGTTTTTCCCGGATGGCAAAAAGCCGGACAAACTTTGTCCGGCTTTTTGCCATCCAGGAGAACCGGCAGAGTCTGTCACACAGGACGGCTTTGAGCCGTGTATGATGCTGTGCGCATGCGCAGCATTAGACACGGCTTGGGAAAAAACCGTTGTGTGTGAAAGCTCCCCTTCACACACACGGTTTACTGGCTGCAAAGACGGCAAGGCGCCCGCCCGGCAGCCGGACCTTCCAGTGGTGAGACCCGGCTGCAACCCGGCAGCCGGGCCGGGACCATGTTGTGTGTAAGGACACATTGTGCTGCATGTGTCTTTACATCACGGCAGCGGTTTAAAGCCCGCCGGGTGTTTGACGGGCGGCGCCAGCCGCCTCGTGTGTTTCGGCCCTAACAGGTCACAGCAGACTTAATCTATCAGCAAAAGGGCGGACAGAAAGTATCCTAAGTAACCTTTTCTTGGTCGGTGGATGCACTGAAAACCCTACTTGTTTGCTGATTAGATGACATCTGCTCTGTATGGTTTGTAGGGATGCTGGTAGAACCCGTAAAGTAAACAAGAAAAAAGCTATTTAAAAGTCTGTGAATTTTTTTTTCTGGCACCAAAAGCGTACATAACAAAGGCACCCATACTCTGTGTACACCCTCTCACATTGTTGCCATAACACTCAGATTGCTAGATTAATTTAGATCTTTGTGAACCGAATACATTTGTTGCTATATAGTTAAAACTAAAAATAAGTGTTTAAGGGAGTAAGAGTAAGACACAAACGCAGTCTGGCCTAGTTGTAAAGGTTTATACAGAAAGAAACTGTGTGTTGTGTTTAGTGAGCGATTATAGTTAATATTGCTCACATTTATAGAAGTTGTGAGATTTGTGCTATTGCGGACGTATGGTTTTGTACACGTGTCTCGGACAAAGTACAGGACTGCGCACGCAGCGTAAGAGACATGCACGATCGCGTGTTTACACAAAGTGCGTAAGAATACGGGCGCTAACTAAAAATTACACAATAGTGTCGTTTAGTTTAAAGGTGGGACAGTAGCCACGCTACAATAGCACAAAACTGCTCGGTTTACAAAGATTAGTATAAAACTTCTTGTTCAAACTGTATTGCCTCTGGGGGAAAAGCTGCTAATCTGAATGAATCATAATTTTCTGTACAGAAAAGACAAAGTGTACTTGAGTGAGCGAACGTAGGAGTGAATGAAATTCGAACCCCGGAATTCGGGATCCCGTCGTTTGGTACATCAAGTGAGTGGAGGCTTGGTGGCGTGATAAGGCTGACTCACGTTAGTATAAGGTTTAATACGCAAATCGTGAGGTGATTTGTAGAGGAGCGTGATAGTGCATTGTATTGCGAAGTATTGAAGTAAAAAGGTTTTTTTGGTATTACGCTCCGGACTGAGGGTCCCAGTTTGTACAACGACCCGTGGTCGTACGACAGATAAGTAACAAGTACCTATACGCTGTGCGATTGGACCGCGCGTTTGTGGGTGCGATACATAGCGCAACGTGATATCCTTTTCCGAGCTTTTGCGTAAAATCGCGGTATCATTAGCGCTATATAGAGCATACGCAAGCGTGATTTGTGTATAATAAAGTGCATAGGGAGTTTTCGCTGGTCTCTCTCAGAAAAATCTCCAACGACCAATACTTTACTGGAAAGGGTAAGTTGTTCCTAAAAAACTTCCAGTAAATATAGGTCAGATAGGGCCCTAGGTTGGGTACATTGCCTTCGCTATCGACAGTGTATGGTAGTACTGGCCAACGTGGGCGTGAGTGGGTGAAAGCGCTCTGAGAACTTTCACCGTCTATTCATATTGTGCATTGGGGATTGCGTAAAAAGAAAAAGTCCACGATGGGATCCAATTGCACAAGCGGTGGATGTTTTGTAACCAGGGTTCAGGTTGAAGAGCCGCGGCCAAACGGGGGTCAGCGAGGTTTGTTATGTGTGGAAAATATGGTTCACACACGGAAGACTTTTTGTCTGAATGGGTACGTATGACTGACAAAGATAGGGTACCAGTCCCTAAAGTGGGCAGCTTTGAACCAGAGGTATTGCAGAACTTAAGGATAAGGATATGTCTAATAAAATCCAGAAAACAAAGGATTAGACATACAGATTGTTTAAATTTATGGCAACAGGAGGGGGATATATAAAGGGAATTAGCTAGCGCAGCAGGTTCCAAACCTAGCGGGAAAATAATGGCGACCGCACCACCACCGTATATTGTGGGGGAGAAAGTGGCTACAGACAATGGCACATTGGTACAAGATAGGAGAGTAACTGATAAATGTACTAACGTTAACCCTTGCCAGTTGTATCCTGTTTTAAATTTTCCCCAGGACTGCGAGCAGGAAGATGAGCCCAGCACGATATCTCTTTGAGCAGGCTGCTCTCTCTAGCAGCCACCATACAAGACACTCAGGTGGGCACGGCTCAACCAACAAGAGCAGTAGCAAAACCCCTTAGCGGAGGGAAAAGTGAGGTTGTGTCCACAGGTAAGTATGGTACCAGACTTATGCAGAGACAATAGCACCTCACATTATAGAATCAAATCAAAATGATGTAATTGAATTAAATCCTGTCAGGGTGATTGCAGTCCCCAATCAGGAACATTGCCATGCATTGTCCTTGGTCCCGGGCAGAGTTAAGGTCAATTATGTCAGAATTTCCCGATCCCAGAAAAGATCTAGTCGCATGCCAGAGGTTCATTAAAGAGTTAGGTAACGCCAACGAATTCACAAACAAAGATTGGCGAACAGTGCTACGGGTATATTTACCCTCAAATATTGACCCCGCCAAATTCATAACTGATTGTAAGTTAGACGCAGAAGTACCTCTCACTGATGAATACACTCAGGAGAATGCACGGCAAATCAATCTGCAACTATGAGTATATTTTCCTACTGTTGTCAAATGGAATAAAATCTTTTCCATAAGACAAAAGGAAGGTGAAACGGCATCTGAATATTTCCATCGAGCACTGCAGGAAATGGCTAGATACACTGGGATCGAGGACATTAAGGACAATGTACATCACAGGGAGGTAGCTGTTTCTGTATTAACGGACGGGTTGAAGGAGGCACTGAGAACAAGGGTACAGACCTCTCTACCGAACTGGAGAGGTATCTCGGTGGCTGCATTGAGAGAGTCCGCGGTCGAGCATGATAGGAACATCAGTAAGCACAGGGAGTTACAAGGGGAAAGGCTGATGACAGTAAGTATAGACGCACTTACAACAAAGCCACATCAGCCGAAACTCCAGACCCCTGATGGTAAGTCACGTGTAGTAACATGCTAGAAATGTCAAAAGGTAGGACATTACTCGAGGGAATGTAGGAATAAAGGTACACATAATGTATACCGACCCCCTAGACCAGGATATGAACCTCACGACAATGCACATACTTGGTATCAGGGACCGCGTACGAGGAATTACGAGCCACACGCAGGGGAAACAAGGAGGTACCCACCAAGGAGGGACTGGCAGGCCTCCGAAAACTCACAGCTACCCCCCTCACATATCATAGCTGCCGATGCGCTGCGGGAGGGTCTCCCCACACAATAGGGGTTGGGCCACACCTGTAGTCTGCAGCCAGTGAAGTTGATTGCTAGCCTTGGTAGTGAACCTGAGGTCACGATTGATGTATCTGGTGTACCATTACCTTTTCTTGTAGATACAGGGGCGGCCAGGTCAGTGTTAAATTCGACAGTAGGTATAAAAACCACGGGTAAAACAATTTCGGCAATGGGAGTAACAGGAATAGTGCAACAATGCCCTTTGAGTAGACCGGCAGAGGTTACGATAGGGCTCTTGCAGACCAAACATTCTTTTCTGTTGGCTGCATCGGCTCCGACTAATCTACCTGGCAGAGATTTATTGTGTAAAATGCGGTGTGTCATATATTGTACTCCTGAAGGTGTCTTCTTGGATATACCTGAGAACCAGAAGAGCAAGATATATTAGACACCCCTCAAAGGCTAATGTCGCATTCTGCTGTTATAGACAAGTGTCCATCAAAGGTAGAGGAAATGATCTCACAAATACCGGGTTCCCTTTGGACCAAAGATGGACAAGACACTGGATTAATGGCGAATGTAGCTCCAGTAGTAGTACAAGTAAAAGATGGTAGGATAGCTCCAAAAATCCCTCAGTATCCTCTGAAGCCAGAGGTAGAATTAGGAGTGTACCCCGTCATAGGGGTATATTTACTAAGATTCGTAATTTCCGAAAATAGGTCAAAGTTCAATCACGAATGACATCGACAGTGTAAAACTGCAACTTTTTGAATTGATTACGATGGATTTACTAAGCTGTCGTATTCGTATTTTTCTTTGCTTCCGATGTCGATGTCATTCGTTTTTTTTTACCTATTTTTACGGCAGTGATTAGCAAAACACTGCCGTTTTTTTTTACAATCAATCTCGGCCGGATCTGTGTGATCCGTGCTGGGGTTCTTTTTTTTTTTTTTTTTAATTAAACAATGTAAAATCACAAAAAAAAATGCGTGGGGTCCCCCCTCCTAAGCATAACCAGCCTCGGGCTCTTTGAGCCGATCCTGGTTGCAGAAATATGGGGAAAAAATTGACAGGGGTTCCCCCATATTTAAGCAACCAGCATCGGGCTCTGCGCCTGGTCCTGGTTCCAAAAATACGGGGGACAAAAAGAGTAGGGGTCCCCCGTATTTTTAAAACCAGCACCGGGCTCCACTAGCTGGACAGATAATGCCACAGCCGGGGGTCACTTTTATACAGTGCCCTGCGGCCGTGGCATCAAAAATCCAACTAGTCACCCCTGGCCGGGGTACCCTGGGGGAGTGGGGACCCCTTCAATCAAGGGGTCTCCCCCCCCCAGCCACCCAAGGGCCAGGGGTGAAGCCCGAGGCTGTCCCCCCCCATCCAATGGGCTGCGGATGGGGAGGCTGATAGCCATTTGTGATAATGAAAAGATATTGTTTTTAGTAGCAGTACTACAAGTCCCAGCAAGCCTCCCCCGCATGCTGGTACTTGGAGAACCACAAGTACCAGCATGCGGCGGAAAAACGGGCCCGCTGGTACCTGTAGTACTACCACTAAAAAAATACCCAAAAAAACACAAGACACACACACCGTGAAAGTATAATTTTATTACATACATACACACATACATACATACTTACCTTATGTTCTCACGCAGGTCGGTCCTCTTCTCCAGTAGAATCCAAGGGCTACCTGTTGAAGAAATTCTACTCACCAGATCCATGGGTCCAGGCTCCTCGGCAAATCCAGGGTTAATCCACGTACTTGAATAAATAAAAAAAAACGGTGTCCCGACCACGAACTGAAAGGGGACCCATGTTTGCACATGGGTCACCTTCCCACGAATGCCAGAAACCCACTTTGACTTCTGTCTAAGTGGGTTTCTTCAGCCAATCAGGGAGTGCCACGTTGTAGCACTCTCCTGATCAGCTGTGTGCTGCTGTCCTCACTGACAGGCAGCACGCGGCAGTGTTACAATGTAGCGCCTATGCGCTACATTGTAACCAATGATGGGAACTTTCTGCCCTGCGGTTGACCTAAAGTGACGTCACCGCTGAGCAGAAAGTTCCCAGCATTGGTTACAATGGAGCGCATAGGCGCTACATTGTAACACTGCCGTGTGCCGCCTGTCAGTGAGGACAGCAGCACACAGCTGATCAGGAGAGTGCTACAACGTGGCACTCCCTGATTGGCTGAAGAAACCCACTTAGACAGAAGTCAAAGTGGGTTTCTGGCATTCGTGGGAAGGTGACCCATGTGCAAACATGGGTCCCCTTTCAGTTCGTGGTCGGGACACCGTTTTTTTTTTTTATTCAAGTACGTGGATTAACCCTGGATTTGCCGAGGAGCCTGGACCCATGGATCTGGTGAGTAGAATTTCTTCAACAGGTAGCCCTTGGATTCTACTGGAGAAGAGGACCGACCTGCGTGAGAACATAAGGTAAGTATGTATGTATGTATGTGTGTATGTATGTAATAAAATTATACTTTCACGGTGTGTGTGTCTTGTGTTTTTTTGGGTATTTTTTTAGTGGTAGTACTACAGGTACCAGCGGGCCCGTTTTTCCGCCGCATGCTGGTACTTGTGGTTCTCCAAGTACCAGCATGCGGGGGAGGCTTGCTGGGACTTGTAGTACTGCTACTAAAAACAATATCTTTTATTTTACAACAAAGGCTATCAGCCCTCCCATCCGCAGCCCATTGGATGGGGGGGGACAGCCTCGGGCTTCACCCCTGGCCCTTGGGTGGCTGGGGGGGGGACCCCTTGATTGAAGGGGTTCCCACTCCCCCAGGGTACCCCGGCCAGGGGTGACTAGTTGGATTTTTGATGCCACGGCCGCAGGGCGCTGTATAAAAGTGACCCCCGGCTGTGGCATTATCTGTCCAGCTAGTGGAGCCCGGTGCTGGTTTTAAAAATACGGGGGACCCCTACTCTTTTTGTCCCCCGTATTTTTGGGACCAGGAGCAGGCGCAGAGCCCGATGCTGGTTGCTTAAATATGGGGGAACCCCTGTCATTTTTCCCCCCATATTTCTGCAACCAGGATCGGCTCAAAGAGCCCGAGGCTGGTTATGCTTAGGAGGGGGGACCCCACGCAATTTTTTTGGCAAAAATAAGCACTTTCCCACCCCTTCCCACTGATATACATGCACGGATCTCATGGATCCCTGCATGCATCTCAAATCACGGAAAAAAAAAGCAGGTCTGTTTTTTTTAGGACTTTTTTACGAGTTGTAATTTTTCACGGCAGTGTTTTGTGTTTTTTTGCTTTGCACTTCTTAGTAAATGACCGAGATTCATATCTAAACAGGCGTAATTTGACCGATGGTGTATTCATTCGTAATTTTTTACCTGAACTAGCAAAAAATTACGAATGCCCTCATCACTGCCGTGATTAGTGTTTAGTAAATGACCGAGATTAACCGAGATGACACTTTGAAGAAAAAACGGCATCTCGGTCAAAATCGGGAGCTTAGTAAATATACCCCATAGAGCGGTTACTACAACAGGGCATCCTAGTCAGGACGTCCAGCACTGCCAATAGTCCCATCTTCCCTGTGAAAAAGAGCGGGGGAAGGGGTTACAGGCTAGTGCAGGATCTAAGGGGGATAAACAAGATAGTCGAGAGCCAATTCCCCGTAGTGCCCAATCCAGCTGTTATCCTTATGCAAATTCCCTCTACTGCAACAGTTTTCACTGTCATCGACCTCTGTTCTGCCTTCTTTTCTGTCCCTCTGCACCCTGACAGCCAATACCTCTTCGCTTTTACATACAGGGGAGTACAGGGGAGTACAGTACACCTGGACTCGTATCCCCAAGGTTTCATTGACAGCCCGAGTATCTTCTCCCAAGCCTTGCATGACTGTTTAGAATCCTTTCAACCTGAGAGTGGATCAGTGCTAATACAGTATATCGATGACTTATTGTTGTGTTCAGACTCACTCGAATCGTCCTTGAAAGACACTAAACTACTTCTGTTTCATCTTTCCCAAACGGGACACAAGGTTTCAAAGGATAAGTTGCAGTTGTGCCAGACCAGGGTAAAATATTTGGGACATTGCTTGATTCAAGGACTTAGACACCTCACCGCTGATAGAATACAGGCGATTCGCGACATGACTCTGCCACAAACTCAGCAACAGATCCGCACTTTCCTTGGAATGTGTGGGTACTGCCGAAACTGGATCCCAGGGTTCTCTATACTGGTTTTACCTTTGCAAGAAATGGTCTCTTCGAACAAACCAGAACGGTTCTCGCACACAGATGAATCTGAACTGGCATTTGAGAGACTCAAACAGTGCCTATCACAGGCACCTGCATTAGGCATGCCAGATTATGAGAAGCCCTTCGAATTGTACGACACGGAAAGTGCTGGGTGTGCGACAGGTGTCTTAACACAGAGACATGGTGATGCCAGCAGACCGGTAGCATACTACAGTGCACAGTTGGACACCGTAGCGCGGTCTCTCCCCACATGCTTGCAAAGTGTTGCAGCGATAGCTTTGCTAGTAAGTAAAAGCGAGGACGTAGTGTTAGGACACAACCTGACCATCCATACACCTCATGCAGTATCAGCCTTACTAAACTCCGCCCAAACCAGACATGTCTCATCCGCTCGGTTTACAAAGTGGGAATTATCACTGATGGCCCCTGTAAACATCACCATTAAGAGATGCAGCTCACTAAATCCTGCAACTTACTTGCCAAGTGTGCCTGGACAGGCACAAAGGGTGGAGGATGAGAATGATGGTGAAGGAGGATTTAGTGCAGACACTAACTTCCATGATTGTATGGAATATCTGAATCAGACTTTCACTGCAAGACCAGACATCGGTGACAACCCACTGGAAGGAGTAGACTTTACCTTCTACACTGACGGTAGTTGCCACAGACAGACAGAATCGGGAGACTTGTGTACTGGATATGCAGTTGTAGACGACAGAGATATCATAGAAGCTGAACCCCTGGGCCCACCGCACTCAGCACAAGTTGCTGAGTTGGTCGCCCTCACCAGAGCGTGTGAATTGGCCAAGGGTAAGTCAGCTAATATATACATAGATTCTAGGTATGCCTTTGGAGTGGTGCATGATTTCGGGGCCCTGTGGCGCCTCAGAAATTTCATGACGGCAGCTGGCACACCTGTAGCGCATGCGTCCCACATAAAAAGGCTTCTAACAGCGATACAGGAATAAGACAGAGTGGCTGTTATCAAGTGTAAAGCACATACTTACAACCAAGACCCAATTTCAATTGGTAACAGCCGGGCAGACAAAACTGCTAAATCAGCAGCCAGCACCCTCATACAAACGAACATCACATCACTGATGACATTTAACACGATCAACACACAACAATTAATCGAAATGCAAAATTTGTGTTCCCTACAGGAAAAGGCGGTCTGGAAGTCAAAGGGGTATGGCCAGGAGTCCTCAGGACTTTGGACAGGTGGACACGGTAAGCCAGTGGCCCCCAGAGCATATCTTCCAAGTCTAGCTGAGGCGGCACACGGTCTGACTCATCTGGTCACCTTTGCTATAAGACGGTTTGTGACATTTCATCCCTGCTGGATATTCCACGGTCACTGTAAGCAGAGCCGGCCCTAACCAATATGATGCCCTAGGCAAGATTTTAGCTGGTGCCCCGTAGAACCACCGCTAGTTCTGCCTCTGACCCTTTGCCCCTTTCCCAGCACCATCACCCCTCACTCATAGCAGTCCTCATTTTGCTGCTCCGAACTCCTATATTTTAAATAGGAACAGTGAGCACATTCGGCGCACATCCCAAAAATGGGTGTGTTCTTCCTGGGAAGGGACATGGCCATACAATAGTACTCCCAATTCAAATTACGCCACACAGTAGTGCAACTTTATTCACATTTTATCATGCAATAGTGTCCCTTATTCACGTTACATCACACAGTAGTACCACCTTACCTTATATATGTTACTCCTCACAGTAGTGCCCCTTATTCACATTACATCATACTGAATTGCTCCTTATTCACATTACACCACACCATATTGATCTTTATTCACATTAGACCACACAGTAGTGCCCTTTTTATACATTACATAACACAGTACAGCACCTTATACACATAATGCCATACTCTAGTAATGCATTTATACACTTAATACCACAGAGTAAAGCCCCTTACACATGACACACATTATTAATGTCCATATAAACATAATGAGCTTTACACAATATGCCAACCTTTATTAATGCCCTTATACACATAATGTCCCTTACACATATGCTGCACATTATTGATGCATTTATACACATGACACACATAATGCCCCTTACACATAAGCCGAACACAATTGCTCAACCAACCCTCCCACACACAGCGCTCACACGGCTGCTAACACTGTGACCTCTGCCTCTGCTTGGATACAGATGTGTCTCATACATCTAGGAAAGGCATGTCCAAACTGCGGCCCTCCAGCTGTTGTAAAACTACAAATCCCAGCATGCCCTGACACAGTTTTGCAGTCAGAGAATGCTAAAGCTGTGTCAGGGCATGCTGGGATGTGTAGTTTCTCAACAGCTGGAGGGCTGCAGTTTGGACATGCCTGATCTAGGAGATGCCTGGCGTGAGTGCCTTTTTTTGCCGAAAATGCATCTTATTTGCATTTCTATGTGCCTAGGATGCACAAGCATATGAAATTACAGTGATTTCCAGGAATACACTGTAACGTAGCATTTCGTATGCAGATGCAGCCACAGTCACACAGAGAATATAGGCATGCCACATATCATTTTAATCAGCATAAGCTGCTTATGCCCCTAGGCATTCCAAATGCCCAAGGCATTTGCCTAGTTTGCCTATGCCTAAGGCCGGCTCTGACTGTAAGTGATATTATTAGAAAGTGGAAGCATTTATATTTAGGAACAACAGCAACTCAGCCACGAAGTGGAACACTACGTAAAATCACAGAGCGTGGTCAATAACTGCTAAGGCGCATGGTACGTAAAAGTCAACAACGCCTTGCTGATTCCATACCTGAAGATTTCTGAACTTCCAATGGCATTAATGTAAGCACAAAAACTGAGCGACGGAAGCTTAATGGAATGGGTATCTATGGCCGAGCAGCTGCATGTAATGCCAAATGTTGGATGGAGTGGTGTAAGGCACACTGGCACTGGACTGTAGCTTCTCTGTTTGGCAGTCAGATGGGCGAGTCTGGGTTTGGCGGATGCCGGGAGAACGTTTCCTGCCTGACTGCATTATTCCAACTGTGAAGTTTGGTGCAGGAGGAATACTGGTATGGGGCTGTTTTTCAGGGTTTAGGCTAAGGGGGTCATTCTGAGTTGATCGCTCGCTAGCTATTTTTTGCAGCGCTGCGAACAAATAGTCGCTGCCTGTAGGGGAGTGTATGTTTGCTTTGCAAGTATGCGAACGCATGTGCAGCCGAGCAGTAGAAAAAAGTTTTGTGCAGTTTCTGAGTCGCCCAGAACTTACTCAGCTGCTGCGATCACTTCATCCTGTTCTGACCCGGAATTGACGTCAGACACCCACCCTGCAAAGGCTTGGCCACGCCTACGCTTTTCCAAACACTCGCAGAAAATGGTCAGTTGACACCCACAAACGCCCTCTTCCTGTCAATCTCCTTGCGATCGGCTGTGTGACTGGATTCTTCGTTAAATCCATCGCTCAGCAACGATCTGCTTTGTACCCGTACGATGCGCCTGCGCATTGCAGTGCATAAGCATGCGCAGTTGTGACCTGATCGCAGCGCAGCGAAAAATCCTATCATGCGATCAGGTCAGAATGACCCCTAGGTCCCTTATCTGGGATCTGGTCTCTAAGTCGACAGTAACTAGGTCGACAATGTCTAGGTCAACCACTATTAGTCGACAGTAACTAGGTCGACAGGGTGTCTAGGTCGACAGGGTCTTTACGTCGACATATTCTAGGTCGACAGGTCAAAAGGTTGACATGAGTTTTTCACAATTTTTTTCTTTTTTTGAACCTTTTCATACTTAACGATCCACGTGGACTACGATTGGAACGGTAATCTGTGCCGAGCGAAGCAGTAGCGGAGCGAAGGCACCATGCCCGAAGCATGACGAGCGAAGCGAGCTATGCGAGGGGACGCGGTGCACTAATTGGGGTTCCCGGTCACTCTACGAAGGAAACGACACCAAAATAACATAAAAACATCATGTCGGCCTTTTGACCTGTCGACCTAGAGCATGTCGGCCTAGATACCCTGTCGACCTAGTTACTGTCGACCAATAGTGGTCGACCTAGACATTGTCGACCTAGTTACTGTCGACCTTCCATACCACACACCCTCTTATCCCCAGTGAATGGCAATCTTAATGATTCAGCAAACCAAGACATTTTGCTTCCAACTTTGTGGTAACAGTTTGGGGAAAGCCCTTTTCTATTCTCCCAGTGCAAAAAGCAAGGACTATAAAGACATAGGGGGTAATTCTGAGTTGATCGCTCGTTGCCGATTTTCGCTATGCTGCGATTTGTTGCAAACTGCGCATGCGCAAGGCACGCAGGGTGCATGCGCTTAGTTATTTAACTAAAAACCTAGCAGATTTGCTGTGGATTCTGCGGCGCTTTTCAGTCACACTGCTGATCGGTAAATGATTGACAGGAAAGGGGCGTTTCTGGGTGGTAACTCAGCGTTTTCCCGGCGTTAGCAAAAAAAAGCAGGCATGTCAGGGAAAAACGCGGGAGTGGCTGGAGAAACGGGGGAGTGTGGGTCGAACGCAGGGCGTGTTTGTGATGTCAAACCAGGAACTAAACGGACTGAGCTGATCGCAATCTGTGAGTAGGTCCGGAGCTACTCAGAAACTGCAAATAATTATTTAGTAGCAGTTCTGCTAATCTTTCATTCGCTATTCTGCTAAGCTAAAATACACTCCCAGAGGGCGGCGGCCTAGCGTGTGCAATGCTGCTAAAAGTAGCTAGCGAGCGAACAAATCGGAATGAGGGCCATAGTTTTATGTGTTCAGTGTGGAAGAACTTGACTGGACCGTACAGAGGCGGGGGAAAGGAGGGGGCAACTCTAAATTAAAGTATATGTATTTGATTGACTACTATGTCATTAAAGGCCCTCTTGGTGTAATGGTCAGGCGTCCGAATACTTTTGTCCATATAGTGTACCTTCCCTTGTTTACTGTCTCATTTGTAAACATTCGTTTATTTACATTATTATTTTGTTTTTCATCTTAATATATTTGGAAAATATTCCCAGTGCTACGGAGCCCTCATGCAGGTTACCTGCCTTGGAGCATTATAATTTTGATCATGTTGTGTTTATAGAAATTGGTGATGGCTCACTTTTTTGCAGTTTAAATACTATTCTTCCATAAATGCAACATATAATTTTTTTTTTAGTAAGAATGAAATATATCATGGATTAAAATGCAATGTTACAGAATATTTGTTCAATACTGACAATTAGGGACATTTCCAGTAACAAATCTGTAGAACCTAAGACTATCCCTATAAATAAAGGCCAGCTGTTGTATAATAAGTTATTGCATCTCCAATGATCTATGCCAGAAATATAATGACATTTTTTATTGGTCTCAGTTAAAACATAAATTTCAGAGAGTACAAAATGTTCATAGACTTCAAACTTGTAGCCTTGAAGTTGGCGTTTTATGTTTGGAAAAGAGATCTCAGCTAGAAAAAGAGAGAATATTTTAATAAAATATTATGTGTTCATACTAGTTACACTTAGTCAAAACGTACAGCAATTTTTTTTACCAGAAAACTTTTATTCCCAATATAGTTTATTATTTTGTGACTTCTGTAATAAGAACAATAATGGGTTTCCTCTCTGATTGATGTAGAGGCACTTGTTTTATGACATCCACATAAAATAAGTTTCCAGTTGCTGAGCTCTGAACATGGACTCTATCCCTTCAAGGTCAGACTGGGCTGCCCGGGAGTTGAGGAGATCCCTGGCAGGTCCCACTCAGTATCGGACTGTCCCACAGAGGTACTGGGGAAACCCCTAGATGTTCCCACTGCTTGCGAGCCCACCTCCTCCTCTAGGGATCAGGTTCCAGACTGTGCACTTGAATTATACATATGTTTAATTATACTACACAGGACTATAGCATGGTGTATATTCGACCGTGCTTTGCTGTTATTAATCTGGTACATGTACTAGTAGAATGTAGTATATATATATATATTTCTCTGGCTGGGTCCACAGGATTATCCACAGGATAACATTGGGATATGGTTGAGCGACAGCGGAAATGGCACCAACACGGTCACGAGCTTTCTGGCCTCCCAGGATGCATCGGGGCCTTCACCATATAGTCCCGCCCACTGACTCAGTCAAATCATTTTTTTGCTTGGTGCGGCAGGAAGCCGCATGGTCACAGGGCTGCTGTGACAGCAGCCTCAAGCTTTTATTATTTTATTTTTATATTGTTTTTTTGTGAGCGACTTCTCTTAACAGCGTCTTAAACGCATACTAGAAAGAGTCGCTCCAACAACTCCTCACCGGGTCGCAACAACGCTTACCTTCGGGTATTAGTGCTGTCTCGACGGGCGTCTGTGTCGGATGTTCTAGCAGGTCCAGCAGACGTAACCAGGCTGTGGTCGGAGCATGGGGAGACGGTGAGTCTATGGACTTTCTCTTACTAGAGGGGTCAGGACACAGCTACACTGATTTGGTGGAGACTACAAACAGTGTATTGATGCGCCGAACATCTCGAGTGCGACAGCGCTACGCTCCAGGGATCATAGGCGCCAGGACTAGGTAGAGGCCGCGATCCTTGGAGTTTAAGTCAATAGGGGGATTCAGATGCTCTCCTGGCCGCCCCTCCTCTGAGTTCATGGCCAGTTTCCGCGCGTCTCTCGTTTCATGAACTAAATGACCTCACTTCCGGCTCAGACGCTACCACGAGGGTACTCGGTCGCAGCTTAGATGCTGCGGTTGTGTACACTAGAGATCCCGCCTAGAGCGAGTCGCAGGCCTTAGCGTCTGCTTACACGTGGAAGTCAGTGAGCGACCGTGTCCGTTATCAGTTATCAAGAGCGGTAGTGTACATCAGTAGCGTCTGAATCCACTCAGCGTCTTATGAGCGTATTTGCTTGGATATGGAAGTGTGGTGAGTCGCCCTGTATCCCGCCCTCCGGAGGCAGGGTATACAGTACTAAAAATTCTCTCTACTTCTTAGTATGAATTGTTAATTTTTAGTACCTATTGCATATGAGACCTGTATATTACTGTGTTTTCTGCATGTTATGTTGAAAAAAGAACCAGTTAAAAACAGAAGTACAATTTTCCTACTTATGTATAAGTTGTTATGGAGGTTGTATTCTCATATGACAATGTCTAATGCTTTAACGTGACGGACTGCTAGTATGTGTGCTGACTTTTCTGTGTAATGTCAGTCCTGTTCTGACCCTCAAATCAGGTGCACTGTGGTCAGATTGATCTCACCTCTATATACTTACATATAGGTGATTTTCAGTCACAAATTGTGTAGTCAATAACAGATTATTACCTGTCTGTGAGCGGTAAAAGTGACGAGGAGAATTTATCAAGCACTCCTACAGCCCTAACATGCTTATCTTGTAAGTCAGGGGTAATTGATATGAATCAATTGGTCACTTATGAGGGTTTGTGTGCAAACTGTTTTGCTTTTCAGCGAAGTAAAAAACAGGAGTTGGTTCAGCCACCAACAGAGCCACCATGGAATATGTTGGCAAAGACTCTATCTTCTATAGCGGACAAGTTAACTCCGGTAGCACCACCTCAAGGGTTAGGTTACACTATGAACCCATACATGCAGCTCCCTTCCTATGGCTTGGTTCCAGTAGCTTCTACAAGCAACCAAGGGACAGGTAAGTCTAAGACAGATACGTCTGTATGGCAGACTACACAAGATGATACAACGGATGATGATACAGTAGATTCGAATACTCCGTATGATGATCAGTCGCAGAGTTTTAGTTCAGAAGATGTAGCTGAACTTATTAATGCTGTGAAGGCTGTTCTCTCGTTGGAAGAGCCAGCCAAGACAGTGTTAAAAGCTAAAGCACCTGTATTTAAACGAACAAAATCAGTGAAAGCTGAATTCCCAGTGTCAGATGAGCTGACGGAAATGATGGATGAGTCTTGGGCGGAGCCCAGTAAAAAGTATAAGATCCCTAGAAGATGGGATTCTTATTATCCATTTCCAGCTGTGGATTGTTCGAAAAGAGAAGTTCCTCCAAAAGTAGATGCACATGTTCTGCGACTTGTGCATAAATCTGCTTTACCACTGTCATCTACCTCACTAAATGATGTCACAGACAGAAGGGTAGATATCCTTTTGAAAAATATATTTTCTCTAGTAGGAACAGTGGTAAGACCTGCTATGGCTTCGGCCTGGGTAGCAAATGCAATGGGCAAATGGATAGAGGAACTAGAGAATGACATCCCTTCTCCTACTAGGGAGCAAGAGGATCGTTTTTGCCATTTAAGACAATCTGCCCGGTACTTGGAAGAAGCAGCAATTGATGTAGGTACAGTTGCTTCTAAAGCTTCAGCGTTGACAGTAGTCGCTCGCAGAGCAGTTTGGCTACGTACCTGGAAGGCAGATGCGGAATCCAAGAAAGAATTGGAAGCATTGCCTTTCGTTGGTAATATATTATTTGGAAAACCTTTATCGGATATCCTAGAATCAGAGGCTGAATCAAAGAAGGTCAGATTTCCGGCTACCTATAACCCTAAATCCAAGGGTTTAAAATTTCGCTCTTTTCGTTGGCAAAGCAAAGCGAAAGCTAATGAGGAGCCTAAGCAACCGCAGTTTAAATCCAGGGTAGGAAGCAGTGGGCTAGCAAAAAGCCAGCTTCCAAGCCTGAACAGAAACCGTCAGCCTGAAGAGACGGGCCTCCGCCTGGAGGATTCCAGGGTTGGGATCCGACGCCTTCATTTTGCACACATATGGCAACAGTCAACAGCAGATGCTTGGGTGCAGAAGGTAGTATCTCAGGGGTATGGGTTCCCATTCAGGAGGCAGCCTCCTCAAAGATTTTTTTGCACCAGCCCGTCTCGTATAGAGTCGAAGCCAATGCCCTGCAAGAAGCAGTTCAAAAATTACTGCAGTCAGGTGTGATTGTCCCAGTACCTCCATCACAAAGGGGACAGGGGTTTTACTCCAATCTATTTCTAATCCAGAAGCCAAATGGGTCATATCGACCAATTCTCAATCTGAAAATGTTGAACAAATACATATGGATCCCGAAGTTCCACATGGAGACGTTACGCTCCATAATGTTGGCTATTGAACCGGGAGATTACATGGTAACTCTGGATGTACGGGATGCTTACCTACATGTGCCTATAGCACTGTCGCATCAGTGTTACCACAGGTTTGCCATCCTCCAGGAACATTTTCAGTTCCAAGCCTTGCCCTTCGGGCTAGCTACAGCACCCAGGATATTTACCAATATCATGGTGGTTATGGCAGCTTGTCTGCGCAAACAGGGGATAAGAATATTCCCATACCTCGACGACCTGTTAATCCTAGCACATTCGCAGGATGTACTTTTGAGCCATCTTCAACAGACAATAGTTTGTTTATAGAGACACGGGTGGCTCATAAATTGGGAAAAGTCGTCCCTGAATCCGTCACAGCGGATGGTTCATTTGGGGGCCATATTGGATTCAGACCTACAGAAAGTTCTTTTACCAGAGAAAAAGATAGTCAAGGTGCAGGTCATGACTCAGGAAGCGTTGCACGCCCAGACAATGTCAGTCCATGCAGCAATGCGACTGGTGGGTCTGATGGTATCAACCATCGACATGATGGAATATGCGCAATTCCACTCCAGACGATTGCAGCACCTTATTCTGATCAAATGGAACGGAAATCATCAGGCGATAAAAAAAGCAGATGATAAAGTTTCCAGTAAACGTAAAAAGGTCTCTAGCGTGGTGGCTACAGACAGACTATTTAAACAAGGGGAGACCCTTTTGGATAAAAGAGTGGCAAGTCCTGACAACAGATGCCAGCCTGCAGGGCTGGGGGGCGGTACTCGGAAGCCTGTGATTCCATGGAAAATGGACCGCAAGGGAAAGTCGCCTGCCAATAAATCTGTTGGAAATAAGGGCCATTTACTTGGCTCTAGTTCAGGCAAAGGACAGGCTGCAAGGAAGACCGGTCCAGATTCACTCAGACAATGCGACAGCAGTAGCGTACCTCAATCATCAAGGAGGAACTCACAGCAAGAGACTGATGGAGGAAGTAACTCCTATTCTAAGATGGGCAGAGCTCCATCTCCCTTGTCAGCAGTGTTTGTCCCAGGTGTTCTGAACTGGGAAGCGGATTTTCTCAGTCGACACACCATTCAGGAAACCAAATGGGCATTACACCCAGAAGTGTTTCAGGCAATAGTGAACAGATGGGGTCTACCAGAGATAGACCTCATGGTGTCTCGTCTAAACAACAAAGTTCCAAGGTACGGATCGAGAACGAAGGATCCCGGAGCGGTCCTTGTAGACGCACTGTCAGTGGAATGGAGATTTCATCTGGCGTATCTGTTCCCACTGTCAAAGTCAGAAAAATATCACGCTGCACATTGCCATATATGCACCTCATGCGTGTGCCCGCTGCACGTGCATGAGCCCTCCCGTGCGTGCGTATACTCGCAGTCGCGTGCACTCGCAGGCGCACGGTATGCGCATTTACGGTAGAGTTTGTGTGCATCTAGCGGGCGACTCAATCGTTACATATTTTAGTCATATAATGTATTTTGTAGATTATGGTCCCGTTGATAGAATCTGAAAGTTTAGTTAATGTAGTATGTTCAGAGACAAAGAGATCCCTCTTTGTTTGATACGAAGGGTCAGACAGGGGTTACACAGTGGTGTTTAGTATCCATCGGAAGGGTATATAATTAGCAATATTCCGGTGTTGGTTAGAAACGGATTAATCGCTCGTGCGTATAGTTATGACTCTAAGAAGTTTATGGACATTTACTATATTTGCAGTTTATTACCCATGCGGCGGGAAACCTGAGTTCCCCTACCACCTGAGCAGTTTGAAATAGTCACAGCCCACCTGTATGAACCAACCTATGACCTTTTGTTATAATGCTGAGACGGATTCCTGTGTCCAATGAACAATAAGAATGTAGGGACCATTGTACTGTACTGTGTGTAAGTGTATATAAAGACAAGCCGACCTGGGCCAGCTCCACTCTACTCTTCTCAACGGTTCTCATCACTGATAATCGGGAGCTGGATATCCAGGAAGGCGCATGCGATTGTTTCCCCTTGTGCGTAAGTTCTCTGCGACCATTTTACCTCCTATTAATGTTGTAAGCCATTCTCTCTCTCTTTCCCCTTAAATGTAATTGTGCCATTATTGTATTTTAACGTGTAGTAATTCTGTTAGGTGTTTATGTTAGTTTGGTAGTGTATAAATTGTACTGTGTATTCTTTTGCAAGTGAACATTCATTCTCTCCCTTAAAAGGTGTTAGAACCTTAGACCGGTATTTAAGTGTTTATTATATTGCTAAAGTGATCTCTGAGTGTCACATACGCTCATACAGCTTTAAACTAACAAGGTTACACTGCGTTGCATTTACACCTTACCACTACACAAAGGTTTACAGTATAAGTACATTTCTCATGGTATAGTTATAAAGGTTTAACTCTGCAAGCGTCAGCGCCGCTTGTGATCTCCTCGTGGTCTCGAGCGTCCGCTAAGCTGGTAGCGTATCATTACGGTAGTCGGCAGCCTATAGCGTGCTTGCCTCTACGCATTAAGCCGTGAGCGAACATGCCGCTCGTGCGTCTCGTCCACGGCTAAGCGTCCGCTACGCTAAGTGCGTACCCTTACGGTACCACATACTCCAATAGCGTACTGAGTCTCTTAACCTTTTAGAGTGTTTAATATAGGATAAATCAGTAGGTTTTATCACCCCCAAATATCTCTGTTACCCAGAGTAGTGAGAAAAATAAAGCAAGCAAAAGGAGCAATAATTCTAATAGCTCCAGCTTGGCCAAGAAGGCATTGGTACACAGATTTACTGAGGATGTCCGTGAAAGCACTGATACTGCTCCCTCAATGTCCAGATCTGCTAATGCAGGGTCCTTGTTGTCACAGTCATCTGGATCGCCTGTCTTTGACGGCGTGGCTGTTGAAACCTCTATCTTAGAGGCTAAACGGTTTTCGAATCAAGTAATCCAAACTATGCTCAGAGCAAGAAAGCCTTCTTCGGCCCGTGTGTGTCATAGAATATGGAAAGCGTATATTCATTGGTGTACTGGAAAAAATTTCAATCCAAGATCTTTTAAAGTGTCCTGGATTTTGGATTTCCTTTAAGCAGGATTGGATAAAGGTTTGAAAGTTGCTTCCTTGAGAGTTCAAGTATCAGCGTTAACTGTATGGTTTCAGCGAAAGATTGCTGATTTACAGGATGTACGTACTTTTTTTCGGGGATTGGTACATATTCAACCTCCATTTGTTCCTCCTGCAACTCCCTGGGATTTGAATTTAGGGGGTAATTCCAAGTTGATCGCAGCAGGAATTTTTTTTAGCAATTGGGCAAAACCATGTGCACTGCAGGGGAGGCAGATTTAACATGTGCAGAGAGAGTTAGATTTGGGTGTGGTGTGTTCAATCTACAATCTAATTTGCAGTGTAAAAATAAAGCAGCCAGGATTTACCCTGCACAGAAATAAAATAACCCACCCAAATCTAACTCTCTCTGCACATGTTATAACTGCCTCCCCTGCAGTGCACATGGTTTTGCCCAATTGCTAAAAAAATTCCTGCTGCGATCAACTTGGAATTACCCCCTTAGTTCTTAAATTTCTCTAGGGTCCTCTGTTTGAACCACTTAAGAGAGCAGATCTTAAATGGTTAACGGCTAAAGTGCTTTTTCTACTGGCAATGGTGTCAGCCAGAAAAGTGTCAGATTTAGGAGCATTATCGTGTAAGTCTCCTTTCCTAAGTTTTTTTTCCAGACAGAGCAGTTCTCAGAACGAGATCTAGTTATCTTCCAAAGGTGGTATCAAAGTTTCACCTGAATGAAGAGATTGTAGTCCCAGCTTTGCAGGTATCGGGACTATCTGCGGGAGAAGCGTCGCTGGACGTGGTCCGAGCTTTAAGAATTTACATAGATCGTACTAGTGCCATCAGGAAAACACATTCTCTCTTCATCCTCTACGGATTTCATAGAAGAGGATGGCCTGCTTGTAAACAGACGCTGGCGAGATGGCTCCGTATGGTAATATCAGAAGCTTATTCTCATGCAGATCTCCCTACTCCGGCTAATGTCTCTGCACACTCTACACGTAAGGTAGGTCCTCCATGGGCAGCACAACAGGGTGCTTCAGCAGAACAGATATGTAAGGCAGCCACATGGTCTTCCATAAACACATTCATTAGACATTATGCCTTGGATACTTTTGTCTATCCTGTGGATAATCCTGTGGACCCAGCCAGAGAAATATACGTTATGATAAGAACTTACCGTTGATAACGTGATTTCTCTTATATCCACACGTATCCACAGGGATCCCACCCTGACGCATCTGATTTGAGGATCTTGACAATCACTAAAACCTCTTCCTTCTTGTATGGAAGGGTGTGCATGTGTGTTCTTATCGCCTAAACAGGTCTCTACCTAGTGTTCCTGCCTAAATTGCTGTGGAAAGAACTGATTTGACTGAGTCAGTGGGCGGGACTATATGGAGAAGGACCCTGGGAGGCCAGAAAGCTCATGACCGTGTTGGTACCATTTCCGCTGTCGCTCAACCATATCCCAATGTTATCCTGTGGATACCTGTGGACATAAGAGAAATCACGTTTCAAGGTCATGTCCCTTGCAGCAAAGCTACACCCCGTACAATGAGGTCACACCCCTTTGGCCTAGACCATGCAGTCTATGTTGTGTAGCCAGACCTCTGTGGTGGCTAAACTCACCCCCATTGGAGACTGGCCACACTCCTGAGTATGGGCCTCTACCTCTGCATTTCTCCAGTAGGCCCTTCATCCCCCCCCATGGTCGCATCAGATGAGAACACACTAGCAAGTGCTTTTTTTGACCTGGTCGCACAGGAAAGACAGTGACTTCCCTCTGCTGCTGCTCTCAGAGCCTCCCTGTACCCTCCCCCAGTGTCTACGGTGCTGCTGATCATTGCTGATCAGTTAGCACCGCAGAACCCCACACACAGTGGCTGCAGACAATAGCAGCCGCTGGGAAAGTGTAAATTAATCCCCCCAAACACCCTCTGTATACCTGGCGGCTGTCACAGCTGTTAAAATTTAAATTGCGATGGTCGTGATGTTTCCAATGTTTCCGATGTTCCGATGGTGCCAACTGGTGGTCTAATTTTTTTTTAAACAGATTTTTTTTTTTTACAAATATATATAAAAGAAATGATTTTGTTTAAACTAAAATAATTTTGGATAAGGGTAAATACATGTTCTTAACCTAATTCACTCATAGAAAAAATACAATTTCTGAGCGTTTTTTGGGGAAAAAAATTGTCAGTTATGTGGTTACAGAAATGAAGCACGTGTAACTTGCAAGACAACGATGTGGTTTGGGCCTAATTCAGACCAGGGGGTAAATTTACTAAGATGGGAGTTCTATTTAAGATGGGATGTTGCCGTTAGCAACCAATCAGATTCAACTTCTCATTTATTCAGCACCTTCAGGAAGATAATACCTGCAATCTGATTGGTTGCTATGGGCAACATCCCATCTTAAATAGAACTCCCATCTTAGTTAATTGACCCCCAGGTCGCAGCAGCAAAATCTTTCTCTAATGGGCAAAACCATGTGCACTGCAGGTGGGGTAGATATAACCTGTGCAGAGAGAGTTAAGGTGCATACACACTCACCGTGTGTATGCACCTTAAGATTTGGGTGGGTTATATTGTTTCTGTGCAGGGTAAATACTGGCTGCTTTATTTTTACACTGCAATTTAGATTTCAGATTGAACACACCCCACCCAAATCTAACTCTCTCTGAACATGTTATATCTGCCCACCCTGCAGTGCACATGGGGGGTCATTCTTACCTGATCGCTCGCTGCATTTCTATGCTGCGCAGCAATCAGGTCAGAACTGCACATGCAACGGCGCACTGCGGCACCGGTGTATGGCTGACAGCCGACGGCTGTCATTGCCTAGCGATCACCTTTGCCTGTCAATCAGGTCACTTGGCGGGACGGGGCAACACGGTGCCGTTTGTGGGCGTGGTCCGGCAATGTCTTTAGGGGGGTAGGCCGCAGCGGCTGGGTGACGTCACACGCAGCCGCTGCGACCCGGGCAGCGACGAGTCGCTCCCAGCCAGCAAGCAAAAGCTGCGCTGGCCGGGAGCTACTTCTGAAGTGCAAAAGCATTGCCGCTGTGCGATGCGTTTGCACTTCTGTGACGGGACAGGGACTGACATGTGGGGCGGGCTAGCCCTGTGCTGGGCGTCCCCCAGCATGTCTGTGTTCCTGATCGTAGCTGTGCTAAATTTAGCACAGCTATTATCAAGTTGGAATCACCCCCTAGGTTTTGCCCGTTAGAGAAAAATTTTGCAGCTGCGATCAGCTCTGAATTAGTCCCTTGGTCAGTTAACAAAGCACAATCCTGCAAATGTATTTATCTACCTGGTTCTCTTCCTGCCCTAAGGATGGCTGTGATGCTTTTGTTTTCCCACTGATACTTTTGCCTGTGCTGTTATATTGGGATAAAAAAAAAAAATGTATTAAGCAAAAAATTTATTAAAAATCAAATAAACAAAAAGGCTTGTAGCACATGCATGGGCATTTGTACAAATCAACAAAAGGGATCCAATATACACTGGCCTAACCATTAGCAGGGGTTGGGTTCATGTGTCCGGAAGTCGGGAGACCGCCGGTCACCATACTGATGCCGGGATCCTGAATGTTAGGTGGCCAGTGGGGGGCAAGCGCAACGAAGCCCCTTGCGGGCTCGCTGCGTTTTCCTTGCAGTGGGCTCGGTTGCTCGCTGTGCTCGCCACAGGTTCTGTTCCCACTGAATGGGTGTCGTGGACACCCACCAGTGTCAATAGTCCCTGTTTGTAGGCATGCTGACTGGCGGGCTATTCAGCGTTCGGGAACCCGGCGTCAGTATTGTGACCGGCGGTCTCCCGACTGCTGGTCACATAACTGCATCCCATTAGCAGAGCACACAAGCAACTGTACTTAGGCATAATGTTTAGCCTTTTGCACATGTAAACACGGTTATTATGCTTTTACTAATGGCACAAACAAATTAACATGCCTCTTTCTAATAACGTTCATCTTTTGTGAGTTTCCCAAACCAGATACAACATAGGCAACAAAATATAACGGTTGTGTGGACGTAATATATTTACTAACATTCCTAAATAACATTCCATGTCTGCACAAAACACAGGACATGGGCCCACATTCCGAGTTGATCGCTCACTGCCAATTTTCGCAGCGCAGAGATCAGGTAAAAAAATGGCAAAACTGCGCATGCGTACGGGCCGCAGGGCGCAGGCGCGACGTACTTTCACACAAAACTATGCAGTTTTACACAAGGTCTAGTGACTCTTTTTCGACGCTCTGTTGATCGGTGAGTGATTGACAGGAAGTGGGAGTTTCTGGGTGGTAACTGACCATTTTCCGGGAGTGTGCTAAAAAACGCAGACGTGTCAGGAGGAAACGCAGGCGTGGAACTAAACAGACTGAAGTGATCGCAAGGAAGGAGTAAGTTTCGAGCTGCTCAGAAAATGTGCAATCTTTTTTTGTAGCAGTTCTGCTATCCTTTCGTTCGCACTTCTGCTAAGCTAAGATACACTCCCAGAGGGCGGCGGCCTAGCGTTTGCACTGCTGCTAAAAGCAGCTAGCGAGCGATCAACTCGGAATGAGGGCCATTGGCTGAAATTCAGTAAGGATCGCTTTTGCTATTGGTTCTGTGCATGTGCAGATTGGCACACTGCTCAAAAAAATAAAGAGAACACTTAAACAAAACAATGTAACTCCAAGTCAATCACACTTCTGTGAAATCAAACTGTCCACTTAGGAAGCAACACTGATTGACAATCAATTTCACATGCTGTTGTGCAAATGGAATAGACAACAGGTGGAAATTATAGGCAATTAGCAAGACACCCCCAATAAAGGAGTTGTTCTGCAGGTGGTGACCACAGACCACTTCTCAGCTCCTATGCTTTCTGGCTGATGTTTTGGTCACTTTTGAAAGCTGGCGGTGCTTCCACTCTAGTGGTAGCATGAGACGAAGTCTACAACCCACACAAATGGCTCAGGTAGTGCAGCTCATCCAGGATGGCACATCAATGTGAGCTGTGGCAAGAAGGTTTGCTGTGTCTGTCAGCGTAGTGTCCAGAGCATGGAGGCGCTACCAGGATACAGGCCAGTACATCAGGAGATGTGGAGGAGGCCGTAGGAGGGCAACAACCCAGCAGCAGGACCGCTACCTCCGCCTTTGTGCAAGGAGGACAGGAGGAGCACTGCCAGAGCCCTGCAAAATGACCTCCAGCAAGCCACAAATGTGCATGTGTCTACTCAAACGATCAGAAACAGACTCCATGAGGGTGGTATGAGGGCCCGACGTCCACAGGTGGGGGTTGTGCTTACAGCCCAACACCGTGCAGGACATTTGCCATTTGCCAGAGAACACCAAGATTGGCAAATTCGCCACTGGCGCCCTGTGCTCTTCACAGATGAAAGCAGGTTCTCACTGAGCACATGTGACAGACGTGACAGAGTTTGGAGACGCCAAGGAGAACGTTCTGCTGCCTGCAACATCCTCCAGCATGACCGGTTTGGCAGTGGGTCAGTAATGGTGTGGGGTGGCATTTCTTTGGGGCGCCGCACAACCCTCCATATGCTCGCCAGAGGTAGCCTGACTGCCATTAGGTTCCGAGATGAGATCCTCAGACCCCTTGTGAGACCATATGCTGGTCCGGTTGGCCCTGGGTTCCTCCTAATGCAAGACAATGCTAGACCTCATGTGGCTGGAGTGTGTCAGCAGATTCTGCAAGACGAAGGCATTGATTCTATGGACTGGCCCGCCCATTCCCCAGACCTGAATCCAATTGAGCACATCTGGGACATCATGTCTCGCTCCATCCACCAGACTGCACCACAGACTGTCCAGGAGTTGGCGGATGCTTTAGTTCAGGTCTGGGAGGAGATCCCTCAGGAGACCATCCGCCACCTCATCAGGAGCATGCCCAGGCATTTTAGGGAGGTCATACAGGCACGTGGAGGCCACACACACTACTGAGCCTCATTTTTACTTGTTTTAAGGACATTACATCAAAGTTGGATCAGTCTGTAGTGTGTTTTTCCACTTTAATTTTGAGTGTGACTCCAAATCCAGACCTCCATGGGTTAATAAATTGGATTTCCATTGATAATTTTTGTGTGATTTTGTTGTCAGCACATTCAACTATGTAAAGAACAGAGTATTTAATAAGAATATTTCATTCATTCAGACCTAGGAAGTGTTATTTTAGTGTTCCCTTTATTTTTTTGAGCAGTGTATATATATATATATATATATATATATACACACACACACACATGCACCACTTGCGCCCATATGATCACAGGTACATCTTTTAAACACCCTCATTCCAACCGGTCATACAAAATCAACCATGTATTGACATGCACCTCGACACAGATAGTCTATATCATTACTTTTCCGTGCAAGTTGTATTATGTGGGCAAATCCATTAGATCTCTGAGAGAAAGGATGGCCCTCCACAGATCGGCTATAAAACAAGCAATAAATGGAAAAGACTCAGATCAACCCGTGGCAAAGCATTTTGCAGAAAAAACTAATTCTTTAAGTGATCTTAAACAGATCGTGATCGACCAGATCCCCAAAAATAGGAGAGTTGGTGACAGGGATGGCCTTCTTTTGAAACTAGAGGCCAAATTGATTTTTCAACTGGGGACAATCAACCCGAACGGTCTCAATGAAATCATGCCTTGGAATGTATTTCTCTGACAGCATGTACCAGGAATCACCCATCAGTCCGAAAAGAAAGACTAACTTTCTGTCCTACACTCTGCCTCCAGCTCCTTGGCCTTTAATTTAATCACTCTCTCAGGGGCATGTGGCACCCTGTTGAACACTGAGTGAGCTAATAGCATTCAATATTTGTCAGCTATGTCAAATTACAGCGCGTTTCCATAGACACATCCAGTTTATAGTTTTTTTTGCCATCCATTTGTCACAGTAAGTTTTTCCATACTTCAAGACTGCACTTAGCATCCAAACCTGTTTCACCATGTTTTTATTCATTCCTTTCAGTATTCACTTTATCATCTCATAACACGTCACATTTATTCCAGGCTTTCTGGTCTCCTCACACATATTCCTTTTTATAGTATAGTCTCATTTCACTTTACACATCAACATCACATACACAAGCAAGATTTTTATATAGTTCAGTCTCTGTTTACTATGCATATTAGCGCGGCTCTAAATGTAACACTACATTGATCACACAGTGCTTATTCAGGCTGCCGCATTTAATGCCCCCTCTGCATGTAACTATTATTACATCTAATTAAGGGCTACTCTGTATGGGTTCTGTAATCTTTGAGCACTTTGTTTATATTTCAGCGCGAGGTGTTAGAGGCGCCGGGCGTCAGCGTAGTCATGACAACCCAACACCACGTCACTGATGACGCGCAGGGTGTGCACCGGAACCGTTCTCTGTACACGGAGCTCAGGGCGGCGCTTTCCACTTGGCGGGCTTCTCTGGGGTATTTAGGTAAATTGGTTTAACACTTTTTTCATTGCTGTTCATCCTTGACAAAGGGGCGTGCCAGCCCCGAAACGTTGGGAACGATGTGTAAACTTTGAATACACTTTCTTCTATTGCAAAGTCTCCGAGTGCCGCAGCTTCTTTGACTTGAGATATATATATATATATATAAAAAAAACATACATATATATACATATCTATATACGTTTATATACAGTATATACAGTATACACACATATATATATATATATATATATATATATATATATATATATATATATAAAAAGCCCAGAGCCTACAATTTACATTTTTATTGACAGCAGCAACCTACTTGTTACTTACAGTTGAGGGACAGCTGGTTCCTCTATCTCCTCCAAGCCACACAACCTCCGCTAGCTTCACAGTCTCTTCTTCCTTCCGGCAGCTTGCACGCCTAGCCAATGACTGAGCTGCAGGCTGCTCATGTGCACACACTATTGGACAGCTGAGCTCAGATTCCCTGTCTTGTGATGCGGCGCCGGCGCGGTGGCTGTGCGGTGAGCTGGGAGCGCAACCACAGATCGGATCGGTATAAGAAATCCAATCTGTGGCAGGCGGTTGGGGGCCCTTTTAGAAAGGGGGGCCTGGGGTACTAACCCCCAAGTCCCCCCCCCCCCCTTAATCTGGCTCTGCTCAGCCTCCCATCATAGCTGAACATTGCGACCGATGTTATCATTAGCAGATTACCTCCTCCTGTAATTGCATTTGCATTGCAAAGTACAGTTTAAAAAAAATACATATTAGGTCACCAGTAGCGGATCTTGCCACAGGCAAGCAGACTTTTGCCCGTAAAGTCGCCTTCCGGAGGGTGCCGGCGCCATCCAGAGGGCGCCGCACCATGGCAAGATCCGCTACTGCTGTGCCCCCCGCTGCCCGCTGTGTCCCCCGCTGGTCCCGTTGGTTCCCCGCTGTGAAGGGAACTAGACGCTAAGCGTCTAGTTTCCCTTCGTGGAGAGGACCTTTGCTGTGCGGTGCGCGATGACGTCATCGCGCACCGCACAGCATTGTGTGACTGACAGACGCTAGGGGTCATAATTGACCTCTAGTGTCTGTCTATGCCAGATCCGAGGAGAGGAGTGGCGCCGGCGGAGGTCTGCAGCGGTCGGGAGCGGGGATAGTAAGTATTATTATTTATTTATTTTTTTCTTTTTCAGCTGTGCTACTCTACTGTACAGGGGGTGTAACTGACCACGCCCCCTGTATGAAGCCATGCCCTATTTCCCGCCCGGGGCGCCAAAAGGGCAAGAACCGGCCCTGTATGTCACACTAAACATATAGTTACTGTTGACCCTATGATCCACACCCCTTAGGACAGAGGTTCTCAAACTCGGTCCTCGGGAGCCCACACAGTGCATGTTTTGCAGGTAACCCAGCAGGTGCACAGGTGTATTAATTACTCACTGACACATTTTAAAAGGTCCACGGGTGGAGCTAATTATTTCACTTGCGATTCTGTGAGGAGACCTGCAAAACATGCACTGTGTGGGGTCCTGAGGACCGAGTTTGAGAACCTCTGCCTTAGGATATTACTCTGTTTGGGCGATGCATCCGAGTCATGGATGTGCAGAGCCAGATTTACCTCTGGAGCGATGATGGAGCACAGTGGATCTTCATATTCCACCGCTGGCGTCGTGCATCTGTGATAGTTTTGTGCTTCACATGGTGCTTTATGTCACTTCAGCGCTTTTTACAAATATCCACACTGCGCTTTAGAGGCCCGAACAATTCACCTCCTCAAAAGTTTTCTGCCACACGAGGCCTTTCTTTCGATCACTTGTCCTTGAGGCATATCGACCAAACAACTGGTCATAATGCCTCATTACTCCTTTCACCAAGTGCAACATTCTCCTTAAACACAAACCACACATTGCAGCCACTCTAGGTCTTGCCCCTGATCACAGACCTAGTATCATCCTCCAACTCAGACTCCACCAAACAGGGACGTGCAGTCAGGGGAGGCAGTGCCTCCCCTGTCATAATGATTAAAATAATAAAAAGAAGATATTTATAACAGAGTCTGTGATAAATATCTTAATTTATTATTTTAATAATGTCCCCCCTGTGAAAATGTTGGACTGGGAGGCAGCGGGAGAGGTGTCTCCCACTGCTAACATTAAAGTCCGGTCAGCGGGCGGTGGGCAGGGGGCGGGGTGCAGCAATGGGCTGTGAAAGCCCATTGAAAAAGAATGGGGAAGCGGCACCTTTACTGGTGCCTCAATGACAGGGGCGTGCATTCAGCAACTGGGGGCACAGCTACAAGGGGCACAGCTACAATGGGCACAATTACAGGGGTCACAACTACTGGGGGCACAGCCACAAGGGACACAGCTACTGGGGGCACAATTACAGGGGTCACAACTACTGGGGGCATAGCTACTGGGGGCAAAACTATAGGGGGCACAGCTACTGGGGGCACAGCGACTGGGGTCACAACTACAGGGGTCACAACTACTGGGGGCACAGCTACAGGGGGCACAACTACTCGGGGCACTGCTACAAGGGGCACAGCAACTGGGGACACAATTACAGTGGTCACAACTACTGGGGGCACAGCCACAAGGGGCACAGCTACTGGGGACAAAGCTACAGGGGGCACAGCTACAGGGGGCACAGCTACTGGGGGCAAAGCTACAGGGGGCACAGCGACTGGGTCACAGCTACTGGGGGCACTGCTATTGGGGGCACAGCGACAGGGGTCGCAACTACTCGGGCACTGCTACAAGGGGCACAGCAACTGGGGGAACAATTACAGGGGTCACAACTACTGGGGGCATAGCCTCAAGGGGCAAAGTTACAGGGGGCACAGCTACAAGGGGCACAGCTACTGGGGGCATTGCTACTGGGGGCACAGCGACAGGGGGCACAACTACTCGGGGCACAACTATTGGGGGCGCCTGCTAGGGGGCAAAGCTACAGGGGGCACAGCGACTGGGGGCACAACTACAGGGGGCACAGCGACTGGGGGCAAAGCTACAGGGGCCACAGCGACTGGGGGCACAACTACTCAGGGCACTGCTATAAGGGGCACAGCTACAGGGGGCACAGCTACAGGGATCACAACTACTGGGGGCACAGCTACTGGGGGCAAAGCTACAGGGGGCACAACTACTCGGGCACTGCTACAGGGGGCAAAGCTACTGGGGGCACAGCTAGAGGGGTCACAACTACTGGGGGCACAGCTACTGGGCTCACAACTATTGGGGGCGCCTGCTCCATCCTCCCAGCCAGCAGCAGCACTCTCCCCTGTATGTGCTAACGTCTTCCCGCGTCAGCGAGTGCATAATATTCATTCAGTTCTCTCTCTCTCTCTCTCTCTCTCTCTCTCTCTCTCTCTCTCTCTCTCTCTCCTCCTGTGGATTACTTCGTTTGTAAGTATAATTTTCAATTTTACAGGTACCCCTATTGGATTCTACTGGACAAGTGGACGTGATCGGCGTGGGATGTGGGTAAGTAATCTCTCTCTCATTTTTACAGGAACCACCTATTGGATTCTACATGGACAAGTGGACGTGACCGGCGTGGGATGTAGGTAAGTATGTGAGAGTGTGTAAGTGTGTTTTAATACATTTTTACTTTCACGGTGTGTGTGTTGTATTTTATATTTGGGTATTTTTGTTGTTGTAGAACTACAGGTACCAGCGGGCCCGTTATTTCCCCGCATGCTGGTACTTGAGGTTCTCCAAGTACCAGCAAGCGGGGGAGGCTTGCTGGGCCTTGTAGTTCCACAACAATAAACAATATTCTTTTTTTTAACTAACTTATCACTATCAGCCCGGCACCCACCCCTGGCCCTTGGGTGCCTGGGGGGGGGGGGGAGGCCCCTTGATTTAAGGGGTCCCCACTCCTCCAGGGGTGACTAGTTGGCGGGGGGGGGGGGGTAATGCCACAACCGCAGGGACCTACATTAATGTGTCCCCCGGCTGTGGCATTATGTCCCTGGCTAGTGGAGCCCGGTGCTGGTTTTAAAAATACGGAGGACCCCTACATCTTTTGTCCCCCGTATTTTTGGAACCAGGACCGGTCTAAGAGCCCGGTGCTGGTTGTCTAAATACGGGGAACCCCTACATCTTTTGTACCCTGTATTTTTGGAACCAGGACCGGACTAAGAGCCCGGTGCTGGTTGTCTAAATACGGGGAACCCCTGTCCAATTTTTTCCCAGTATTTAAACAACCAGGACCAACTCAAAGAGCCTGAGGCTGGTTATACTTAGGAGTGGGGACCTCACGCATTTTTTTTTACATTTTTTAACCCATTCAGACCCTTCTCCATTAAGTTAATGGAAGCCCTGGACAACAAAATTGCATTCATGTCCTCCTCCCACTCCCTTCTCAGTCCCAAACACTATTTTTTTTTTTTTTCTATAAAAATGTACAATACAGTATATCACAAGTATGACGAGCAGGCAGGCAGCGGGCATTGGCGGCATCGGACTGATATGCAAATTAGTGGCGGAGGCCTGGGTCAGTTGATGGTGAGCAAGTTTGTAAGCCATTGGCGGTGGCAGCAGGCATCGGCTCAGAGGCAGTTGCGGGCATTGGCTCGGCGGTGGTAGGGGTCATCGGCAGGATCCGCCGGACATTATGGTTGTAGTGCCTCACCAGCCACTGATCTCACCGCACGCCACTGCCACCAAATACTGCTGCACAGTAACCTCCTCCACATCAGACTCCAACTCCTCAGCCCTCCTGCTAACACTGTTCTCCACCATCACTACAAAAAAAACTTGAACACTGATAAATAAAACACCCAACACCACCTCACTCACAGACACACTAGACACTGACAAATAATGACAGGATAAAAATAAAAGTGACACAGGAGAAAAAAAACACCTAATAAGACAACAGAAAAAGACAGCTTACACAGCCAAGCAACAATCACAAAATCTCCAAGAAAACTCTCTCCTCCAACCACTGTGCACACTCCTCGCAACATAAACGCCTCCAATGCATGTGTTTTGGTGGTTTGGGGAGCGTTTTTAACAACAAGGTGATGACACTGTAGCATGTGCAGATTTGGACCAATTGGAATATGGGAGTTATTCAGAAATGTTAGCAAACAAAAAAAGTTAGCAATTGGGCAAAACCATGTTGCACTGCAGGTGGGGCAGATGTAACCTGTGTAAGAGAGAGTTGGGGTGTGTTCAAACTGAAATCTAAATTGCAATGTAGAAATTAAACAGACAGTATTTACCTTGCACAGAAACAAAATAACCCACCCAAATGTAAATCTCTCTGCACGTTACATATGCCCCACTTGCAGTGCATATGGGGGGTCATTCTGAGTTGATCACTAGCTGAATTTGTTCGCAGCGCAGCGATCAGGCTAAAAATCACCAATTCTGCGCATGCGTATGCGGCGCAATGCGCACGCATGACGTACGGGCACAACAAACGATATAGTTTTGCACAGGGTCTAGCGATGCATTTCAGTCGCACTGCTTGCCGCAGAATGATTGACATGAAGTGGGCGTTTCTGGGTGGCAACTGACGTAGCTGGGCAGGTTTGTGACGTTAATTTTGGAACTGAATAGTCTGAAGTGATCACAAGCGCTGAGTAGGTTCTGAGCTACTCTGAAACTTCACAAAAAATTTTTGTAGCCGCTCTGCGATACAACCGTTTGCACTTCTGCTAAGCTAAAATACATTCCCAGTGGGCGGCGGCATAGCGTTTGCGTGGCTGCTAAAACTAGCTAGCGAGCGATCAACTCGGAATGACCCCCATGGTGCCTAATTCAGACCTGTTCGCTCGCTAGGTATTTTTTTGTAGTCCTGCATTCGCATATTCGCCACCCATAGGGGAGTGTCATTTTGCTTTGCAAGTGTGCAAACGCATGTGTAGCAGAGCTGCACAAACAGATTTTGTGCAGTCTCTGAGTAGCACAGGACTTACTCAGCCGCTGCTAACACTTCAGCCTGTTCGGGGCCGGAATTGACGTCAGACACCCGTCCTGCAAACGCTTGGACACGCCTGCGTTTTTCCAAACACTCCCATAAAACGGTCAGTTACCACCCACAAACGTCTTCTTCCTGTCAATCTCCTTGCAAATGCCCATGCGAATGGACCCTTCGCAGAAACCCATCACTCAGCGGTGATCCGCTTTGTTCCCGTGCGACGTGCCTGCGCTTTGCGGTACATATGCATGTGCAGTTTAGACCTGATCGATCCACTGTACGATAACACAGCCTAGTGATCAGTCTGAATTAGGCCCATGGTTTTGCCCAATTCCTAACTGTTTTGGTTTGCTAGCAACTCTGAATAACCACCTTTTGACCAATGTACTTTGATTTTCATCCGCGAGATCAGGCATGTTTGGATTTTGAGGTTGCTATGCGAGTTCCGTTGTAACCACGATTGTAAATTCAGTTACGAACAGCAAACAAAACGAGTGAATTCGCACACGCCATTTAGTAACATTATCAAATGACAATATGCAAGAAACTCGACTCTTAAAACAGAAAACAGATTGTACACTAACACGATTCTTAGTAAATTCCCCCCTGGTGTTGACACTTACACTGCATCCCTCCACCTCTGCACCTTTCTTTTTAAACATATTACACAGATGTCAGAAAACAAAATCAGGGAATGTTTATATTCTGGATGGAATGAAAATAAGCAATATAGTTTGATTCTTTATTATGATTGTATCATTTTAATGCAAAAATCAGCATCAATATGACTTTTTAGGAAACCGTTACCAGGGATCCCGATGGCATAGAGGCACGG
This sequence comes from Pseudophryne corroboree, assembly GCF_028390025.1. Classification (NCBI taxonomy): domain Eukaryota; kingdom Metazoa; phylum Chordata; class Amphibia; order Anura; family Myobatrachidae; genus Pseudophryne; species Pseudophryne corroboree. The sequence goes on from NC_086449.1 coordinate 184,131,007, forward strand.
CACAACAGAGTTCGGGATACCCAGCTTATCCACCAGGAGTAGATCTACTTTTGAAAAAGAACTGATATCCGAAACGTGTTAAGCGGTGGCTGTGTGACCTGCACATCTGGACTGTGACTTTAACCATCTTGGATCCCTCTGGTGGGTAAGCTGAGTGTCCGGAACTCTGTTGTGCCTCTATGCCATATTAGGCAACTGGTGGGAGAACCTGTATTGCGGTCTTACTGCATTATATGCATAATGCTTGTAAATATTTTTAACATGTGAGCGCATCATATGATATTAAATTGCCATTTTATCAGGATTTCTGCACTACTGGTCTTTTTCTCTTATGCCTTTGCTCTGCCCCACCTTTAATGGGCGCCCAGAGAGGAGCTCAGTTGAGCGGCGCTGAATTTGTGATCGTGCACCCGGGACCGGACGCCTTCGTCACCAGCTCTCCGCCTGCATGAGGTCGACCCTGCGGCCGCTGGGATACTCACCGCTTCCACCAATGCATCTGCCCTCGCTGGCTGGGGCCTCAGGTACGTGCGCTGCTGGAGCCCAGTGTTAGGGGCTGGCGGCGCCATTTTGATTACTGGAGAAGCACATATACTGGGAGACGTTGGCCTGTGGAGTGGTGCTGCCCTGCACCCACCTCTGTCACTGGCTGTGGCAGTTGTTGGGAATCCTCTCCCCACTGCTTTTTGAAATATATTCTGGATACTCATACCAGTCACTGTTAGAGGGAGTGCATAACCTAGAGTGGTCTGTAGCTGCCCTTATCCATTTGCACTTACCCAGATTTTAGTCAGAGTGTACTGCGGCCACTTTTCAAGTAAGGTGAGGCCTCGTCTCTTACACTAGATCTGCTGCAATCTGTTACCTGCCTCCTGATATCTCGCACCCACGATGATGCTGTTCCCCTCTGCAGGGAGCCCTCGCCTGTGCGGATGAAGCTTTTCTAACCCCATGTCGCTCCTTTTGTTTCGTGTAATGTCATAACAAGTATACCTTTAGTGGAGCTGTCCTTTCTTTTATATTTATACTACCGGAGACGCTTATCACGTTTTCTTTGCATTATGCCTCCTAAAAAAGTGAAAGTCGCCAAGACTGCTTCTCAGGTTGCCTTCTTTAAACCGTCTCCTAAACCCTCTAAACCGCAAGCACCTAGCGCTCCCTCATCCAGAGGACTTTCTCCTGCTTCGGCTTCTGGTAGTAGTACATCCTCACCGGGTCCAGCCCCTGTCAAGCCTAGAAATATGGATGACAATGATGCGCTTACAGTTGGTACTATGAAGGCTCTGTTATCGTCCTTCAATGATGAAGTACCTGCAGAATTTAGTGCTTTCCTCCACATGTGCCAGCAGACTATAGACGAACTGGGTGGCCAGACCGATCACCTCGAGACAAAGATGGAGGAGGTAGTTGGTTCTCACAATGCTCTTATTTCTTCCCACGATCAATTGGAAATGGAGGTCTCTCTTCTGCGGGATAAGGTGACGGAAATGGAGGATAGATCCAGAAGGAATAACTTGAAATTGAGAGGTGTCCCGGAGATTGTCTCTAATAGTTCTTTACATGATTACACTATTACGTTATTCCGGAAATTGGTCCCGACGTTTACTTCTAGTGATCTCCTGATAGACCATATACATCGCCTACCCAAGGCCAGAAACGCACCTGCTGATGTCCTCAGGGATGTCCTGATGCGGATCCATTTTTTCCATGTGAAGGAGGTGCTATTAAAGGCGGCTCTGCAATCCTCGGATACAGCAGAGGCGCTGGACTTCCTTCAACTGTTTGGTGATTTTTCTAGGGACACATTACTGAAACGACGTTCCTTTCAACCTGTTACCAGCGCTGTCAGGAAAGCCAACATTCCCTACCGGTGGGGATTCCCCACTAAATTGCTGATCTCAAAGGACAGCTCCACAATTGTTCTCACTAATGTGCCCGACGGCATGAAAATGTTGGAGAGATGGAACTTAGTCGGCCCTTCAGACCGTGGCTCCCCTGCTCGCGGTCTTCAACAGGACTGGTTTCTCTTAGTTTCATTTAATGTTTGCTTAGTTCATTTTTTTTTACATGAGCGGAGAGAGAGATTTTTCTTTTTGAGTGAAGTTCCTTCTCCTTCTACGACTTTATACATTGTTATGACTGTTGTTTATCATGTTTAGGTATTCTGGATTGGGGACCTTCCGTGCTTCCATATGCTGTCTGTTGGCTTGTTGTTGCTTTTTCAAAGTGGAAGATGGATCTTATCGTTGCTTCGGATGGCGCGGAGGGGCACCAACGGATGCCTTTTGGTTTTCATTTAGGGGCAACAGGGCTCTAGCTGCTAACCCCCATGTTTATTCTCCAGGCGACCATGGTATGGTGCCTGTTTTAGCCCCTGGTGGGGTCAGTTCAGTTGTATTCTTTTTCCCTATATTTTAATCTGTATTTTTATTTATTTTGTTGTCCTATTGCCAGCCCTTGTATTCTCTTATGTCACCTAGTATGTTTGTCATGTATTGCACCCTCTCTCCTCTTAATAATGCTCAATGTAGTTTCACTTAATGTTAAGGGCTTGAACTCTCCTCAGAAGAGGAAGCTTGCCCTTAACTACTTCCATAGGCTCAAAGCACATATTGTCGTGGTCCAAGAGACCCACTTCAAAGGGGCAGCACCTCCCCTGTTTCGGAACTCTAAATTCCCCCATTGCTACATGGCTAATGGTCCAGAGAAGAAAGCGGGTGTAGCTATCTTGATCTCCCAACAGTGCTCATTCAGTGTCTTAGCCAGACATCCTGATCCCGAGGAGAGATACCTGATTTTGGTTGGGAGGTTAAACAATGTAGATGTCACCCTAGTGTTCTGCTATGCCCCCAACACCAGACAGTTGGCCGTTTGTAAAAAGTTTTTCTCAATATTGCAGACGCACGCTATTGGTGCACTCTTGGTCCTGGGGGACTTTAATATGGTTCTTGATCCGAATATGGATAGGTCCAGGACGACCGTGTTACGTAGTCCCAAACCTCAAGATTTCGCTAAAGGTTTTAGTAGATTGATAGTGGAATATTATCTTTATGACATTTAAAAGATCTCAACACCCTACGATGAGAGACTATTCATTCTACTCACATGTCCATCGATATTATTCTCGGATAGATTTGGCCTTTTCCGACAGATGGACGTTACCTTCTGTAAGCAAAATTGATATCTTGCCTATGACGTGGTCGGACCAGTCTCCCTTGTTGTTAATGTGGGATATAGGTGGAACGAGGGTCGTCCCTGGGCCGTGGAGACTAGGATATGGTGCCCTCTCCCATCCGGAGACTCGACAAGCTATTCAGCAGTCTGTGTCCCATTATCTTCGAGAAAATTACCCCAACGACACTTCGTTATTTAAGCATTGGTGTTCTCTTAACGCTGTCGTTAGAGGGTCGGCTATACAAATTTCTGCGAAATTGAAGAGGGACTATAAACGGATTTATGAACAAGCTGTACTGCAGGCTCTTGATTTGGAGAGGGCCCATAAAGTGACTCCGACTGACAAAACTCTGTATAGGCGACTCCTTCTAGCTCGGGAAAAAGTTAATTCCTTTTCATTACATGAAGTGCAGCGTAATATAGCACGACTAAATCAGAAATTCTACGCCTTTGGCAAAAAGGCCGGTCGGTTATTGGCTAGTAAATTGAGGGGACGAAAAGCGGGGGAGCGTGTGCACCATGTCTTTAACTCTCGAGGCGCTAAGATATCTGACCCGCACCAAATTTCCAACGCATTTGCAGAATATTATTCTAACCTCTATAATCTCCGGGATGATTTAGACACCCCCCAACCTTCTCAGGTAGATATTGATGCTTTCCTGCAATCCCTATCCCTTCCTTCTTTAGACTCTGCAGCCTGCCTGTCCCTAAGTTCCCCTTGGACTACAAATGAAATAGTAGCGACCATTGACTCGCTTCCATCTGATAAAGCCCCTGGCCCAGATGGGTTCCCTGCTAACTTTTATAAATCTTTTAAAGCAGAGCTAGCTCCAGTTCTGGCATCCGTGTTTGGCGAAGCCACGTCGGTTGGGCATTTCCCGAAGGAAATGCTCAGTGCACGAATTGTGACCATTCCTAAACCTGGGAAATCCCCTTCCTCAGTGCAAAACTACAGACCTATAGCCTTGTTAAACATGGACGTCAAAATATATGCCAAAATGATCACTAATCGTGTTTGCCTCTTTCTGTCCCAGCTTATTAAACCAGATCATGTGGGGTTCATTCCAGGCAGGCAGGCAGGCTCCGGACAACACTCGCCGGGTTCTAGATGTAATGGATTACTGTGACTCTCTTGGGTCCCCTCTTCTAATTCTTTCTTTGGATGCCGAAAAAGCATTCAATAGGCTTCACTGGGGGTTTGTGCAGGCTGCATTGCATTGCTTCGGATTTAGGGGAGGTATACTGGACTATATCCTTGCCTTGTATTCTTTCCCTTCGGCGACAGTTTCGCTCAATGGATGCCTTTCTACTAGCTTTAATATCACCAATGGTATGAGACAGGGCTGTCCATTGTCTCCTCTCATATTTGCATTAGCAATTTAGCCCTTGGCGGATAAGATAAGGCTGACGGCGGGCATTCATGGTCCTATTATTGGTGATGTTTCTCACAAAATCAGTCTCTTTGTGGATGATATCCTCTTATGTTTAACAAGACCTGAGATTTCTCTCCATACTCTACACCGAGTCTTGAAGCAGTTTTCCAAGGTGTCATATTATAAATTGAATACTTTTAAAACTGAGGCCCTTCCTCTGCATATTTCTACAGACTTATTACAGGAATTACAGGGTGACTTCAGGTATGCGTGGCAGTCTAAATCTCTCAAATATTTAGGTATTAACCTAGCTAGAGAACGCAATTTGATTGACTGCAACTATAAACCGTTATTGCAGGCCTTTGAGACCCTGACCAAAGATTGGATGCTACATGAAGTATCCTGGTTGGGCCGTATAGCAGCTGCTAAAATGGTGCTGCTGCCAAAGTTAATTTATCTTTACAGAGCTATCCCAAGACTTATCCCCAAGCCATTACTTCACAAGTTTAATCAAACTCTACTCAACTACATATTGAAAGGCTCTAAGCCTAAAATTGCTAGACATACTCTTTCCCTTCCAAAACTTAGGGGATGTGCTGCCTTCTCAGATCTCGAGGCTTATCAATCAGCCTGTATACTGAAGCCGCCTATCAACGTGCATTCCGACAGAATTCTGACAAGTCGGGTTTCCCGACTTGTCGGAATAAATGGGGCCGTAATGAATAGGTCGGAACCCTTTCCGACATAAAACTGTTGGAAACTGCCATCTTTCCGACAAGACGGCAGCTTCCGACAGTTATTGAATATACCTCTTTGTTTCACTTTTATCCAGGGCCACTATCGAAGGGAAATAGGTACCTCATGGGGCATATTTTAATTGCCACCAAGGCCTCCATAGCCCAACTGTGGAAATCTCCTTTAATTCCTACGCCTACTGCTATTTTAGATAAAGTCCACAGACACTATTTATTTGAAACGGCGGAGACGGCATATTCCTCCTCTGCCTCTTCCAGTCATATGAAGTGGTTTAAGTGGAGTGAGTTCCGTGAGCGCATGGGACATTCCGTTATCTACAGTGCGCCCATAGACTATACTGTTCTGGATTCCCCTGTAGAAAACTCCTGAGATAATGCTACTGAATAGGTATATGACAATTTTCTCCCCCCTCTCCCCTCTTCCCCCTCTTTTCTTTTACTTTTTTACCATCTTTAAATTCATGTTTGATTGTATTTGATTTGTTGTATGCTACCGAGAATATAATGATAAATCCAATAAAAATTATTGGTAAAAAAAAAAAAGTCTATGGCAGGTGAGGCAGTGCCTCCCCTGCCTATCTTTTCTGCATATCTCTGATCAAAACTCACCAAATTGCCAGCAGTATATACTGCTGCACCTATGTATAATGCTGACGTGTACCCTCAGGCTTATATATTATGTATAACTCTGGCTCTGGTACTAGCCAGTACCTCCTGAGCCATTTACCTCACCACACATCCCTGAACCGCACCTACTCTAACTTCTAAGATGGTCTACTTGAATATGAAATTTCTGCACCCATAAAATCTCCACATTTATGCTACTAAATAAGAAACTATTGTCATTGTGCATACGCATTTAAAACATTGTACTTTCACATGCATTTCAGCAAATCTACTGCAATCTCTTTATCATACAATCTCCACTCCTAATTCCAATTTTCTTCCCCCAGTTTACCACTTCAACAATATAACCATGTTTTTTTTTATAAGTCACCCTCTATCACTTATTGTCTACCTAATCCTTTATTCTGTCCACTGTTCTAGCCACTATCCTCCCCCATAGTCTCCACCTTCTCGTTCCCCTCTCTTTCCCCCTCTGTCTGCCTTCCACCCATCTGTTTCCTTCCCCTTCCTCTTCCATTACTCATCTTTCATTCATTACTGCCTCACCATGGTCCTACTACTCCACCACTAAGCCCTGCTCTCTCCCTACATCAACTTCACACCAATCTCCCTCTCTGTCTCATTTGCAGTTGCCCTACCTAGCTCAGGAACCCCCAACATCCATACACAACTCTGCCCTCTAAATGAATCTCACCTGGTAATCTCATTAACATCTCTCCCACTAACTCTCTCTCTCCCATACCCTCTGTAGTAAACTGGTCCCCACCCATGACCTTTTCATCTCCAAATCCCTGAATCTCCTAGTCATTACTAAAACCTGGATTTCCCTCTCTGACACCACTACTCTCGTGACTCGCTCCTCTATGGGCCTCACATTCTTTCCTGCCCCCTAGCTTGGGAATCACCATGGTTGTGGTGTTGGGGCCCTTCTATCCTCTGGTTACTCCTATCAACTCATATCATCAGAATGATTCTTTACATTTGAGGTTCATGCTATACCCTTCTTCCAACATGTTCACTTCAAGTAGCTGTCATCTACCACCCCCTGGCTTTCCCTCTAAATTTTTTGACAACTTTGCTCACTGGATCTCTCACGTTCTCTGTTCAGATCTTCGCTCCATTATCTTAAGTGACTTTAATGTCCCAATCAATATCCCCACAGAATCTTCTGCCTCTAAGATCCTTACCCTCACATCATAGTTTTCTCCCAATGGACATCCTCACCCTCCCATGTGAGTGTGTACTCACTTGATCCAGTCTTCACCCACCATAGTGATATTTCTGACTATACCAATTCCCTATTCCCTCTCTGTGATCATCACCGTCTCTCTTGAAACGTAACCCTCTCTCCTTCTCTACCTCTTTACCATCACTAACCATAACACTGAGGCTATCGACATTGTTTCTTTAGCCTGCCTACTCAGCTCACTTCTCTCCTCTATTCTGTCTCTCTTCTGACCTGAACAAGCCACTTCCCTATACAATGCCTCCTGTACTTTTGCTTTTGACATGTACTGCCAAGCCACGGTGGTGAAAATCATGCTCTAAGGCAGACTTCCTCCATTTCAAATTTATCCTCTCATCCTACAGTGCTGCCCTTTCCCTCTCTAAACAGTCATATTTAAAAAATCTCATCTCCTTCCAGTCCTCAAATCCCTGGTGTCTCTTGACTTTTCCACCTTTTCACATCTAAAATTCACTCCATACATCAGGACATCACATCCCACCAGGTCCTCATCACCCTCTCCCTTCCTTTTCCAGCCAAGACCTCCCATCCCCCAACTCTGGTTTCTTTTTCCCCTGTATCTGGAGATGAAGTTATGACCCTAATCTTTGACCTCATCTTCTCCTTCTCCTGTGGGCAAGAAAGGAACAAGATGTTCCTATCTTGCCCACCTCCTAAATCTTTCCCACTTATCAGACATTGTCCCCTCTGCATTCAAGCATGCCCGCATCTCCCAGTTCTTAAAAAACCTACTGATTGTATTACTCTCCAACTACCAACCCATCTCCTTACTTCCATTTTCATCAAAGCTCTGTGAGCTCATTGTTAATAACTGCCTTACTGCCTTTCTCTTCTCACACTCTATGCTTGACCCATTTCATTTTGGCTTCCATCCTCTCCAGTCCATTGAAACTGCCCACACAAAAGTCAGCAATTACTTTCTTGTTGCTAAATTCAAGGGCTACTACTCTCTGCTCATTTTCCTTGACCTCTCAGTTGCTTTTAACACTGTGGACCATACTCTCCTGCAAATTCTTCACTCACTTAGTCTATCTCATGGGTCTTCAACCTGCGGTCCTCCAGATGCTGTGGAACTACACATCCCAGCATGCCCTGCCAGAGTTTTTTTATTAAGGCTTGCTTAAACTTGTCATGACTGTAGTTTTTACGAACCTAACGTATATGTGAAGTCCATGCGGGTAACTGGAGGACTATATGTATATTTGGCTGGTCTGTGGGAATCCGTGCAGTGAAGTAGTAAGGAGCAATCCCTGACCGTGGGTCGAACCCAGGCCTCAGCAGAGGGAGCCGTATCCTGTTCACTGGATCATCAGGGACTTGGTGTTGATAACAGGATGGTGAATGTATTGGTGAGAACTATCTAAATATACTGTCATAGGGGTAGGTGTTTGTGTACTTAAGGTCACTATGAAATAGGTTATCTCGCGTTGCTTAGAACTGGGACAAGAACTGAAGATGTTGAACCGGACTGGTTACTGGTGAGACTGAAAACTGTGCTGGTTACGGGTGAGACTGAGAACTGCACCGTGAACCGGGCTGGGTTCCGGTATAACTGGAACGCAACTGTAATCCGGGCTGGTACCAGATATAACTGGAAACGCAACTGTATGTAAAACAATGACTGTGGCTGTGACTTTAAGACAAGGCTGAAGAAGAACTGAAGACTGTAGCTGTGACTTTAAGACGAGGCTGAAGAATACTGTGGCTGTGTCTTTAAGACCAGACTGAAGAATACTGGATATAATTGGTAACACAACTGTAATGCAGACTGGGTAGCAAAAGAGCAGAGTTTTACAGGAGCTAAGGTAATAGTGTTACCTCTTAGGGAGCTCAGCTACTAAGCTCACACTGAGCTGTGTGACACGAGGAACTGGCAGCTTCTGTAACACAAGTCTCTTTACTTATACTTCCTGGTCCTTGGTGATTTGTTAACAGAGTCAGGTAATTCAGAGAGTCTCATGCTGGCACAGGATTGGATAGCTCCAGGTTAGGTGATCAAACCCTGTCATGTCAGTATTCCAGGTTAGGCTTTGATGTGGAGTAAAGCCTAGCAGGCCGAAAAAACACTGAAGCCTGAACTTCTACAAATGAACAGAGAATGCTGACTTTTAGTGCTAAACTCCAGATTGCTGAACACAGTGAAGAATCAAAATGCTGCACACAGCTGATTACTTAGAGGAATTCCTACTCAGGTGGCTTATCAAGGGAAGCAAACAGATTTTCAGTGTTCATGCTGAGCTGAACAGATGCAAGTTACAGGATATGCTGAGGTAAACCCCAGAATATGAGAAATACAGTCAGGATCGTGACAAAACTGAGGCAGAGCTTGCTGGGATGTGCAGTTCCACAGCAGCTGGAGGGCCATAGGTTCAAGACCTATGGTCTATGTGATACTGCCCTTTCCTGGCTGTCCTCCTACCTTCTCCGTCTCCTATCAAGGATCCACCTCCTCCCCACTTCCACTAACAGTTGATGTTCCCCGAGGTTCTGTTCTAGTACTCTCCTAATCTCCCTCTAAACATCCTCTTTAGGTGAGCTCATCAGCTCTTTTGACCTACAATATCATCTCTATGCTGATTATACTCAAATATATCTTTCCTCCCCTGACCTCGTCCCATTTATCCTGACTCATATCTCCAACTGTCTCTCTGCTATCTCTTCCTGGATATCACAATGTTTTCTTTACCTAAACATGACTGAGCTGATAATCTTCCCATCCTCCTGCACAACCTCACCTCCCACTATTTCATTTTCTATTGATGGCACAACCATCTCCTTTAGCCTCCAAGTATGTTGTCTTGAGTTATGCGCCTCCCTCTCCTTTAAATCACTCATTCAGTACCCTTTGCAGTTTACCATTAATATCTCAAAAACATTTACAGGATCAAACCCTCCACTCATTGGTCATCTCCAGATTGGACTACCGTAACCTCCTCCTACCTAGACTCCCTGGCTTCCGCTTCTCTCCACTCCAATCTGTTCTTAATACTGCTGTCTGGCTCATCTTCCCCTACAAATGTACTATGTCTGCCTCCCCTCTCCTACAAGCCCTAGTATGGCTCCCCTTCTGTTTTGTTCATATACTTGTAATTCCAATCATTAGGACACAGAGGCATGTGAGTTCATTGCTGTGCTCTTTTATTCCCTTTGCAAAGTCCAGACACACACTGCACACTGGACCAACCACTTCCCAGCATTCCCTCTGGTCCTAGGGACCACCACTGCAGATTTAGGCTTACACATATTAGTAAGGGAGTGTCTACAAACATTAAGCGTTCTAATGCAATAACATCACATCCTCTTTTCTTTAAAGATAAGCCCTTTATGCTTCAGTGCAACAATTTAACAACGTAATATTAAGAACATCATCTAACATGTTTCAATGAGTCTCAGGTCTGCGTATTTCCCTTTTGGGTCTTTCACACACAGTCTGTGTTTCGTCGACCATGTTGGACCTTTTTAGAATTGTGGTTTGTTTACCATTATCAGGATCATCATACATGTCAAATGAAGGGTATTCTTCAGTCATATTGTTTTCATTATGGTTAGGTTGAGATCTTAAATCCACCTGATTTCTTCTTACTTCCGTTCCAACCTCTGTACATTTAGTATAAGATCTTGGTGCTACTTGTGCTTGCACAATACCTTTCTGCACCCAAATACCTTTCTTACGATCTCTGAGATGGACTTGGTCACCTGATTTTAGATCAGATAAGCTTTTTGTTTGCCTGTCATGGAACAATTTCTGTTTCGCCTGTTGATGTTCCTTAATCAGTCTGACCAACGCTGAGTTATGTGTATTAAGCAGTTCATCATGTATCGGGAGATTTTCTCTAATCCTCCTTCCCATCAGCATTTGTGCAGGAGAAAGTCCATTCCGTAAAGGTGTACTGTGGTAGATTAAAATACTTTTGTAGAAATCTTCTTTACCTTCTTGAGCTTTTTTCATGAGACTCTTTACAGTTTTTACTGAACTTTCCACCAACCAATTTGAGCGTGGATAGTGGGGACTTGACATAGTATGGACAAATTCCCACTCATTAGCAAATTGTCTAAATTGAGCACTGGAAAACTGAGGACCATTATCAGTGAACACTTCCATAGGAACACCATGCCTTGCAAAGATTGACTTCATGCAATTGATTACGTCTTTACTAGTAGTTGTATCTAGTGTCTCAGGGTAGTAAGAGTAATAATCAGTCACGACAATGTATGTTTTCCCATTACAATCATACAAATCTGCGCCAACTTTCTGGTACGGTCTCTCTGGCACTGCATGAGGACTCAGTGGCTCGACTTGTTGTTGCTTCGGTCTATATGTAAGACATAATTCACATGTAGCTGTAGTCTGTGCTATGTCTTGTTTCATTCTTGCCCAATACATAATAAATATAATGAAGCGCTGTGAAAAATAAATTTTGTTAATATCAGTAATGTTTACAGCTCTTTTATGAAAGAGTGATGTAAAAGTCCAGAAAAATGAGGAGCAGTTGTTATTTTGGATTCCAATAGGTGCCCTGGTGGGATTTGTTTGCAGCAGGTGATAGCTAGCTAGCTGACCCTAAGTACCTTATTTAAGCTGCTGAATCCACCACTTACGGCTGGTCTCCTTGTTTCTGTCTCCGATCGTGCACTTCCGGTCGCAGCAGTCCGGCACTTCCGATTGTTCGTATCCCGTTGTCCAACGCGTTTCGTGCCTTAGCACTTAGTCATGGATGGCTCTGGGTGCCTGGGCTTTGCTATTTATAGTAAAACCTTTGAATAAACTTTATTTACAGGTAGATTTAAAAATGGAAATTTGTCATTTAAAAACAGGAAGTAAGGCCATGTCTGGCGGTAACCTCATGTCAACATACTGGTATTAAATGAATAGGTCAATTTGGAATATTAAAAAGTGTATATGTATATAAAAAAATTTATTCTAAAATTTTTTTAAATTAATGTCTATATTGAAACCATATGGTTGTAGTGTTTTAAGATAATAAATCCATTTGGTTTCATTTTTTTATCAGTTCTGCTGTTTTATTTCCACCTCTCCAATTGTTATTCACTTTTTGTATCCCCATGAAGGATAACGTGGAGGCATTTTTCTTATGATGTTCTTAGTAATGTTGAGAAACGCTGTGTGTTTGTAATTCTCTTTTAATATTATACAGATGTTCTGAGATTCTCACGTTCAACTTTCTCTTTGTCTGTCCTACATATTGGTAGCTGCAGGGGCACACTCAATAAGGTATATTACTTCTTCTGTATTGCACGTAATTTGTTCTTGAAGTTTATATTCTTTATTGATTTGGTTTGATTTAAATTTTGTTATTGGTTTTGTTCCTTTCTTGTTAGTTGTTATACATGCATTACATTTCAGACAATAAAAATGTCCTTTTGTTCTTCTTTCTTCCTTTTTATTTTCTATAGGAATGATGCTTTTCGTAATGTCCGGTTTTATATTTTTGGCTCGTTTATAAATTATTCTTGGTTTCTTTGGAAGTATTTTGATGAGTTGTTCATCAAGGCTTAAGATGTGCCAGTGTTTATTAAACATTTGTTCTACCAGATGGTGTTCACTGCTATATTGTGTTATAAAGGATATTTGATGGTCCAATCCTTTTTCTTTTTTATTATATTGAACCAATGTTCCCCTTTCTATTTCTTCTATCTTTTCAATTTCTTTCTGTAGTTCTTTTTCGTTGTAACCTTTTCTTGTAAATTTGTCTTTCATCTTTTGTGCTTGAGTACGGAAGGTTTGTATCTCTGATTAATTTCGACGAATTCTCTCTGCTTACATTTTTCTTCTACTAAGTGGCCTTCATGTATCTTGAATAGCATACTTTTTCTGAGTCGTGCAGGTATGACAAACCTATTGCCTTTGTAAATAATACCATCGACAACTGTAAGGTCACTGCGGTATATCCAATAATCATGAATAGACAGCGGGCACGCATTTTTTCCTGCTGGCCAGCCTTTCAGAATGATATCTTTCAACACTTTCATTGTGTTATCTGTCTCGATTTCTTTTCTAATCTGTTCTTGTCTTGCAGAGACACTGGTAGAGAAGCTATGATCAAATTAACGTAGGCTTCTATCTCTTCATCCATCAGACTTCCAGAACCTTCACTTTTGTCCAGAGCACGAGAAAGTGTATCAGCAATGTACATGTATTTACCGGGACAGTACAGCAAGTGTACATCATATTTTTGTAGTCTGATAAGCATTCATTGAATTCTCATGGGACAGTCATGTAATGATTTAGTCATGATAGCTACCAATGGCTTGTGATCAGTTTCCACTGTAAATGTTTGACCATACACAAATGGATGAAATCACTCGCATGTATATGTGATCGATAGAAGTTAATTTTCTATCTGAGCATACCTTGTTTCAGTACTTGTCAGTGCCCTTGATGCATAGATTACTGGGTGCCATGTATCCTCATGTTCTTGTGATAAAGCTAAATATTTATCTTATATAAAACCCTTTATGAGGTCTAATAACACTGTACGCTATTTACGTATGAAGTACCGTAAGGGTACGCTCGTTGCGTAACAATCGCTTAGCCGTGGTCGAGACGCTCAAGCGTCACGTTCGCTCACGGCCAAGAGATCACAGGCAGGCACGCTATTGGCTGCTGACTAACGTAATGGTTCACTATAGCGTAACGGGCGCTGTATCGGGAGCGGGCTGCTCGAGCGATACAGACGCTCACGAGAATACGCTGTTGGTATCGGGCACACTTATAGGTGAGCGACTACCGTAATGCTACGCTATCAGCGTAGCGGACGCTCGAGACCACGAGGAGATCACGAGCGGCGCAGACGCTCACAATGTTAAACCTTTATATCTAAACCATAAACAATGTAATATGCTGTAAAACCTTAGTGTAGAGATAGGGTGTAGATGCAACACAGTGTAACCTTATTAACTTGAAAGCTGTTTGAGCGTCACCGACGCTCTGTGAATACTTAACACTATAAGAAATACACAGATACCGTGCTTAGGGTCCAACGCCTAATATATATATTATGAATGTTATACTTGCAAAAGAATTAATACAATACAAGTCATACACTACAATATAACATAGACTACCTAACCAGATAACTACACAGGAAATACAATACAATACTATTACGTTTAAGAGACTATGAGAGAAAGAAGAGAAGAGAGAGAGAGATATGGCCCATAACCACAAGAAAGACAATATGATTGCGGAGAAAACTTACGCACAAAGGAAACGATCGCATGCGCCTCTGGACATCCAGCTCCCGATTTTCAGCAATGATAACCGTTGAAGAGTGAGAGCTGGATGTGATCGGCTTGTCTATTTATGCCCCACACACAATACAATTCAATGGTCCCTACAATCTCATTGTTCATTGGACACAGGAATTCCTCCTCGCATTATAACAAAAGGTCATAGGTTGATTCATACAGGTGGGCTGTGACTATTTCCAACAGCTCAGGTGGGAGGGAAACTGGGTTTCCCGCCGCATGGATAATTAAGTGCAAATAATAGTAAATGGACATAAACTTCTTATGTCCATAACTATTCGCACGAGCGATTAATCCGCTTCAAACCAACACCGGAATATTGCTAATTAGATACTCTTCCGATGGATACTAAACACCACTGTATTACTCCTGTCTGACCCTTCGTATCAAACAAAGGGGGATTTCTCTGTTCATGAACATTCTACATTAACCAAACTTTCAGAATCTATCAAAGGGACCATGATCTACAAAATACATTATATAGTGAAAATATGTAACGAAAGAGTCGCCCGCTACGAACACATGAACTCTACCGTAAATGCACATACCGCGCGCCCGCGGGTGCCCGCAACAGCGAGTATGCGCACGCACGGGAGAGCGCACGCATGCGCAGCGCAGACCTGTGTGAGGTGCAAATATGGCAGTGTGCATAGAGATATTTTTCTGACTTTGACAGTCCACCCTTTGGCAGTCAACAATAACTGCCACTTCCTAAAACATTTCAAAAAGAGAAAAATATATGTCAGGGGTTAATACATTTACATGGTTGGGTAGGGGAGGAGAGGAGAAGGTAGGAAAAGGGTATGACCTAGTGAGATAGCAGAAGCATGTGTGTATGAATCCGTGTTTGGGGGTCATGTATCATCGTGCCGTACGTGTTTTAAATCAAGCTTCGAGGCATTGCGAAGTATACATTTGAATTCCTTCTTATCCCGTGGTACGGGTCTGTGGATGGGCTGTCAAACTTTACCGAGCTCTTTTCGGAACAAAATGGGGAGCACATTTTAGTTGATGATACATGAATGGGGGAATATGTGATTGCTGATATCTGTGCCTGTATTCCCTATACTATGTGTGTAATTACCTGAAGGTTGTAGAGATGAAGAAAAGACATAATTACGGTAAATGCAGTGGTATTCTATGTCAGGTAAATGAACATTTGTCGGTTGAAGTCTTGTTCGGTGTCTGTTGAATGCAGTCTTCTTTGTGCTTTTGCCCATAAGGTGCGAGCAAAAGCTTTGTCAATGTCCATAGATTTACAAAAGTGTTGGGCTAGCGTAATTTTAAAATTTCTAGGGAAACTGGGGATCTATGGCAAAGTTCATCAAAAATCTGTGTATCAGGTTGTCAAAACTTCTTCTTTAATCCATCTGTTGTCTGTATATCGGCTCATCAAATTCCTCGTCCAAGTGGGTCTTTTTACCTTGGAGGAAAACGGAAAAAAACAGGTGAAAGAAACGGACCGTATAATCGCATTTTCATTACATCATTGTTTCTACCGTCGGGTCGTAAATCAAATCCATGGGAATGCCAGTTTCCTCACTCCTTAAACTCATCACCCTGGTACTTCGTTTGCACTTCGTTAAAGCCTGACCGCATCTAAATATCAAGCCAATCGTTATGATAACACCTAAGATACATAGGAGAAACTTCCCTACATCCATTATGACTCCTTGAGCCCATTCTCCTAAACCGGAGAACCAATTTCGCGGGTTCAACCATGACACCCAACCAGTCAGCTCATTACTCACAGCAGCAAGGGTGAGATTGTGTCTCCTGCGAAATTCCCACTTCAGTTGGAGAATATCGTCCATCTTTTGGTCTATGACCTCGACCGGGTCCTCGGTACTATTTGTAATATATGTGCAACATTTCACGCCGTACTGCGTTGCCAGTGTGACACAATATCCACCTGTTACTGCTGTGAGATAATTGAGAATCATTCTATGCTGAACTAGTTCTGTTTTATAAGCTTGAAGTTCTCTTCCAGTATACCTAAACGTGTCATCATACATTTCTGTGATATTGTCTAACAAATTTGCGAGCGCAGATATGTATTTATAATTCAACACTCCTCTGGCGGTGCGAGTGAAATCTAACGCGATTAGAACCTGAATCCCGGTGGATTCATGGATCATGTCAGAGGCCGGATGCTCTATTCTTTCTATCAGGTGCCGTTTAACTACGTGCTCGTAATGGGTGTGAGTATAAGGAGCTTGGGCAACACGGTGTATATCTTTCATTTTGGCATGTGATACAGTCATTACTTCAGGCAGTACTTTTCCAATATAACACAATCCTTCCGAGTTTGGGGCAAGCCACTTATACGCCTTCCTCCCGCATATGAAATATGCATCATCGGGGAGAACATATGGGACGGAGTAGGACATAACCATATTACACACCTTCCATGTGAAATCTCCTAACCCTAATTCTCCCATCTGTCTAGTACACGTATCAGCTTGTACGATATGTGCACAGTATCCTGGTGATACCTCTCCAACTCTCGTAATCCTACTTCCTAGGGTATACCTATATCGGAAAGATTTTCCTCTACTGGCTATGTGGCGTATAAGTTCTGTATCTGTCGGCATTCTATCTGCTCTATATGAAAAGGTCATGGTTTGGTTACTCCATGACACTTCCCAATTTCCCGGCTTTCGGGGATTGGAGATGTTAAAACATATGAGGGATCTATCCACATGATATTGGTGGAGCTTCAAACTAGGAGGACTGGAGATATTAAACCTCCTGTCCACCGGCCTCCCACCACTTAGCTCAAGTACCTCCCCTATCGTTAAAGGAAATGGTACTAGTCCTGATTTGCTATGACCTTGAGGTACTTGAGAGCATACCCAACAATCTGTTTGATTTAGCACACTACCCACTAAGGAGTGATAGTCACTCAATGGATGCCGGTCCATGTGGATATTAAAACTGGATTGGCATTTCTTAATGCACCCATCCTCGACTACGTTGTCACAGAGCCTACAGATACAGTTTTCTTCAGCTAACAATCCTTCACAATTCCTTCTATGGTCAATGCTATCGGATCGTTTTCTGATACTCGCCTTTGCTTGTTGATTATGTTGTTCTCGGAAAACTACGCCTCCATCTCTGTCATCAGAACCCATTCCAGAACCTCTCTCGAACTCCATGGTACTCTCGCCGGAACAGACTGCTCTGGTCAACATCATGGTCAACAGGAAAATCCGGATCACAGTCTCTTGAGGCAAGTCCATCTTAGGAGGAAACGAAGAAGAATGAGAAGGGGGAAAAAATAATTTGAGGGAGAGGGGATGGGAAGTGGAGAAAACAATAAAAGGGAAACGGAGGATCGACAACTGCTTTTGATCTTGTGATTCTCGATGCTCAGGTGCCGCCTCAGTCCTCCTGGAACAGACACTCCAGTGATACAACTTCCTCTACCGTCTGTTCCTTATCACGGGACCTCTCTGGATCAGCAACCTTCTTACAATGGGACGAATGAACCCAAGTCTCTCTCTCGGCAACTTTCAATGCTGTAGTGCTAGTCAATAAGACTTGGTATGGTCCTTCCCATCTGTCAATAAGGCAACCTGAGCGTAGAAAATTCCGTATCATTACATAATCCCCAGGTTCAATGTCATGACAATTACTATCTGGTAAATCAGGAATCACTAACTTCAAATTATCATTTTGATTCCTTAGCTGTTTACTCATGTTAATCAAGTACTTTACAGTCACTTCATTGTTACACTTCAAATCATCCTGAGGGTTAATCATAACATGCGGTTGTCGACCAAACAAGATTTCAAAGGGAGACAGATTAAGAGGGGACCTGGGAGTGGTTCTGATGCTGTACAGTACAATGGGTAGAGCTTCTGGCCATGTCAATCCTGTCTCTGCCATAACTTTGCTCAGTTTATTTTTAATAGTGCTGTTCACTCTTTCCACCTTTGCACTCGCCTGTGGACGGTATGGAGTGTGCAGCTTGCTATCAATTCCCATCAACTTACACATTCCTTGAAAGACATCACCTGTAAAATGGGTACCCCTATCACTTTCAATTATTCTAGGGATACCATATCTACATACAAATTCCTGCACAATTTTCTTAGCAGTAAACATAGCGGTATTTGTGGCCGCAGGAAATGCTTCGACCCAATTTGAGAAAACATCTATACAAACAAGTACATATTTCAAATTTCGACAAGGGGGTAATTGAATGAAGTCAATCTGTATTACCTGGAAAGGGCCGCCTGCAGGTGGGATATGAGATGGTTCTGTTGGTATTGCCTTTCCGATATTCTTTCTCAAACAGGTAAGGCATGACATTGCTCTCTTGCATGAGATGAAAATCCTGGGGCGCACCAATATGCTCTTACCAACTTGCACATTCCCTCCTTGCCCAGATGAGTCAGCCCGTGTGCTGCCTCAGCTAAACATGGAAGATATGCTCTGGGGGCCACCGGTTTACCTTGTCCATCCGTCCAGAGTCCTGAGGACTCCTGGCCATATCCCTTTGCCTTCCAGACTGCCTTTTCCTGTTTGGAACACAAATTTTGCATCTCACATAACTTCTGTGTGTTGATGGTATTAAATACCATCAGTTGTGTGGTGTCTGTCTGTCTGGGGGTACCAGCTGCTAACTTAGCTGCTTCGTCTGCTCGGCTGTTACCAAGTGATACTGGGTCTTGGCTATATGTGTGTGCTTTACACTTGATAACAGCCACTCTGTCGGGTTCCTGTATCGCTGTTAGAAGCCTTTTGATGTGAGCTGCATGCGCTATCGGTGTACCAGCTGCCGTCATGAAATTTCTGAGGCGCCATAGGGCTCCGAAATCATGGACTACCCCGAATGCGTATCTAGAGTCGGTGTAGATATTGGCTGATTTGCCCTTAGCCAATTCACATGCTCTGGTTAGGGCGACCAGTTCAGCAACCTGGGCTGAGTGAGGTGGGCCTAGCGGTTCCGCTTCTATGGTGCCTTGGTCATCTACGACTGCGTATCCAGTACACAAGTCTCCCGAGTCTGACTGTCTGTGACAACTACCGTCCGTGTAGAAAGTTAGATCTGCATCTTCCAGCGGGTTGTCACTGATGTCAGGCCTTGCGGTAAAATTTTGGGTCAAATATTCCATACAATCATGTGTGTCTTCCTTTGTGTTAAATTCTCCTTCCCCACCACTCTCATCCTCCACCCTTTGTGCCTGTCCAGGCACACCTGGGAGATATGTTGCAGGATTTAATGCACTGCATCTCCTTATGGTGATGTTTACGGGGGCCATTAGTGCCAATTCCCATCTTGTAAACCGCGCTGATGAGACGTGTCTGGTTTGGGCAGAATTTAGCAAGGCTGACACTGCATGTGGTGTATGAATTGTGAGGTTGTGACCTAGCACTACATCTTCGCTTTTCGTTACTAGCAATGCTATCGCCGCAACGCTTCGCAAGCATGTGGGGAGGGATCGCGCTACCGTATCTAGCTGAGCGCTGTAGTATGCTACTGGCCTGCTGGCATCACCGTGCTTTTGGGTTAAGACGCCTGCCGCGCAACCAGCACTTTCTGTTCCGTACAGCTCAAAGGGTTTCCCATAGTCTGGCATACCTAATGCTGGTGCCTGCGTTAGGCACTGTTTAAGTCTCTCAAATGCCATCTCGGACTCGTCTGTATGCGAAATCCGATCAGGTTTGTTTGAGGAGACCATCTCCTGCAAAGGTAACGCTAGAATGGAAAACCCTGGGATCCAGTTACGGCAATACCCACACATTCCTAAAAATGTTCTGATCTGTTGCTGGGTTTGTGGCAGAGTCATGTCTCTAATTGCTTGAATTCTATCAGCGGTCAGGTGTCTCAGTCCTTGTGTTAGACAGTGTCCCAAATATTTTACCTTAGTTTGGCATAATTGCAACTTGTCTTTGGAAACCTTGTGTCCTGTGTCTGAAAGATGAAACAGGAGCTGTTTCGTATCCTTCAGGGATGCTTCCAATGAATCAGAACACAGTAGTAGATCATCCACGTACTGTATTAATACTGGTTGGAAAGACTGTAAACAATCATGCAAAGCCTGGGAAAAGATACTTGGACTGTCTATGAAACCTTGTGGTAATCGAGTCCATGTGTATTGGACTCCTCTGTATGTGAATGTAAACAAATATTGGCTGTCAGGGTGCAGAGGTACCGAAAAGAAAGCGGAGCAGAGGTCAATAACAGTGAAAAATTTCGCAGTGGGAGGGATTTGCATAAGGATGACAGCTGGATTTGGCACTACGGGGAACTGACTCTCAACTATTTTGTTAATCCCCCTTAGATCCTGCACTAGCCTGTAACCCCTCCCCCCACTCTTTTTAACAGGGAAGATGGGACTATTGGCAGTGCTGGACGTTCTTACCAGAATGCCCTGTTGTAGCAAGCGCTCTATTACGGGATACACTCCTAACTCCACCTCTGGCTTCAGAGGGTACTGTGGGATTTTTGGAGCTATCCTACCATCTTTTACTTGTACAACTACCGGAGCTACGTTTGCCATTAATCCAGTGTCCTGTCCATCTTTAGTCCAAAGTGACTCTGGTATCTGGGATGTCATTTCCTCTACTTGGGATGGAGTCCTATTTGTCATAATGGTATGTGACATTAATTTTGACGGGGAGTCTAACATGTCTCGCACTTCCTGAGCGTGATTCTCAGGTATGTCCAAGAATACACCTTCAGGAGTACAATAAATGACGCACCCCATTTTGCACAACAAGTCTCTTCCCAGGAGATTAGTCGGTGCCGATGCAGCCAGCAAAAAGGAATGCTTGGTATGTAACGGCCCTACTGTAATCTCGGCTGGTTTGCTAACAGGGTAGTGCTGGACTACTCCTGTTACTCCTATGGCTGGAATTGTCTTACCAGTGGTTCTCATGCCCACTGTCGAATTTATCACTGATTTGGCCGCCCCTGTGTCTACAAGAAAGTTTAATGATTTACCAGCTACATTGATTGCAATTTCTGGTTCACTCCCAAGACTTGCAATCAATTTTACTGGCTGCAGATTACAGGTATGGCCACACCCCTATTGGGTATGGTGACCTCCCTGAATTCCGCTGGCAGTAACTACTTGTGAAGGGGTTAAATGGGAACTACCAGTGGCTTGCCAGTCTCTGTTCGGGGGGTATCTTTTTGTTTCCCCTGTATGTGGCTCATAACTCCGTCTCTGCGGACCCTGCTCCCAATGTCGTGTGTCGTGTCGTTGTCTAGGGGGTTGATATGAGTTTTGTGAATTTTTCACTCTACAGTCTCGTGCCATGTGTCCCTGTCTATGACAAGAAAAACAAGTTACCACATTTAACTTACCCACAGGGTTTGGTGATTTATACAAAGGCTGCCTTGTGGTCAGGGCCTGTATACTTACGGCCATTAACTTATCACCTTGTGACTTCCTGTGTCGGGTGATATTCCGGTCGTGATCAATAGCAGCCTCTCTCAAAGTAGCCACCGACAGACCTCGCCAACATGGTTGCGTGGTCTGTACTCTTGTCTTTAATGTCTCTTTTAAACCATCCATTAGTACAGATACTGCTACTTCTCGATGGTTTATGTTTGTTTTAATGTCCTCTATACCTGTGTACTTTGCCATTTCTAGTAATGCCCTGTGAAAATATTCTGCAGCAGTTTCTGACTCTTTCTGTCTAATGGAGAAAATCTTGTTCCACTTAACTACCGCTGGGAAATACTCCTTTAACTGTAAACTTATTCTTTTTACGTTATCTTTGTTGTACACATCTGTAAGAGGTACATCCTGATCTAATTCACAGTCAGCCAAAAATTGAGCTGCGTCGACATTTGAGGGTAAACATGCCCTCAGCAATACCTGCCAGTCTTTGTTATTGGGCTCTAAAGTGTTCCCTAGGTCTCTGATGTATTTCTGACTAGCAACTAAGTCTTTCCTAGGGTCAGGGAATTCGGACACTATGGTTCTTAATTCCATTCGGGAAAATGGGCTGTACATGGCAATGTTCCTAACAGATGTGATTCCTGTCGTGTCAGTTTTCCCATTTGGCACTGCTATTACCCTAACAGGATTAAGTCTACTAACATCACTCTGTGTAGGTTCTACAGCCTGTGGTGAAATGGTTTCAGCGTAGTGTATGGTGCCATACTTACCTGTAGATACGACCTCACCTATCCCTCCGCTAGGGGCTTTTGTTACTAATCTCGTGGGTGGAGCCGTGCCTACTGTTGTCTCTGCTATGGTGGCTGCTAGAGAGAGCGCCGATATTGTTGCCGATTCGTCTTCCTGATCACACTCCTGGGGAAAGTTCAAAACAGGGTACAACTTGCACGGGTTAATACTTGCATGGGTTAACTTATCAACATTATCCTTAACATTTATACAGTTGCTAAGTGCCTGTTTGTTACCCCCTGATGCGTCATTCTCCGCAACCAATTTCTCTCCTGATATGTATGGTGGCGGCGGGGCCGTGGCTATCAGTTTTCTGATAGGGCCAGATCCCGCCGCCTGAGCCAATCCTCTCTGTATTTCACCCTCCTGTTGCCATAGCTGCAAATAATCATAATGTTGGATTCGTCTCTTTGCTGATTTAATGAGACATATCCTCCTCCTTAAATTTTGCAACACTTCTGGGCTAAAGCTACCTACTCTTGGGAATTTCTCCCCATCATGCACTGTCATTCTCTCCCATTCATCACATAAAACCTCTGTATGTGAACCATATTTTTCACACATTACGTACCTTGCCGACCCGACTGGTCGGTTTACTGAATCAACCCGAACCGAGGTTGATTGCCCCCTTCCTGAACAATTGGCCCCCATAACTTGCAGGTGTTGCTTTCACCACCTCTGACCTTTAATCAGGGTCTTCAGCGAACCCTTACAAAAACCAAAATGTGTCACGATCCGGGTATCTGGACGCCATTACTTACCCTTCAGATGCCTCCTAAGGCGGGCTCAGCGTTCCAGGACCGGATTCCGCTGTTCCTAAGTTTCCACATGCAGAGTGGTCTTTTCATCAGCCGCGGCCTCCGCTGTGCCCGCGTGGTTAAATGTGCATCTATCAGCCTGGCGTCTCCTGTCTCCGGTGGCCGGCGCCGCCATTACTGTTTCCCAGACCACATGGATTACAAACCAAACTTCCCTCCAAGTGTCTGCATGGGCGCAGCCATCTTGGATTCTGTCATCTGATCATTTCCACCAATCTGCTGTCTGTGTTGTTGATTTGCATAATTGCCTAGCCAACCCCTTCCTTGCTGCAGGTATAAGTAAGCTGTACCTGAGCAAGGAAGACGTCAGTGCTTTGGTTGTCAAACCTAGTTCCTGTTTGTCTCTCTTCTATGATTGTCTTCCAGGTTCCAGCTCCTGTCTCAAGACTTCCACCATAGAGACCCGCACCAGCATTCCACCTGCGGTGTAGCCTGACTCTCCATTCCATTGTGGATTCATCTGTTTCCAGCTACAACACTACCTGCTTCCAGCCTCAGCTTCCAGCAGAGTACAGCTTCCCTTAAAGGGCCGGTGTCCTTTCTACACTTTACCACTCTCCACCGGAATTATTATTTCTCCGCTCTCAAGTTCTACATTTCAGTTCACATTTCATCGCTCCCAAAGTTCATTTATTATTTAACTGGTTCCAGCCAGTATCCACTCCGTGCTAACAACAGTCTGGTTCCAGCCAGTATCCACAGCAGCTGTTTTACCTTCAGCAACCCAGCTCTTCCTGGAACACCAGCTGGTACAATCCTGGGTTATCTCCATTGCTACAGCCGGGCCTGGTAAGGACTTTCCATCTAGAAGATCATAAGAACTATCTCACACTACCAGTGCCCTGTGGCTCCTGCCATGCTGTAGTACTCAGGAACTGTATTTATTCTTTGCTGACTTTTACGTTTTCTTTTATTGCTGCTGTGATGCGGAGTTGTCATAATAAACATCATTGACTTTTATCTAAGTTGTCGTGGTCACGCCTTCGGGCAGTTATTGTTCATGTTACTTACATGTCCAGGGGTCTGATACAACCTCCCAGGTTCCGGTACATCTCAGCCCCTACAACTGAGGCTGCCTCCCGTCAGCTCAGGCCCTCAGTTGTGACAGTAAGCACTGACCTAATGAATCCAGCCGGAGACCAGGATCAAGCGGCCAGGCCGATGCAAGAACTGGCAGCCCGACTAGAACATCAGGAGGCTGCACAGGGCCACATCATCCGCTGTCTCCAGGATCTCTCTACTCGGCTGGATGGGATTCAGACAACTCTCCGTGGATCAGGCGCGTCTGGTGCGTCAACCACAGTGACTCCAGCTATAACCCCACCCACCTTACCCATTTCTGCTCCACGTCTTCATCTTCCAACGCCAGCAAAATTTGACGGATCTCCAAGATTCTGCAGGGGATTTCTCAACCAGTGTGAGATTCAGTTTGAGCTACAACCTGGCAATTTTCCCAGTGACCGTACAAAAATTGCCTACATTATTTCTCTTCTCAGTGGCTCAGCCCTTGATTGGGCATCACCGTTATGGGAGAGGTCCGACACCCTGCTATCTTCTTACACTGCATTTGTGTCAACATTCAGGCGCATCTTCGACGAGCCAAGCCGGGTAACTTCAGCTTCGTCTGAGATTCTCCGTTTACGCCAGGAATCACGTACTGTAGGACAATATCTTATACAGTTCCAGATCCTGGCATCCGAACTGGCATGGAACGACGAGGCCCTGTATGCTGCATTCTGGCATGGTTTATCCGAGCGTATTAAAGATGAGTTAGCTACCAGAGACTTACCCTCCAAGTTAGATGAGCTAATCTCACTTTGTACGAAAGTTGACTTACGTTTCAGAGAGAGAGCAACTGAGCGTGGAAGATCATCTGCTCCAAAATCTTCTACTCCTCCTCCTCGCCAACTGTCACCAACTACAGATGAACCCATGCAAATTGGCCGTTCCCGTTTAACTCCTGCTGAGCGCCGAAGACGTCTCTCCGAGTTTCTCTGTCTGTATTGTGCAGCTCCGTCTCACACCATTAATGCCTGTCCCAAACGTCCGGGAAACTCCAAATCCTAGCTCGCCAAGGAGAGGGCCGGCTAGGAGTAATGATCTCCTCTCCATCTCCTCAAGATTGTAACCTCCCAGTCTCGCTTCAAGTTGCTCAACGTTATCAGAACGTCATTGCCCTCCTGGATTCCGGAGCAGCTGGGAACTTTATTACTGAAGCCTATGTTAAACGGTGGTCTCTACCCACCGAGAGACTTCCTTCGTCCTTTTCCTTAACTGCTGTGGATGGCAGTAAAATTTTTGATACAGTTATTTCTCTAAGGACTCTACCAGTTCGTCTGAGAGTGGGAGTTCTTCATTCCGAACTTATTTCATTTTTAGTGATTCCAAGAGCCACACATCCTGTGGTCCTGGGCCTTCCATGGCTCCGTCTTCACAATCCTACAATTGATTGGACGACTACGCAAATCCTGGCATGGGGTTCCTCCTGTACTAAGACATGTTTGTTTAAAGTGTTGCCTGTCTGTTCTTCCTCCCCCAGGTCGTCTGATGTTCCACCTCCTCCATATCAAGATTTCACGGATGTGTTCAGTAAAGCTTCTGCTGATATCCTTCCTCCTCATAGAGAATGGGACTGCCCGATTGATCTCGTTCCAGGGAAGGTTCCACCTCGAGGCCGAACTTATCCGTTGTCTCTCCCCGAGACACATTCTATGGAGGAATACATTAAAGAGAACCTAGCAAAGGGGTTCATTCGACCTTCTTCTTCTCCAGCCGGCGCAGGCTTCTTTTTTGTAAAGAAGAAAGATGGTGGTCTGCGGCCGTGCATCGACTACAGAGGTTTGAACGACATTACCATCAAGAACCGCTATCCTTTACCCCTGATTACTGAGCTCTTTGACAGAGTTAGCGGAGCTACCATCTTTACAAAGCTGGACCTGAGAGGTGCATACAATCTCATCCGGATCCGTGAGGGTGACGAGTGGAAGACCGCATTTAACACCCGTGACGGACATTATGAGTACCTCGTCATGCCCTTCGGATTGAGCAATGCTCCAGCTGTCTTCCAGCATTTCGTCAATGAGATCTTCAGAGACATTCTATACCGTCATGTCGTGGTCTATCTAGATGATATCCTCATTTTTGCCAACGATTTAGAGGAACATCGTTTCTGGGTAAAGGAGGTTCTGTCCCGTCTCCGTGTCAATCATCTCTACTGCAAATTAGAGAAATGCGTCTTTGAAGTCAAGTCCATTCCGTTTCTAGGGTACATTGTGTCCGGTTCCGGACTAGAGATGGATCCTGAGAAACTACAAGCAATCCAGAATTGGCCGGTACCCTTAACCCTCAAAGGGGTCCAGAGGTTCTTAGGGTTCGCCAATTATTACCGAAAGTTTATACGAGACTTTTCCACCATTGTGGCGCCTATTACTGCTTTCACCAAGAAGGGTGCTAACCCGTCCAAGTGGTCTGAAGAAGCCATGCAAGCTTTTCATCTTTTAAAACAGAGGTTCATCTCTGCACCTGTCCTGAAACAGCCTGACATCGACTCTCCTTTCATCTTAGAGGTGGATGCCTCCTCCGTTGGAGTAGGAGCGGTGTTATCTCAGAGGGCTAAAGATGGTCATTTACATCCTTGCAGTTTCTTCTCACGGAAGTTCTCCCCAGCGGAGCGCAACTATGCCATTGGCGACCAGGAGTTGCTAGCCATCAAGCTCGCTCTAGAGGAGTGGAGATATCTGTTGGAGGGAGCTTCTCATTCAATCACCATCCTTACAGACCACAAGAACCTTCTATATCTAAAAGGCGCACAATGTCTCAACCCTCGTCAGGCCAGATGGGCACTTTTCTTTTCCAGGTTCGACTTTAAACTCCAGTTCTGTCCGGGCTCTCAGAATCGCAAGGCCGATGCCCTTTCCCGCTCATGGGAGCAAGAAAATGAGTCAGAGTCTTCAGACAAGCATCCTATTATAAATCCGTTGGCATTCTCCACGGTAGGGATGGACTCTACGCCCCCATCAGGGAAAAGTTTTGTGAAGCCGACACTAAGGAAGAAGCTCATGCATTGGGCCCATGCTTCCCGTTTTGCCGGACATACAGGTATCCAAAAAACCCTGGAGTTTATCTCTAGGTCCTATTGGTGGCCAACTCTGAAAAAGGACGTTTTGGAGTTTATTGCATCTTGCCCAAAGTGTGCTCAACATAAAGTATCCCGCCAGTCGCCTGCGGGGCAACTGGTTCCACTATCTGTTCCCCGTCGACCATGGACCCATTTGTCGATGGATTTTATTACAGATTTGCCCATGTGCAACAAGTTCAATACCATCTGGGTGGTAGTTGACCGGTTCACCAAGATGGCACACTTCATTCCTCTCACCGGTCTTCCGTCAGCTTCCAAGTTGGCTCAAGTATTCATACAAGAGATCTTCCGACTCCACGGTCTTCCAGAAGAAATTATCTCAGATCGAGGAGTTCAATTCACAGCCAAATTCTGGCGAAGTTTATGTCAAGTCCTCCAAGTCAAGTTAAAGTTTTCCACGGCTTACCATCCTCAGACCAATGGTCAAACTGAGAGGGTGAATCAGGACTTGGAGGCCTTCCTCCGCATCTATGTGTCCTCCTCTCAAGATGACTGGGTTCAATTACTTCCCTGGGCCGAGTTCTGTCATAACAACCAGTATCATTCTTCATCTTCCTCAACACCATTCTTCACCAACTTTGGATTCCACCCTAAAGTCCCTGAGTTCCAACCGCTTCCAGCAACTTCTGTTCCCGCAGTGGATATCACCTTGCATCAGTTTGCCAATATCTGGAAGAGCGTACGATCAGCTCTGCTCAAGGCATCGTTCAGGTACAAGAAGTTTGCGGATAAGAAGCGTCGAGCAGTTCCTGCTCTCAAGGTGGGTGATCGGGTATGGTTATCCACGAAGAATTTGAGGTTAAGAGTTCCCAGTATGAAGTTTGCACCTCGCTACATCGGTCCTTTTAAAATTGATCAAGTCATCAATCCTGTTGCTTACAGACTCCAGTTACCTCCCTTCTTAAAAATACCCAGGACATTCCATGTTTCCCTGTTGAAACCGTTAATCTTGAATCGGTTTCATTCCTCACTTCCACCAACTCCGAAAGTCCAAACTCAACGAGGCGTTGAGTATGAAGTGGCCAAGATCCTGGACTCACGTCACCGTTACGGTCAACTTCAGTATCTCATTGACTGGAAGGGCTATGGTCCTGAAGAACGCTCTTGGACCAATGCCTCTGACGTCCATGCTCCTGCCTTGGTCCGAAATTTCCACGCAAAGTTTCCTTTAAAGCCTAAGAAGTGTCCTGGGGCCACTCCTAAAGGGGGGGGTGCTGTCACGATCCGGGTATCTGGACGCCATTACTTACCCTTCAGATGCCTCCTAAGGCGGGCTCAGCGTTCCAGGACCGGATTCCGCTGTTCCTAAGTTTCCACATGCAGAGTGGTCTTTTCATCAGCCGCGGCCTCCGCTGTGCCCGCGTGGTTAAATGTGCATCTATCAGCCTGGCGTCTCCTGTCTCCGGTGGCCGGCGCCGCCATTACTGTTTCCCAGACCACATGGATTACAAACCAAACTTCCCTCCAAGTGTCTGCATGGGCGCAGCCATCTTGGATTCTGTCATCTGATCATTTCCACCAATCTGCTGTCTGTGTTGTTGATTTGCATAATTGCCTAGCCAACCCCTTCCTTGCTGCAGGTATAAGTAAGCTGTACCTGAGCAAGGAAGACGTCAGTGCTTTGGTTGTCAAACCTAGTTCCTGTTTGTCTCTCTTCTATGATTGTCTTCCAGGTTCCAGCTCCTGTCTCAAGACTTCCACCATAGAGACCCGCACCAGCATTCCACCTGCGGTGTAGCCTGACTCTCCAATCCATTGTGGATTCATCTGTTTCCAGCTACAACACTACCTGCTTCCAGCCTCAGCTTCCAGCAGAGTACAGCTTCCCTTAAAGGGCCGGTGTCCTTTCTACACTTTACCACTCTCCACCGGAATTATTATTTCTCCGCTCTCAAGTTCTACATTTCAGTTCACATTTCATCGCTCCCAAAGTTCATTTATTATTTAACTGGTTCCAGCCAGTATCCACTCCGTGCTAACAACAGTCTGGTTCCAGCCAGTATCCACAGCAGCTGTTTTACCTTCAGCAACCCAGCTCTTCCTGGAACACCAGCTGGTACAATCCTGGGTTATCTCCATTGCTACAGCCGGGCCTGGTAAGGACTTTCCATCTAGAAGATCATAAGAACTATCTCACACTACCAGTGCCCTGTGGCTCCTGCCATGCTGTAGTACTCAGGAACTGTATTTATTCTTTGCTGACTTTTACGTTTTCTTTTATTGCTGCTGTGATGCGGAGTTGTCATAATAAACATCATTGACTTTTATCTAAGTTGTCGTGGTCACGCCTTCGGGCAGTTATTGTTCATGTTACTTACATGTCCAGGGGTCTGATACAACCTCCCAGGTTCCGGTACATCTCAGCCCCTACAACTGAGGCTGCCTCCCGTCAGCTCAGGCCCTCAGTTGTGACAAAATGTTCACGATAGGCTGACGGTGGCGGTTTACCGAGTACCCCACTCACTCGCCCACGCCGACCAATACGACCCACACACTGCCTTAGTGCTGGCGTACTCGACCCAGGGCCCCTATGAACCTCTATTTACTGGAACATGCGAGGGATATCCGCAGAACACTTACTCTTTCCAGTAACTATTGGTTGTTGGACAATTCCTGAGTGACCAGCGAACTTCCCTTCAGAAAATAAAAAATTACACAAATCACATCAGAGTGTACAAATAGTTTCACGACCGGGTTTGTACACAAATGGTACTGGTCAGATTAACTAATGTACACAATTACGTGCGGTACAATCGTTCAGCACATAAGCAACTAATCTTATGTGCTGAGCGACCAGTGGAATCGAAAATTTCGGCTGCGAATTCCTTCAGCCAGAGCTTTATTGGCCTATATGGGTTTTGCACCAACCCCCTGGGTTGTGCCCTTTTCTCTTTTATGGCAGACTTCTTAGTCTGCTGTACCTGGACCTCCCGGTCTGTAGTATGACCTCCTGGTCTACTATTCTCTACTGCTCAAATTTTATGTTTAACCAGAGATGCCTCCCTAGCCACCATGCACGTCACTTACATGTATGTACCTCTGCGAGAACTCGACTTCTTGTGGTTCAACCTGTAAAATTGTATAAACTTATATATACAAAACACTCACTCACCACACGTACACTTTTGCTTCTATTTCTGCGCAGAAATTTTCTTTAGACCAGATGTGTTGTGAATTTGGAGAAGGATCTGTTAATCTAACTTTCGGATTTTAAAATAGATTTGCGCTATTTATTGCCTGTTGCGCTACTTATCGCCTGTTGCGCTACTTAAAAATCAACACTGTCGTGTGACTTGAGTTACGTGGGCGTACCCAGACGCTCCGTTGCGTAATTTACGCTGCGTGCGTCGGCCTTTGCGTACGCGAGTCTCAGCCCTTTGTTAGAGACACGTGTACACAAAACCAATGTCCACCGTAACACAACTAACACTTTTATCAATGTAGATGATCCTCGATCGTCTACCGCGCAACACACCAATCTCTCCTTTTACCTTAGGTAGAGTTGCGTGTGGGTTTTACACTTTAACTATGAAATAGCGACAAATCTCTCTTAGCACGTTTTATCAATTATAAAATGGCAAACAGGAGAGTGATATATGAAAATACACGAATGAAAAAGAAATGCAGATATGTGCGTGTGTACGCAAGACAGAAATAAACAGTTTTAAAAGACACTAGTGTGTTGTTCTTACCTCCGGTTCCGGATTCCTTCAGCACCCTTTACTAAGCGAAGCAGACGCTTATCCCGTCAGCACTGCGAAGAATATGATCTCCCGCCCTTTGCTGATGGATAATGTCTGCTGAAATTACCTAGCAGAGATATGTGAAGGACAGGACGAGCCGCCAATTGATAAAGCTAAATATTTATCTTATATAAAACCCTTTATGAGGTCTAAGAACACTGTACGCTATTTACGTATGAAGTACCGTAAGGGTACGCTCGTTGCGTAACAATCGCTTAGCCGTGGTCGAGACGCTCAAGCGTCACGTTCGCTCACGGCCAAGAGATCACAGGCAGGCACGCTATTGGCTGCTGACTAACGTAATGGTTCACTATAGCGTAACGGGCGCTGTATCGGGAGCGGGCTGCTCGAGCGATACAGACGCTCACGAGAATACGCTGTTGGTATCGGGCACACTTATAGGTGAGCGACTACCGTAATGCTACGCTATCAGCGTAGCGGACGCTCGAGACCACGAGGAGATCACGAGCGGCGCAGACGCTCACAATGTTAAACCTTTATATCTAAACCATAAACAATGTAATATGCTGTAAAACCTTAGTGTAGAGATAGGGTGTAGATGCAACACAGTGTAACCTTATTAACTTGAAAGCTGTTTGAGCGTCACCGACGCTCTGTGAATACTTAACACTATAAGAAATACACAGATACCGTGCTTAGGGTCCAACGCCTAATATATATATTATGAATGTTATACTTGCAAAAGAATTAATACAATACAAGTCATACACTACAATATAACATAGACTACCTAACCAGATAACTACACAGGAAATACAATACAATACTATTACGTTTAAGAGACTATGCGAGAAAGAAGAGAAGAGAGAGAGAGAGAGAGAGATATGGCCCATAACCACAAGAAAGACAATATGATTGCGGAGAAAACTTACGCACAAAGGAAACGATCGCAGGCGCCTCTGGACATCCAGCTCCCGATTTTCAGCAATGATAACCGTTGAAGAGTGAGAGCTGGATGTGATCGGCTTGTCTATTTATGCCCCACACACAATACAATTCAATGGTCCCTACAATCTCATTGTTCATTGGACACAGGAATTCCTCCTCGCATTATAACAAAAGGTCATAGGTTGATTCATACAGGTGGGCTGTGACTATTTCCAACAGCTCAGGTGGGAGGGAAACTGGGTTTCCCGCCGCATGGATAATTATGTGCAAATAATAGTAAATGGACATAAACTTCTTATGTCCATAACTATTCGCACGAGCGATTAATCCGCTTCAAACCAACACCGGAATATTGCTAATTAGATACTCTTCCGATGGATACTAAACACCACTGTATTACTCCTGTCTGACCCTTCGTATCAAACAAAGGGGGATTTCTCTGTTCATGAACATTTTACATTAACCAAACTTTCAGAATCTATCAAAGGGACCATGATCTACAAAATACATTATATAGTGAAAATATGTAACGAAAGAGTCGCCCGCTACGAACACATGAACTCTACCGTAAATGCACATACCGCGCGCCCGCGGGTGCCCGCAACAGCGAGTATGCGCACGCACGGGAGAGCGCACGCATGCGCAGCGCAGACCTGTGTGAGGTGCAAATATGGCAGTGTGCATAGAGATATTTTTCTGACTTTGACACTTGTAACAACACTGAGCCTAGGCTAAATTGTGAAGTATTGGCTGAAATTCTTATTCTTTTCGCAGGATCAAAGAATCTTAGTACTGGTCGCTCTGTAATGATCTGTTTCAAGATTTGCCAACTTTCTTCTTGTTCATGTGACCACATCCACTTGTTATCTTCGTCCAACAACCATCCAAGAGAGGCTGTTCATTCAGAGAGTTCAGAAATAAACTTTCCTAAGTAAGTAATCATTCCTAGGAATCTTCTGACGTCGTCTTTGTTGTTAGGACATTCCATGTTCACTATATCTGATATTTTCCTTTGGTCTGGTTTTACACCTTGATCCGAGACTACGTCGCCCATAAAGGTGAGTGTATTCACATCAAATTCACATTTATGCTTGTTTAGCTTTAGATTCACTTTCTGACAAGTTCCATTACTTGTCTTAATCTAGAATTATGTTCTTCCTCTGTAGATCCCCAGACAATAATGTCATCCATCATTGTTTCAACACCTGAAATATGTTTAAAAATCATGTATATCCTTTTGTGATATACTTCTGGTGCAGACAATATTCCATATGGTATTCGAAAAAGTCTGTATCGACCTTCTGGTGTATTAAATATACAAAGCTTTGAGCTGGCCTCATCTAGCTTCATTTGCCAGAATCCTAAAGATACGTCCAATTTAGTGAACCATTTGCTCCCGCAAATTGTGACATCTTTTCATCTCTGGTTGGTAGTTTGAAATGTTCTCGTTTAATAGCTTTGTTTAAATCTTTGGGGTCTAGACATAGTCTGAGTTGTCCATTTTTCTTTTCAACACTTACTAAGGAGCTCACACATTCAGTAGGCTCATAAACTTTCTGTATCACACCCAAGGCTTCCATGCGGTTTAACTCGTTTAAGTTTTTCTCTTAGCGCGAACAGCACTTTCCTACAGGGGTGTATCACTGAAGAAACTTGCGTGTCTATATTTATTTTATGCTCTCCGGGCAAACAACCTAGACCTTCAAACACGTCTCTATATTCTGTAAACATCGATTTGCAGTCATCTTCTACTTGGGATGTCACCATAAAAACTTTATTTAGCAATCTTAGTTTCTCACAGGAACTTAATCCTAGAATCGATTGCACATCATTATCCACACTCAGTAGAGATGTTTTAAACTGTTGTCCTTTATATTTTGGTGTCACTAAGCATGTACCTTTCACAAGAATTTTCTCTCCAGTGTACCCTGTAACTTTCACTTTGGCTGGGTGAATTTTAACTTATACTCTAAAAGTCTTGTAGTCTTGAAATGATATTAAATTCACCTGCGCACCAGTATCAAGCTTAAATGGAATGACAATCTTGTTTACAGTTAAAGGGACAATCCATTCTTTCTTATCTGCACTGCAAAGTTCAATGCAATCCACAAAGAATTCCTCTGCTTGTTTAACAGTATGCACTTTGGTTGTTTCACTTTTCATTTTACAGCATTTGGCAAAGTGATTAAGTCTACCACATTTCATGCAGGTTTTACCATAAGCAGGGCACATTTTAGTATTGTGAGCATTTCCACATCTACTACAAATTACCTTGTTAGACTGTGGCTTAGACTGCTTCATTCTTGAGAATGTTGGTTTGCTTGGCTATGTTTTCTGCACTACATGTACAGCTCCATCAGTTTCCTTGTGTAACTTTTTGGCTTGAAATCTAGAACATGTCGATCTAGAGACCCTGTCGACCAATAGTGGTCGACCTAGTTACTGTCGGTCTAGAGACCGGATCCCCATCCTTTGCTATCACATGGAGGAAAATGGATGCCTTAGTTTGGTCAGCCTCTGTATCAGCTCCACATGCAGAAAGATATATATTAAACCTTTGCTTAAATCTTTTCCAGTTCTCAGACAAGTTACCAGACATCAGTAAGCCTGTTGGAGGAGACAGTTTATCCATGGTTAGTCACTGTTTGAAGAGAGGAGCACAAGCCAGGCTTTGCAAACACTGTGTATCACATCTTTACAGGCTGCTGCAGGATTCTTTCACACTCAGACCACTGGCTGTCCACGTTAAACTTCTTCTGACACCATGTTTTGTTCATATGCTTGTAATTCCAATCATTAGGACACAGAGGCATGTGAGTTCATTGCTGTGCTCTTTTATTCCCTTTGCAAACTCCAACAAACACGGCATATTGGACCACCCACTTCCCAGCATTCCCTCTGGTCCTAGGGACCATCACTGAAGATTCAGGCTTACACATTTTAGTAAGGGAGTGTCTACAAACATTAAGCATTCTACTGCAATAACATCAAACCTTCCCTTTCAGAACCTAATTCAAGCTTATTACACTCACTTACACAAACCCTCACCTATAGTGGAATATTCCACTTTAGGGAGCACATTTAAATATATCAACTATATCGTTTCTACTATCCTTGTCCAAGTTAATCCAGAAATAACGCAAGGGTAGCAGCAGAATATATATATATATATATATATATATATATGAACAAACATAGCCAGCAAAATCCACTTTGAATAGAAAAATTGCAATGAAAAAGTCCAATGCATTTCAAATAAAGTGCATCAAAAACATGGGAGACTGGATTAAATCACAATCAAGCAGCATCGTGAAAACAGGAGTACTTATCCAGCAGATGTCAGGGTGGTAAAACAGTGCCAGACATCCCACAGGGTTGAACAGCTCGACAGCTGTTTTGGTGCTACAGCAGCACCTTAGTCATGAGCATAACAAACCATTGTGGAGCTATTCCCTATATACACATAGAGCAATCAAATCAGTAAACTCACCTGTGTGTAACAAACTGCACCCGTATTCCCGTTTCTACATGACCGGAAGTGCACACACGGGTCAAAGCAGGATGCAGTGTAACGTTGTCTTAGCAACACAACAACAATGCGGGTCCCACGTGACCGGAAGTGACGCAGTCTGACAGGATGTGTCCGCCGCGTCACTAAGCAACAAAAGAAAGAGACCAGTGAGCATCCCGCCTTGCCAGGGCAACCAAAAAATGTAAACACACGGCAAAAAACCTGAAATACATAGTTACTCTGAACACAAAAAATAATTCTTACTACCATGTGTATATTCGGGGATGGTCCCACAATTACAATACAAACACACAGATAAACAAAGAATTAGAGAACATCCATATGGAAAAAAGAGCAGCATCATCATTGTCTAATACATTAATATTAGCATGCTGACACCACCATCAGGCCCATCTAATATAACTATAGAAAGCAATTAAGAGATTGTGCCTCATTGAGACCATTAGGACTGACAGCATTAAGTTGATGAATCCACATACATTCCCTTTGTAAGAGGAGTTTGTTCCGATCCCCACCTCTTCTAAGGGGCGGAATATGGTCAATTGGTAAGCAACGAAAGTCCCTGAATGTATGTTTATACAATTGGAAATGTCTTGCTACAGGGGGAGTATTAGAGTCCATTTTAATCATGGCCTTTTTAATGGATAATCGGTGCATCGAGATCTTCTCTTTAAGTGTATGAATTGTCTTCCCCACATACACTTTGTTGCAGGGGCATATGATGACGTATATTATAAATCGACTGTCACAGTCCAAATGATGTTTTATGTCATACACAGTTCCTTGAACAGGATCCACAAACTTGTCTCCCAAGCACAAAATTTGGCAATTTACACACCCATGACATCTGTATACTCCATTCTTGGGTTGTAACCAAGTGCTATTTTTAATAGGCTCAATATCTGATTTGGCCACAATGTCCTTGATGTTTCGACTCCTTTTATAGCAAAAAAGAGGATTCTTCTGACAGAAGGGTCCAATAACATTGTCAGATTGGACTATGTGCCAGTGCC
This sequence comes from Pseudophryne corroboree, assembly GCF_028390025.1. Classification (NCBI taxonomy): domain Eukaryota; kingdom Metazoa; phylum Chordata; class Amphibia; order Anura; family Myobatrachidae; genus Pseudophryne; species Pseudophryne corroboree. Next base: position 184,167,754 of record NC_086449.1, read on the forward strand.
TCAGGACAGTTTCATGAATGTGTTTGGAAGAAATCGAGTATGTGGTAGAAAACACCAATCTATCCATATCATCATCGCGTTTGCAACATTCCAAAACTTGATCTCGTGATAATTCCATGCAATGTGCAATGGCATTTTGAATTTCGTGTTCTGCATAGCCCCTGTCCAAGAATCTTGCACCCATATCCTCCAGGGCTTGTGGAAGTTCATTAACATCTGAGGTAATACGTACCACTTTAAGCAGTTGCGATAGTGGTTGCCCGCGTTTAAGAGGTTCAGGGTGGAAGCTGTCAGCCATAAGAAATGTGTTTTTGTCTGTTTCCTTCCTAAAAAATTTTGTGGAAAGAACACCTTCTCTCAAAAGGACACAAACATCCAAATAATTGATCACAGTATCACTAAATGAAACGGTGAACCTGATGGTGGTATCAAGTGAATTGAGGACATTAATGAACTTTGTAAAGCGGTAAGCCCAGCCAGTCCCCACCAAAAACAGATAATCTATATATCTTACATAAAAATATATAAATTGTGAAAAAAAGGGTGTGACATAATATGTTGCTTCTCGTATAAATGCATAAAGAGCTTCGCGTATGACAGGGCCACATTGGACCCCATTGCCGTCCCCCTCAGCTGCAGATAATAAGAATTTTCAAATAAGAAATAATTTTTCTGTAAATCAACTTCCAGGAGTAACAACAAAAAAATCAATGTTAGGACCTCTTTAGTGTGGGCTGGTGGAGACATCACTATGTTTAATATTGGTGTACAAGCTGGTTATATCAAGGGTTACCAATAAACAAGATTTCGGTAAAGTGCAAAGTGCATTAAGTTTACAAATGAAGTGTAACGTATCTCTTAATAAATAGCTAATTTTATTTTTTATTTTTTTCCCCCAGATCCGAAAGTGTTTTTTTTTTATAATTTAATAGCACCAGAGAATTTTTTTTATTTTGTAACCCTCACCTATTCCTGCTCATCTCCTTTCACACCTTAGCCCGCCCTCTGCGCCCTTCAAATGAATGCCATCTATCATGCCAACTGATTACTTCCTTCAATTCCTACCACCAAGATTTTGCATGTGCTATTCCCTATCTATGGGATTCTCCCCCCCTTCCTATTAGACTCTCCACCTCTATACAAATCTTCAGAGAGGCTTTCAAGAGCCACTTCTTCATTAAAATCAACCATTTTCTCATCCTAACCCTCTTTTCCATGCTCACTGTATGCCTGGTCTGTGTCACCCCTGTCTATCTGCCCCTTTCCTTTAGAATGTAAGCTCTCATGAGCAGGGCCGTCTTCCCTCATGTTTTTTGGCTTCCCTTACTTATGCTAGCATCATCATTCTATACTCCCTTCAACAGCACCTAACCATTGGTTTCTGCCACCCTGCTGTTTGAGTGCTATGACTACTGATGTGCTACCAAACTCTTTTGGTGCCATATAAATAATGGATAACAATAACTATATTATTATTATTATTATTATATAACTACAAACTCTGACACTAACAAGCCATTTTTACTGGTTATGTCATCTTGTCTGAGCTCTGAAAGCTATGAAAAATGTCCTATAATTTTTTTTTCTAATTAAATCAAATATGAAATGTAATGGGTTTGGACTAGGGATTGCATGGTTAAACAAAATTCTACTGAGGGTGTGTATAGTTTTATGGTCCTCTGATAAACATTAATGTTGAAATGTTGACCATATGGAAATTTACAAGCTTATTTTAAAATTTACGGAGCAGCTGTACAGTATGTAGGGTAATGCAGAAACTTTTATTGATACAGAAGAGAACATTTAGCAACACGCTCTAATGAAAAATAATTGTAATGGTTTGGAAATAATACCAGTCACACATAAATTGTTAATTGAATGCAACAGATATCCTAAACCCATCTGCTCACATTAAACACTGTCTATGTTTCTGAAATGGTTCATTGGACAAGTACAGCTGTGAAGAGTGGACTCTAATTATCACGCAATCTAATTACCAGGGATGATATTAGTACTTTGATGGCTAGCTGCTGCCATTCCAGTTACCTTGACCTCTCTGCAGGGATCGTATGATCGATAAAGAAGCATTAGTATACACGTCTGCCAGGTATTTGAAAGGGTTTTATATGGAATTCTTTATACAGCTTGAAATAAGGGTAGATGTCCTCATGAGATAAATCACTGAAAGAGTTCTCTTCTGTCTTCTATTCACATTTATGTGAATATACTTATTTAGAGTTGGGAGCTCAAGGTTGCAGATTTGCATAATGCCAAATCATATGCAAAGCAAGGGGGGCAAATGTGTTGTTTTTTTTGTAGCTGCAGGGAAACCTCTGTGAACTTCAAATTATTTCTAATAAATATTTACAATGCCAGCGCTAATATATGCAGCGGATGCAAGGCGCATCTTATTACCATATACGATAAAGGTGCGCTGTACGTCACAAACACTACATCCCTTAAGAAAAAACAAGCACTCGCACACATTGAGTTCCAACGCTCAGTGATGTATATATTTGATATTAAAAGGATAGGTATACAATATATCACATTGTCAAAGTCAGAAAAATATCTCTATACACACTGCCATATTTGCACCTCATACACGTCCGCACTGCGCATGCGTACGCTCTCCCGTGCGTGCGCATACTCACAGTCGCGGGCACCCGCAGGCGCACGGTATGCGTATTTACGGTAGAGTTTATGTGATCGTAGTGTACGACTCAATCGTTACATATTTTAACTATATAATGTATTTTGTAGATCATGGTCCCTTTGATAGATTCTGAAAGTTTAGTTAATATAGCATGTTCCTGGACAGGGGGATCCCTCTTTGTATTGTACGAAGGGTCTAACAGGAGTCATACAGTGGTGTTTAGTACCCATCGGAAGAGTATTTAATTAGCAATAATCCAGTGTTGGTTTGGAGCGGATTAATCGCTCGTGCGAATAGTTATGGACATAAGAAGTTTATGAACATTTACTGTATTTGCACTTACTTAGCCATGCGGAGGGGAAACCCAGTTTCCCTCCCACCTGAGCTGTTGGAAATCGTCACAGCCCACCTGTATGAATCAACCTATGACCTTTTGTTATAGTGCGAAGCCGAATTCCTGTGTCCAATGAACAATGAGATTGTAGGGACCATTGAATTGTATTGTGTGTGGGGCATAAATAGACAAGCCGATCACATCCAGCTCACTCTTCAACGGTTATCATTGCTGAAAATCGGGAGCTGGATGTCCAGAGGCGCATGCGATCGTTTCCCCTTGTGCGTAAGTGTTTCTCCGCAACCATATTGATCTTCTTGTTATTGTGAGCCAATTTCTCTCTCTCTCTCTCTTCTCCTCTTTCTCTCTTATTTTCCCTTAAAACGTAATTGTATTGTATTGTATTTCCTGTGTAGTTATCTGGTTAGGTAGTCTATGTTATATTGTAGTGTATGACTTGTATTGTGTTAATTCTTTTGCAAGTATATCATTCATAATATATATATATATTAGGCGTTGGACCCTAAGCCCAGGTATCTGTGTATTTCTTATAGTGTTTAGTATTCTCAGAGCGTCGGTGACGCTCGAACAGCATTTGAGTTAATAAGGTTACACTAGGTTGCATCTACACCCTATTTCTACACTAAGGTTTTACTGCATAATATACTGTTTATGGTTTAGATATAAAGGTTTAACATTGTGAGCGTCAGCGCCGCTGGTGATCTCCTCGTGGTCCCGAGCGTCCGCTACGCTATAGCGAATCATTACGTTAGACGGCAGCCAATAGCGTGCCTGCCTGTGATCTCTTGGCCGTGAGCGAACGTGACGCTTGAGCGTCTCGACTACGGCTAAGCGATTGCTATGCAACGAGCGTACCCTTACGGTACTCCATACGTGAATAGCGTACAGTGTTCTTAGACCTCACAAAGGGTATTATATATGATAAATATCTAGCTTTATCAATTGGCGGCTCGCCCGTCCTTCACATATCTGCACTAGGTAATTTCAGCAGACATTATCCAGCAGCAAAGGGCGGGAGGTCATATTCCTCATAGTGCTGTTTGGATAAGCGTCTGCTTCGCTTAGTAAAGGGTGCTGAAGGAATCCGGGACCGGAGGTAAGAACAAAACGATAGTGTCTTTTTTAAAACTGTTTATTTCTGTCTTGCGTACACACGCACGCATATCTGCATTTCTTTTCATTCGTGTATTTTCATATATCACTCTCCTGTTTGCCATTGTATAATTGATAAACGTACTAAGAGAGATTTGCCGCTATTTCATAGTTAAAGAGTAAAGGTAATACAGTTAAGGTATAGAAATACACACAGCTCTACCTAAAGGTAAAAGGAGAGATTGGTGTGGTGTGCGGTAGATGATCAAGGATCATCTACATTGATAAAACGTGTTAGTTGTGTTACGGTGGACAAAGACTGGTGTACACGTGTCTCTAACAAAGGGAGACTCGCGTACGCAAAGGCCGACGCACGCAGCGTAAATTACGCAACGGAGCATCTGGGTACGCCCACGTAACTCAAGTCACACGATAGTGTTGATTTTTAAGTAACGCAACAGGCGATAAATAGCGCAACAGGCGATAAGTAGCGCAAATCTATTTTAAATTCGAAATTTAAATTAACAGATCCTTCTCCTAATTTGTAACACATCTGGTCTAAAGAGAAATTTCTGCGCAGAAATAGAAATAGAAACAAAAGTGTACATGTGGTGAGTGAGTGTTTTTACATACAATTTTGAGGTTGAACCAAAAGAAATCATCGAGTTCTCGGGAGGTACATACGTGTAAGTGACATGCCACCGTGGCTAGGGAGGCATCCTTGGTTAAACATAAAAATTGAGCATTAGAGTATAGCAGACCAGGAGGTCATACTGTAACAGACCAGGAGGTCATAGCAGACCAGCAGGTTCAGGTACAGCAGACAAGGAAGTCCGCTATACAGTCCACAGGCACAACACCAAAAAAGGGTTGGTGCAACACCCATATAGGCCATACAAGCTCTTGCTGAAGGAATTCGCAGCCGCAATTTTCGATTCCGCTGGTCGCTCCGTACATAAGATTAGTTGCTTATGTGCTGAACGATTGTACCGCACGTAATTGTGTGCATTAGTAAACCTGACCGGTACTATTTGTGTACGAGGGTCATAAACGCTATTTGTACATTCTGACGTGATTTGTGTAATTTTTTATTTTTACAAAGGGAAGTTCGCTGGTCACTCAGGAATTATCCAACAACCTCACCTTTACTGGAAAGAGTAAGTGTTCTGCGGATATCCCTCGCATGTTCCAGTAAACAAAGGTTAATAGGTGCCCTGGGTCGAGTATGCCAGCACCATATCGGTGTGATCAGGTCGTATTGGTCGGCGTGGGCAGAGTGAGTAAGGTGCTCGGTAAACCTTACCGTCAACCTATCGTGAATATCTTGGTTTTTTGTAAGGGTCCGTAACACCTGCAAATTATGGGGGCCAGTTGTTCAGGAAGGGGGCGATCAACCTCGGTTCGGGTTGATTCCATAAACCGACCAGTCGGGTCGGCAAGGTACGTAATGTGTGAAAAGTACGGGAGTCACACAGAAGCTTTATGTGATGAATGGGAGAGAATGACAGTACATGACGGGGAGAAATTCCCAAGAGTAGGTAGCTTCAGCCCAGAAGTATTAACGAATTTAAGGAGAAGGATATGTCTCATTAAATCAGCAAAGAGACGAATCAAGCATTATGATTATTTGCAGTTGTGGCAACAGGAGGGTGACATACAGAGAGGATTGGCTCAGGCGGCGGGATCTGGCTCGATCAGGAAACTGATAGCCACGGCCCCACCGCCACCATACATATCGGGAGAAAGATTGGTTGCGGAGAATGACGCACTAAGGTGTAACAAACAAACACTTAGCAACTGTGTAAATGTTAAAGATAATGTTAACCAATTAACCAATGCAAGTATTAACCCGTGCAAGTTGTACCCTGTTTTGAACTTTCCTCAGGAGTGTGATCAAGAGGACGAATCGGCAACAATTTCAGCGCTCTCTCTAGCAGCCACCATAGCAGAGACCACAGTAGGCACAGCTCCACCCCCGAGATTAGTAACAAAGGCCCCTAGCGGAGGGATAGGTGAGGTCGTATCAACGGGTAAGTACGGCACCATACACTATGCTGAAACTATTTCACCACAGCCTGTAGAATCTACACAGAATGAGGTTGTTAGAGTTAATCCTGTTAAGGTAATAGTAGTTCCAAATGGGAAAACAGACACTTCAGGAGTCACTCCTGTTAGGAACATTGCCATGTATAGCCCATTTTCCCGAATGGAATTAAGGACCATAGTGTCTGAATTCCCTGACCCTAGAAAAGACTTAGTTGCCAGCCAAAAATACATCAGAGACCTAGGTAACACGTTAGAGCCCAACAACAAAGACTGGCAGATATTGCTGAGAGCATGTTTACCCTCCAATGTTGACGCAACTCAATTTTTAGCTGACTGTGGATTAGATCAGGATGTACCTCTTACAGAAGTGTACAACAAAGACAATGTAAAAAGAATAAGCTTACAGTTAAAAGAGTATTTCCCAGCGGTAGTTAAATGGAACAAGATATTCTCCATTAAACAAAAGGAGTCAGAAACAGCTACAGAGTATTTTCACAGAGCATTATTAGAGATGGCAAAATACACAGGCATAGAGGATATTAAAACAAACATAAACCATCGAGAAGTAGCAGTATCGGTACTGATGGATGGTTTAAAAGAGTCATTAAAGACTAGGGTACAGACCACACAACCATGTTGGCGAGGTCTGTCTGTGGCTACTTTGAGAGAGGCTGCTATTGATCATGATAGGAACATCACCAGACACAGGGAACAACAAGGTGATAAGTTAATGGCAGTAAGTATACAGGCCTTGACCACAAAACAGCCTGTGTTAATATCACCAAACCCTGTGGGTAAGTCAAATGTGGTAACATGTTATTTTTGTCACAAACAGGGACACTTTGCACGAGACTGTAGATCGAGAAATATACAAAAATCTTATCAACCCCCTAGACAACGACACGACACACGACATTGGGATCAGGGTCCGCAGAAACGGAGTTATGAGCCACATGCAGGGGAAACAAAAAGATATCCCCCGAACAGAGACTGGCAAGCCTCTGGTAGCTCCCAATTAACTCCATCACAAGTAGTTGCTGCCAGCGGGATTCAGGGAGGTCACCATACCCAATAGGGGTGTGGCCATACCTGTAATCTGCAGCCAGTAAAATTGATTGCAAGCCTTGGAAGTGAACCCGAAATTGCAATTAATGTAGCTGGTAAATCATTAAACTTTCTTGTAGATACGGGGGCGGCCAAATCAGTGATAAATTCGACAGTGGGCATGAGAACCACTGGCAGGACAATTCCAGCCATGGGAGTAACAGGAGTAGTCCAGCATTACCCTGTTAGCAAACCAGCTGAGATTACAATAGGGCCTTTACATACCAAGCATTCCTTTTTGCTGGCTGCATCGGCACCGACCAATCTCCTGGGTAGAGACTTACTGTGTAAAATGGGGTGCGTCATTTATTGTACTCCTGAAGGTGTATTCTTGGACATACCTGAGAATCACGCTCAGGAAGTGCGAGACATGTTAAACTCCCCATCAAAATTAATGTCACATACCATTATGACAAATAGGACTCCATCCCAAGTAGAAGAAATGACATCTCAGATACCAGAGTCACTTTGGACTAAAGATGGACAGGACACTGGATTAATGGCAAACGTAGCTCCGGTAGTTGTACAAGTAAAAGATGGTAGGATAGCTCCAAAAATCCCACAGTACCCTCTGAAGCCAGAGGTGGAGTTAGGAGTTTACCCAGTAATAGAGCGCTTGCTACAACAGGGCATTCTGGTAAGAACGTCCAGCACTGCCAATAGTCCCATCTTCCCTGTGAAAAAAAGTGGGGGGAGGGGTTACCGGCTAGTGCAGGATCTAAGGGGGATTAACAAAATAGTTGAGAGTCAGTTCCCCGTAGTGCCAAATCCAGCTGTCATCCTAATGCAAATCCCTCCCACTGCGAAATTTTTCACTGTTATTGACCTCTGCTCCGCTTTCTTTTCGGTACCTCTGCACCCTGACAGCCAATATTTGTTCGCATTTACATACAGAGGAGTCCAATACACATGGACTCGATTACCACAAGGATTCATAGATAGTCCAAGTATATTTTCCCAGGCTTTGCATGATTGTTTACAGTCTTTCCAACCAGAGAGTGGATCAGTATTAATACAGTACGTGGATGATCTACTACTGTGTTCTGATTCATTGGAAGCATCCCTGAAGGATACGAAACAGCTCCTGTTTCATCTTTCAGACACAGGACACAAGGTTTCCAAAGACAAGTTGCAATTATGCCAAACTAAGGTAAAATATTTGGGACACTGTCTAACACAAGGACTGAGACACCTGACCGCTGATAGAATTCAAGCTATTAGAGACATGACTCTGCCACAAACCCAGCAACAGATCAGAACATTTTTAGGAATGTGTGGGTATTGCCGTAATTGGATCCCAGGGTTTTCCATTCTAGCGTTACCCTTGCAGGAGATGGTCTCCTCAAACAAACCTGATCGGATTTCACATACAGACGAGTCTGAGACAGCATTTGAGAGACTTAAACAGTGCCTAACGCAGGCACCAGCATTAGGTATGCCAGACTATGGGAAACCCTTTGAGCTATACGGAACAGAAAGTGCTGGTTGCGCGGCAGGCGTACTAACCCAAAAGCACGGTGATGCCAGCAGGCCAGTAGCATATTACAGCGCTCAGCTAGATACGGTAGCGCGATCCCTCCCCACATGCTTGCGAAGCGTTGCTGCGATAGCATTGCTAGTAACGAAAAGCGAAGACCTGACATCAGTGACAACCCACTGGAAGATGTAGAACTTACGTTCTACACGGACGGTAGTTGTCATAGACAGTCAGACTCGGGAGACTTGTGTACTGGATACGCAGTCGTAGATGACCAAGGCACCATAGAAGCGGAACCGCTAGGCCCACCTCACTCAGCCCAGGTTGCTGAACTGGTCGCCCTAACCAGAGCATGTGAATTGGCTAAGGGAAAATCAGCCAATATCTACACCGACTCTAGATACGCATTCGGGGTAGTCCATGATTTCGGAGCCCTATGGCGCCCTCAGAAATTTCATGACGGCAGCTGGTACACCGGTAGCGCATGCAGCCCACATAAAAAGGCTTCTAACAGCGATACAGGAACCCGACAGAGTGGCTGTTATCAAATGTAAAGCACACACATATAGCCAGGACCCAGTATCACTTGGTAACAGCCGAGCAGACGAAGCTGCTAAGTTAGCAGCTGGTACCCCCAGACAGACAGGGGGCGATCAACCTCGGTTCGGGTTGATTCCATAAACCGACCAGTCGGGTCGGCAAGGTACGTAATGTGTGAAAAGTACGGGAGTCACACAGAAGCTTTATGTGATGAATGGGAGAGAATGACAGTACATGACGGGGAGAAATTCCCAAGAGTAGGTAGCTTCAGCCCAGAAGTATTAACGAATTTAAGGAGAAGGATATGTCTCATTAAATCAGCAAAGAGACGAATCAAGCATTATGATTATTTGCAGTTGTGGCAACAGGAGGGTGACATACAGAGAGGATTGGCTCAGGCGGCGGGATCTGGCTCGATCAGGAAACTGATAGCCACGGCCCCACCGCCACCATACATATCGGGAGAAAGATTGGTTGCGGAGAATGACGCACTAAGGTGTAACAAACAAACACTTAGCAACTGTGTAAATGTTAAAGATAATGTTAACCAATTAACCAATGCAAGTATTAACCCGTGCAAGTTGTACCCTGTTTTGAACTTTCCTCAGGAGTGTGATCAAGAGGACGAATCGGCAACAATTTCAGCGCTCTCTCTAGCAGCCACCATAGCAGAGACCACAGTAGGCACAGCTCCACCCCCGAGATTAGTAACAAAGGCCCCTAGCGGAGGGATAGGTGAGGTCGTATCAACGGGTAAGTACGGCACCATACACTATGCTGAAACTATTTCACCACAGCCTGTAGAATCTACACAGAATGAGGTTGTTAGAGTTAATCCTGTTAAGGTAATAGTAGTTCCAAATGGGAAAACAGACACTTCAGGAGTCACTCCTGTTAGGAACATTGCCATGTATAGCCCATTTTCCCGAATGGAATTAAGGACCATAGTGTCTGAATTCCCTGACCCTAGAAAAGACTTAGTTGCCAGCCAAAAATACATCAGAGACCTAGGTAACACGTTAGAGCCCAACAACAAAGACTGGCAGATATTGCTGAGAGCATGTTTACCCTCCAATGTTGACGCAACTCAATTTTTAGCTGACTGTGGATTAGATCAGGATGTACCTCTTACAGAAGTGTACAACAAAGACAATGTAAAAAGAATAAGCTTACAGTTAAAAGAGTATTTCCCAGCGGTAGTTAAATGGAACAAGATATTCTCCATTAAACAAAAGGAGTCAGAAACAGCTACAGAGTATTTTCACAGAGCATTATTAGAGATGGCAAAATACACAGGCATAGAGGACATTAAAACAAACATAAACCATCGAGAAGTAGCAGTATCGGTACTGATGGATGGTTTAAAAGAGTCATTAAAGACTAGGGTACAGACCACACAACCATGTTGGCGAGGTCTGTCTGTGGCTACTTTGAGAGAGGCTGCTATTGATCACGATAGGAACATCACCAGACACAGGGAACAACAAGGTGATAAGTTAATGGCAGTAAGTATACAGGCCTTGACCACAAAACAGCCTGTGTTAATATCACCAAACCCTGTGGGTAAGTCAAATGTGGTAACATGTTATTTTTGTCACAAACAGGGACACTTTGCACGAGACTGTAGATCGAGAAATATACAAAAATCTTATCAACCCCCTAGACAACGACACGACACACGACATTGGGATCAGGGTCCGCAGAAACGGAGTTATGAGCCACATGCAGGGGAAACAAAAAGATATCCCCCGAACAGAGACTGGCAAGCCTCTGGTAGCTCCCAATTAACTCCATCACAAGTAGTTGCTGCCAGCGGGATTCAGGGAGGTCACCATACCCAATAGGGGTGTGGCCATACCTGTAATCTGCAGCCAGTAAAATTGATTGCAAGCCTTGGAAGTGAACCCGAAATTGCAATTAATGTAGCTGGTAAATCATTAAACTTTCTTGTAGATACGGGGGCGGCCAAATCAGTGATAAATTCGACAGTGGGCATGAGAACCACTGGCAGGACAATTCCAGCCATGGGAGTAACAGGAGTAGTCCAGCATTACCCTGTTAGCAAACCAGCTGAGATTACAATAGGGCCTTTACATACCAAGCATTCCTTTTTGCTGGCTGCATCGGCACCGACCAATCTCCTGGGTAGAGACTTACTGTGTAAAATGGGGTGCGTCATTTATTGTACTCCTGAAGGTGTATTCTTGGACATACCTGAGAATCACGCTCAGGAAGTGCGAGACATGTTAAACTCCCCATCAAAATTAATGTCACATACCATTATGACAAATAGGACTCCATCCCAAGTAGAAGAAATGACATCTCAGATACCAGAGTCACTTTGGACTAAAGATGGACAGGACACTGGATTAATGGCAAACGTAGCTCCGGTAGTTGTACAAGTAAAAGATGGTAGGATAGCTCCAAAAATCCCACAGTACCCTCTGAAGCCAGAGGTGGTGTTAGGAGTTTACCCAGTAATAGAGCGCTTGCTACAACAGGGCATTCTGGTAAGAACGTCCAGCACTGCCAATAGTCCCATCTTCCCTGTGAAAAAAAGTGGGGGGAGGGGTTACCGGCTAGTGCAGGATCTAAGGGGGATTAACAAAATAGTTGAGAGTCAGTTCCCCGTAGTGCCAAATCCAGCTGTCATCCTAATGCAAATCCCTCCCACTGCGAAATTTTTCACTGTTATTGACCTCTGCTCCGCTTTCTTTTCGGTACCTCTGCACCCTGACAGCCAATATTTGTTCGCATTTACATACAGAGGAGTCCAATACACATGGACTCGATTACCACAAGGATTCATAGATAGTCCAAGTATATTTTCCCAGGCTTTGCATGATTGTTTACAGTCTTTCCAACCAGAGAGTGGATCAGTATTAATACAGTACGTGGATGATCTACTACTGTGTTCTGATTCATTGGAAGCATCCCTGAAGGATACGAAACAGCTCCTGTTTCATCTTTCAGACACAGGACACAAGGTTTCCAAAGACAAGTTGCAATTATGCCAAACTAAGGTAAAATATTTGGGACACTGTCTAACACAAGGACTGAGACACCTGACCGCTGATAGAATTCAAGCTATTAGAGACATGACTCTGCCACAAACCCAGCAACAGATCAGAACATTTTTAGGAATGTGTGGGTATTGCCGTAATTGGATCCCAGGGTTTTCCATTCTAGCGTTACCCTTGCAGGAGATGGTCTCCTCAAACAAACCTGATCGGATTTCACATACAGACGAGTCTGAGACAGCATTTGAGAGACTTAAACAGTGCCTAACGCAGGCACCAGCATTAGGTATGCCAGACTATGGGAAACCCTTTGAGCTATACGGAACAGAAAGTGCTGGTTGCGCGGCAGGCGTACTAACCCAAAAGCACGGTGATGCCAGCAGGCCAGTAGCATATTACAGCGCTCAGCTAGATACGGTAGCGCGATCCCTCCCCACATGCTTGCGAAGCGTTGCTGCGATAGCATTGCTAGTAACGAAAAGCGAAGATGTAGTGCTAGGTCACAACCTCACAATTCATACACCACATGCAGTGTCAGCCTTGCTGAATTCTGCCCAAACCAGGCACGTCTCATCAGCGCGGTTTACAAGATGGGAATTGGCACTAATGGCCCCTGTAAACATCACCATAAGGAGATGCAGTGCATTAAATCCTGCAACATATCTCCCAGGTGTGCCTGGACAGGCACAAAGGGTGGAGGATGAGAGTGGTGGGGAAGGAGGATTTAATACAAAGGAAGACACACATGATTGTATGGAATATTTGACCCAAAATTTTACCGCAAGACCTGACATCAGTGACAACCCACTGGAAGATGTAGAACTTACGTTCTACACGGACGGTAGTTGTCATAGACAGTCAGACTCGGGAGACTTGTGTACTGGATACGCAGTCGTAGATGACCAAGGCACCATAGAAGCGGAACCGCTAGGCCCACCTCACTCAGCCCAGGTTGCTGAACTGGTCGCCCTAACCAGAGCATGTGAATTGGCTAAGGGAAAATCAGCCAATATCTACACCGACTCTAGATACGCATTCGGGGTAGTCCATGATTTCGGAGCCCTATGGCGCCTCAGAAATTTCATGACGGCAGCTGGTACACCGGTAGCGCATGCAGCCCACATAAAAAGGCTTCTAACAGCGATACAGGAACCCGACAGAGTGGCTGTTATCAAATGTAAAGCACACACATATAGCCAGGACCCAGTATCACTTGGTAACAGCCGAGCAGACGAAGCTGCTAAGTTAGCAGCTGGTACCCCCAGACAGACAGACACCACACAATTGATGGTATTTAATACCATCAACACACAGAAGTTGTGTGAGATGCAAAATTTGTGTTCCACACAGGAAAAGGCAGTCTGGAAGGCAAAAGGATATGGCCAGGAGTCCTCAGGACTCTGGACGGATGGACACGGTAAACCAGTGGCCCCCAGAGCATACCTTCCATGTTTAGCTGAGGCAGCTCACGGGCTGACTCATCTGGGCAAGGAAGGGATGTGCAAGTTGGTAAGAGCATATTGGTGTGCCCCAGGATTTTCATCTCATGCGAGTAAAAGAGCAATGTCATGCCTTACCTGTTTGAGAAAGAACATCGGAAAGGCAATACCTACAGAACCATCTCATATCCCACCTGCCGGCGGCCCTTTCCAGGTAATACAGATTGACTTTATTCAATTACCCCCTTGTCGAAATTTGAAATATGTACTTGTTTGTATAGATGTTTTCTCAAATTGGGTCGAAGCATTTCCGGCGGCCACAAATACCGCTATGTTTACTGCTAAGAAAATTGTGCAGGAATTTGTATGTAGATATGGTATCCCTAGAATTATCGAAAGTGATAGGGGTACCCATTTTACAGGTGATGTCTTTCAAGGAATGTGTAAATTGATGGGAATTGATAGCAAGCTGCACACTCCATACCGTCCACAGGCGAGTGCGAAAGTGGAAAGAGTGAACAGCACTATTAAAAATAAACTGAGTAAAGTGATGGCAGAGACAGGATTGACATGGCCAGAAGCTTTACCCATTGTACTGTACAGCATCAGAACCACTCCCAGGTCCCCTCTTAATCTGTCTCCCTTTGAAATCTTGTTTGGTCGACAACCGCATGTTATGATTAACCCTCAGGATGATTTGAAGTGTAACAATGAAGTGACTACTTGATTAACATGAGTAAACAGTTAAGGAATCAAAATGATAATCTGAAGTTAGTGATTCCTGATTTACCAGATAGTAATTGTCATGACATTGAACCTGGGGATTATGTAATGATACGGAATTTTCTACGCTCAGGTTGCCTTATTGACAGATGGGAAGGACCATACCAGGTCTTATTGACTAGCACTACAGCATTGAAGGTTGCTGAGAGAGAGACTTGGGTTCATTCGTCCCACTGTAAGAAGGTTGCTGATCCAGAGAGGTCCCGTGATAAGGAACAGGCGGTAGAGGTTGTATCACTGGAGTGTCTGTTCCAGGAGGATTGAGGCGGCACCTGAGCATTGAAAATCACAAGACCAAAAGCAGTTGTCGATCCCCTGTTCCCTTTTATTGTTTTTCTCCAACTTCCCATCCCCTCTCCCTCAAATTATTTTTTCCCCCTTCTCATTCTTCTCCGTTTCCTCCTACAAGATGGACTTGCCCCAAGAGACTGTGATCCGGATTTTCCTGTTGACCATGATGTTGACCAGAGCAGTCTGTTCCGGCGAGAGTACCATGGAGGTCGAGAGAGGTTCTGGAATGGGTTCTGATGATAAAGATGGAGGCGTAGTTTTCCAAGAACAACTTAACCAACAAGTAAAGGCGAGTATCAGAAAACGATCCGATAGCATTGACCATAGAAGGAATTGTGAAGGATTGTTAGCTGAAGAAAACTGTATCTGTCGGCTCTGTAACAATGTCATTGAGGATGGGTGCATAAAGAAATGCCAATCCAGTTTTAATATCCATATGGACCGGCATCCATTGAGTGACTATCACTCCTTAGTGGGTAGTGTGTTAAATAAAACAGATTGTTGGGTATGCTCTCAAGTACCTCAAGGTCATAGCAAATCAGGGCTAGTACCATTTCCTTTAACGTTAGGGGAGGTACTTGAGTTAAGTGGTGGGAGACCGGTGGACAGGAGGTTTAATATCTCCAGCCCTCCTAGTTTGAAGCTCCACCAATACCATGTGGATAGGTCCCTATTATGTTTTAACATCTCCAATCCCCGAAAGCCGGGAAATTGGGAAGTGTCATGGAGTAATCAAACCATGACCTTTTCGCATAGAGCAGATAGAATGCCTACAGATACAGAGCTTGTACGCCACATAGCCAGTAGAGGAAAATCTTTCCGGTATAGGTATACCTTAGGAAATAGGATTACGAGAGTTGGAGAGGTATCACCAGGATACTGTGCACATATCGTACAACCTGATACGTGTACTAAACAGATGGAAGAATTAGGGTTAGGAGATTTCACATGGAA
Organism: Pseudophryne corroboree; assembly: GCF_028390025.1. Classification (NCBI taxonomy): domain Eukaryota; kingdom Metazoa; phylum Chordata; class Amphibia; order Anura; family Myobatrachidae; genus Pseudophryne; species Pseudophryne corroboree. The sequence goes on from NC_086449.1 coordinate 184,183,511, forward strand.
GGTGTGTAATATGGTTATGTCCTACTCCGTCCCATATGTTCTCCCCGATGATGCATATTTCATATGCGGGAGAAAGGCGTATAAGTGGCTTGCCCCAAACTCTGAAGGATTGTGTTATATTGGAAAAGTACTGCCTGAAGTAATGACTGTATCACATGACAAAATGAAAGACATACACCGTGTTGCCCAAACTCCTTATACTCACACCCATTACGAGCACGTAGTTAAACGGCACCTGATAGAAAGAACAGAGCATCCGGCCTCTGACATGATCCATGAATCCACCGGGATTCAGTTTCTAATCGCGTTAGACATCACTCGCACCGCCAGAGGAGTGTTGAATTATAAATACATATCTGCGCTTGCAAATTTGTTAGATAATATCACTGAAATGTATGATGACACGTTTAGGTATACTGGAAGAGAACTTCAAGCTTATAAAACAGAACTGGTACAGCATAGAATGGTTCTTAATTACCTCACAGCAGTGACAGGCGGATATTGTGTCACACTGGCAACACAATACGGCGTGAAATGTTGCACATATATTACGAATAGCACCGAGGACCCGGTCGAGGTCATAGACCAAAAGATGGACGATATTCTCCAACTGAAGTGGGAATTTCGCAGGAGACACAATCTCACTCTTGCTGCTGTAGGTAATGAGCTGACTGGTTGGGTGTCATGGTTGAACCCGCGAAATTGGTTCTCTGGTTTAGGAGACTGGGCTCAAGGAGTCATAATGGATGTTGGGAAGTTTCTCCTATGTATCTTAGGTGTTATCATAACGATTGGCTTGATATTTAGATGCGGTCAGGCTTTAACGAAGTGTAAACGAAGTACCAGGGTGATGAGTTTAGGGAGTGAGGAAACTGTAATTCCAATGGATTTGATTTATGACCCAAATGTAGAAACAATGATGTGATGAAAATGCGATTTCTACGGTCCGTTTCTTTCACCTGTTTTTCAGTTTTCTCCAAGGTAAAAAGACCCACTTGGACGAGGAATTTGATGAGCCGATATACAGACAACAGATGGATTAAAGAAGAAGTTTTGACAACCTGATACACAGATTTTTGATGAACTTTGCCATAGATCCCCAGTTTCCCTAGAAATTTTAAAATTACGCTAGCCCAACACTTTTGTAAATCTATGGACATTGACAAAGCTTTTGCTCGCACCTTATGGGCAAAAGCACAAAGAAGACTGCATTCAACAGACACCAAACAAGACCTCAATCGACGAATGTACATTTACCTGACATAGAATACCACCGCATTTACCGTAATTATGTCTTTTCTTCATTTCTACAACCCTCAGGTAATGACACACATAGTCGATAGGGAATACAGGCACAGATATCAGCAATCACATATCTCCCCCATTCATGTATCATCAACTAAAATGTGCTCCCCCATTTTGTTACAACCACAGCCGAAAAGAGCTCGGTAAAGTTTGACAGCCCATCCACAGACCCGTACCACGGGATAAGAAGGAATTCAAATGTATACTTCGCAATACCTCGAAGCTTGATTTAAAACACGTACGGCACGATGATACATGACCCCCAAGCACGGATTCATACACACATGCTTCTGCTATCTCACTAGGTCATACCCTTTTTCCTACCTTCTCCTCTCCTCCCCTACCCAACCATGTAAATGTATTAACCCCTGACATATATTTTTCTCCTTTTGAAATGTTTTAGGAAGTGGCAGTTATTGTTGACTGCCAAAGGGTGGACTGTCAAAGTCAGAAAAATATCTCTATACACACTGCCATATTTGCACCTCATACACGTCCGCACTGCGCATGCGTACGCTCTCCCGTGCGTGCGCATACTCACAGTCGCGGGCACCCGCAGGCGCACGGTATGCGTATTTACGGTAGAGTTTATGTGATCGTAGTGTGCGACTCAATCGTTACATATTTTAACTATGTAATGTATTTTGTAGATCATGGTACCTTTGATAGATTCTGAAAGTTTAGTTAATATAGCATGTTCCTGGACAGGGGGATCCCTCTTTGTATTGTACGAAGGGTCTAACAGGAGTCATACAGTGGTGTTTAGTACCCATCGGAAGAGTATTTAATTAGCAATATTCCGGTGTTGGTTTGGAGCGGATTAATCGCTCGTGCGAATAGTTATGGACATAAGAAGTTTATGAACATTTACTGTATTTGCACTTACTTAGCCATGCGGCGGGAAACCCAGTTTCCCTCCCACCTGAGCTGTTGGAAATCGTCACAGCCCACCTGTATGAATCAACCTATGACCTTTTGTTATAGTGCGAAGCCGAATTCCTGTGTCCAATGAACAATGAGATTGTAGGGACCATTGAATTGTATTGTGTGTGGGGCATAAATAGACAAGCCGATCACATCCAGCTCACTCTTCAACGGTTATCATTGCTGAAAATCGGGAGCTGGATGTCCAGAGGCGCATGCGATCGTTTCCCCTTGTGCGTAAGTGTTTCTCCGCAACCATATTGATCTTCTTGTTATTGTGAGCCAGTTTCTCTCTCTCTCTCTCTCTTCTCCTCTTTCTCTCTTATTTTCCCTTAAAACGTAATTGTATTGTATTGTATTTCCTGTGTAGTTATCTGGTTAGGTAGTCTATGTTATATTGTAGTGTATGACTTGTATTGTGTTAATTCTTTTGCAAGTATATCATTCATAATATATATATATTAGGCGTTGGACCCTAAGCCCAGGTATCTGTGTATTTCTTATAGTGTTTAGTATTCTCAGAGCGTCGGTGACGCTCGAACAGCATTTGAGTTAATAAGGTTACACTAGGTTGCATCTACACCCTATTTCTACACTAAGGTTTTACTGCATAATATACTGTTTATGGTTTAGATATAAAGGTTTAACATTGTGAGCGTCAGCGCCGCTGGTGATCTCCTCGTGGTCCCGAGCGTCCGCTACGCTATAGCGAATCATTACGTTAGACGGCAGCCAATAGCGTGCCTGCCTGTGATCTCTTGGCCGTGAGCGAACGTGACGCTTGAGCGTCTCGACTACGGCTAAGCGATTGCTACGCAACGAGCGTACCCTTACGGTACTCCATACGTGAATAGCGTACAGTGTTCTTAGACCTCACAAAGGGTATTATATACGATAAATATCTAGCTTTATCAACATGTACAGTATATACCATTCAGTTATAATGTTACAATTACACAAAAAGCAGATGGTTACAAAAGAATCCATACAGTTACAACCACCATACAATTACCATTTCCCTCAATGCACACTACGCTCCATCTCACAGCAAACAGAACTTCTTGTGTCTCTGCAATCACCTATACACTGTGTATATTGGTGGAGTACAGGTCTGGGACTGAGTCTTCTGTTATTGGTCCAGGGGAGGGAACTTTCTCATTCATGATGTGTAATTGGTCAGTTCATATGCAAGCAACGTCCAGCCTTGAAGAAGACACCATAGGGGTTGGCCACTGGTTTCCTGTCCATCTGATTTCCTTTGTTCTCATTAGAATTGTGGCTTCATATTCATACATTCAATCATAACTAATTGTTGCAATGAGCTACAACTTATCCACGGCTATCAAACCAACACACTCATTCCCTTGATCATTTTGACACCAAGCATGACATTTTTATCTTGTTCCGTTCCAATAATACATATACATGATGATTATATAATTTAAAACATTATAATGTCTAGTGCTTGACATGTTTCATTTATGTGTGGTATGAAATATGTGTTGAATATAGCTTTGTGGCTTGTCTGTGTGAATGCATATGCTACCATATATCGCTGTGCACGCTGCGTGTATTTGCACGCACAGCGACTCACCAGTGAAGTTTGTATGTTTTCTATATGTAATATTTTTTACTTCGACACCTCTGCCTGCATCTGCATGTTCCACAGAAATGCTTGATAGTTTATTTCAATACTGTGATTTGGAGTTGAGTTACGATGTGCCCTCCACTCTCTTTTTCTACATTTGGCTGTGCAACCCCTTCCCAATCACAGCATGCTATGGCCTATTAACGGACAGAGGAGCCTATGTGTAGTTCTCCCCCATTACATGCAGCACCCCACCTACTTCCAATGATTGGCACCATCTTTCCTGTGATTTTCAGGAAGATGACACATATGCAGAAGATAGCAAAGGCTCTGACACAGTGATAGAGGCTTTGTTTTCCACTGTGTGGTACCGAACGGCACCTCCTACCTACTTGCAGGAGGGGGGCTGCTGCTATCCCATACCTAGAGAGGTGAAGAGACAGCCAGGTCCCGGCACCTGCGCAATGGATCTGGCAGGCGATGGACTGACACATGTGCAAAACACCAGCTTCTATGGACTGCATCGGCTGCAGCCCATAGAAGCTGAATTGGGCTGCAGGAAGCATGCTCTTTGCTTGTTTTATCCCGGTATGGCAGCCCCAAAGGGAGACAACACCTCCCAATGGGACAGCCTGTAGTGTCTGTGACTGACAGGTAGAACTTCCAACAGTAAGTCATTGCTGGTCACAGTGAAGTCAGTACAGTTACAGACTAAATCTGGCTCACTGACACTGAGATAAGGTGGTCAATTTAACTGGGGGGGCTGCAGTCCTGCAGCCCATAGGTAAAATCTGCCACTGGTGGTTCCAAAGATGTCACATGGGCCCATGTTCATTATAGATATGCCTTTGGCTGTATGGTTTTGCTAAGGTGCAAAATTTAACGGGTTTTATGCTTAACTCCTAAAGTTCATGATCTGTAAAATGTAAAACAGACATTTGAGTTGCGTCTCTGAGGCAAGAGCTTTGAAAATATTGCAAACCACCTCTTTTTCTAAATCTACACTTTAAGGGTCAAAACAGAAGGACCTGTGTCATGAGCTTTGCTCAGTCTATGAAGGCTTGCCCACACTGGCATATATATATAATAAGTGCAGCAGGGTGTGTCATACTTGCTGACTTCCTGGCTGCTCTCTCCGGGAGAGAGCAGCCAGGTCGGTTCAGCAGGGGGCCAGGGCAAGGCCATGATGTGCAGAGAGGCGGGGCGAAGGCAGAACAGGGGCGGACAGATGCAGAACAGGGCATGGTTACCAGAGGGCATCATTTAAGCCATGCCCCACCCTGTAATGCCTATATTACCGCATTACACTGCAGGGGGCATGGCTTTGATTCACCAAGAATCGCGTCATTGACTTCCCGGACTGCCCACTTTACTCATGGCCGGGCAGGGGGGACTTTAAAAATTGGGAGACTTATCTGCTCTTCTGGGGGACCAGAAGGGTCATCTGATTTTTGGGAGCCTTCCGGCCATTCTGGGAGAGTAGGCAAGTATAGGGTGTGTTGTGAACCTGTGCCCACACACCCTGCGCCCATATAATTATAATGAGCTCTCCATCCTCTCCAGTTTCCCACTGCGGCCCGGCACAGAAGAGCAGCAGAAATCACTGGGAACATGGAGTGGCAGACATTTTTCTGGTAGTATACACATGTCCAATAGATAAGTTACCCCGGGAACAAGGCACGAAGGGGCAGATGTATTAAGCCTGGAGAAGTGCTAAAACAGTGATAAAGCAGTGTTAAGTGCAAGGTGATAACGCACCATCCAGTCAGCTCCTAACTGTTAATTTACATATTGGAGCTGATTGGCTGGTGCGTTATCACCTTTCACTTATCACTGGTTTATCACTTCTCCAGAATTAATACATCTGCCCCCACAGTGGCGGAACAAGCAAGCGGTGGGCCCAGGTGCGACAAAATGCTTTGGGCCCCCCCCCATCCCATCCAAGTCCACCCCATGGGCAGTGCGTGCCGTAGGCGCGCGCAAAAATACATAGTGGCGTGGCTTCGTGGGGAAGGGGTGTGTCCACAAAATAATACCAATTCATAAAACGGTGCACAGTAGTCTCCATTCTTCAAATTACGCCGCACAGTAGCACCACTACACCAGGTAGAGACCCTTTTACACCTTACAGCGAACAGATGCCCCTTTTTACACATAACGGCAGACAGCGTGCACTTTTTACACATAACGGCAGACAGCGTGCCCTCGTTACACATAGCGGCAGACAGCGTGCACTTTTTACACATTACGGCAGACAGCGTCCCCATTTTACACATTACGGCAGACAGCGTCCCCATTTTACACATTACGGCAGACAGCATACACTTTTTACACATAATGGCAGACAGCGTGCCCTCGTTACACATAGCGGCAGACAGCATCCCCTTTTTACACATTACGGCAGACAGCATACACTTTTTACACATAATGGCAGACAGCGTGCCCTCGTTACACATAGCGGCAGACAGCGTGCCCTCGTTACACATAGCGGCAGACAGCGTGCCCTCGTTACACATAGCGGCAGACAGCGTGCACTTTTTACACATTACGGCAGACAGCGTCCCCATTTTACACATTACGGCAGACAGCATACACTTTTTACACATAACGGCAGACAGCATCCCCATTTTACACATTACGGCAGACAGCATGCACTTTTTACACATAACGGCAGACAACGTGCCCTTTTTACACATTACGGCAGGCAGATTCTACCTTTTTACACATAGCGGCAGGCAGATTCCCCCTTTCTACACATTGCGGCAGGCAGATTCTACCTTTTTACACATAGCGGCAGGCAGATTCCCCCTTTCTACACATTGCGGCAGGCAGATTCCCCATTTTTATACATAGCGGCAGGCAGATTCCCCATTTTTATACATAGCGGCAGGCAGTCCCCCCTTTTTACACATTGCGGCAGGCTGATTCCCCCTTTTTACACATTGCGGCAGGCAGTCCCAACAAATAAAAAAAGAAAGAGACAGAAAGAAAGAAAGAAAGAAAGAAAGAAAGAAAGAAAGAAAGAAAAATTATACTTACCCTCTCTGTTGGCTCAGGCTCCTTGTGCAGCTTCCCGGGCAGTAGAGAAGAAGGAGGAGGGAGGTGGAGGAGGGAGCCGCAGCAGCGCTGTGTTATTGGTGGAGGCGCTGCTGCTGCTGCCCCTCTGCTTCACTATAGGCTGTTCTCAAAGACAGCCTATAGTGAAGCAGAGGAGCAGCAGCAGCAGCGCCTCCACCAGTAACAAAGCGCTGCTGCGGCTCCCTCCTTCACCTCCGTCCTCCACCTTACCCCGTACCGCTGCAGTGCGCGCCGCTCCTCTCCTCTCTCTCCGGGCGGCTGTGCGCTGCGGGCAACGGTTGCCCGCAGCGCACAGCGGCATGTAATGAGTCAGTTTGACTCATTACATGCTTGGGCCCCTGAACAGAGGCGGGCCCCAGTGCAACGCACTGCTTGCACTGCCGGTAGTTCCGCCTCTGTGCCCCCATGTTCCTGGAGACCTGAGCATACAGCCTGCCTGTGTTTCCTTTTGCCTGCCAAAAGTGTAAAAGATTAAGCAACCTTTTCTTATTACTATAGTAGCACTAATCCACACATTACAAATAAACAACACCCAGGGGAAAATACAACTGCCATGGGAAAAACACAACACATGAGAATGTTAAAAAAAAAGAACATCAGGTAAATGCAACCTTTCTTCTTTAAACCATCCTTCCCCAGCTTCTAGAACCCTTGAATCCCACTGCCTGCATGACCTTTGTGATTTGTTAGTTACTTCCACCTGCCCTTGCATGTAATGGTTCTCTTCTGCCTGGGGAAGTTACACAGCACAAAGTTTGCATTGAGTCGATATACTGGACAAGCTGGAACAGGCAAGTGTTTTATTTACTTAGGAAACGTGGCATTGTTGTTTGCTTAGATGTACTTTCCCAGCAGTAATGTGTCAATGAAAATTATATGAGAATGATTCAATGTATACATTACACATTTACTAATAGTCATTACAAATAGCTTTTTCCTTGTTTTGCGTTATTCTGCAGGACAAAATTCTGTTTTTGGTGCTCTGTTATCTATTGCACTTGTCAGACACCGTCTGACACTTCATTAGCACTCTTACCAGATCTCTTCATTGTCATGACAACATTCAATCCTATTTTGCTAACTCAGTTTCTCTATATCATTGCTGATTTATACTGTTAGGAAACCAAGGGCTCGGTAATTGTTCTGTTTTCTCTATAACAGCCAATGCCTGCTATAAATATATATTTGAAAATAAATATCTCTGCAGGTTGTGGTTTTTCTTTGTTGACTCTACACTCTCTTCAGGTTCCAGCCAAGGAATGATGAATTTATAGTTTCTGATGGATAAAACCTTTAAAACATAGAGAAAATTAATAATTCCCTAATCTAATTAGGTTAGTGTTATTTGTCACATACATTAGACCAGGAGTCAGCAACCCCCTGTTGTCGTTTCAGACAAGGCATGCAGAATAGGTTTAAGTGGCATGCCAAAGGCACAAAAAGGTTCCCCAGTTATGGCCAATATATAAATTTAGACCTCAATATTTATAATTCATACAGAAATGTTTTTTTATATTTTTATTTTTCAGTTACAGATAGCAAACAAGCCTTTGCTGATTGATTTACCTATTGGCCTAGTCTATGTATTTGTTGTATTAGCTGCCACCAACTATTTGAACATAGGCCCTCATTCCGAGTTGATCGGTCGCAAGGCGAATTTAGCAGAGTTACACACGCTAAGCCGCCGCCTACTGGGAGTGAATCTTAGCTTCTTAAAATTGCGACCGATGTATTCGCAATAATGCGATTACTAACTACTTAGCAGTTTCAGAGTAGCTCCAGACTTACTCTGCCTGTGCGATCATTTCAGTGCTTGTCGTTCCTGGTTGATGTCACAAACACACCCAGCGTTCGCCCAGGCACTCCCACCGTTTCTCCGGCCACTCCTGCGTTTTTTCCGGAAACGGTAGCGTTTTCAGCCACACGCCCCTGAAACGCCGTGTTTCCGCCCAGTAACACCCATTTCCTGTCAATCACATTACGATCGCCGGAGCGAAGAAAAAGCCGTGAGTAAAAAAACTTTCTTCATAGTAAAGTTACTTGGCGCAGTCGCAGTGCGAACATTGCGCATGCGTACTAAGCGGATTTTCACTGCGATGCGATGAAAAATACCGAGCGAACAACTCGGAATGAGGGCCATACTGCATTCACTCATTCATCGGCATGGATTGCACCCGATACCTGGCAATCCAGTCTTCCTGTTCCCAGCACTCTTTTCTGGGTTATCAGTGTATTTGGATAAATGTTTCCCACAATGTTGCTGTTCTTGCATTCCTGTGAGTGCCTGTGTTCTGTGCCTGCCAAGCTAAAGTAGTTCTGCCATTTACCAGATTTATATATATATATATATATATATATATATATATATATATATATATGGGATCCGGTTGTCATACCGTCATTCGGGATACTGGCAGTCAGAATACCGATGCCGAAATTCTGACACTGACCAGAAGACCATTGTCAGGATCCTGCCATGGATCCAATGGTGGCTCCTGAATCCCGACTGCCAGCATCCTGATCGTCAGTATGCTGGGGTGGGTTAAGGTCAGGCTGTGATAGGTTTAGGCTGCAGGGGGAGGTTAGGATTAGGCTGCAGGGAGGGTTTGGGTTAAGTACCACCAGGGGGGGCAAGGATTAGGGTCAGGCTGCGGGAAGTGAGGGTTAGGGTTAGGTGAGTGGGAGGTTAGATTTAGACTAGTTACAGACTTTTTATTGCTATTAACAATTTGAAGATATCTGGGATGTGGGTTGGGGATGAAATCCTGGTGGCCGGGATCCCAGAGATCAGGTTACTGACACCGGGATCCCGGTCACCAGAATTCCGGCAGCAGAGCAAGTGCTAGAAAGCCCCTTCGACGGCTTGCTGCGTTTGCCACGCTGCGGGCTCGGTGGCTCACTGCTCTTGCCAAAGATTCTATCCCCACTCTATGGGTATCATAGACACCCACGAGTGGGAATAGCCCTGGCACAGCTGCTGGCATTCTCAGCAGTCGGGATCCTGGCTTCGGTACCCTGAATGCCGGGATCCCGACCGCCATGATATTGACTACATCCTCGGGATGTTGCTGTTTTGGAGTGCTGAGTTATTTGTTATTTTAGCTGTTTTCCAAAACAATAGATTCAAGTTACAGTTATATAAGGAATATGGTTTTAAAGTGTGGCAATTTTTTTCCATGGTAAAGAGAAACCTCTACATAGCATCCAGCCAAGTGAAGAACACTCTCCAGGAGGTAGGCATATCATTATACAAGTCTACCATAAAGAGAAGACTTCACAGGAACAAATACAGAGGGTTTACACAGTTCTGGAACACCATTCTTTGGACAGATTAATCTAAGATCAAACTGTACCAGAAAGATGGGCAGTGTGATGGCATGGGCATGCATGGCTTCCATAGGCAGTGGATCACTTGCGTTTATTGATGATGTGACAGAAGACAGAAGCAGCCTGGTGAATTCTAAAGTGTATAGGGATATACTGTCTGCTCAGATTCAGCCAAATTTAGCAAAGTTGATTGGACTGTGCGTCACCATACAATAATAAAAAATATACTGTGAAACAGTGAAGTAGTACATTGGAGTATGATCAGGCTTGATTTAAAGAACCCATACATATGTGATGGATTGTCAATCACCTGATTCCCTGATCAGCAGAACATTTAAACGGATTGGTCCAGGGAATTGGTAAAATGCATCTCAGTTATATGGGCCCCTTAAGGGAAGGTGTGTCTTGTTGAACTGCTGCCTTCAGTTAATATCCCAGCATATTAGTCTGGTTGAGGTTAGGACACTGTATGGGGCCACTCTAGAATTTTCATAACATTTGTTTTATTGTCTGTGTTTTAGGTTGTTTTTCTGTTGCATCTTTAACTTCTGTTGAGTTTCAATTGGCGGATAGCTAGCTTTGCGAAAGGAGGGCCTGCTATCTGGACTCTATGCAGATAAGTGATGTAGTATTGGGGGTCTAGGCATGGGTAAGCCTGAGAAATAGCCTTTGTCATGTTGAATATGTGTGTTACTGCAGTAGCAGGGGGCATAGCTCAGGCACATGGTACTGCGATGGGCACCAGGTTTGCCACTAGTTTTCCCAACTTATATATGGTTCACCTTAAAAAAAGAATACATCTGGGATGGACCATTTGGGGTGAACCTGGTGCTCTACCGCAAATACATAGAGGACTTATTTATCATTTGGAAAGGGGATACACAATCAGTAATTTAATTTGTCAATTTCCTAAACACAGACACATTTGGTCTCACATTTACCAGCACCATTCACAAAATGGAGATCACATTCCTGAATATCGCGCTACATGTCAGGGGCATTAAACAATACATACAAATACCTATAGAAAGAAGGTAGATTGTAATACCTTCTTAAACTATGCAAGATGTCATCACAGGCCCTGGCTTAACAATATACCTAAAAGTCAATACCTCAAGGTGAAAAGAAACTGCTCTGAGGATATTACATAGCAATGAACTAACACAATTATTTTGTGACCAGGGGTATCCTAAATTTATATTGGACAAAGATATGGAAGAAACATGTAAAAAAAACTAGAGAGGACATACTAGTGATTGATACACCAAGTGATGCCTCTCGATTGACAATAGGTAAAAATGAACACATCTTTGTCTCTAGATTCAATAACTCATCACATCTGATTAAAATTTCTAAATAAAAACTTTCCCATCCTAAAAATGGATAGAATATTAGCAGGGTGTCTGGAAAATGAGACTAAGCTGGTGTTCAGAAAAGCAAACAACATACAAAACTATCTTTCACCTAGCCACTTTAAACCAAATGCTGACTCTCAACAGATGCACCCCAGGAGCTCTAATTGGACTACTACTAAAAAGGTCTGTTACAAATGCATGAAACCAAGATGCATAACCTGTAATTATATAATGCATGAAAGTTACCAATTTTCATCCTCTAGAAACATAGAAAATCCAAAGTTTGATGTTGTGGGCTCTATTAACTGTTAGGTGGTTTATTTACTCCCCTTTATCTATGGGATTCAATATGTGGGAAGGACTATCCCAATAAAAGGTTCCTGGAACACAGAAGACTTACATGTCAATCTAGTACAGGTACACCACCAATTTTCCGGCAACCGATGAACCGGAACCTCTTTTAATCTGGACAATTTAGCTTTGTCCGGATTAAAGGGGGTTAGGGACATCTTTTAATCCGGAACACTTTCTGCGCATGGGCGTAACACGCAATATGCGCAAGTGTCAGTGGGTACAGCTTCCACAGACACTGCAGGTGACACAGCAAGCATCGGTGGGGCTGCTATGGCATCCAAGGTCACAGCAAGTACCGCACATGGGCGGAACACACAGCATGAGCAAGTGTCAGTGAGTACAGCTTCTGAGGGCACTGCAGGTGACACAGCAACAAGCATCAGTGGAGCTGTTATGACATTCACTGTAGCATATATTTACTATTTATTGCTTTAGAAATGTTCTGAAGGTGCAAAATTAGAAAAAAAAATTCCACCATTAATCCGGCAAAAACGATAATCCGGCACTGCACTGGAACCGAGGATGCCGGAAAATCGGTACTGTACCTGTACATAATGGGGACATAAATTTCCTCTCTATCCAAGGCATAGAACTAGAGATGAGTGGGTTCGGTTCTCAGAGAACCAAACCTCCCCCCGAACTTCACCACCCGAGCCCGGATTGGAGTCGGGCTTGGGTTTTCCCACCTGACTCAGAAACCAGAATGAGGCAAAACGACATCATCCCGCTGTCGGATTCTCACGGGGTTTGGATTCCATATATGGAGCCGCGCTTCGTCGCCATTTTCACTCTGGCATTGGAAAGTGTAGAGAGAGGACGTATCTCCGTCTTCAGTGTCCGTGTCTTGTGCTGCATCTGTCCAGTCACAGTGGTGGTGTCCTCTGCCGCCATATGTCCAGTGCTGGTGTATAAGTCCAGTCCAGTGGTGCTGTGTTGTGCTGCATCAGTCCCGCGGTGGTGTCTTCTGCTGCATCAGTCCAGTCACAGTGGTGGTGTCCTCTGCTGCCATATGTCCAGTGCTGCTGTATAAATCCAGTCCATTGCAGCGGTGCTGTGTTGTCCTGCATCAGTCAAGTGGTGGATTCCTTGTGCTGCCGTATATGACCGGCGATCCTGCTGTATATGTCCATTGATACTGCCGTATATGTCCAGCGGTACTGCTGTATATGTCCAGCGGTACTGCCGTATAAATCCAGTGATCCTGCCAAATAATTCAAGTGGTACTGGCGTATAAGTCCAGTGATCCTGCCATATAATTGCAGTGATCCTGCCGTATATGTCCATTGATACTGCCGTATTTGTCCAGTGGTACTGCCGGATAAATACAGTGATCCTGCCGTATAATTCCAGTGGTTCTGGTGTATAAGTCCAGTGATCCTGCCGTATAATTCCAGTGATCCTGCCGTATAATTCCGTATAAGTCCAGTCCAGTGGTGATGCCATATAAGTTCAGTGGTGCTGTCCTGTGCTGTATATTATTTACTCCAAATAAAGGGGTTATTAATATTAAATTCAAATAATTTTCACAGGGTTTGCCCTGTGTTTTGTAGAGGTACGCTCACCTGTACCGCCTATTGTTATATAACTCCAGAAAAATTATGGAGAACAAAAATTTGGAGGATATAATAGGGAAAGATCAAGAACCACTTCCTCCTAGTGCTGAAGCTTCTGCTGTTAATTTTGCTAAACGTCTTTACCCCTATCTATGCTTTGTTGATACCTTTATTGTTTTCTTGAATTACTCTATTAAAACTACATTGCATTGAGATTATAATTGGCTAGCCACAGCCACATTACCATGTAGTTGGATGTCAGCGTGTCCACTATCAACCTGCCCTGTACCAGATTCTCCTTATACATGGTTTTTCCGCTAGTTCTTTCTACTTTACAAATGGTGCCTGTGTGCAGTTTCATATTCTTACAATTATATACTTATAGATCTTGGGTAAATAGTTGCCACAGTGAGTGGTTGTCCTTCATCCCATTCTTTCTATATTTGTCACAACTGAGGGCTGGAGCTGACGGGAGGAAGCCTCCGTTGTAGGGGCTGAGGTATAATTAAACCTGGGTGGCAGTATGGGACTCTTACACACACTGTACACTCGTACACACTGGTCGATATATCGTCCGTTCTCTTGAACGGCCGATATATCGCGGGACCGTCGGCCAGTGTGTACAGCCGATACGTCTGTGAACTCCGTCGTTAACAGACGTATCGCGTCGGCCGATACCGATATATTGGCGCGTCGCTGTGTGTGTACGGGGCGGTCGTCCGACTGCCTGTACACATGCTGCGGCGGCCGGCGGTGATTGACAGCTGAACTGGGCGGGCTTGTGTACACGCCCGCCCAGTTCATGACGTCAGTCCCCGACGGATCGGGCAGTGTGTATGCACAGCACACTGCCCGATCCGTCCATAGATATATCTGCATATCAGTTGATCTGCAGATATATCTACTAGTGTGTACCCACCTTTAGACATGCAGTACCCCAGCCCGAAGGCGTGACCACGACAACAGGAGTAAGGTTAAAAGTTTTATTCAAGCACTGTTCAGGTGGTACATCAGCAGCAACGTCAGATATGGTAAATGAGTATGCAATACGCAGTTCCTGTAAATGCAGATGCTTCTGTAATTAGATAACAGTCTTGGCAGACTAGGAGATGGAATGTCCTTAACCGGCACCCAAGTGCTGAGTGGTAGAATGAGTACAGGAACTGACCAGCAGGTGGTCCACTGGAAGCTGGTTGTATTGACTGAAGGATGAGATAGTTGCTGGGTAGGACCGACTGATGAGGTGAAATGGAGTGCTTGATGAACCAATGTAGCTGGAGAATAGCTGGAAAACACTGGTGATGCTAGAGAGTGTTGGAACTGGGAAGTTGGTGGCGGATCACTGATTGCTGTTATTCGATGGTGGAGCACCGATGATTGCTGGTATTCGATGGCGGAGCACCGATGAGATCTGGAGACAGGACACCGCTATAAGCTGGCTGCTGGAAGCCGGTGTTGACACTGCCAGTTGCAGGGAGCAATGTTAGAACACTGCGGAGTCAGGCTGCACTGCTGGATGTTAAACTGGTGCGGGTCTCCAGTGGAGTTGAAGACAGGAGCTGGAATACCAGTAAGAAGCGAACAACCACAAAGCAAGGAGACTGGTAACACTGGGTTTGACAACCGAAGCACTGACAACTTCCTGGTTCAGGAACAGGACCTTTATACCTGCAGCAGTGCAGGGATTGGCTGGTCAATCAGGCAGAGTTCAGCGGAACAACGGATTGGTGGAAGTAGTGTCATGTGACTGAAACCAACATGGCTGCACCCATACTAGCACTTGGAGGGAAAGTAGTTTGTGGAACCATGTGAGGATTAACAGTAATGGCGGCGGAGGCCATGGAGGGCCGTAGACGCCAACTTGCACACTTGATTCTCCGTAATGGCGGCAGAGGCAGCAGCAGGCAGGAGATGCCATGCAGACTTGTTTATGCACTTGAATCACAGAGATGGCGGCAGAGGCCGCAGCGGGCAGGAGACGCCATGCAGACTTATTTGAATACTGGAAGTGCAGAAATGGCGGCGGAGGGCTGGAAACGCCATTCTTAACTCTATGAGCTCACTGTGACAGTGCCTGCAGAATGACAGGGAGGAGATGTGGAGTGAGGATGTCAGCAGCACGACTGAGACCCGGCCCTGGAACGCTGAGCCAGCCTCAGGAGACACCTGAAAGGTAGGTAATGGTGTCCAGTAACCCGGATCGTGACAGCACCCCCCCTTTAGGCGTGGCCCCAGGACACTTCTTAGGCTTCTGAGGAAATCTAGAGTGGAAATTCCGGACTAGTTTAGGAGCATGAACATCTGAGGCATTGGTCCAGGAACGTTCTGCAGGGCCATAGCCCTTCCAATCGATCATGTACTGAAGTTTACCATAACGGAAGCGTGAATCCAGAATCTTGGCGACCTCATACTCAACACCACGTTGAGTCTGGACTTTGGGAGCCGAGGGAAGCGCTGAATGGAACCGATTCAGGATCAGCGGTTTAAGGAGTGAGACATGAAACGTCCTGGGAATTTTCAGGAATGGAGGTAGCTGAAGTTTGTAAGCCACTGGGTTGATGACTTGTTCAATCAGAAAAGGACCGATATAGCAAGGAGCGAATTTCATGCTTGGAACTCCCAGTCTCAGATTCTTCGTAGACAGCCAAATGCGATCACCCACTTTGAGGGCAGGAATTGCCCTACGCTACTTATCTGCAAACTTCTTGTACCTAAAAGATGCTTTGAGAAGAGCTGCTTGGACATTCTTCCAGTTATTTGAAAACTGACGAAGAGTGATATCAGCTGCAGGCACCGAGGTTGCTGGAAGCGGTTGAAATTCCGGAACTTTTTGGTGAAATACATAGTTGGTGAAGAATGGCGTGGAAGAAGATGAAGAATGATACTGATTGTTATGGCAGAACTCGGCGCCAGGAAGGAGTTGAACCCAGTCATCTTGGGAAGAGGATACTTAAATGCGGAGGAAGGCCTCCAAGTCCTGATTCACCCTCTCAGTTTGACCGTTGGTCTGGGAGTGACAAGCTGTGGAGAATTTCAACTTGACTTGGAGGGCTAAACACAAACTTCATCAGAACTTGGCTACAAACTGTACACCTCTGTCAGAAATTATCTTCTCAGGGAGACCATGTAGTCTGAAGATCTCCTGGATGAAGACTTGAGCCAATTTGGAAGCTGACGGAAGACCAGTGAGGGTAATGAAATGAGCCATCTTGGTGAACTGGTCAACTACCACCCAGATGGTATTAAACTTGCTACACATAGGAAGGTCCGTAATAAAGTCCATTGACAAATGGGTCCACGGACGATGAGGAACAGATAGAGGAACCAGCTGCCCAGCGGGTGATTGGCGAGATACTTTGTGTTTGGGCAGGAAGCAATAAACTCTGTGATGTCCTTTTTCAGGGTTGGCCACCAGTATGATCTGGAGATGAATTCTAAGGTTTTCTGGATGCCCGCGTGACCGGCGAAGCGAGAAGAATGTGCCCAAAGCAAGAGCTTCTTTCTAAGAGCCAGTTTTATGAGACTTTTCCCTGGTGGGGTCATAGAGTCCATCCTCACTGCGAAGAAAGCCACTGGATCAATAATAGGATGCTTGTCAGTAGACTCAGACTCATTTTCTTGCTCCCAAGAGCGGGAAAGGGCATCAGCCTTGCGATTCCGTGACCCCAGACAGAACTGGAATTTAAAGTCAAACCTAGAAAAAAAAAGTGCCCACCTGGCTTGGTGAGGATTGAAACATTGTGCGCCTTTCAAATACAGGAGATTCTTGTGGTCCGTCAGAATGGTGATGGTATGAGAAGCTCCCTCTAGCAAGTATCTCCACTCTTCCAGAGCGAGTTTGATAGCCAAAAGTTCTTGATCGCCAATGGCGTAATTGCGCTCGGCAGGAGAGAACTTCCGGGAGAAGAAGCCACAAGGATGTAGATGACCATCATCGGCTCTTTGAGACAGGACTGCACCCACTCCAACGGAAGAGGCATCCACCTCAAGGGTGAAGGGCGAGTTGGTATCTGGCTGTTTCAAAACTGGAGCTGAGATGAACCTCTGTTTCAGCAGATGGAAAGCTTGGATAGCTTCTTTAGACCACCTGGAAGTATTGGCACCCTTTTTGGTAAGGGCAGTAACAGGCGCCACAATGGTGGAAAAGTCTCGAATAAATTTTCTGTAGTAATTGGCGAATCCTAAGAATCTCTGGACACCCTTCAGGGTTGTAGGTATTGGCCAATTTTGAATAACTTGCAGTTTTTCAGGGTCCATCTCTAGACCGGAACCGAACACAATGTAGCCTAGAAACGGAATGGACTTAACTTCAAAGATGCATTTTTCCAACTTGCAATAAAGGTGATTGGCACGGAGACGGAACAGAACCTCCTTTACCCAGAAATGATGTTCCTCCAGATCGTTAGCAAAGATGAGGATGTCATCGAGGTAGACCACGACATGACGATAGAGGATGTCTCTGAAGATCTCGTTCACAAATTGTTGGAAAACGGCTGGAGCGTTACCGAGTCAGAAAGGCATGACGAGGTACTCGTAATGTCCGTCAAGGGTGTTAAATGCGGTCTTCCACTCGTCACCCTCCGGATCTGAATGAGGTAGTAGGCACCCCTCAAATCTATCTTCGTGAAGATGGTTGCACCACTAACACGGTCGAAAAGTTCAGTAATCAGAGGCAGAGGATACCGTTTTTTTACAGTGATGTCGTTCAAACCTCGGTAATCGATACACTGCCGCAGGCCACTGTCTTTCTTCTTTACAAAGAAGAAACCTGCACCAGCTGGAGAAGAAGAAGGTCGGATAAACCCTTTAGCCAAGTTTTCCTTAATATATTCCTCCATGGAATGAGTCTCTGGTAGTGATAACGGATATGTTCGGCCTAGAGGTGGAACCTTCCCTGGAATGAGGTCGATAGGACAATCCCATTCCCTATGAGGGGGAAGGATATCGACAGATTTGCTGAACACATCAGTGTAGTCTTGATATGGAGGAGGTGGAACATCGGAAGACTTGGAGGATGAAGAACAAACTGGAAGCACTTTGGAAAGACAGGTCTCGGAGCAGGAAGAACCCCATGCCAGAAAATGAGTCATCCTCCAATCAATCTGGGGGTTATGCAAACGAAGCCATGGAAGGCCCAGAACCACAGGATGAGTGGCCTTTGGAATCACCAAAAAGGAAATTAGTTCTGAATGAAGAGCTCCTACCTTCAGACGGGCAGGTAGAGTCTTGGACGAAATGACTGCATTGGAAATCCTACTGTCATCCACGGCAGTCAAGGATATGGAAGACGAAAGTCTCTCGGTGGGTAGGGACCACCGCTTGACATACTGTATTCCTCAGTCATAAAGTTCCCAGCTGCTCCAGAGTCTAACAGGGCAGTAATGTTCCTAGTGCGCTGAGCTACTTGAAGCGAGACTGGGAGGTTACAATCACTTGAAGATGGAGAGGAGTACATTACTCCTAGCTGACCCTCTCCTTGGTGGACTAGGACTTGGAGTTTCCCGGACGCTTGGGGCAGGCATTAATAACGTGAGATGGTGCAGCACAATACAGACAGAGGTGCTTAGAAAGACATCTTCTACGCTCTGCCGGAGATAGACGATAGTGACCTATCTGCATGGGTTTGTCCTTGGGCGGAGATGGTTGACGAGGAGGAGGAGCAGTAGAAGACTTGGGATATGATGACCTTCCTCGCTCAATTGCCCTTTCACGGAACCGCAGGTCAACTTTGGTACATAGAGATATGAGCTCGTTTAACTTTGTAGGCAAGTCTCTGGTAGCGAGCTCGTCCTTGATACGTTCAGATAGGCCATGCCAGAAGGCTGCATATAAAGCGTCATCGTTCCATGAAAGTTCTGATGCCAGAATCTGGAACGGTATTAAGTATTGCCCAACAGTTCGTGTCCCCTGGCGTAACCGGAGAATCTCTGAAGAGGCGGAGGTTACACGACCTGGCTTGTCGAAGATGTGCCTGAATTTTGCCACAAAGTCTGTGTAGGAGGACAGCATAGTATCCGATCTCTCCCATAAGGGTGATGCCCAGTCGAGGGCGGAGCCACTGAGGAGAGAGATGATGTAGGCAACCTTGGCACAGTCAGTTGGGAAACTGCCAGATTGTAACTCGAAATGAATTTCGCACTGGTTGAGGAATCCCCTACAGGCTTCTGGGGGCCCATCAAATTTTGCTGGAGTCGGTAAGTGAAGACGTGGAACAGAAATGGGTATGGTGGGTGGGGTTACCACCGTAGGTACTGCAGTCAGCACACTGGACGCCCCTGAGACAAGGAGGGTCATTTGGATTCCGTCCAGCCGAGAGGAGAGGTCCTGAAGACAGCGGATAACATGGCCTTGTGCAGCCTCCTGATGTTCAAGTCGGGCTGCCAGTTCTTGCATCAGCCTGGTTGCTTGTTCTTGGTCTCTGGCCGGATTCATTAGGTCAGTGCTTACTGACACAACTGAGGGCTGGAGCTGATGAGAGGAAGCCTCAGTTGTCGAGGCTGAGGTATAATTAAACCTGGGTGGCAGTATGGGACTCTTAGACATGCAGTACCCCAGCCCGAAGGCGTGACCACGACAACAGGAGTAAGGTTAAAAGTTTTATTCAAGCACTGTTCAGGTGGTACATCAGCAGCAACGTCAGATATGGTAAATGAGTATGCAATACACAGTTCCTGTAAATGCAGATGCTTCTGGATGCGGTAATTAGATAACAGTCTTGGCAGACTAGGATATGGAATGTCCTTAACCAGCACCCAAGTGCTGAGTGGTAGAATGAGTACAGGAACTGACCAGCAGGTGGTCCACTGGAAGCTGGTTGTATTGACTGAAGGATGAGATAGCTGCTGGGTAGGCCGGATGGAACAGACCGACTGATGAGGTGAAATGGAGTGCATGATGAACCAATGTAGCTGAAGAATAGCTGGAAAACACTGGTGATGCTAGAGAGCGTTGGAACTGGGAAGTTGGTGGTGGAGCACCGATGATTGATGGTATTCGATGGCGGAGCACCGATGATTGCTGGTATTCGATGGCGGAGCACCGATGAGATCTGGAGACAGAACACCGCTGAAAGCTGGCTGCTGGAAGCCGGTGTTGGACACTGCCAGTTGCAGGGAGCAATGTTAGAACACTGCGGAGTCAGGCTGCACTGCTGGATGTTAAACTGGTGCGAGTCTCCAGTGGAGTTGAAGACAGGAGCTGGAATACCTGTAAGAAGCGAGCAACCACAAAGCAAGGAGACTGGTAACACTGGGTTTGACAACCAAAGCACTGACAACTTCCTGGTTCAGGAACAGGACCTTTATACCTGCAGTAGTGCAGGGATTGGCTGGTCAATCAGGCAGAGTTTAGCAGAACAGCGGATTGGTGGAAGTAGTGTCATGTGACTAAAACCAACATGGCTGCGCCCATACTAGCACTTGGAGGGAAAGTAGTTTGTGGAACCATGTGAGGATTAACAGTAATGGCGGCAGGAGGCCGCGGAGGGCCGCAGACGCCAACTTGCACACTTGATTCTCCGTAATGGCGGCAGAGGCCACAGCAGGCAGGAGACACCATGCAGACTTGTTTGCGCACTTGAATCACAGAGATGGCGGCAGAGGCCGCAGCGGGCAGGAGACGCCATGCAGACTTATTTGAATACTGGAAGTGCAGCAATGGCAGCGGAGGCCGCGGAGGGCTGGAAACGCCATTCTTAACTTTATGAGCTCACTGTGACAGCGCCTGCGGAATGACAGGGAGGAGATGTGGAGTGAGGATGTCAGCAGCACGACTGAGACCCGGCTCTGGAACGCTGAGCCAGCCTCAGGAGACACCTGAAAGGTAGATAATGGCATCCAGTTCCCCGGATCGTGACAATATTTATCTTTTTCACTTGTTTGGGGGGACATTATTGAACCCCTACCATATAAATTGACTTGTATACCATTACAATCTAGTGAGGTGTCGGTACCATTTGACACCCGACATGAGGAATGAGAAGATGTCCAGCACCATACTTATGTTGTGTCTCCGGGCATCACCACCCTATAGTCCTGATTATTATCTGACTCTGTATATAGATACCAAAATGCAGTGGTGCAAGTAGAAAAAATTACTTAGTGGTAATTTGTGCACACGGTAAAAATGGGTGTGGCCAAATGCCACGTGGGGCGTGGCCAATGAAAATGGGGGCGCGATACACATATGGGGGGGCCAGATACACATATGACCCCAATTGGGTGCACATACACATATGCCCCCACAGTGCCAGATACACATATACCCCCACCATGCCAGATATGCCTCCACCGTGCCAGGTATGCCCCCACTGTGCCAGGTATGCTCCTACAGTGCCTGATATGCCCCCACAGTGCCAGATACACAAATGCCCCACAGTGCCAGATACACAAATGCCCCACGGTGCCAAATACACAAATGCCCTCAGCAGTGCCAGATACGCCCCCACAATTCCAGATACACATTGCCCCACAGTGCCAGATACACATTGCCCCACAGTGCCAGATACACATTGCCCCACAGTGCCCCCCCGCTGCTCACTGCTGCCTCTGTTGTTGCTACTATGTGAGGGGAGGAGAGTGCAGTACGCACCTCTCCTGCCCCTCAATGCTCAGTGAGTGAAGTGAGTCCATGATATCTGATTGGCTAACAAACAGGTGCCTAATTTGAGATTAATTTTGCCGCTGGAGACCGGACATCACTGAGTATTGATGGGCAGGAGAGGTGCTGTGCTGCGCTCTCCTCCCCTCACATAGCAGCGACTGCAGGTATGGTGGATGGCCCAGTGGTACGCAGTATCGCCCCGTACCGCCATACATGTAGCACTGTCAAAATGTAGATTGGGGATGATAAAATAGTTGCTATCTAATGTTACCTAGCTATAAATAATAATTTACTATCTTTTGTGAACAAAATAACAACTAAATTTATACTGCTAAAGTTTAAGTACACTCTGTCCTGCTCTTAATTGTCTGAGCCTCTACACTATTGTCCAGAACCTTACCGACTGAGCCATAGTGACTCTCTAAAAGTCATTAGCTCCTTAGACTAATGTTATAACTCTCACTTGAAAATTTAAATCAATTCATAAATATACTATCCAGGTCTCAATCTCCTGAACCCCCACATCATAGTCCGGAGACTTACTGACTGAGCCATAGCAGCTTCCTATAGTTCACTGGCTCCTTAAGCTAATGTTATAGCTCCTATCTTATGATTAAACTTAATTTATAAATATACTTCTCTGTGATGCTTTTAATAATAAAAGTAATAAGAAATGATAGTCATGTATGTTTACTGTTAATTAAACTATGCTATAACTTATGTGTATTTTTTTGTTAATGTCACTTTTTTATACACTATCATCAATTTTGCTCTTGGCAGTCCAATTAGGCTGGATAATAATGGTCACAGGTGTGTGTGCTCAAGCAATGTCCTGATTGGCCATAGCTAGTATAAATACCTACCTGTCTGTGACTTCATTATACTCCTCCTGAGGAAACCCCTAGTTATTTTAGTGGAGAAACGCGTTGAGAGTGAGCACTGTCATGTCCCACTATATATGTGTTTCATAAGATGTCATGTTACCATTGCAAAGCTTTGCATCTTGTTAAACTTTGTCCCTCCTGATTTCCTACAGATAGGTTCTGATGTCATTAGTCCTGTCCTCATTCTGTCCCCAGCTCTGTGTGGGTCTGCCATGTTAACTTTCTGACTAGCTCTGGTAAATCATCATCTTTTCCCCTACTGTTTTGAGCATAACTACAAGAATATCAGCTTTAAATAAACCCTCATCTAGATTCTTTATATATGCCTCTTCAGTCGAGTTGACACTATCTGACAAGGTCTCTTGGTGTGAGTACTGGTTCATTTTAGACATACACAGAGGATCTGTCTGAGGAGCCTTAAGGCCCGTACACACTGGCCAATATATCTTGAACGGCCGAATTATCGCGGGACCGTCGGCCAGTGTGTACGGCCGATACGTCTGTGAACTCCGTCATTCACAGATGTATCGCGTCGGCCCCACAGCACAGCCGACGGCCAATATATCTACCGATGCTGCGGCGGCCGGCGATGATTGACAGCTGAACTGGGCGGGCGTGTGTACACGCCCGCCCAGTTCGTGACGTCAGTCCCCGACGGATCGGGCAGTGTGTATGCTCAACACACTGCCTGATCCATCCATAGATATATCTGCAGATCAATTGATCTGCAGATATATCTTTCTAGTGTGTACCCACCTTTACACTTACAGCCTAGTTATTGAGTCAGAATAGTGAAAAGATGGTTGATAAAAACTACCCGTAAGCCAGTTGCAGCTTCTGCAGATACAAATACAAAACAAGCTTGCCTGCAGTGTAACAGGAAATCAGTGTTTGCAGCTATAGCACAGCTCATTACAGCATAGCATAACAAGCTACAAACTTAATACAACATTATTCAGATACATTTTCCTGTGTACTATCATGGCTGAAGGAAACCCTGTTTTGTATCTTCAAGATGAACAATTTCCACAATCAGAACAAGGAGAAGTTATTGATCTCAACCTACCTAAATGCCCTGTTAAGCCTACATGGAAGGTAAAAGATAATCTTGAAGGTAGGAAACATGAGCTTTCTTCCACTGTCCTAAATTTATGGTAAATATTGAAAGTCATATGTCCACCATCTCTCAGCTTGTTTGTGATGTGTCGCCACTAGAGGGAGCCCTGGGATAGCTTTGTTCAGTATATGAACTTTATAAAGTCTCAAGTAAGGAATATATACAGATGGTTCCACGTTTATCTTGAACTTTAATAGGATTAACTGAGACTGGCCAGTCGGACTTAATCCCCTGCTGTATTGTTCTCTGTATTGTATTGCAGTTGAGAGCAATAGATGAAGGGTTTATGCTAATAAGTCATGTTGTGCCTAGGCGCAGAAAACTAGTCAAGATAACCGTGGACCCATCTGTAAGCGATTTGAAGAAATTCAATACTCAGGATTCTTTAGAAGATCTGCAAAGATTTAATCGTCTTAATTTGGATCGAGACAGTTCAGTGCACAAAGTTAAGTCTAAGACAGCGGCCAGAATTGCACAATTATCAGAAACATCATCATGCATTTCTGTGTCCACCAGGCGTTCAAAACGATCATCTAAGTCATGCAGTTCAAAACGTTCCATGCTCAGCGAACAACTTATAAAGGCACGTGCAGAAGCAGAAACTACTAAAATACAAGCCGATTTTGCACAAAAGAAGGCAGAAATGGAAGCTAGAATAGCACGTGAAAAAGCCAAAATGGAAGTTAGAGCAGCCGAAATGGAAGCTCTAGAGAAACAATGTGAGCATGCCACAGCAATGGTACGGTTAAAAGTTTTGGAACAAGCTGCCAGTCGAATCGAAAGGGACAGCATCAGTTTACGTGAAGTGGATGTGGAGGATCCTCTTAAGCGCACAAGAGACTATGTCCTAAGTCAAAACAGTGAACCCCTGGTTGCTGCAAACATTCCCAACAGTACGGACATCCTTCCAGGGGACATCCTTCCAGAACAAAAGGACTCAGATCCATATGCAACACGCCACTTCCAAGGTCAGTATAATGTACAACCACTTGGTCATCCTGACACATTTTCACACACCACAGTGCACCAAGGACCAACACCTCAACAAACTCAATATACAAATGCCTGTTCACAAACCAATATGCCAGTAAGTCACCAAATCCCTGGCAACCACACAGTTCCACATGCAGCGAGACCTACAGACTTTAAACCAGCTCTTAGGCTGAATGCCTGTACACCCCCCTATGTCTCTTACCCAGAACACCACAAATAATATGAACAGCACTGCTCAGCCAGCAATTCTTTGCCTGAAGTCAGAGAAAACAGACATGTCAGACTTTGCAAGATACATGGTTCGTCGTGAACTTACCAAGACCAGCCTCACTAGGTTTGATGACCAGCCTGAGAACAACAGAGGTTGGAAATTTGCCTTCAGAACCGCAACTAATAGCCTTGGCATTACTGCTGCTGAAGAACTAGATCTGCTGATCACGTGGCTGGGCCCACAGTCTTCAGTATGTGTCAAAAGACTCAGATCCGTTCATATAAAAGGGAAAATCGGTCTCCTTTCCCCCCTTTTCCTACTTCTGTGAGTTTGTCAAGAACATTGTGGAATCCAAGAATGAACCAAGCTTCTCCTACAGTGAGTCATGTCATCCTGGTTCACCTACCCCCAAGTTTGACAGCACACGCTCTAACTACAAGAACCGCAGAGGTCCAGTATCAGTGAAAAAGTCTGAAATCCTTCCGACACCAGCATCAGCTCCTGTCAAGAGCAACCAAGGTGATAGGATCGAAAACCCCAACCGCATGAGTCCCATTCATAAGAAGCCACATCCCCTCAAGAAATGCATTGGTTTGAGAAAGAAACCCGTCCAGGAACGCAAGGAACTTCTAAAGAAATTTTGGGTATGTTTCAGATGTTGTGCTTCTGCTGAACATTTTGCTAAGGACTGTAAAACTGCTATTAAGTGCATAGAGTGCGGCTGTGAAGACCACGTGCAGGCACTGCACCCATCTCAACCCAATCCTACACCACCTGCACATTTCCCTTCTGCACCAAGGCATGGCGGGGAGAATGCAGATCAAGCAGCAAGTCCTACTACTCTATCTTCTTCATGCACTAAAGTCTGTGGGGAAGAGGGGAAGATCTCTGTGACAAGTCTTGTGCAAAGATATGTCTTGTCAAAATATACCCCAAGGGCATACAGCCAGAAAAGACTCTAAGGGTGTACACCATCTTGGACGACCAGAGCAACCAATCACTCGCAAGACCAAAACTCTTTGATCTGTTAAACTTAAAGGGAGATGCTTACCCTTACACCTTGGGTACCTGTAATGGAATTACAGAGGCCTCTGGAAGAAGAGACAGTGGACTGATTGTCGCTTCTCTCAAAGACAATCTTGAGATACCCTTACCCACACTTGTTGAGTGTAACGAGATACCATCCAACAAAGAGGAGATTCCTACACCAGAGGCCGCTCTTCATCATACTCACCTAAGGCCTATATCCAATGAAATACCAACCCTTGACAAAAATGCAGAGATCTTACTTCTGCTTGGTAGAGACATTCTCAGATTACATAAAGTACGCAAACACATCAATGGACCAAAATGATGCTCCATTTGCCCAACGTCTTGATCTAGGCTGGGTTATCATAGGCAATGTCTGTATAGACAAGATGAAGACTCCTACCAAGATTTCCTCATTTAAGACAAACATCTTGCCTAATGGTCGCAACACCAGTTTTCAGCCATGCCCACATCATTACTGGGTGGAAGAGAAGCTAAGCAGCAGTAATTTGCAGCATGGCCATCAAGATAACATGAACATGGTCCTGTCTTGGGACAACAGTCTTGGATCGACAGTGTTCAATTCAACAAGTGAGGACAACAAGTTAGCATCTGTGAGAGAAGATAAAGAATTTCTCAAGATAATGGACAGATTTCACTCAAGACGATTCCAACAGCTGGGTAGCACCTTTACCATTCCGCTTTCCAAGAGTGAAACTACCAAACAATCTACAGCAAGCAGTTGCTAGATTTTCCTCTTTAAAATGAACTCTAAAGACGAAACCAGAGATGGAAAGACATTTTGTGGATTTCATGCAAAACATATTTGACAGAGGTCACACAGAACCTGCACCACCAGTAAAGGAAGGAGAAGAATGCTGGTACCTTCCATACTTTGGTGTGTATCACCCGTGGAAACCCAATCAAATTAGAGTGGTTTTTTATTCCAGCGCTCAGTATGATGGCGTCTCCCTCAACAATCTGCTCCTTACTGGGCCAAACCTAAACTACAGCCTCATAGGAGTGCTAATTATTTTAGACAAGAGCCTGTGGCAGTAGTAGCTGACATCCAGCAAATGTTCCATTGCTTCCTAGTCAGGAAAGACAATCAGAACTACCTGAGGTTCCTGTGGCACAAACGCCAATAATGAAGTCATAGATTACCAGATGAAGGTACATGTATTTGGCAACAGCCCTTCTCCTGCTGTAGCAATCTATAGATTCAGAAGAACAGCCCAGGAAGGTGAGAAGACTATGGATCTGACGCTCGTCATTTTGTTGAAAAGAACTTCTATGTTGATGACGGACTTAAATCCCTACCCACAAGTGAAGATGCAATTGGTCTCTTCACCAGAACACAAGATATGCTTTCTGTAGCAAACCGCAGGCTCCACAAGATTATCTCCAACAGCCAGAAAGTAATGGAAGCATTTCCTTCTGATGATCATGCCACCAACTTGAAAGATCTTAATCTTGGTTCTGATGTTCCTCCCATACACCGCAGCTTAGGCTTGCTCTGGGAGATCAAACAAGACATATTTGCATTCCAAGTATCAGCCTTTGACAAACCTTTCACCAAACGAGGAGTTTTATCTGTCATAAACAGTATCTATGATCCTCTTGGATTCGTAGCTCCAGTCACCATCCATGGCAAGATGTTGCTGAGACAGTTTACTAAAGTGAACTTCGACTGGGACACTCCATTACCTATTGAGCAACAACAAAGGTGGGAGATGTGGAAGAAGTCGTTGAAGATATTAGAACAACTCCAAATACCACATTGTTATACTCCCAGCTCCCTTTCAGCTGCCATCAGAAGAGAAATCCATATTTTCTCAGATGCATCGGTTGAAGCCATAGCTGCAGTAGCCTACCTGAGGATCCCTGAAATCAACAACAAACTACACTGTGGATTTGTCCTGGGTAAAGCCAAATTAACCCCAAAACCTGCACACTCTGTACCAAGACTCGAGCTTTGTGCAGTTGTGCTAGCAGTAGAAATTGCTGAAGTTATAAAGGATGAAATGGATGTTCCAATTGATTCATTTGCATTCTACACAGATAGCAAAGTTGTGCTTGGTTATTTACACAACCAAACAAAAACAATTCTATGTATACGTCAGCAACAGAGTAGAGCGCATCAGAAATTTCTCCACTCCTGAGCACTGGCATCACATCACCACTAGCCTGAATCCAGCTGATCATGGAACAAGACCTTCACCAGCATCCAACCTTTGTGACATGGGGTTGTCATCTCCAAGATTCTTATATGATGATCCCTGCTTACCTCCAATACCAACTATGGGCTGGTTGATCCTGAGTCCAACAAAGAAATTAGGCCCACAAGCTCCATGCTCTTACACTACTGTGACCACAAAACTGAAGCTGAAGTCACATCGTTTTGAGCGTTTCTTATGTTGGTCATCCTTAGTGCGAGCTGCTGCTCGCCTAATCCACATTGCTCACTGCTTTTCAAAGGACACAGCACCAGAGTCATTCTGTCCCCAGCTCCATGTGGGTCTGCCATGTTAATTTTCTGACTAGCTCTGGTAAATCATCATCTTTTCACCTACTGTTTTGTGCATAACTACAAGAATATCAGCTTGAAATAAACCCTTATCTGGATTCTTCATACATGCCTCTTCAGTCAAGTTGACACTATCTGGCAAGGTCTCTTGGTGTGAGTACTGGTTCATTTTAGACATACACAGAGGATCTGTCTGAGGAGCCTTACACTTACAGCCTAGTTATTGAGTCAGAATAAGCACAAATGTCCTTGTCTATGACTGGAAAGTATCTCAAGTGATTTCAAGCCTAAGTACGCCCTCCCCCTTCTATGAACTGAACCGAGACCGCAAATTGTTATACCAGCCTCACCTGACCTCAGCACGTGTAGCTTCAAACACCTGCGGGAGCTCCAAACAGCATCTACTGTCAGCATACCAGTGCGGCAGACAATTGAGCCCTGTACGCCTAAGACGGGACTGACTGATGGCTACCACTCTCTACAACTACGGGTGAGATTAGAAACTGGCTTAATATGGGTAGCGCACTTGGCCGGACATAAAACGTAAATCCAGGACTTTGCCTAAAGCAAAAATTGCGACAAAATAGTGCACTAAATATACAAATGGGTCCACATTTATCTTGAGCTTTAATAGGATTAAATGAGACTGGCCAATCGGACTTAATACCCTGCTGTAATTACTTAATCCCCTGCTGTATTGTTCTCTGTATTGTGTTGCAGCTGAGAACAATAGATGAAGGGTTTATGCTAATAAATCATGTGGTGACTAGGCTCAGAAAACTAGTCAAGATAACGGTGGACCCATTGCAACTGCCTGTCTTGTGAAACTATTTTTTTATGTGTATTTGTACTTAATGTGACATGCCTATATATATATATATATATATATATATATATATATATATATATATATATATATTCATAGGTACACTTCAACTGTGAGTGACAGAATCTGAAAAAAACAGGAACTCACATTGTATGATTTTTAAACAATTTACTTGTATATTCTTGTGGAAAATAAATATTTGGACACCTACTAAGCAGCAAGATTTCTGGCTCTCACAAACCTGTTATTTCTTCAAGAAGCTCTACTATCCTCCACTCGTTACCTGTATTAATGGCACCTCTTTGAACTGGTTATCTGTATAAAAGACACCTATCCACACCCTCAAACAGTCAGACTGCTACCTCACCACCATGGCCAAGACCAGAGAGCTGTCTGAGGACACCAGGGACAAAATTGTAGAGCTGCACAAGGCTGGGATGAGCTTCTCGACAATAGGCAATAGGCTTGGTGAGAAGAGATCAACTGTTGGTGCAATTATTAAAAAATGGAAGAAATACAAGATCACTGACAATCTCCCTTGACCTGGGGCTCCATGCAAGATCTCACCTCGTGGGGTATCAATGATCTTGAGAACAGTGAAGAATTAGCCCAGAACTACACGGGGGGACCTGGTCAATGACCTCGAGAGCTAGGACCACAATCACAAAGGTTACCATTAGTAACACACTTTGTCATCATGGATTGAAATCCTGCAACATCCGAAAGGTCTCCCTGCTTAAGCCAGTACATGTCCAGGCCCGTCTAAAGTTTGCCAGTGACCATCTGGATGATCCTGAGGAGGATTGGGAGAATGTAATGTGGTCGGATGAGAGCAAAATCGAACTTTTTGGTATAAACTCCACTCGCCGTGTTTGGAGGGAGAAGAGTGATAAATGGCATCCCAAGAACACCATACCCACTGTGAAGCATGGGGGTGGAAACATCATGCTTTGGGGCTGCTTTTCTGCAAAGGGGACAGGACGACTGATCCGTATTAAGGAGAGGATGAATGGGACCATGTATTGTGAGATTTTGGGCAAAAACCTTCTTCCCTCAGTAAGAGTATTGAAGATGGAACATGGCTGGGTCTTCCAGCATGACAATGACTCCAAACACACCGCCCGGGCAACTAAGGAGTGGCTCCATGAGAAGCATTTCAAGGTCCTGGAGTGGCCTAGCCAGTCTCCAGACCTCAACCCAATAGAAAATCTGTGGAGGGAGTTGAAAGTCTGTGTTGCCCGGCAACAGCCCCAAAACATGACAGATCTAGAGAAGATCTGCATGGAAGAGTGGGCCAAAATACCTGCTACAGTGTGTGCAAACCTGGTCAAGAACTACAGGAAACGTTTGACATCTGTAATTGCCGACTGAGGTTATATTACAAAGTATTGAGTTAAACTTTTTGATTGTCCAAATATTTATTTTCCGCAAGAATATACAAATAAATTGTTTAAAAATCATACAATGTGATTTCCTTGTTTTTTTTTCCAGCTTCTGTCCCTCGCAGTTGAAGTGTACCTATGATGGAAACTGCAGACCTCACTCATCGTTTTAAGTGGGTCAATTTGCACAATCGGTGACTGTCCAAATACTTTTTTGCCCCACTGTGTGTGTGTGTATGTATGTATATATATATATATATATATATATTATATTCCTTATACAGTATGTGATTAAAATGAAAAAGTGCTCCTTGTTTGCTACCTTATATGAGAGTAACAAGTTTATTGGTCCAAGATTGTCACATAGGAGCAGCTAATATATTTCAACAAATGTGACTATATACTAGAGCTATAAAGGTGTGCCCAGTTTTCTCTATTGTTACAAGATTACATTGGAATAGTGAATTTTAGTTATTGTGTGGGTGTGGCCTAGCACCGGAGGAGAGCAGTTGCAGCTTCCATCAGCTCCTGCTCTTATGCCACCTAATATACCCTCCTGGTTTGCTTTAATCCTGTCCTGCACTCTCATCCTCCTCCTTACCCCTTCCCCTACCCCCTGATGCTGACAAACCGAACTGGAGTTGCTGTGGACGCTCCCGCAAACTGCGGCCTACTCACCAGTTTGAAGCCGGGGCCTCGATTTTGGTGTCGGCCCGCCATACCTCCGGACACCTCGTACAGGCAGCGGGCAAGCTTGACCTGCCTCCTCTTTGGCACTCCGGCTCTGTCTCCACCCATGGGAGGCCCTGAATGACCCGCAGACAGCTGCCTTGCCCCTGCCGCCTGGAGGACCGGGCTGTAACCTGCATCCCCAGCACCTCAGACTGGCCGGCGGCCATTTTACCTCCACTGCTGCGGGCTCTCTCTGAGGATCTGTGACGGAGGGCGATGGAAAGCCGCACTGTCACTGCTACGGATCATCAATAGTACAGTGATGAACTCTCCCTCTACCTCCCTGTGATCTGATCGCTGCCTCTGGACCCACGGGGCCGCCCGTGGCGTGATTGCAGATTGGGGCCCACCACCACTCTTAAAGCTGCGGCCTCAATTTCCCGGCCGTCCCCGCCGCAGACACATTGGCGCGGAGGTCTGGAAGGGCCTACAATTTAGGTTACAAACACCCCCTTTCAGCCTGGGGATTACTATAATACTGGCCAGCAGAATCTACACCCCGCTTCTGCCCCCTGCCTGGCTTCTCTTCAGAAGGCACTACGGCTGCTAAGCCTCTTCAATCTGCCCTGTGCTGATTTCCACTGCAGTCAAGAACCTTCTCACTGCCCCCCACTGCCAGCCGGTCAGCTTTACCTCTAGGGGGACCTCTATGAACCATCAGTGTCACCACTACTTCTTTTCCTGCCTCCTGCACTAACCCCTGCCCTTTTTTTTTCTTTTGTGCCCTGCTCCTACCTGCGGAGTACATATTGGGGCTTGTGCTCTATTCTCTGTCCATCTTCCGTGCTGCCCGTACTGGACCCCTGTGTCAGTGATATCATCCAGCTTTGCAGGCAAAATTACTCTGTCATATGCTCCTCATACCACTTGCCTCTTTTTGTTTAGAATTTCTGGAAGCTCGATGTAGGCACTTTGTGACTATTTCATCTCCCCCTGTGTGCGAGACTGTTCTAACTCCTGCAGCATCCTACAATAGGTTCACCGTGATGTGACGACCTTGCAACTCGGTGCTTCACATGTGAGACCCGATACACTTTCAACACCTCTTACTCTCTGCATACTCCTGTTGCTGTTGTTCCTCTATCTCGACAAATCTGCATGGAAAAAATAGGATTTTGGTACTTACCAGGTAAATCCTTTTCTTTGAATCCATAGGGGGCACTGGAGTACTCTTGGGATATGGACGGTTTCCGTAGGAACAGGGCACTGAATATTTAAATTTAGAACACTCCACCCCTCCATATCCCCGAGTACCTCAGTGTTTTTTACTGAGCCGAACAGGAACTATAGAGAGGTTGACAATGGAGTATTACATATAACATAACGGACAACAACGAAGTTGACACATAACGTTACTGACAAACTGTTAACACCATAACCAGCACTTGATAATTTGAACCAGTCGGTGAGAGTGTGTTACCATAAGATCCTCTGAACTCACCACAAACCAGGTAAAACTGCTCTGGGTGGGCGTCCAGTGCCCCCTATGGATTCAAAGAAAAGGATTTACCTGGTAAGTACCAAAATCCTATTTTCTTTTTCATCCACTAGGGGTCACTGGAGTACTCTTGGGACGTACCAAAGCTTCCCCCGTGGGCGGGAGAGCTGTTTGGCACCTGTAACACTAGACGGCCAAAGCTAGATGCTGATGCCGCAAACGTATCAAACTTGTAAAAGCGCACAAACGTGTGCACTGAAGACAATGTAGCCGCACGGCAAAGCTGCGTCGTAGAAGCTCCCCGACCAGCTGCCCATGAAGTTCCCACAGAACGTGTGGAATGAGCTGTTACTGATGTAGGCGGCTGTAACCTAGCATGAAGGTAAGCCTGACGTATGGTCAGTTTTATCCATCTGAATAAGGTCTGCTTAGATGCTGGCCAACCCAGCTTGGCAGCATCATAGAGAACAAACAACGTATCCGTCTTACGAACTGTAGACGTTCGGTATACATAAACGCGTAAAGCGCGTACCACGTCCAGAGTTCCCGAATGTGATGTCAACACAGGAACTACTATTGGTTGATTGATGTGAAAATATGACACTACCTTTGGTAAGAAAGCGGGATTCGTCCGAAGTTCCGCTCTGTCATCATGAAACACCAAATACGGTGGCTTGCATGACAAGGCACCCAAATCTGAAACACGCCTTGCCGAAGCTAAGGCTAGAAGAAAATTTTTTTTCCAAGTGAGAAACTTTAGATCCACTTGCTGTAAGGGTTCAAAATATGAAGACTGTAAGAAATCTAAAACCAGATTCAAGTCCCATGGCGCTGTAGGTGGAATGAATGGAGGCTGAACTCTGAGGACACCTTGCAGAAAAGTGTGTATAGACGGCAATAGAGCCAATCGTCTTTGAAAGTAAATTGACAAAGCAGATACCTGCACCTTTAGTGTAGATAAACGCAGTCCTCCATCTAAACCCGTCTGTAGAAATAACAAAAGACGGGATAACTTGAAAGATGATGTCGGAAACTTCCGAGCTTCACACCAACCTATATAGGCACGCCAAATTCTGTAATAATGAGCTGCCGTAACCGGCTTCCTAGCTCGTAACATGGTTGGTATAACCGATTCTGGAATGCCCTCTCTTCTTAAGAGGGCGGTCTCAACAGCCACCCCGTCAAACGCAGCCACGCTAAATCGGGGTAAAGGAACGGACCCTGTTGTAACAGGTCTGGACGTAGTGGGAGCGGCCAAGGATCGTCTGCGAGTAGTCCGCGGAGATCCGAGAACCAAGCTCTCCGAGGCCAATGAGGCGCCACTAGTATGACTGTGACAGACTCTCTTTTGATCCGTTTTAGCACCAGAGGGAGCAGCGGAAACGGTGGAAACAGATACACGAGGCTGTACGGCCACGCGACGGTGAGAGCATCCACCGCCACTGCCTTTGGATCTCTCGTTCTGGACACATACTGGAGCGTTTGGTGATTGTGTCGAGACGCCATCAGGTCCACCTGAGGATAACCCCACCGCTGAACCAACATGTGAAACACTTCTGGATTTAATGCCCATTTTCCTGGATGAAAATCCCGACGGCTGAGATAATCCGCCTCCCAGTTGTCCACTCCTGGAATGAACACTGCTGACAATATCACCTGGTGGTATTCCGCCCAATTTAGGATTCAAGCTACTTCCCGCATTGCCATGCGGCTTCTAGTTCCTCCTTGTTTGTTGATGTATGCGACTGCCGTCGCATTGTCTGACTGCACCTGGACAGTGTGAGACCGAAGCATGTGCACTGCTTGTCGTAGCGCATTGTAAATTGCGCGGAGTTCCAGGACATTTATAGACCGCAATCTTTCGTGATCCGCCCAGAGACCCTGTAGCTGACAATTTTGAACTACAGCTCCCCAACCTCTGAGACTGGCGTCCGTCGTTAGAATTATCCAATTCCAGCCGCCGAACAGTTTCCCTGCGGTTAAATTGTGTTCCTTGAGCCACCAGAGCAGAGACACCCTTGCCCTTGGCGACAACTTCACCCTGTGGTGAATCTGCAGATGCGAACCCGACCACTGTGCGAGCACATCCAGTTGAAATGGACGGGAGTGAAATCTTCCGAACTGAAGCGCTTCGAAAGCCGCCACCATTGTGCCTAAGAGGCGAATGCACAAATGTACCGAGACTGTGCGTGGCTTGAGCACTAATTGTACCAGATGACGAATAATCTGTACTTTCTGTTGTGGTAGGTAAATTCTTTGATTTACCGTATCGAAAATCATACCTAGGAATTGAAGGCGTTGAAACGGAATTAGATGTGATTTCTTGAAGTTGACAATCCAACCGTGGTGAACTAGTACATTGTACGTTAGCAGCGCATGTTGGAGAAGTATTTGTTGAGACGGGGCTTTGATGAGCAGATCGTCTAAATACTTCAAAAGAATCGTGGACCCAGCCACAATGACCTGATGCTACTTCGAGCACAGAAAAAACACTGAGGTACTCGGGGAAATGGAGGGGTGGAGTGTTCTAAATTTAAATATTCAGTGCCCTGTTCCTATGGAAACCGTCCATATCCCAAGAGTACTCCAGTGACCCCTAGTGGATGAAAAAGAAATTCCTAATTCCCACGTAAATGACTTCAACGGGGGCTCCACTGCCGCCTCGAGATGACACTCCCTGTGGCAACTCTTCTGACTCGGATCACTCGGTCTCGCGCTCTGCCTCTCAGTGCACACATAGATCCAGACCACCTGTTAAACTGCCGAAAATGTAGCATAATAATTTGGTGGCTGTCCTGGGACCCCTCCTGGACGAAAAATTGGCTGGTATCAAGGAAGCCATCGAGTCCACTCTAACCCAGCTCAGACAACACTCTAGTCGTTTAGGTGAAGCGGAACAGCGGATATCGACCCTAGAGGATGACCTGACGACAGCTCAGCGGATCATACAAGCCAAATAATTCTAGATCTCTGACCTCTCAGAGAATATCGATGACCTTGAAAATCGCAGCCTGCTTAACAACCTAAGGGTCATTGGCATTCCAGAATCGGTTAAAGGCTACAAACTTATGGATCTCCTCTCTTCTGGCATCCCAGAGCAATTAGCCATGGATCGCAAAGGAGTCCCACTTGTCATTGAGAGAGCCCACAGGATCAGACCTGAACGGAAAAATTCCACTGGACGCCCCCACCCTGTCATAATGAGGATCCTGAACTATGCAGACAAGATGAAATTCCTTGATCATTACCGCAAGACAGCTACTTTGTCTTACAAAGATGACCGCCTTCTCATATTTCAGGATTTCTCTGCCCTCGTGGCTACTAAACACAGAGAGTTTGCCCCCGTCTGCAAGCACCATTTTAATACTAAGGTTAAGTTCTCATTGCTCTACCCAGCACGCCTCCGAGTCTTCGAGAATGGCAAACCGCTGTTCTTTGACGACCCCGAGGAGGCGAAGTTATACTTCTCTCAACCTGACACTTGACTGTTGACTATCTCTACTAGCTTGTAATTCATTTTTGTTCCGATTTCAAAATTCGGGTCTTGCATGCGGAGTATTAGGTTTGTAACATATGTATACTCCTAGTTCATTTCCTAAGTATTTACTGTTTTTGTTGTTGATTTTTTTGTTTGTTATATTGTGTCTGCCTAGGCAGGGGGGCCCCTTCCTCTCCTGGGGTATACTTTCCCCACTCGCTGGGATGGGGAGAGGCCCTATCTCACCTTATACATATTTACTTTAAAGTTTCCGACTGTGGATGTAGGCTAATATATCCCCTGCTGCCCCCCCCCCCCCCCCCAACCTCATATAGATGGAGACTCGAGTAATACTCTATTGCGTCTTGTCTCCTGGAATGTAGAGGGGCTTAACCACCCTGTTAAAAGAAGGAAAGTGATATCACACTTGAAACGTATGACCCTTCATATTGCATTTCTTCAGGAGACGCACTGGCTAGACGACCATAGAAATTCCCTACGAGCCCCTTGGATAGGAGAATGTATTTCAGCCCCATACCATTCTAAGTCTTGAGGAGTGGCTATCCTCTTCCACTCCAACCTACAATACTCAATTAGTAGAAAGTTTCTTGATCCCAAAGGCAGGTTCATATTGCTAGATGTATTGATTGACAACACTGTCTATACTCTTCTTAATGTCTATGTGCCTAACGTCTCCCATGACTCTTTCTGTGCAGCTCTTTTAACGACACTCCTTACATGGGGTTGCCAAAATCTGATTATAGGCGGGGACTTCAACCTAGTGTTCGACCCATCCATGGACAGATCTCGAGTAAGTACTTGCATTGCTACTCCTCTCTGTCATCTGCTGTCTTCTTTTTGCACACAACTCAACCTACTTGACCCATGGCGCTTTTTCCACCCTACCCAGAAAGACTTTTCTTTCTATTCTCACCCCCACTCGTCTCATTCTCGCATTGATTAAATTTTCACTTCTACATGCCTCTTTCCCAAGGTTACTCACATGTCAATTGCCGACATCATCATTTCTGACCACGCCCCTATATCTTTACACATTCAATTAACTTTACCTTATCGTTTTACCCCATGCTGGTGCTTCCCCGCGTACCTTCGCCAATCCACTGACTTCCTTCTCCACCTCAAACAATCCTGGCTTAATTACACTTTAGATAACAGTGACCAGAATCTGGATTCACCGCTATTTTGGGGTGCTGCTAAGGTGTTTCTTAGGGGGCATGTTATGTCTTACCCTCACTACAAAAGGAAAAAATTCTCCTCACAATTACAGACACTGAGTGTGACACTCACTTCTTCTTATCGGAGATATAAACAACACGACACCCCTGCCCATAAAGAAGCTTATCTTTCAGCAAAACTCATTTACGACACTTTCCTCACTGAACGAGCTCAACTTTCTTATGATTACCAGCGGAATAAGTTCCATAGATGGGGCAACAAATCGGGCAAATTGTTGGCTAATTTGATCAAGGGACCCAAATCCCGTACCTGGGTTAACGCTATCAATATCTCAGGGAAACTGGTTTCAGACCCCGATTCTATCTGTACCGAATTCATGCACTTCTATCGCTTCCTATATACTAAAGGCCCTGATGATATTGCTGCCAGCCGCTCTTTTCTTGAAGTGGCTGATCTCCCTATCCTCTCCCAAGAGGAGAGGGACATATTAAAAAGCCCACTTACAGCTGAATTAGTTATTGACACTATTAAAAGCCTGCCGAATAATAAGAGCCCCGGCCCCGATGGCTTTAACGCGGAATTCTATAAAATGCTTCGGGATGACTTAGCTCCCACTCTTATGTCTCTCTATAATCATATCCTCACCTGCAAACAAACCCCAATTAGGTTTAATGAAGCTAGGATGATTGTTATAGCAAAACCTGGTAAAGACCCTTCCCTCACTAGCTCCTATAGGCCAATATCCCTCCTCAATCAAGA
Organism: Pseudophryne corroboree; assembly: GCF_028390025.1. Lineage (NCBI taxonomy): Eukaryota > Metazoa > Chordata > Amphibia > Anura > Myobatrachidae > Pseudophryne > Pseudophryne corroboree. The sequence continues at coordinate 184,222,169 of NC_086449.1, forward strand.
CTTTAAGGTTCTGACCAAATTAATGGCTAATCGCCTACAGTTATGTTTTTCTCGCATTATATCACCTGCCCAGTTGGGCTTCATTAAACATAGACAATTGGTGCAGGGTATTAGTGCTGCTTTGGCTGCCATCACTTACTCCCGCTCTCATAACCTTGTCCATAACATTCTAATCAATCTTGACGCGGAAAAGGCCTTTGATAAGGTCACCTGGCCTCACCTTGATCAAGTCCTACGCTATCAACACTTTGGGGAGAAGTTCTGTTGCCTTGTTAACTCCCTCTATACCATCCCTACTGCGCAGGTGATGGTTAATAGTATCTCCTCAACTCCCTTTACCCTTGAAAGGGGGACTAGGCAGGGCTGTCCTCTTTCCCCTCTCCTTTTCAATTTAGCTTTAGAACCCTTTATACGCTATATCATCAATCTGTCTAGTTTCAGGGGTATTAAAATTGGCACTCAGGAATTGAAACTCTTAGCATTTGCAGATGATATTCTTCTCCTCACCTCTAACCCTAAACAGTCTGTTCCAGCGCTACAGGAAGCTATAGAGAGCTTCTCTTCCTTTGCGGGTTTTTCCATTAATTATGACAAATTGGAGGCCTTAGCCATATTTCGTCAAGCCACTATAGGATGGGACACCCCTTTCCTGTTCCGATGGGAACCTCACTTATCTTTGTGTTTTATTACCTTCGGATCCCACCCTCCTCTACTCCTACAATGTTCACCCTATTCTCACTAAAATTCAAACTGAACTCGGTCTCTGGCAAAACTTGCCTCTTAATCTCTTAGATCTCTGTAATCTCGTTAAAATGGCCAGCTTCCCAAGATTGCTCTATGTCCTCCAAATGGTCCCTGTCCTGCTCACAAAATCTGATTTATCCCTCCTTAACTCGTACATATCTAAGTTCATCTGGTCCAATAAGCGGCCTCAAATAAGCCATCTTAAATTATCCCAGACAGTACAGAATGGAGGGTTCAATTTGCCTGACATAGAGCAATACAATAGGGCCTGTCTTCTCCGTTTTGCCATGGACTGGCTTAGAGACACAAAAGTTTTTACTGATTGATTGTTGGATTCCCAACTTTGCGCCCTTCTGTCCCTCAGCTACCTCCTACATACCAATAACACTACTCTGAAACTACCTCACTTCGACAATATACTTCTGACCTCCACTATCCTAGCGTGGAGAAGGTCTAGGAAGTCATTAAATCTACATTACTTCCACTCGTTGTTTCTCCCTTTCACGGGTAATTTGGACTTACAAAATGGTCGGGCTTCCTTCCCTTTCAATATTTGGTGCGCCACGGGGATCACATACATTCGCAATCTTCTCAATTCTCTGAATAAGCCGCTTACTTTCACCGAAGCCATAGATAAATATAACATTAGTCCCCTCCACGAATTCTATTATTTCCAGGCCTCCCACTATCTACATTCGGTTCTATCACAACTATGTAAGCCAGACTTTCTTAACCCTTTAGACACACTTTTACACTCTGGCACATGCTCCATCTCGACAATTTATGCCCGAATACGCACAGACATCATACCCACTTCCGATCTTGCTCAACTACAAAAATGGTCCTCTCAGATCCCTTCTATGTCCCCGGATACAGTGATGGACAGTTTTACTAAATCTTTGAAGCTTATTCCAGCGAGTATTTATTAGAGATGAGCGGATTCGGTTTTACTCGGTTTTACTCGGTTCTCAAAACCGAATCTTATTGGCTATCCAAAACACGTGACATCCGTGAGCCAATTAGATGCCGTTTTGAGAACCGAGTAAAACCGAGTAAAACCGAACCCGCTCATCTCTAGTTATCAGGAAATGTCGTACAAGATTTTGCACAGGGCTTACATATCTCCAAAACGGAGTCATCTAATGGGCCTCTCTGACTCGCGGCATGCATTAAGTGCTCTGCACCAGTAGCTGATATTATGCATTGCTTCTAGCACTGCCCCTACATACAAACATTTTGGAGTGAGTTACAGACTTATAGTTCCTCTGAATTAGATATCATGTACTGCTTCTTGGGCCCTCTTTGGACATCTCCATGACCAGCCAAACATTCCTTCTCAAGATAAAAAGCTAGTGATACTTCTTTCAGCTGTGGGAAGGAAAGCCATACTTCAGCAATGGATACATGACACCCCTCCCACCTTACCCATGGCGACCTCTAGATTACTTTTTCTCTTTACAATGGACTGGCTAGAGACGTCTCTTAATAAGGAGATTCTGACTCCCGCATTATTTCAATGCTGGGGTAAGTTTATCCATAAGTTACTGATAAAGCTGATTATTTATCTTATAACCTTCACTATATACGGGTAAGAGACTCAGTACGCAATTGGCGTATGGGGTACCGTAAGGGTACGCACTTAGCGTTGCATACGCTTAGCCGTGTTCGAGACGCACATGCGACACGCTCGCTCACAGCTTAATGCGTAGTATCGAGCACGCTATAGGCGGCCGACTACCGTAATGCTATGCTACCAGCGTAGCGGACGCTCGAGACCACGAGGGGAACACGAGCGGCGCAGACGCTCACGGAATGACACTCAGTAAACCTTGAATGCAACACACAGAAAGGATACTCTTATACTGTAAACCTTGTACTGAAATACTGTAGCGATATAACGCTGCTTAACCTTGTTAATACTAAAGCTGCTTGAGCGATTGAGACGCTCCTATTACCCTCTGCAATGTAATAAACACACGATACCTTGCTAAGGTTCCAACACCTTTACTAACAATGTCTAGCTGATGTAAAAAGGGGAATACAGTTAACAATTCATACACTACAGTCTAACATCAATATCTAAGCAGAATAACTACACATAAATACACAATAGCGTCACAATCTTATACAATAACAGAGAGAGAGAGAGTATGGCAAATACAAACAGGGAACAAGTTGGTTACAGAGAATAACTTACACACACTGGGGAATGATCGCTGCGCAGCTTCTGGTACCAGCTCCAAGTTAGTCAAGATGAAAACCGTTTGTGGAGAGAGAGAATGAGCTGGCCAGGCTGGCTGTCCTTATATACACTGCATACAGTATACTACAAAGGGACCTATAATCTCATTGTTCATTGGACACAGGAATGTCTCCTCGCATCATAACAAAAGGTCATAGGTTAGTTTGAAAAGGTGGGCTGTGACTATATCAAACTGCTCAGGTGGGAGGGAATCTCAGAATTCCCGCCGCATGGATAATGAACCGCAAATATAGTAAATGTCCAGAAACTACTAATGGACATAACTATACGCAGGAGCGATTAATCTTTACCTAACCAGCACCGGATTGTTTCTAATAAAATGTTAGTTAGGTACCAAACACAACTGCTCAAACCCTGTCTGACCCTTTGTATCATGAAAAGAGGAATTCCTCTGTCCAGGGACCAGTTACATTAAACAAACTTACAGTTATTATTAAAGGGAACATTATCTATAATACACACTATTTGGATTTATTATGTGACGATTGAGTCGCCCGCTAGACGCACACAAACTCTACTGTAAGTGCGCATACCACGCGCCAATGCGCACGGCCGTGGAGGCGCCGTCACGCAGCTGCAAATATGCGCACGCACGGGAGAGAGAACGTGCACGTGCAGCGGGCAAGCGCATGGGGTGAATATATGGCAACGTGTAGCATGATATTTTTCCGACTTTGACATTACCTACTTCCACAAAACTTGCTATCCAACAAAGCTTTCATTGTACTACATGGTACTGTCACCAACTCCTAGATCATAGACCTCCTGTCTCCCTCCCATAAATTTCCACTACCTTTTGCCTCCTCCCTTTCCCTTCTTCTTCCTTCTCCTCTTGTTCTTATTCATTCCCTCCTTACATCTTCTTAGAACTCCATCTTCTATATTTTTTCTTGCTTTGATGATTTCTCCTTGGATGGGTCGATGGTCTGCTGGCCTTGGCGGATACTAATTTTTCTATTTGTTTATTGTTTGTGTTATGCGTCTCCCACGTAGATGGTCGCCTTTATATGTTTAAATTCTTATTATTATATCAGACCTATTTTTATTTTATTATGCTCTACAATGGTCAGCTTTCTAATTTCTGTGTTCTGTGTTAGAAAATGGAAAATTTGAGATATAATTTAAGACTATGCCATCACCGTCTTGTATTTGTTTGACAATATGCTTCTTCTCTACTATATACGGCTCTGTCTTCTCTCTTTATGCTGCATATTACTGTTTGTTCTAAACCTCAATAAAATATATTGTGGAATTTTAGTTATTGTGTTGTGTTTTATTAAATTTGGTTCATATGTAATGCAATTAAAGCTGCAACTAGGACGTAGGCACAAGTGAAGCCTCATATTTAATTGGATTATACATTCTCTTGCAAAATGTTTTGATACATTTTGGAATTGATTTTTCTGACAAACAGTCAGAAAAGCAGCGGGAAACCATAATGCTCCCTTTACCATATGTTGGGAGGAATACAAAAAAAAAGTACAGCACAGTATGTTTGCACTTGAGGTAAAACATTTTACAATATAAGGAAAGCAAATACATTATTTTGCATGCAGGGTAATACTAGATAGACCATATATATTGGGCAGCTTTTTTTACACTATGGTGGGAGAAAGCAGAAAAACACACAATTGTGCAGGCAGATAATAAATATTAATAAAAATAAACAGGATATTTAAAAAAAAAGGATTTTTAAATGTAATATATACTGTATAGATAGATACATCAATCAATCAATCAATCAATCAATCAATCGTGGCAATGCAGGTGCACATCAAACATAATGTGCAGGGGCCCTAATTCATGTTTGTATGTAGGGAGCCCAATCCCGGGCCATTTTTTTAATCCCATTGCCAGTGAGTCTGGGCAGCAGGCGGCAGCTGCAGGCATTCTGGATGGTTGCGCGGCTTGTGCTGTGCAGTGTGACCTCTATCACAACATCATGCTGCGCAGTACGCACAGCCAGGGACAGGGGGAGCCTGGCAGCGTTTGAGTCGCTCTCCAGCATTAAAAAACAAACAAACATTGGCCCAAATCCCGGGATTTGAAGGTCCAAGGATATCGCCAATCCCGGGATTGGCCACCCTATATGTATGGAATTGAACAGCTGCAGGGAAGCAGCTGTGCAATGCTGTGTAATTAAATTTCAAATGCAGCAGGAGGCGTCTGTAGGAGATCGATGTTTCCTGCATACATTTTGCAAGACCCGAGTACTGCATATGAGGACGCAGCCACGTGATGGTTTTTGGCACTGGTCAGCCTGTGTACGTTTAAGCCTACATAGGCTGGCCGTCGGATCTGGGTACCTGGGTCCAGTAAGTTAGTGTCTTTTGACACAGACCCTCGTTTTAAAGAATGGTGCCATGCGCCGCCCCTGCTCTGCCCGCCAAATGCCGCAGTATGTCAGTCATGCTGCGGCTGGCAGGTGACTGCAAACTATATTGCAAGACCCGTTCTGCGCATGCCCTGAATTGGTCTTGTGCCTGAGCAGCCCCACAACCAACGGATTTGTATGTAACCCATCGGGTTTATATACAAATCTGAATTAGGCCCATGGTGCCCATCCCAGAACCCATTGCACACACTGTGCATATTATGTGTGACACGCACACACCAGAGCAACTGGAGAGAAGAGGAATGGGAACTGGGGGTAAGTATAATAGGACAAGAGAGGGCTGAGGACCTGCTGAATAGACAGGGCAACTGAAGAGACCCTCATTTCTTTACTAGAGTCTAGTGGTACTCATGTATGTAGACAAATGTGATTGCAGAAGTGTTCCATATTCCTATTTCTTCTCTTCCTCAGCCCTATGCATGTGACAGTACAGATAGGGGAAGGCCCGGATGTGATGATAGCTGTACACAGCCCTGTGAGGCATGCGGTACTCTCCATCTGCAGGATGCTGAAAGTTGACATAGGCATATCCCAAAGGCCTCCATGTGATCATTCCTTGTATAGATAACACAGACCCAGCTGGACTAAATCTCTCGTACAGAATGGCTTTTGTGACATCAGGGCGGAGGTAACCCACATAGAGGAATACCATGGGTAGCTGCTGCTGGATGTGTTCATCCTCTGCTCAGTGAGAGGAGGAGATGGCAGGCTGTGTATCTCCATGGTAGAATAGGCAACTACAGATGTGTGCACCAGAATGACGGTAGACCCATGTAGTTGCTTTCTCAGTTTGGGGAGCCGGGAGGGAGAGTCCCACTCACAGTTGTGGAACAGTATAATCCAGGTTACAAACCAGATTACACACTCTGCAATTGTGCTAAACCAAGGACCAGGATGTGCTCTTGTGTCATGGGCATCAGACTGGTGCTTACTACGGAGAGCAGGTAGCAACTGCCGAGAGCCATTTGGAAATCAATGTCACTATAGAGAACCAAAGCTGAACCCCTGGAACTTTACCGGAACAGACATTTAGCTCAAGGGGTCTTCTGAAATGATGTTTGCTTTAAATAGCACAAAACTAGTTTGGAGATATGTCGTGAAAACAAGCAGTATATTCTAAACTGATGAACATCAAGGCTTTCAAAGATACTTGTAACCCTTTCCATCTTAATGCAAGTCAACAAATCCTAATAATAAGTCTTGTGAGATATCATTTGTTCAAGACATAATTCACATCGTATTAGGTTATTCTTCCTGTGAAAAGTAGATACAAATATGTGTGAGTGATTATAGGACAAGGCATCTGTAACCAATGCTAACAATCTTCCTTCATTGATTCCCTGTTAGCCAAATACTGTTGCTAATTAGTAATTAGCCAAGGGTTCACATTCTTTTTCCAACCAATAGTTTGAATGTTAAATTTATATATTGAATACGGACAAGAAAAGTACTTTGTGTTGTTTGTTTAATCAGAGTGTGTTTGTCTATTCTTGTGACTTAGATGAAGATCATCCTATGTGCAATTTCTGCAGATTTTCAGGTATTTCCAAAGGGTTTACATACTATTTCTTGCCACTGTATACACAATCAGGGCCATAACTATGGGTGTGCGTGTGGTGCTACCCGGTGATGTGCGGTGGGGTGTGACAGGTGAGGCAGAGACTTTCCTGTCATACGAAGGTATATGCCAGAGGTTTAAAGTATATAAATAAATACAAATAATATGTTAGAAATATCTTCTTTGCATTATTCAAATAATTTTTATAGTCAAAATCCTGGAGTAAAAAGTAAAAAGCAGGTGCTATATTTTCTGCACATCGTTGATCAAAACTCAGTATAAACTGCTGCCCCATTGTATAATGGCCAAATGCACCCTTGGGCTCATAAACTGTATTCTGTGAAAATCTGGCTCTGGTACTAGCCAGTGCCTCCTGAGCCATTTACCTCACCGCACGTCCCTGGTACTACTGTACAGAGTGCAGATCCCTGTGGACAACACCGCCACTGCCCCATGGTGCCTTGAATACCTACCATACATCCATAATCTCTACTGCAGTGAAACCAAGAGCATCCTTAGGGCATCCAGAAGGTGGCTCTGGGCATTGCTGTAATTTCTGGTGATGATGGCCTGCGCCCTCCGCTTGATACCATGACATCATACCCTCAGTGGGTGTGGCTGGTACAGGGCACTGGGACACCCAGTTATGTAGCCGTACACATTATGGGCCTAATTCAGCTTGGGTTGTAGATGTTCGTAAGAAGGCACACCTACAATGCTTTACTCTAACATGCGGGGGGGGTGCCCAGCACAGGGCAAGACCGCCACATATGCTGGGTCCTCCCCCCCACCGCAAACTTGTGAGCGCATCACTATACAGCGATGCACTCGCATGATTAAGATAGCCCCCTACCTGCTCAGCCTAGCTGCATAGGCAGTTGGAGGGGTCGTAGCGGCGCTGCGGCTTGCCCCAGCAACGGTCTGGACACGCCTGCATTGTCCAGACCGTGCCCCTTAAATGGAGCATTGACGCACACAAAACGTGGCATTGATGCCCCATTCCCGCTCCCATCCAGGTCTTAAACTGCGTTCTGAAGAAAACACAGTTGAAGACTTTGTGCATGGGTATATGCGTATGTTCAGAAATCCCTTTATAGCGATTTTTGCACATCAGCGTCTGAAGCTGAATCGGGCCCTTTATAAATGAGTACACTCAAAAAGAATGTTCAGAAATTTATCAGCATATTTATTAGCAAAATACAGGCACACACAGCAACGCATAGACACAGAGTTAATTTTATAGCCAACAGGAATAAGTGCTGCTCCAACTTGTATAAATAATGAGTGTGGTAATTGGCAGGCTGTTTATAGAGATGTACGGCCATTATCTACTGATGACGTAGTAAAATAAAAGCACTATTTGCAGTTGAGAGTGTTCTGGCCATTAAGTAATGTATGTACCATGAAACTGTAACCTTTTATGGATTGTCATCTGTGGATGACCAGTTTCAGGTAACCACTGTAACATCTCTCTATAATTGACAAAGCTAATGGAGTTTCGTCACAAACTGGATGCGCTGTCTACAAAGTCAACCAACTTTAGCAAACTATTTTTTTGTATACAGAATTTTATTCCTTTTTCTATAGCCTCTCTATAACTTCTATATTCTAAATAAAATGGCAGCATTCATTTTTCCAGTGTCGTACGTTACAGTCATGTAGCTCAGCTGGGATACTTAATTGATTGGATCCTTGGGATGAACTTGTACGCTAACACTTCACTGGAATCTTAGTTTTTGGATAATTTAACATAGGCCTGTTATTCCAATAAATTGGTGTCTTTAGGGGGTAGTTCAGAGTTGATCACAGCAGCAAATTTGTTAGCAGTTGGGCAAAACCATGGTGGTCATTCCGAGTTGTTCGCTCGTTGCCGATTTTCGCTATATTGCGATTAACATAGAAACATAGAAACATAGAATTTGTCGGCAGATAAGAACCACTTGGCCCATCTAGTCTGCCCCCTTTTTTTTAATATTTTTATCTCTAACCTTTTTTGATCCTTATTTCTTTGTAAGGATATCCTTATGACTATCTCATGCATGTTTAAATTGCTCTACTGTCTTAGCCTCTACCACCTCTGATGGGAGGCTATTCCACTTGTCCACTACCCTTTCTGTGAAATAATTTTTCCGCAAATTTCCCCTGAACCTCCCCCCCTCCAGTCTCAGTGCATGTCCTCGTGTCCTATTGCTTCTCTTCATTTGGAGAATGTTTCCCTCCTGGACTTTGTTAAAACCCTTGATATATTTGAAAGTTTCTATCATGTCCCCCCTTTCCCTTCTCTGCTCCAAACTATACATATTGAGATTTCTTAGTCTTTCTGGGTATGTTTTGTGATGTAGGCCATGCACCATTTTAGTTGCCCTCCTTTGTACAGTTTCTAATGTATTAATATCCTTTTGAAGATATGGCCTCCAGAACTGAATACAGTATTCTAGATGAGGCCGTACCAATGACCTATACAGTGGCATTATTACTTCTTTCTTTCTGCTGCTGATTCCTCTCCCAATGCAGCCAAGCATCTGACTAGCCTTCCTCATTGCCTTGTTACATTGCTTACCTGCCTTTAAGTCATCTGAAATAGTGACTCCTAGATCCCTTTCCTCCTCAGTAGTTTCCAGTATAGTGCCATTAATACTGCATTTAGCTTTAGGATTTTTGAGACCCAAGTGCATGATTTTGCATTTTTTGGCATTAAACTGTAATTGCCAGACTCTTGACCATTCCTCTAATCTACCTAGATCCTCAATCATTTGTTTTACCCCACCTGGTGTGTCTACCCTGTTGCATATCTTTGTGTCATCTGCAAAAAGGCACACTTTCCCTTTAATGCCATTTGCAATGTCACCAATAAAGATATTAAAAAGCACTGGTCCAAGGACAGATCCCTGGGGTACTCCACTGGTAACATTTCCATCCTGTGAATGCACTCCATTTACCACAACTCTCTGTTTTCTATCCTTCAACCAAGATCTTATCCATTCAATAATCCTAATATCCAATCCCAAACGTTCAAGTTTATTTAGCAGTCTGCGATGTGGAACTGTGTCAAAAGCCTTACTAAAGTCTAGATAAGCTATATCCATGGCTCCACCTTTATCCATCACTTTAGTCACACAATCAAAAAAGTCAATAAGATTTGTTTGACATGATCTCCCCCCATTGAATCCATGCTGTTTGGGATCCAGTAAATTGCCGGATTTGAGATAATCTACAACTCTTTCTTTTAAGAGTGTTTCCATCAATTTCCCTACTACTGATGTAAGACTCACTAGTCTGTAGTTGTTTGCCTCTTCCTTGCTTCCACTTTTGTGCAGTGGGACTACGTTTGCTCTTTTCCAGTCCCCTGGAATTACTCCTGTAGCTAATGACTGGTTGAATAATTCTGTCAATGGTGCTACCAGCACCTCTTTAAGTTCTTTTAGTATCCTTGGATGTATCCCATCTGGCCCCATAGATTTGTCCACTTTCAGCTTTGAGAGTTCTGTTAGGACCTTCTTCTCTGTAAATGTACTTGTTTCATTTTCCTGAATATCCCTGCAACTTAACTGTGGCCCCTTCCCCTCTCTTTCAGTAGTAAATACTGAGCAAAAATAATCATTAAGATGCTATTAAATTGTCTCCTTCAACAAGACTCCCAGTGTCCGTCTTTAGTTTTATAATTCCGCCTTTTGTTTTTCTCCTTTCGCTTATATACCTAAAAAAAGTTTTGCCTCCTTTACCCACTGACTGGGCCATTTTCTCCTCAGCTTGTGCCTTTGCACATCTGATTACCTTCTTTGTCTCCTTCTGTCTAACAAGATATATCTTTTTGTCTTCATTATTTTGTGTCTGCTTATATTTCCTAAAAGCCATCTTTTTTGCTCTCACAATATTTGCTACTTCTTTTGCAAACCACACTGGCTTCCTTTTCCTTGTGTTTTTCCTAACAGTTTTGATACAAAGGTCTGTTGCCTTCAATATTGCACATTTTAATGTTTCCCACCTCTCCTGCACTGTTTCCAAGTTCCTCCACTCTGCCAAAGAATCGCTTACACATTTTCCCATCCCTACAAAATCAGCCTTCCTAAAATCCAACACCTTTGTTTTTGTATGGGACGAGTCAGTCTCTGTCTTAATGCTGAAGCATACTGCTTGATGATCACTGGATCCCAGGTTTTCACCCACTTTTACGTCCGATAATCTGTCTCCATTTGTAAGTATTAAGTCTAATATTGCGTCTTTCCAAGTGGGCTCCCTCACCAATTGGTGGAGGGATGCTCCCTGAAGGGAATTTAAAATGTTCCTACTTCTAGTGGAACTAGCAACAGACACCTCCCAGTTTACATCAGGAAGATTAAAGTCTCCCATGATTATTACCTCTCCTTTTAATGCCATTTTAGTTATGTCCTGCAATAGGTTCATGTCAAGTTCCTCTTCCTAACCTGGTGGCCTGTATATCACGCCAATACGAATAATCAACTTTTCCCCTGTTTCTATGGTCACCCAAAGGGCCTCAGTTTTTTCTTCAATACTTTGTATTAATGTAGTATTTATGGCATTTTTTACATACATTGCTACCCCTCCTCCGATTTTTCCAATTCTGTCCTTCCTAAATAAAGTATATCCCGGTATAGCTATGTCCCAGTCATGATTTTCATTGTACCATGACTCTGTAATTGCCACAATGTCTAGATCATCCCTTGTCATTATTGCAGTTAGTTCTGGGATTTTATTTCCTAAGCTCCTAGCATTTGCACACATAGCTTTTAGAGTTTTGTTTGTGCTTTTTCTGTTCCTAGCTATGATTAGTCGCTTAATGCGCATGCGCAAGGTTTGCAGAGCGCATGCGCTTAGTTATTTTACACAAAAGTTAGGTATTTTACTCACGGCATAACGAGGATTTTTCAGCGTTCTGGTGATCGTACTGTGATTGACAAGAAGTGGGTGTTTCTGGGCGGAAACTGGCCATTTTCTGGGAGTGTGTGAAAAAACGCTGGCGTTTCTGGTAAAAACGCGGGAGTGTCTGAAGAAACGGGGGAGTGTCTGGGCGAACGCTGGGTGTGTTTGTGACGTCAAACCAGGAACGAAACTGACTGAACTGATCGCAATGGCTGAGTAAGTCTGGAGCTACTCAGAAACTGCTAAGAAATTTCTATTCGCAATTGTGCTAAACTTTCGTTCGCAATTCTGCTAAGCTAAGATACACTCCCAGAGGGCGGCGGCTTAGCGTATGCAATGCTGCTAGCGAGCGAACAACTCGGAATGAGGGCCCATGTGCACTGCGGGGAGGGGGGGGGGCAGATATAACGTGCAGAAAGAGTTAGATTTGGGTGGGGTGTGTTCAAACTGAAATCTAAATTACAGTCAGTGGCGGATCTTGCCACAGGCAAGCAGGACTTTTGCCCGGGGCGCCGCCTTCCGGAGGGCGCTGGCGCCATCCGGAGGGCGCCGCACCGTGGCAAGATCCGCCACTGCTGCCCGCTGTGTCCCTGTCCGCCTCCGCTGCCATCCCCGTCCCGATCCCCGTCCCCGTCCGCCTCCTGAAGGGAACTAGACGCTATGCGTCTAGTTTCCCTTCCTGGAGAGTAACTTTGCTGAGCGGTGCGCGATGACGTCATCGCGCACCGCACAGCAAAGGTCCTCTCTACGAAGGGAACTAGACTCATAGCGTCTAGTTTCCCTTCGTGGAGAGGACCTTTTGCTGTGCGGTGCGCGATGACGTCATCGCGCACCGCTCAGCATTCAAGCGGCGCTTTTAATGTACAGGGGGCGTAATTGACCACGCCCCCTGTATTAGGCCACGCCCCATTTCCAGCCCGGGGCGCAGAGCGCCCTTGAACCGGCCCTGATTACAGTGTAAGAATAAAGCAGCCAGTATTTACCCTGCACAGAAACAAAATAACCCACCCAAATCTAACTCTCTCTGCAAATGTTATATCTGTCCCACCTGCAGTGCACATGGTTTTGGCCAACTGCTAACAAAGTTCCTGCTGCGATCAACTCAGAATTACCCCCATTGTTAGATCTAGCTGTAGTAGCTAGAGGAGCTAAACTAACCCTATTGCATGCCACACCAAGATTGACCCATTATATAACCCTGTAGTCGATCCTAACTTGTGCATAGCTTTGTGCCTTTCCACTTATGTAGATGTGACGGCTCCTGTTAGAGACGATATATTTTTTTTTAATGATGTATTTTTTATTCATATTTTCAAAATACAATACAATCAAAACGTCACTGTCTAAAAACATGGATAGTAACAGTGAAAAGAAATATCATCAATAAAGAAAACTCATATATAATAAGGTATGTTTGAGTGTCTATTTTCCCGCATTAGGAAAAATCATAACAATAGGAAGCTCCAGCAAGCACCATCCACAGTACCATAGCAACTTTGAAATATCAAAGTAGTGATAGTAGTAAAATTGGCTTATAGGGATATAGCAATATATCATACATTCAGGGGATGCGACAGGGGCTCATTAGATCTACATAGTCTAGAGCTACACCAACCATCCCTAGAAAATTTCCATTCTCAGAAAATTTATAAATAGAACCACACATATTGAGCATATGGCGCTCGTGCCAGGCTACTTCATTAACCAAGACTCTCCATTTATATATATTTGGTGGATCAGTGGAGAACCAAACTCTGGCTATAACCACTATAGCCAATGTAGTAAGGCAGAGAACATACCTATAAATTGTAACTGAGTTTCCTCAAGATCCAGATTAAATAAACATAATCTCGGGGTGATAGCTGACAGCGACAGAGTAGTGAGTATCACATCTCTCCAGACAGCCTCCCAAAAGGCATATACCCTAGGGCAATTCCATATCATATGCCAAAACCCAGCATTATCGGACCAACATTTAGGGAAGAAAGAGTTATCTCTAAGGCCAGCCCTTTGCAAAGATACGGGTGTACGATAAAGCCTATGGAGGACATAGAAAAACACTTGTCGAAATCTGATGCAAGGGGTGGTGTGCTTAAGAGAACCCAAAATTTTAAGCCAGTGCTCAGTAGATAGAGATCCCAGATCAGATTCCCATTTCAGTCGGAGGCTGTGCAGTTGAACTGGGTTTACCCTATCATTAATAGATGCAGATATTGAAGAAATTTTCCCTCTTAGTCCCAGTTGAGTAACAAAACTTTAACAAGCAAATCAGAAAGTACTGGAGAACCATAGGGAAATTGGCCGTAACAGCATGGTGCAATTGGAGATACCTGAACAAAGCAGTATTAGGGATGTCATATTCTTCCTTCAACTGCTGAAAGGATTTAAACACTCCTCCATGATATAGCTGACCCACAGTCCCCTGTGTAAAAGGGGGACTCTACCTGCTGTGAGATTCCAATTAATTGTACTAAGCCAAGATGTCCGCTATGGACGTCTTGTATAGTTATAGCCGTAACGGCCGTAAACCTGCGTATATCTGCCGACACACTAATCACACAGATAGACGCAATGTGTGGTTAAGTACGCTTACCCAGCAAAGAAAATGAATGCAACACCAGTGGTTAGTTTAAATGTTGTGGTCCAACGCATCAACAATATATATATATATATATATATATATATATATATATATATTAAAAGGGTAAAATAACATAAGACAGCTCCAACCAATACATACGTTTACGCAAGCGCTCCTGGATCCAGGACTCAGTCGTCTTACAAGATGACCTCTGAGAAAGGTGAGTTCTTCTAACCTGGGCCAGGAGTGTGCTCTTTTATACAATAGCTCAAAAGGTAGTACAATAGGTCTGGGGGTGGGACATATCCAGTACCCTGGGGATCATTGGTCGGCTCAAACGGTGGGCGATCCCTAAGTCCTGAGATGTGATTACCGTTGTTTACCTCTGAGTTCCCGCCCCAAGACCAGTCAAACCCACCACATTATCATACAGTAATATACATGAATCCGGTATTGCTAATAACTTGTTGCCGCAGTATGAAACAATGGGGGTCCGAGTTGATCATAGCTGTGCTAAATTTAGCACAGCTACGATCATGTTACTTTTGTACCTACTAACAGACCCAATAAATTCCAGTGGAAAGTTGATACGTTCAGATTACATCGAACAGTGAAGTTGAAAGAACACTTTGAAAAACAGCCCCAGGGTGCATCTGGTAGTACTCTTCCAGCCAGAATAAAAAAAACTGGGACCTAACTCCCGATTTGACCCTGTGTCTACCAATTCGTCCCTGAAAACTTTTAGCAGATTATTAGAACTGGCCGGTACAGAAAAAACACCCCACATGTTTGATAATCTTTCTAAAGAGGAGAACACTGCCCTCAAAGCCTTAAGTAAAAGACAAGACATTATCATTAGGGGGGCGGATAAGGGGGGTTCTGTGGTAGTTCAAGACACTGCTGACTATGTGGAGGAATGTCACAGATTATTAGGTGATATGGATACTTATTGTGTGTTAGACAGGGATCCAACATTGCTATATAAAAAAGAATTGTCATGTCTTCTTAAAAAGGCAGGTGAACAAGGGTTGCTGTCCAGTACTGTCATTCAAAAACTCACCACTGAATATCCTGTGGTACCAATTTTCTATACACTTCCCAAAGTCCACAAAAACACACAGAGACCTCCTGGGTGACCCATCATTTCGGCCCGGGGGTCTCTGTGCGAACCGGTGGCAATTTTCCTTGACGCATACCTTCAGCTGTGCATTCAACAAGCATTCACACATTTAAAAGATTCTAATGAGTTATTAAGACATTTTCTAAAGGTTGATAAAGTGCCAGCTGACATGCTTATGGCGACCATGGATGTCACAAGTCTCTACACCTGCATCCCTCATGATGGGGGTTTGCAGGCAGTGAGGAGACTGTTGATAGGAAACACGGCCTACACAGGACCTGATGTGGAACTGTTTATTCAATTGCTGGAGTTTACCCTCACGCATAACTATTTTCTTTTTGAGGATAAGTTCTTCAGACAGACAACGGGTTGTGCGATGGGGTCGGCAGTGGCACCGGCCTTCGCCAACACGTATATGTGGGATGTTGAAAAAAGTTTGTTCTATGAGAATCCGGTAATAACCAAGGAAATTTTCCTATATTACCGGTACATAGAGGATTTATTAATGTTCTGGACAGGGAGTGAGCAAACACTCCGTGATATAATTATGGAACAGAATAACTCTTCCAGTCCTATTAAGTTGACCATGAACAGTAGCCATACACACATTGAGTTTTTGAACATCTCCATCAGCATCCGAAATGGTGAGATTATCACCAACCTGTTTACTAAACCCACGGATAGGAACACCATTTTAAGTTTTAGCAGTTCCCATCCCACTCCCTCCACTCATGGGCTACCCTATTCGCAGTTCTTACGGGTATGTAGAATCACTAGCCGAGCTGAGGATGTTGAGACACAATTGGATCTCATGGAGAACAAATTTCTACAGAGGGGATATCCTTTGTCCTTATTAAAATCAGCTCGTGCTAAAGCACTATCACAAGAAAGAACCAAGTTATTAACTAACGTGATTTCCCCAAAAGGCAAGGACCGGCTCCCGTGGGTCAATACATATGACACAAACAGCCGTCACACCAGCAGAAGGGCTAAGGCACTATGGCCCATTGTCACCTCGGACCCTGACCTGAGATTTTTAAAAAACACTAGGATCATGCCAAGCTACAGGAGGGGTAAAAACATCAAGGACCTAGTGGTTAAAACTGATCTCAGTAAATTTAAGAAAAAGGCCCCGCAACATTTTCTGAGTAGAGCCAATGGCTGCTACAAGTGCATTGGATGCACAACTTGCAGCTATATGTCAACCAGTGATGTCATTGTACATCCACATTCTGCCAAGAAATATACGATAAACTGGCCGCTGTCTTGCCACTCGAAATTCGTCATCTATGTAATTATGTGTCCTTGCGGACTCTATTACATAGGCAAGACGGAATGCCAGTTTAAGGTAAGGATGGCGCAACACAGACAGGCCATCAGGGCTGCCATTAATACCGGGTCCAGTGACCAACCTGTGGCCCGCCATTTCCTTGACCTTAAACATGGCATGGCAACCCTAAGATATCGGGTGATTGACCATGTACCTGAGTCCATTAGGGGGGATACAGGTCCCTTAAGCTGCTTCAATTAGAATCCAGATGGATCTACAGGCTGGACACTCTTCGTTCCAAGGGGCTGAATGAATCATTGGGCCTCAATCATTTCTTATAGGGTAGGGACACATGAGAGGTATAGGATGGAGTGAAGTGAGAGAATATAGCCATTTTGTTGTTTAAACAGTTGGAATCAAGTGAAATAATGTAACAGATTTCCTTTTCGTGTAGAGTTTACATGTGCTTCTATGTTGTTATGTTTTATGGATATTAGATTGGGAAGGCACAGTAGTACAAGGATTTAGTTGGTGTCCTGTGGGCCCAAAATGTAGAATGATTTTTTTAGTTAGTGGTTCTACGTCACATTGTGGGATATTTTTCTGTGATACACTAATACCGCTGTAAGCCCAGCGGGTGTGAGGATTTGCATATACTGACATCGTTATATATAGCAGCCTTTGGGTTGCTATGCTTTTTTTGATGTGAGCACTGATTTTAGAGACCCATATTTTAGAGTGGGCTCACGGCATTGCACTATGTTTTTATATATTTTGTTGCACTTGTGTTTTACATTATGTGGTCTGTGGTCGGTATTCTATGTTTTTAGTACCATATTAGACATGGACACCAACGGATGTCCTCTTACACTATATAGTTAGTTGCACACCCTCTGGCATATCATCAGCGGTGTTTCTGTAAGTGTGTTTTTGTTTTTACAGGGTTACCGGGGCAACGCGGCCGGGACCCGAGACGTCACCATGTGACGCCACTTCCGTCGGAAGTAGTCACTCCAGGTGGGCGGACGAACGGGCCCGGAACGGCGCGGCCAGCGGGAGCCAGGCATGGGGGAGGTCGTAAGGGGTGAGTGTGTCTATAAATGTACTTTTCTATGCACTGTATTGTTATCCTGACGAAGGGGTGGAATACCCCGAAACGTTGATTTGCTGATGCAGCTTTTGCACTAAAGTCACTTTGCTATTTCAGTCTCTGAGTGCCGCCTCATTCTTCTGCTGTATATATATATATATATATATATATATATATAAAATGTATTCATTAACAGTTTCTTATATAGCGCAGCAAATTCCGTTGCGCTTTACAATTGGAAATAACAATGATATAACAAAATGGGTAATAACAAACAGACATAGAGGTAGGAAGGCCCTGGCCGCAAGCTTACAATCTATAGGGAAATAGGCATGTATACACAAGGAAAGGTGCTATCTATTGCATAGTTGTACGCCAGATTGCAAAGGTTCTTGGTGGGCTGTATGATATGGTCTTGCAGCAATGATGAACTGGGTTTGAGAGGAAGGGAAAGTGAAGAATGAGAAGACATGTGAGGATATGTGTGGACTGTATAGAGTGGATGCAATTTGATAGGAAGGTTTATGAAAGTTATGTGGGCGGTTCTGTAATTTGTTATGCTTGCCTAAAGAAGTGAGTTTTCAGGGAACGCTTGAAGGTTTGGAGACTAGAGGAGAGTCTTATTGTGCGTGGTAGGGCATTCCACACAGGGCTGTTTCTAGACAATTTGGCTCCCAGTGCGAGATTTGAAAATGCGCCCCCCCCCCCTTGCTATAAAAAAAAAAAACTGCGTCCCCCTCCCCCCATATAGCTATAAAAAGAAATTGCATGCGCTCGCCGAAGGCGCGCGCGCTCCCGACAAGGGTGTGTGGCCTGATTAAAATGGGTGTGGTCTAATTAAAGTGGGCATGGCCTCATCTGATATCATCACGCCCACCACAGGGGAAAAAAAATAAAAAGTCCCCATTTTACACATTACAGCAGGCAAGTGTCCCAATGTAAACACAGTGCGGCAGGCAGGCATCCCAATTTAAACACAGTGCGGCAGGCAGGCGTCCCCATTTTACACAGCGCGGCAGGCAGGTGTCCCCATTTTACACAGTACATTTTACACAGTACGCAGGCAGGTGCCCCCATTTTACACAGTACGCAGGCAGGTGCCCCCATTTTACACAGTACGCAGGCAGGTGCCCCCATTTTACACAGTACGCAGGCAGGTGCCCCCATTTTACACAGTACGCAGGCAGGTGCCCCCATTTTACACAGTACGCAGGCAGGTGCCCCCATTTTACACAGTACGCAGGCAGGTGCCCCATTTTTCACAGTGCGGCAGGCAGGTGCCCCATTTTTCACAGTGCAGCAGGCAGGTGCCCCATTTTACATAGTGCGGCAGACAGGTATCCCCATTTTACATAGTGCGGCAGACAGGTATCCCCATTTTACATAGTGCGGCAGACAGGTGTCCCCATTTTACATAGTGCGGCAGGCAGGTGTCCCCATTTTACATAGTGCGGCAGGCAGGTGTCCCCATTTTACATAGTGCGGCAGGCAGGTGCCCCCATTTTACACAGAACGGCAGGCAGGTGCCCCCATTTTACACAGTACGGCAGGCAGGTGCCCCCATTTTTCACAGTGCGGCAGACAGGTATCCCCATTTTACAAAGTGCAGCAGACAGGTATCCCCATTTTACATAGTGCGGCAGACAAGTATCCCCATTTTATATAGTGCGGCAGGCAGGTGTCCCCATTTTACATAGTGCGGCAGGCAGGTGCCCCCATTTTACACAGTACGGCAGGCAGGTGCCCCCATTTTACACAGTACGGCAGGCAGGTGCCCCCATTTTTCACAGTGCGGAAGACAGGTATCCCCATTTTACAAAGTGCAGCAGACCGGTATCCCCATTTTACATAGTGCGGCAGACAGGTATCCCCATTTTACATAGTGCGGCAGGCAGGTATCCCCATTTTATATAGTGCGGCAGACAGGTATCCCCATTTTATATAGTGCGGCAGACAGGTATCCTCATTTTTCACAGTGCGGCAGGCAGGTATCCCCATTTTATATAGTGCGGCAGACAGGTATCCCCATTTTTCACAGTGCGGCAGGCAGGTATCCCCATTTTATATAGTGCGGCAGACAGGTATCCCCATTTTACATAGTGCGGCAGGCAGGTGTCCCCATTTTACATAGTGCGGCAGGCAGGTGCCCCCATTTTACATAGTACGGCAGGCACCCCCATTTTTCACAGTGCGGCAGACAGGTATCCCCATTTTACAAAGTGCAGCAGACAGGTATCCCCATTTTACATAGTGCGGCAGACAAGTATCCCCATTTTATATAGTGCGGCAGACAGGTATCCCCATTTTACATAGTGCGGCAGGCAGGTATCCCCATTTTATATAGTGCGGCAGACAGGTATCCCCATTTTATATAGTGCGGCAGACAGGTATCCCCATTTTTCACAGTGCGGCATGCAGGTGTCAATTGGGGGGGAAGGAAGAGGGAGAGAGATTATACTTACATGTTCCCGCTCTTCAGGTCCGGCCGCCTCACGTCCGCCGGCCGCCTCCTCCTTCCACGCTTATCTTCTCTCCTCCCTCTTCCCGAGCGCTCCTGCTCGGGGGGCGGAGTTTTGCGGAATGACGCGTTTGCGTCGTGACGTCACGACGCAAACGCGTCATTTCGCAAAACTCCGCCCCCGAGCAGGAGCGCTCGGGAAGAGGGAGGAGAGGAGAAAAAGACCCACGAAGTGCCGCGGCGGGCGCCCCGTGCGGTTGCATGGCTCGCCCGCCGCTAGAAACGGCACTGATTCCACAGAGTGGGTGCAGCCCGATGAAAGTCCTGCAATCGTGAGTGGGAGCGAGTAATGAGTGTGGATGAGAGACGCAGGTCTTCTGAAGAGCGAAGAGGTCGGGTTGGGAGATATTTTGAGATAAGCGAAGTGATATACGTTGGTGTAGTTTGGTTAATGGCCTTGTGTGTAAGTAAAAGTATTTTATATTGAATGCGGTAGAATACAGGTAACCAATAGATGGACTGACAGAGTGGATCTGCAGACGATGTACGTCTAGCGAGGAAGATTAGCCTCGTTGCTGCATTCAGAATGGATTGTAGTGGTGAGAGTCTCGTTTTGGGAAGACCAGTTAGGAGACTATTGCAATAATCAATGCGGGAGATATTGAGAGCGTGGATTAGAGTTTTAGCAGTGTCTTGTGTAAGGTATGGTCGTATTTTGGATATGTTTTTAGATGCATGTAACATGATCTTGAGACAGATTGAATGTGGGAACAAAGGACAGATCAGAGTCAAGGATGACACCTAGGCAGCGAGCTTGTGGGGTAGGGTAGATAGTCGAGTTTTTACCAGTGATAGAGATATCAGGTTGGTACCTACTATTGGCCGGTGGAAATATAATTAACTCTGTCTTTGAAATATTAAGTTTGAGGTGGCGAGATGTCATCCAGGATGAAATGGCAGAAAGGCATTCAGTGACACGGTCCAGTACAGATAGGGACAAGTCAGGGGAGGATAGGTAGATTTGAGTATCATCTGCGTACAGATTATACTGAAATCCAAAAGAGCTGATTAGTTTACCAAGAGATGAGGTATAGATAGAGAAAAGCAGAGGACCCAAGACTGAGCCTTGCGGTACTCCAACTGAAAGAGGTAGCGAAGAGGAGGTAGATTCAGAGAAGCGAACACTGAAGGAGCGATTAGATAGGTAGGATGGGAACCAAGAAAGGGCAGTGTCTTTAAGACCTAGGGATTATAGTGTCTGTATGAGAAGAGAGTGGTCTACAGTGTCAAATGCACCAGATAGATCTAGAAGAATAAGCAGTGAGTAATGGCCTTTAGACTTCATAGTGACCAAATCATTAACCACTTTAGTCAGTGCTGTCTCTGTGGAGTGTTGGGAACGGAAGCCTGACTGAAGTGGGTCATATATACATATATATATATATATATATATATATATATATAAACACAATATGGAACAGAGTGCTCTATAGCATACACAATGAACGAATAGTATTCAGTTTCACAAATCGTAATCGAAGATTTCCTTGGATTCCGTTCCTCTTAGTGGCTCCCCAATTTGGGCCTACAGAGAAACCCACTCACCAGAGAAAGATATACACCCAACAAAAAAACAACTGATTAATAATAGAGTCTTGGTAAAAAAGAGTTTTTAATACATGATCTTGTATAACATAATAACTTTTTAAAAGCACATAATCGATTGGACACACACCAAATTGCTTAGATGGTATAGAAGAATAACCTCCTCACCTAAACGGTGTGAGCTTAAAGGAGGCTACTCAAAGCAAACGGGTAGTGTACAATAATCGATAAACCCTATGCGTTTCGTCCTGGCGGACTTCTTCAGGGGATAAAATAATGTGATGTCTAAAAACTTAGCAAGCTGGGATCCACATGGGAAGCTACCCAGATTTTTCAAAAAGGATTCACAGAAGACAAATAGGATGCATATTGCCGAATCTAGATTTCCAATATGGATTACTTGTGTTCAATAAATTTGGTTCTATTACTCAAATCTTAGTGATTTGGGAGGCTGATTATCATCTCTAAACATTTGATTTGACTTCTCTCCTCCTGACTGACATGAGCAGATGACCCAGAGATAGGTGCAGTGAAAGTGTTAGCCATTGGACCTTTTTTGTACATATTCCTGTATGCAAACAGTTATTCTTGCTGTGAGGTATGAAAAGTCTTTTGTATCACTACGATTCAAGTCTCACACTTGTCCATATTAATTTTGAGCAATCCTCAAATCAGTTGTTTTTTGTCGGATGTATATCTTTCTCTGGTGAGTGGGTTTCTCTGTAGGCCCAAATTGGGGAGCCACTAAGAGGTACGGAATCCAAAGAAATCTTCGATTACGATTTGTGAAACTGAATACTATTCGTTCATTGTGTATGCTATAGCGCACTCTGTTTCATATTGTGTTCATCTAGTTTCAAGTTCCCACTAACGGGGATTTTCAGTAGTGCTGCTTACCCTCAGCGCAGGAAAAGTAGTCCTTTTTTTTTTTTTTTGCTTGATTAAATCATTTAAAGGTTTTAGCAAACAAGGTTCTGGCTTGTGTTGTTTGAGTACACAATCAGGCATTTGCCTATCCTTAGGGTTTTGTATGTTATATTGTGTTCTTATTTGTTCTGACCTATAGTGTAACAATGACAGTCCAGGATCTATTGACTCAACACACAACTCTCAATTGTTCGTGCTTACAGTTAGGCACACATAAGGTTTTTACCTTCACAACAAAGAAAAGCCTATGAGTAAAGAACACTACATTGTATGTTCACAATGGCTGTTTAAGCAATCTGATATTGTGTTTTAACTGAGTGTCTGCAAATCTTTGACAATGTGTGTGTGGGGACTATGTATTAATTATGCGCTATATGAGTTTATATGTGCATGCAATATTTTTTGACTCTGACACTGCCATACTGTGTAAAAGGGGGACTCTACCTGCCATACTGTGTAAAATGGGGACTCTACCTGTCGTACTGTGTAAAACGGAGCTCTGCCTGCCGTAATGTGTAAAAGGTAGCTCTATGGTCACGCCCCTTCCCCATGAAGCCACACCCATATATTTTTGATGCGCACCTATGTTGCGCATTGGCCCTGTTTTGTACATGGTGGTGGTGGGGGGAAGGGGGTGCAGATGCTGTTTGTTGCACACAGCGCTAAAATGTCTAGTTATGGCACTATGTGTACACATGGGATAATATTTTAAATGATTTTGCCGATTTTCACCGATCGGAACAACAAATCATTTAAAAACTGCTGTGTTTATGCATGACAACGATGTGCACACCCATAGGTCGGAAGCGATATCCTCAGATCTTTTGTACATGCAGGTTTCATTGCCGACATCAGCAAGTTACATAGTTAATGAGGTTGAAAAGAGGCAAAATGCCCATCGGGTTCAACCTGTATTCTGTCTTAAGCCGAGTTCATTATAATGTCCTAATTGAAATAATATTTTATGTTTAGTTATCAACTGTACATCATGTTCCTCCCAGATTAAAACTGTCAATATTTCAAATGTTGTAACCTTGGATATCTTTTTCAGTCAGAAATTTATCCAATCCGTTTTTAAATGCATATATAGTGTCCTCCATTACCACCTTCACTGGCAGGGAATTCCAGATCCTTATTGCCCTAACAGTGAAGAACCCTTTCCTACGTAGCATATGGAATTTTGTCTCCTCAAGCCTCAGCGAGTGACCTCGCGTTTTATACAGAGTTCTTTTAATAAACAATTCCTCTGATAACTTTGTAATTTCCCTTTATGTATTTGAAGATATTGATAATGTCTCCTCTTAGACACCTCTTTTCTAGTGTATACAGTTCCACCTAGTGAGCCTTTCCTCATACTCCAGTCCCTCTAACTCTTTAATCACTTTAGTAGCACACCTTTGAATCCTTTTGAGTTCACAGATATCTTTTTTATAATGTGGTGCCCAAAATTGAACACAATATTCCAGGTGCGGACGTACCAATGTTTTGTACAGCGGCAGGATTACACTTTCGTCCCTTGTCTCAATTCCCTGTTTTATGCATGCTAGCACCTTACTTGCCTTCTTTGCTGCATTTTGACATTGCATACGGTTGTTTAGCCTATTATCAATGAGTACCCCCAAATCTTTTTCCAATACTGTTACCCCTAGATTTTCCCCATTTAATATGTAGGTTGCAAGTTTGTTTTTGGTCCCGAAGTGCATAACTTTGCATTTTTCTATATTGAATCCCATTTTCCATTTAGACGCCCAGATTTCAAGTTTAGATAAGTCATTCTGCAGAGACTCCACATCTATTTCTGAATTAATTACCTTACACAATTTAGTCTCATCTGCAAAGATTGACACTGTGCTTTCCAGGGCTATTTCCAGGTCGTTGATAAATATGTTGAACAGTAGCGGCCCAAGTACGGATCATTGTGGTATTCCGCTGACTACTGGTGCCCAGCTGGAGGACATCCCATTGACCACTACTCGCTGTACCCTGTTATCCAGCCAATTACTTATCCATGTACAAATAGTTTTTCCTAATCCAAGCTCCTTTAATTTGATGATCAGTCTCCTGTGAGGCACTGTATCGAAGGCTTTTGTAAAATCTAAGTATACCACATCCACTGCTTTTCCTTGGTCAAGATTGTCTCTCACTTCCTCATAGAAGCTAACTAAGTTAGTTTGACATGATCTGTCCCTTACAAACCCATGCTGGTTCTTGCTAATAAACTTAGCGGCATGCAGGTACTCCTGTATGCTATCCCTTAAAATTCCCTCCAATAATTTCCCCACTATAGATGTCAAACTAACTGGATGATTTTAAGATCCCTTTTTAAATAATGGCACTACCTCAGCTATACGCCAATCCATAGGTACCATGCCTGATCTAATAGAACTATTGAAAATCAAGTATAGGGGTCTTGCTAGTTGTGACCTAAGCTCCATAAGAACCCTCGGTTGAAGTCCATCAGGTCCTGGTGATTTATTAATCTTAATTTCTCTTACGTCCTAGAGGATGCTGGGGTCCATTTTAGTACCATGGGGTATAGACGGTTCCGCAGGAGCCTTCGGCACTTTAAGACTTTTTAACAGTGTGAACTGGCTCCTCCCTCTATGCCCCTCCTCAGGACCTCAGTTTAGAAAATGTGCCCAGGAGACTGGATGCACACCAGTGGAGCTCTACAGAGTTCTGCTGGAAAAGACTTTGTTAGGTTTTTTATTTTACAGGGCAACAGCTTCCCTGGTTCGTGGGACTTAGGGGGGAAGTAGGAACCAACTTCTCAATTAGTTCAATGGCTCTGCTTCCGCTGACAGGACACCATTAGCTTCTGAAGGGTACTGAACACAGCCCTTGCCTGGCTGCTGCTCACTCCCACAGCACTGCCACCACCCCCTAGTACCAGCGCAGCGGCGGGAAAGGTAACAGCGCACCATGTCTCTCAGCACAAGGGTGCAGAGTGCACGGGGGGGGGGGGGAGGGGGACGCGCTCTGAGCGGCATGGAAGAAACCTTATTCTCACTGGCTAAAAAAGTACACACGTTAGCCGCTGGTGTACTAAATAAATCCCCAACCAGTATAAAGATTACATTACTGAGGCTGAATCGCACCATTACAGGATGGCGGGATTTCTCCTCAGACTTGCCAGAACACTCACTGGGCACCATTTTTCTCCTGCAGAAACGCCAGTGTGAAGCTCCTGAAAATGTTTCTCCTCATGACAACGCTGATACAGGTACCAGGGTGTTATAGAAGGGGAAAAGAGTGTTTATTACATTAGGTCTGTGGACCTAACATTGAAATAGTGCTGTAATTGTGTAGTACTTATACAGTTTACATATGGGCGCAGTGTGTGGACTGGCGAATCCCTCTGTGTTTTCTCTGACAAACATTAGTGTGAGTCTGTCCCTGATAGCTCCCCTGTGTGATAGTGTGTGTGTGTGTACACGTGTGTAACATGTCAGGAGAGAGCTCTTCCACAGCAGAAACCATTTTGAATGCACAAGAGGGTAATGAGATGGCCCTTCCCTCTCAGAAGGAGCCTGAGTGGGTGAGAAAGTTGCAATGTAAATTGTCAAAGCTTGCAAAGGTACAACAGACAGTCTGTTGAGGAGGCATTGCTGATCATTCCACGTAATCCACTCGGGACCCCTCCAGTTCCCAGAACAGGTCTCTGACGCAGTTCATACAAGGGGACACTGACACAGATTCCGACACTGAGAGGGGTAGCCCCAAATTAGCCATAAGCATTCAATGTATGATAGTCGCTATGAAAGAGGTGTTGGAGTTTAGATACCACACCGGTACCTGCAAGAAAAGATTATTGTAAATTAAATAAACAGCAGGTGGTGACTTTTCCCTTTTTCAAAGGACTTGAATGCATACTTTGAAAATTCCTCTGTGCAAACCCAGAAAGAAATTTACTATTCCTAGAAGGATACGTGTAGTGTACTCTTTCCCTGAGGACGATAGGCACAAATGAGAATCACCCCCTATGGTAGACACCTTAGTTACTAGGCTAAGAAAATCTAAGAAAATCATGTTGCCTGCCCCAGGGTCAGCTTCATTAAAGGATCCTGCTGACCGTAAATTAGAGAAAATCAATTTATATGGCTAACGGCATGTTGCTCAGGCCCACCATTGCTTGTGCGTGGGTGAGTAACGCTGTAGAAAAAGGGTCAGAGAATTTGCTAGTTAATATAGACACAGTTGATAAGGATGACCTAGTCCTAACTCTCGGTCATGTTATAAAATACTGCGGGTTACTTAATTGAGGCTATGAGGGATGTTGTTGTGATTGGTTCAAGATTCTCCGCTATGGCGATTTCAGCCACAGGGCTCTATGGATCCGCCAATGGAATGCTAATGCGGTATCAAAGATAAATATTGAGGCGCTCCCTTATAATGGTGAGGCCCCCTTTGGAGACAAGCTGGATGCCATGATTTCAACGACTACATCAGGCAAATCATAATTTCTGCTAGGAAAGGATATCATACTCATACGATGCACTCCTTTCGGCCCAACAAAGAAAGCAAAAGGTACCCCCTTCTCCGCAGGACGGGGCGGCGAAGAGGTAGGAAACCTACAACACCATCAGGTTCCCAAGAGCAGAAGCCACAGCTGCTTCTGCTAAAACCACAGCATGACGCTGGGGCTCCCCTGCGGGAGTAAGATCGGGTGAGGGCCCGTCCACTATTCTTCAGCCAGATCTGTGTTTACTCAGATCTAGAGCCTTGTATATTACAGACTCAAGGTTACAAGTTGGAATTTCAAACTCTTTCCCCATGCTGATTTTTCAAATCAGCCTTACCAGTTTCTGTTCAGGACAGAACAACAGTCCTGGACGCAATACAGAAATTATGTCGAGACAAAGGATTTTCCTTAGTCCTTGTACTTCAACAGGAAACAGGGTTTTATTCAAGGCTGTTTGTAGTGCCGAAGCCGGGCGGCTCGGTCAGACAGATTTAAAACCTAAAATCGTTGAATCTTTACCTGAAAAGGTTCAAATTCACAATGGAGTCCATGAGAGCAGTAATCTCCAGTTTGGAGGAGAAGGAAATTACGGTGTAGGTGGACATCAAGGATGCTTATTTGCATGTTCCCATTTACCTTCCACAAACACATCTGAGGTTTGCGGTTCTGAGCTGCCACTACCAGTTCCAGACATTGCCTTTCGGGCTCTCCACGGCTCCGAGGATATTCACCAAGGTGATGGCAGAGATGATGATTCTCCTTTGCAAGAAAGGAGTCAATTTAATTCCTTACCTGGACGATCTCCTGATAAAAGCGAGTTCCAGGGAGACGTTAGGGCAGAACAGTGCACTGTCCCTGACGGTGCTTCAACGGCACGGTTGGATCATCAACCTTCCAAAATCACGATTGGAACCGACGATGAGGTTATCCTTTCTGGGAATTATACTGGACGCCGGAGTACAGAAAGTATTTCTAACGGTGGAAAAGGCTCTGGAAATCCAGAAAATATGCCCGATTCCATGCCAGGGTGTTCCATTGGGACCTACTGGACAAGGGATCCGGATTGCATCTACACATGCATCAGAGGATAATCCTGTCGACGAAAGCCAGAATTTCACTCCTGTGGTGGCTTCAAAGTTCTCGCCTCCTGGAGGGACGCAGGTTCGGGATTCACACTTGGATCCTGGTAACCACAGATGCAAGCCTCCGAGGTTGGGGAGCAGTCATGCAAGGGGAAAGCTTCAAAGGAAGATGGTCAGGTCAAGAAGTACTCCTTCACATAAACATTCTGGGATTGAGAGCTGTGTACAACAGCCTTCATCAAGCGGCACACCATCTTCAAAGTCGTCCCATACAGATCCAGTCAGACAATGTAACGGCAGTAGCTTCCATAAACCGTCAAGGCGGAACAAAAAGCAGAGCGGCAATGGCAGAGGTGACAAAAATACTCCTCCTGGCAGAGAGACATGGAAAAGCTCTGTCGGCAATTTTCATTCCGGGAGTGGACAACTGGGAAGTGGACTTCCTCAGCAGACACGATCTCCAGCCAGGAGAATGGGGTCTCCACCCAGAGGTCTTTGTGGAGGTAGCAAGTCATTGGGGCATTCCTCAAGTAGATATGATGGCATCACATCTCAACAAGAAGCTTCAGAAATATTGTTCCAGGTCAAGAGACCCACAAGCAATAGCAGTAGATGCACTGGTGACCCAGTGGGTGTTCCAGTTGTGTATCTGTTCCCTCCACTTCCACTAATACCAAAAGTTCTCAAGATCATCAGAAGAACAAGGGTTTGAGCATTCTCATTGCTCCAGACTGGCCAAGGAGGGCTTGGTATCCAGATCTTCAGGAGTTATTACTGGAAGATCCTCGGCCTCTTCCTCTTCGCGAGGACCTGCTTCAGCAGGGGCCGTTTGTTTATCAAGACTTACCGTGGCTGCGTTTGACTGCATGGCTGTTGAGCGCCAGATCCTAGCCTGTAAGGGTATTCCCAATGAAGACATTCCCACACTTATTCTGGCCAGGAAAGGGGTAACGTCCAAACATTACCATCGTTTTTGGAGAAAATATGTATCTTGGAGTGAATCCAAGAAGTCTCCTGCGGTGGAGTTTCAATTAAGACGTCTTCTCCTATTTCTACAGGTGGCTGTGGATGCTGGCTTGAGATTAGGGTCTATCAAGGTCCAAATTTCGGCCTTGTCCATATTCTTTCAGAATCAGTTGGCTTCCCTTCCTGAGGTTCAGACGTTCGTGAAGGATGTTCTGCGCATCCAACCTCCCTTTGGGCCTCCTGCAGCGCCATGGGATCTTCATGTGGTGTTGCAGTTCCTTAAATCGGACTGGTTTGAGCCTCTGCAAGAGGTGGAGGTGCAGTTTCTCACTTGAAAAGTGGTCATGCTGTTGGCCTTGGCATCAAGCAGAAGAGTGTCTGAGTTAGGGGCTCTGTCTCACAAGAGTCCTTATTTGATTTTTCATGAAGATAGGGCTGAATGGTGGATGCGTCAGCATTTTTTTCCGAAGGTTGTGTATTCTTTCCGTTTCAACCAATCGGTGGTGGTACCAGTGGCTTCTGACACCTCAGCCGTTTTCAAAGTCCTTGGATGTCGTCAGAGCATTGAGGACTTATGTTGCAAGAACGGCTCAGATTAGTAAAACAGATGCTTTGTTTGTCCTTTCTAACCCCAACAAGATTGGGTGTCCTGCTTCTAAGCAGACTCTTGCGCACTGGATCAGAGGTACCATTCAGCATGCTCATTCCACGGCAGGATTGCCGTTACCGACTTCGGTAAAAGCCCACCCTACAAGGAAAGTGGGTTCGTCCTGGGCAGCTGCCCGGGGTGTCTCGGCATTGCAAATTTGCTGAACAGCTACCTGGTCAGGTGCAAACATGTTTGCTAAATTGTATAAGTTTGACACCTTGGCTGCTGACGACCTTAAATTTGGTCAGTCAGTTCTGCAGGAACATTAGCACTTTCCCGCTCTTACTGGGAGCTTTGGTACATCCCCATGGTACTATAATGGACCCCAGCATCCTCTAGGATGTAAGAGGAAATAGGATTTTAATTACCTGCTGGTAAATCCTTTTCTCGTAGTCCGTAGAGGATGATGGGCGCCCGCCCAGTGCTCATTTTTCCTGCTGATTACGTTTTCTCTTTTTTTGCACAGTTTTCATGTGTTCAGATGTTCACAGCTGTTGCTGTTGCGTTATGCATGCTAGTTGGCATGAGTTATGTTAAAGGCCATGTTAGCCGACATGTTTTTTGTGTATGGTGTGAGCTGGTGTGAATCTCGCCACAAGTTTAATAGTAATTCCTCTCTCGAAAATGTCCGTCTCCTCGGGCACAGTTCCTATTCTGAGGTCTGGAGGAGGGGCATAGAGGGAGGAGCCAGTTCACACTGTTAAAAAGTCTTAAAGTGCCGAAGGCTCCTGCGGAACCGTCTATACCCCATGGTACTAAAATGGACCCCAGCATCCTTTACGGACTACAAGAAAAGGATTTACCGGCAGGTAATTAAAATCCTGTTTTTGCTTAGTCTCTCCTGGACTATCTCCTCACTTAAACAAGTATCTAGCCAGTAATCCTTGCTTTTACTATCGTTATGTACTACTCCCACCGTCGCTTCTTCTCTGGTGAAGACCGATCCGATGAAAAAAATTTGTTCAGTATTTCCGCTTTTGTTTTGTCATCATTTATCAATACTCCAAATTCATCTTTTATTGGACCTATGTTCTCCTTTCTTAACCTTTTACTGTTTATGTATTTAAAAAACTTCTTAGGATTGTTTTTGCTCTCTATAGCTTTTTGCTTTTCATTTTCTATTTTTGCTGCTCTTATTACTTTTTTGCATTTTTTATTGCATTCCTTGTAGTACTGAAAAGACTCCTCCGTTCCATTAGATTTAATTGGATTGAAAGCGCGCTTCTTATTATTCATTACTTCCTTGACCTCCTTATTAAGCCACATCGGTTTGAGTTTGGTACTCTTGTGTTTGCTGCCCATGGGAATGAATTTGTCAATATTGCTATTTAACAACCCTTTTAATGCATCCCACATTTCCGTAGTGTTCTTGCCATCAAACTAGTCTTCCCAGTCAATGTCATTAAGTGCACCTCTCAGCATACTGAAGTTAAAGTTAAATATTTTGGTTGATCCCTTGTAGTGATGTTTCTTGAAACTGATGTTGAATGTGATCATATAGTGATCACTGTTATCCAAGGTCTCCCCAACTTTCATGCTTGATACAATGTCCACATTATTAGTAATTACTAGATCCAGAGTAGTTTTACCTCTAGTTGGATCCTCGACTAATTGAGACAATTAGAGATGGTTTAACATAAACACACACACCTCCAACTCTTTTGTTAGCCCTGTCCCTTCTGAAGAAAGAATACCTCTCCAAGTTTGCAACCCAATCGTGAGAGTCGTCCCACCATGTTTCCGTAATACCTATAATATCATACTGAGCTTTTAATGCTAACAATTCCAAATCCCCCATTTTACCTGCTAGGCTTCTTGCGTTCGCAAGCATACACTTTAGCTTACTGTTTCCTTTGTCCGTTTTTTTTTTTTAAGGTTATCCTGTCATGGTTTACTAGTGCCTCCCTAGAGTTACTCCTGCTGCCAGTTCTTCTCCTCACTCCCTCTCCTCCCCCCCATCATACTTACTTTTCCTTTTGATCCACCCATTTAGTCCTTCTAAGCCCTCCGCCCCATCATAAGTATTTTCCCTTATGTTACTTACATACTTATCCCTTTTGCTACTTACATCAGTTTCAATATGCTGTAATGATGAACCACAATTGTTGTTAGTTAATATTTTGGCATTATCATTGTTACTACCCTTTTTAGTCCCCATTGCCGGCTGCTCTTTCCCTCCCTCCTTCTCCATCCCCATTTAGTTCACTACCACCATTTTTACTATTCTCACTGCATGACCCATAGTTTCTAGGTAAACCCTCCCTCCAGGCACCTCATTTAAAAGCTCCTTCCAACCATCCTTCCCCCCACACTGCAGCCCCCTCCTCATTCAGGTGCAATCCATCGCGACAAAAAAGATGGCGCCTGACTGAGACGTCCGCCCAGTGTTCCAAGAACACAAACCCCTCCTTCCTACACCAGTCTCTAAGCCACACATTTACCTCCCTAATCTCCCTCTGTCTACCTGGGCTAGCGCGTGGCACTGGTAGTATTTCGGAGAATATTACCTTAGATGTCCTTGCCTTTAGTTTCTGGCCTAAAGGGCCCTACTCACTGGCCGACCCGCCGCCGAGCTGCCCGACGGCGGATACGGCCGACGAGCGACCCGGCGGCGGGGGGGGCAGTGACGGGGGGAGTGAAGTTTCTTCACTCCCCCCGTCACGCGGCTGCATTGAAGTGCAGGCAAATATGGACGAGATCGTCCATATTGGCCTGCATGCACTGCCGACGGGAGACCAGCGATGAACTGCTGTGTGTCCTGCTGTTTTATTTTAGACTCGTCCTCTTTGTTTGGATTCCATACACTGCCCTTATCAAACCTGGAGTCTCCACACTGAAAGATATGAACGAGTTCTCGTTCATATCTTTCAAAAAATCGCCCAGTGTGTAGGGCCTATAAGTCCCTATAATCTTTCTTAAGGACATCCCACCTACCACTAACTTTTTTTCGTTGGTGCCAACCTGCACCAAGACCGCCGGGTCCTTCCCAGCCCCTCCCAACAATCTATCTACCCGATCCGCGATGTGCCGTACCCGAGCACCCGGGAGACAACAGACCGTACGGCGATCGCAATTCCGGTAGCAGATTGCCCTATCTGTCTTCCTGATGATAGAGTCCCCTACCACTACAATCTGCCTGGGTACCTCTCTCTCTTTCATCCCATCTGAGCCAGAGGGACCACTCCTCTGGTTGCTAGAGGGAACAGTCTCCTCCAGCTCCGTAATTTCCTCGCTATCATCCACCGAATCTTCGTCCAATCTGGCAAATTTGTTCGGGTTTGATAGCTCGGAGATGTCATGCATCCTCCTCTTTTTCTTCCTTCTAACAGTGACCCACCTGGCTACCTGGTTGTCCTCGTCTACCGGCCCCCCCCCCTTCCCGCAACTCCTCCACTGTTCTATCTAAACTTTGCTCGAGAATGTGAATCTCCGTCAGTCGCGTAACGGTTTGCTCAAGATCAGTTACCTGGGCTTCCAGGGCAACCGTTCGCACACATCTCGCACAGATGTATTCACCCTGGGACGGTTGCTCAAGGTGTGCATACATCTTGAACGACATGCACTGAGTGAGACTCTCAAACTCGGCCCCTCCCATTTGCTTGACAACTCAACTCCCTATTAACTTCCAAAGAACAATGCAGAATAATACAAAAACAAAAACAAATGCAAGCAATGAATACAAACAATGCAATATGACATTGACTATGACCTAGCTGTGGAGAGAATCAATATTTACAACACATCAGAAATAGCCAATTCAATCACATACACGATGAAGTAGGTAATCAATACTTATCTGAGTGGTCCCTCTCCTGCGACTCCGCTACTCCTCCTTGCAGTTGATTCGCTCCTCCTTCTCACTTGCTGCACCCGACTTCCAGCACCAAGTTCATCCTCAGTTCGCAGTCGTCCACAGCTCGCAGTTCGCAGTTGTCCTCAGCTCGCAGTCCCTTACACGCAGCAACAGCACACTCTTACTCACCCGACAGCAGCAGCCCCTCACACACTTACTCTCCCCCTCTCACTTCCCCCAGCAGCAGCACACTCTCACCCCGTGTCTGTAGCAGCACACTCTTACTCACTTACTCAGCAGCAGCAGCCTCGCACATTTCTCTCCCCCAGCACTTACTCTCCCCCTCACACACTGAGTCTGCAGCACTTCTTTATCCCTTCACACACTTACTCTTCTACACACATGCGCTCTTAATCACACTTGCTCACACTTATACACTCACTCGCACTCACTCATTAGCAGCGGCCCGACACTCACCCACACACACTCTCACTCACACCGGCGGCAGCAGCAGCGATCCTCCTGCGGCATGCTCTGCTGCTCTGCCCGCTCAGCCCGGCTCCAGCTCCTCCGCTCACTTCCGCCTCCTCCTTCATGTTTCCGTCATGTCATCAGTGTCACCAGCGTAAGCGCCTCCTCACCAGCCTCTGCGAACTTGTCAATGCAGGCCCCGTCACCAGGTCCAGTCCCTGACGATGTTGCATCATATGCACATCGTCCTGTGTGTTCCTACCTAAAGACAGCACATGTCAGGTACAGGAGGCACACGTCAGATAAATATATAATGTGCAGCACAGAAAAATGGGCAGTATCCGGCATATAAGGGTTAACACACGCCAGGTGTGGGCGCCTCTCTCACCTTGGGAAGGTCGTATCTCTGTGGGGGTTCTTGGCTGGTCAAACTGCCCTCGGTCCAGCATCAGGTAGAGGAAGAGGATCACTGCGCAGAAGATAGCGCTGTTGAGCACCGTGATCTGCCGGCTCGGCTTCATAGTCATTGTCAGCACTAGCACAGCTCTGCCGACACTGCAGCCTTGGTCACACCAACAAACTCTCCCCTGACGTGCACAGTCACACCTGATTTAAATTGTAGAGTGGTGCGCTGTGCGCTGGTGGGCAGTGAGGAGAGAATGTAGGTCTCAAGGAACAGCATATCCTGCAGGACTTGCTCATTTTTAAAAATGGGGTTCCAAAATGCCTGTATTTTGGGATCACTTAATGTCTTCTATCACATGCCCGCCTTCTTTTCTAATCTTTCACTTAGAGTCTCTTCCTGTACTTACTTATTTTGTAACACACCTGAATCACCTACTTTACTGTCTCAGGTGCATTACTCTTTTTACTTTAACTGCACTCATTCCTTACCTACATTCCCTCTTTACTTTCCCTCCCATGTTACCTCTCTCCTACCTTTCCCTGCCTCTCAGTGTAGTGTGTGTGATATGGCAGCAGTGCAGAGTGCTGGTCCCGCCCACTGCATGATGTAATGCAGTGGGCGGGGCTTGTATTATGAGGAAGTGCTGCACAGCCCAGCCAATGAGCATCGGCTGCAGCATCAGTGACATTGGCTGCGTGGGGTGCTGTTACCAAACACTGCCTGATCGGAGCTGAGCTCCGATCGTGGCAGCTGCCCAGTGGAGGAGTAAGTGCAGGCCACTGTGGGGGCAAAGCAGTGCAGCCAGTGTTTTTTCCTGTCAACAGTGGCTGCATTTCCGGGGAGCCTGTTGTCCTATTTTCAATGGGGAGCCTGGAGCTGCAGCTCCATCCGCCCCTGACTATATTCAGCAGGGTCTCCTCACTAACAGCAACTAAATATATCTCCATGACGCTAAACGAATAATGCAAGTATGCAGTGGGGTTAGAAGCTGCAGTAGTACTCAAACATATAAGCAGACAATAACAGAGAAAAAGTGCAACAGCAAGGCCAAGGCCCAGCACCTCCCAAAACACATAAAACCCCCCATAATTAATAGAAAACTCTATCAATAAGGAGCATGAGGTTGCCGCTCAAAGCAATCCTCAGCATCTTTGGGTGAAGTAAAGAAATGGGTCGTGTTATTGAATACCACCTACAGTCTCGCCAGAAAAAGCATGGAATAATGAATGTTCCAATCCCGGAGTTTCCTCTTAATCTGCAGATATTGGTGATGGCTCTTTTGCACCTCATGTGCGAAATCCGGAAAGACAGAGATATTTTGCCCATCAAACTGCAAAGGACCCTTTGTCCGAGCCAGTTGCAGAACTACATCTCGATCCTTGTAGTGTAAAAAGCGTGCAATAAAGGTCCGAGCAGGAGCACCAGGTGGGGGTGGATGAAACAGGAGCCTGTCAGCACGCTCCACAGCAAATTGGGAAGTAAATGCGGCTCTATCAAATAGCTGATTCAAGGAAAGTCTCTGGAGAGGTACCCTCCGCCCTCTCAGGTAGCCCAAATCTGACATTGTTGTGTCGTAGTCTCCCTTCAACAGACATCCACCTGCACCTGCCCAATTCTATCAGTAACTCTCTGTTCAGATGCAGAAATAGCTTGCAGTATCTGATGGGTGGAATGCACAGGCTCAACAGGCTCGGCGGTGTCGCCCTCTAGTGCAGGAGAGGACGGATTAAAATCCCCCTGCCTGGCAGATTGAGAAGTTTGGGAGGACCGTGCAAACTTCTCCAGTTTTGCAGCAGCTCCCGCTGCCTGATTACCTTTCACCATGGTCAGACTTGGCTGTATACCGAAGAGTGCAGCAAAATAAAGGAGACACTGTCCCAGAGAGAGATGCAGGCAAACCTGGGTAGTACAGGCACAATATGTAAAAAAATAAAACTTGTAGGTCCAGAGGAGGGTATGTGTTATAATAAGAGCAACAATAGACAAGTATGCAGGTAGGATAACAGGGTGCTGGGCAGGAATATAATCTAGAGCAAAGATATATCAGCACACCATCCCTAACTGAGGCACAGTAAAATGGAGAGTGGAAGCATCCAAGCACAGGCAGTCAGTAATAATAGCAAAGTGCACAGTTTATCAGAGGATGAGGCTGGTAGACAATGCCAGGATCATAGTTCCAGTATCCGAGATAATGCATCAGCAACAAATCACACACTTACTAGGGGAGCACAGCAGAAAATCCACAGCATGTGCAGTGACTCAGCTCTCCAGTAATGTGTGCCAGCAGAGATGTCTGTATGACTGGAGGAGACTGTATCCGCATCCAAGAGCTCTGGAGTGGAAGTAGAGAGAGGGGATCCAGTCCCCCACACTGGCCAGACCCAGCAGTGCAAATTCAGCAGGAGTTCCCCGGCAGCCAGCTCTATGCTGCAGCAATGGAGATATGTACAACAGGGAAGGAAAAATGGCGGGTCCGCAGCGGGAGGGATCCTCATCCGATCAGCAGCCCGCCGAGTCCGTGCTTACAGGGAGTCCCGGCCGCCCACGTCCAGCGGCAGTGGTCCTCAGCGGTACAGTCCACCAGCCGGAGTGGCAAAGGAGAGCCGAGTGCCGCGACCGGAAGGAGGGTGGGAGACAGCGAAAAGTCAGGATGCAGGGCCGGGTCGGCGCCACTGGCGTGCGCAGCACATTTTATTAGGGGGTGCACCGTCGGAGGGGTGTGTCTAGCCCACCTTTTGGGCGTGTCTAGCACCATCTATTGATGATCAACGCATATAAAATATCCACCTTTGTACCAATCCTAATAAAGCAGATACATTGTCAGATGTTGTGGTGTGCACCAAACAAACACCCCTGATGGCACTCATGCAATTACACTGTTCCTCCACAGCCTGGTCTAGCTCCCCCTCTTTCCCCTGCAAGCTGCAGCAGCTTACTTACAAGTCAGTAAGTAAACTGACACTGACAGTCACAGACCAGTTACTGCTGCTGATGGAAAAACGAGTGACCTTTCAGTGCTGCTGCCGGCCGTCTGCCAGTATTGAATTTGTCTTCCTAAGAGGAACGCTGGCTGCATGCTGCTCCTCATCAGTGGCTGGCGTTGGCATAGCATAGAAGGAGCGAGGTGTGTATGTGGCGGGTGGGCATGTGAGCAGCATGACGTAATCACGTCACACCACACTGTTTTTGTACATGGAGGTGGAGCTGGGAATCTGAAAGCCGGTGGCAGTGGCACCCTTGATTAACCCAGGCGTCCGGTCAGTAATGCAGTCCTGACAGGGTGAAGCGCAGAGGGGACAGTAATCAGCCTGCTCGGCGATCCCTGCATCAGGCATGTGAGATCAGGGTGCCAGACATTAGGGGGTGCCTGTGCGCACCAGGCACCCCCCCCTGCGCACACCTATGGTTGGCGCCCAGTACACAGGCTGCACCACAAAGTCTCACAGCACCCCTGCAAATTTTGGCACAAAAAGGTAATCCAGTGGTGCAGGGCACCAATGCAAAGCTGCACACCGAAGTGCAGCTAAAATGCACCAGGGTAAAGGGTGGAAATACAGGATATATTGGAGGAGCTACAGCTCACAGCTGCTTCTCCATGCTGAGCCAAGCCACGCCCTCCCTGTTAGGGACAATGGCCCTCATTCCAAGTTGATCGTACCAAGCAACTTTTTGCTGCTGGTGCAATCAACTGATCACCTATGGGGGAGTGTATTTTAGCATAGCAGGGCTGCGATCGTTTGTGCAGCCCTGCTATGCTAAAAAAGTTTCCTGCAAAACAAGACCAGCCGTGGACATACTTACCCTGTGTGACGGATCCAGCGATGATGGGCTCTGCTTTGACGTCAGACATCCGCCCTCCGTTCACCTGGACACGCCTGCGTTTTTCTTACCACTCCCTGAAAACGGTCTCCAACAGTCAGCTGACGCCCTGGAATGCCTTCCTGTAGTCAGTCTTCTTGCGATCGCCGCTGCAACTGCTTTTTCCTCTGTCAGCGTCGTTGCCATCGCCGGGCAACAACGCGCATGTGCAGTAGTGAACCGGTCGCAGCTTTGCGAATGAAAGCACGCTGTGATCGGGTCGGAATGACGCCCAATATTACTCAGCTCTTCATTACAAGTAGGAAGCCTTTTCACCCAGCAAGATTCTCTACTATTAGAGGAGGGATTGTAGTATCTATGATAGAAGCCGGTATATATGTGGACCAGCGAGGTGCAGCAGGAACAAAAGCTGTAGCAAAAGGTATTCCTTTGCAGACGATCATGCTAGCAGCAAGATGGTCTTCAGCTCGTATCTTTGATAAGCATTACTAGAGACCAACCGATCTCAAAAAAATGTAATTTCTCAGAGAAACCACCGGGTATGTGGTAGTCTGCCCACATGCTGTTGCTAGGTGGCAAGCCTCCTGACCAGTGGTGTAAGTTCGTCCCAGTTGCCCGGAGGCAAGATAAATATTGGTGCCCCCCTATTTCCTATATTAAAATAAAAGTGTGTGTGTGCCTCTGAAAATTTTTTTATATACTGTATTTTTACATTTAATTGTCTTTTATTTTAAATCACACATTTCTCAGCAGTCATACCCAGGATTAGAACCCATGACCTGTTACACTAACAGCAGACACCTTACTGATGGAGCTATTTGCTCCTGTAGAGGAAGCGTGAGAATTATAACTATATGAAGTTGCGTGTAATTGTCAGAGAAGTATCTTCATATAGTTAAAACTCTCATATTTCCTATACAGGAGCAAACAGCTTCATCAGTAAGATGTCTGCTTCCAGTGTAATAGGTTGTGGTATCTAATCCTGGGTGTGATACTTGTGTAAAATGTGTATATTTAGTATAATAAAGTGGGTGTGATATGTAAGGTGCAGGGACCAGTGAGGAAGTCGGCCAATGAAAAGACAGCGACAGCCATCAAATCAATTAACTTAATTCAATGCTGTCACAGAATGGGAGGAGAGGTGCCCCCTTCAGAGCAGGAGCCCGGCGGCAGATGACTCTGTTGCCTCCCAGAGTTCTGCCTCTGCTCCTGACAAACATAACACTAGTTTGCAGGAATCCATGACGCGCAAATTGGATTGTTCTAGGAAGTAGGATTGCCACCTAGGAACAGATCCCACCCTACATGGCCTTGTTCCTCTAGGTCTGTTGTTTGATGTATTTTTGTTGTTTGTTAATGACAAAGTTACAAAATAAATAAAGAAGAAAAAACAATAAGAAAATGTGACAATGTAATACATTGTTCCTGGTGTGGAATTATTTGTGCCTGGGCCTTTCTATACTTATTCTAGGTATTAGACAGGCCAGATTTTAGG
This sequence comes from Pseudophryne corroboree, assembly GCF_028390025.1. NCBI lineage: Eukaryota > Metazoa > Chordata > Amphibia > Anura > Myobatrachidae > Pseudophryne > Pseudophryne corroboree. The sequence goes on from NC_086449.1 coordinate 184,262,204, forward strand.
GTTGACTTTTTATTGTGTTTCACGTTTTCTTTCTATGATTAGTGAACATAGCTCATGCAATTAAATAAGGGAAAAAAGAAGAAATGAAAGAAAAACATTACACAAATGAAAAAATGAATGAAAACACTACCTGTATTGCAGAATGTCTGTGACATGAGCTGTCACCAGTAGGCTGTATGACACTCACCTGTTCACTCACCTGACATGTCAATATGTGTATGCTGATTATTGTGACTAGTAAAAACATTTGAATTCGATAACATCATTGTATTATATACGCATCCAGTTTTTGCACTTATCAAGAGCACAATTTCAGGGACATTAAATCCGAACAACACAGATGAGGTTGAGCGCAGCTTTATCCTATTCTAATTGTTGTTATCAGGATGGTCACCTCAGAGTGCAGCAGCTCGCCCAAACAGCTCACACTCAGTGCGCACTGCGCAGGTACCACGCTTCTTTGTCCATAAATGGTGCTATAAACTATCTATGGTACAGGAAACAAGTGACACATATTTTATTCACCAATTCTTTTATTGCTAAAAATGTACTATCAATATTTTGTTATACATTACAAACTATACAGTATAATGTAACTAATGTTCTTCCTTATGTGAACTCCAGCTAGTTGTTTAAGACCCCTTAAGTCAACCAAAGGGTCTTCTGTCTATAACAACTGCCCGTTGCTACCTTAGTGTTGAATGCACACACCGATGCCTAGAATGCCACATGGACTTTGTGACCCACATATACTACACACAGCAATAGTTACCGACATATATGACAGACAGCGGTAGTGGCCACCATATATCACAAGCAACAGCGTTAGTGACCGTCATGCTACAGACAACGTTAGTGACCCACATAATCTACAAACAGCATCAGTGACCGCTATATGCTAAAGACAGTGTTAGTGACTGCCATATGCTACAGACAGCGTTAAGCTGGGTACACACTAGATGATATGCCACCCGATCCCATGATATGGGTGCTCCTGTGGGTTACAGCAACATCCCCGGTTGGCCCTGTGTGTAAGCACTTATCGCATACCGGGTCCAGTTGCCCATCGGATTGGTTGGGTACACACATCGCGTAGTGTGTACCCAGCTTAAGTGACCCCATATATTAAAGACAGCAATAGTTATTGAAAAATGTAAAACAGTAATGGGTATATACTGTACATACATATGTGTGTATTATGTATATTTTATATATATATACTAGCTGTTTCTGATTTTCACGGTTGTAAATACAAATGAGTGTTAAAAACTTGGTAAATCTATAGAGCAGTAAATTTTCTGATGTCTTAATGTAAGTAAATATGAATCCATTGTTCTTGGCTTTACCAGAGGAGCACCCGTAGCAGATATGGTAAAAAGTGACAGGACCATTTTTGTACCTTAATAAATTAAGTTATCGTTTACACAACGCAAGCCAGGCATCGGTAATGATGTCATTATGTCAACCTCCTTTTCATCCCTTTTTCATCATTTTTAGGGGAGTTTTTTTATTCTATTTATGTAGTTTTCCTATTTTCCACCAGCAGAATACTTATGTTAAATTTCATCTTCCTATCATATAGGGAAGTAAAAGAATTAGTGATGAGTCAGTGAGTGAGGGCTTTTGCATTTTTGTAGTTTATTAAATTCTACACACTGGAAGTGCAATCCAAATTTTGATCCGATTGTCCGTTTGGGCGTTATTGTTCCAGTAACGCAAGCCACGCATCAGTAATGATGTCATTATGTCAACCCCTTTTCATCCTCATAGGGGAGATTTATTAAAATTCTAATTATGTAGTTTTCCTATTTCCCACCTGAAGAATACCTATGTTAAATTTCAGCTACCTAATATATCAGGAAGTAAGAGAATTAGTGATCAGTCAGTGAGTGAGTGAGTGAGGGCTTTCGACTTACTCACATGACTGACACTGGTATCCCGACATTGATGATCCCAATCTCATATGGGGTAAGTAATTTTAGCCTCCCCCCCAACCCTCTGGGGTAGGCGTCCAGGGCTAGTCCTCGGGGGTAACAACTAGGGCAAATTCTCCTCGTAGGTTGGCAGCTAGGGCTAACTCTCCCTAGTGAGTAAACCTAACCCCTCCTAGTGCCTAACCCTCCCCCCGTGGGCCCTAACCCTAACAGTTACCATGATACTTACCTTCGCGCAATGCCGGCTGTCGGTGTTTTGGTGCTGGTCTCCTGAGTCCTGAGACCATTGGCACCCCGTCCATCGGGATGCTAAACGCACCCTATATATATATATATATGTATATATATATATATATATATATATATAAAATCCACACTGTATAGCGGCACTCACAAAATTCCTAAAAGCATCTGGCTGGGGTGCAAAGAATCTCAGGCGTTCCACAGAGTTCCTCCATAGTAGGCCATAACATATCCAAATATTTCAGAGAGAGCACTCACCAGTCTTCTTTAGAAAATTCACAGGTAAAGTTTAATTCACATACATTACATCACAGAGGTGCATGTCGACCTTTCGGGCCTGGCATGGCCCTTTCTCAAGACCCAGCTACCGGAGGGAAGAAGCATAACCACCACAGACAAAATCTGGTCTATATTATATATACCCCAAGGCCAGCAAAAGGCTCCACCCCCACACAACAGAATATAGGAAATAGGCCATAGAATCTATAAGTATATTAACATACAATCCAACAATGTGATCCAGCATACTCTCTGTATCAATAATAACATTCACACTGGTGCCCAGGGGCTTATATTTATTTATATGTCAAGAAAACCTTATAGAAAACAACTAATTACCTCAAAACCACGCTGCCATTGCATAAGCTATTACCAGAAAGTTTTGAGTGTGCCGGCTATCTGGATTTGTATATGCATTTCATTTTAATTTACTATTTTTATTTCCAATTTATAATCTGGAGTTTCTGTGCATAAGCCCTATTGAAAAAGTCTAAGGCTGGGTACACACTTAACGATATGCACCCGTTATATCATCCGAACCAGTGGATTGGACGATATATATCGTTCACAACCGCCATTGTGTATACACTATATCATTAGCGATGCGGTCTCTAACTAAGTCCAATATCTTTAGCTCCAGCCTTGAACTCTAAAGATATTGGACATGACCACATGCACCAGGATGTGGGTGGATGCTGTCATTGATATCGGTGATGATATCGTTCAGTGTGTATGTCCGATATCTTTTCACTTGATGATGTCGCATGTTATGAGCATCGTCAAGTGTGTACAAAGCCTAAGCCTTCGTTCTTTAAAACCGAGTGCATTTCTTTGTTTTCTTTTGCTCATTAATCATCTGTAATTTATTCTTTATCTCATATGGCATTCCTAACTCATTCAGTTTCTATTCTTATCACATACTACGTGCTTAGAAGCCTTTCAGACTTATCTCATTTTCTGCATTGGTTCAATATTACCTTGTACTTAGAAATTGCTTTATTCCCCAGGGAAGTCCGTTCCCATCAAGGTGGAAGACAAACTACCTGTAACATGCTGTGAAATACTTTTAGATACAATTTGTTGTTATGTAACATCTGCATGAGTACTGGAAGACCAATGAATATGTTACTACAGTGACAAGCCCCACATTTGGGAGCATATATTCTAAATGTAATGATGGGACAGAAATGTTAATGTTAGATTAGTATCATGACAGGTTCAGTAGCAATTCCAGGCACTTCCAACTAATCCAATATATTGACAAGTGGAAGCAATACAGCCTTATGAAGTCAGTTCTGGGTTCTTTCTTGTTGCTCATGTTGTACAATGTGTCACTTTGTTTTCTTATGTTTCCTTAGTGCAGAACATTAATCAGTAATGATTGAGTGAATGAATTTGGAGGAAGAAATGCAATTTAGATAAAGTCTAAGAATAAAGCATGTGATATGGCAGAAGCTTGTAGGAAAGAAACACAATAAATTAAAATGTCATTTTTTTAGCTGATAATCATTCATGAGCTTACCAGATCTCGCTAATACGTATGTCACCGGTTTTGAGAGATAATCTGTATTTGTCAATGTAGACAATGGTCTTGTGAAATATGCATGCTACAAGCAGTGCCATCCGGCGGTCTCCCGAACGCTGGTCACACGAACCAAACCTGTGCCATCTGCTGGCGTAGCTATGTCTATACACCCTGTACTTGTCCTATATTGTCTTGAGCTGTAAGTCACTGTTTTCTTGTTTTGCTTACTTGTTTATGTACTCTGTAATTGGGCGCTGCGGATCCCGTGTAGTGCCATATAAGTAAAGGATAATAATAATAATAATGATAATAATAATAATAATAATAATAATAATAATAATAATAATAAAATTAATAATAAAATTAATAATAATAATCAGAATCCGCTTTATTGGCCAGGTATACTTGCGTATACTAGGAATTTGTCTTCGGTTTGCTATACAACAGCCAATTAGGTAACAGATAAACAGGTGGGGGGGGGGGGGGGGCGGGGGGGCAAGTAAAGTCACACAGATAGGTATACCGTAGGGACACATGTTAGTTACATGTACGTATAGTCAGTCAATGTTCAGGAGTTCAGCAGGCGGACCGCTTGGGGATAGAAACTTTTGAGGCTTCTGATGGACCTGGCGGGGATGGCCCTGTAATGCTTGCCTGAAGGAAGCAAGTTAAACATGCTGTGGCTGGGGTGTAGCTGGTCTTTTACTATCTTCATTGCCCGCTTTTTAGCTCTGGACAGGTACAGGTCCTGGACTGAGGGAAGGTCGGCCCCCGATGATCTTCTCTGCGGTTCTGACCACCTTTTGGAGCCTGCATCTGTCCCTTGCGCTGGCGGAGCTGTACCATACGAGTATCGAGGAGCACAGTACCGACTCCACAATCGCAGAGTAGAAGAGGAGCAGAAGCTTCTGTGGGATGTTGAACTTCCTTAGTTGCCTGAGGAAGAACAACCTCTGCTGCGCTTTCCCAACAGTGGCGTCAGCGTTGGACCCCCATTTAAGGTCCCGGGAGATTGTGGTCCCTAGAAACTTGAAGGAGTCAACTAGCGATACCACACTGTCAGCAATTGTTAGCGGAGGTGCACTAGCTGACTTCTTCCTGAAGTCCACTATCATCTCGACAGTTTTGAGGGGGTTGAGCTCAAGGTTGTTGTGGATGCACCACTGGGCCAACCGGTCTACTTCCCGTCTATAGGCCGATTCATCCCCGTCCTTGATGAGGCCGATGACGGTGGTGTCATCTGCGAATTTGATGATCTTTACTGATTGCGCCTCTGAGGTACAGTCATTTGTGTACAGGGAGAAGAGCACACAGCCCTGAGGGGCCCCTGTACTAATGGACTGCGCTTGAGAGGTGAATTTCCCATTTTCACCACCTGTGTCCTATCTGTCAATAAGTCTACTATCCAGGAACAGGTAGCTTCTGGGACCCCTAGGCGAAGTAATTTGGGGTGGAGGATGCTGGGGACGATTGTATTGAAGGCCAACCTGAGATCGACAAACAGGACCCTCGCGTAGGTACCATGAATGTCTAGGTGCTGTAGAATGTAGTGCAGGCCCAGGTTGACTGCATCCTCGACACACCGATTCGATCGATAGGCGAACTGCAGGGGGTCCAGTTGGGGGCCAGTCACAGTTTTCAGGTGATTCAAAACCAGACGCTTGAACGTTTTCATGACCACAGACGTCAGTGCTATCGGCCTGTAGTCGTTCAGGTTCGTGATAGAGGGTTTCTTGGGGACCGGGATGATAGTAGACCTTTTGAGGAAGGAAGGGACTTTCTGTAGCTCCAGCGATTTGTAGAAGATCTTGGTGAATATGGGGGCGAGCTGACCCGCACATGCTCTTAGGGCAGATGGTGACACTCCGTCAGGACCCGGAGCTTTCCTGGGTTTGGCCCTTTTGAACAATGCCTCCACCTCTTCTTGGGTGACTTGCAGTGCCTGGGGTTGGCCGTTGGTGTTTGGGGCATCGTAGAGGTGATTGTTTGGGTTGCAGGAGACTTCTTTTGCGAACCTGCAATAAAAGTGGTTCAGTTCGTCTGCTAGGTCTTGGTGCATGGTGGTGGACTTCGATATTTTCCTATAGTTGGTTATGGATTGCATTCCTTTCCATACAGATACGGGGTCATTGGTGGCGAGATCGTTTGTCATACTATACTATACTATAATAGAATTGTTGTAGTCAACATTAACTGGATTTTTAGAATTACTCAGACATACTTATATAATGTTCTCTCCTATACACTTATCCTTGTATAAGGATGGGTACACACTCGGCTGACGACGCCACTGATCAACACAGCCAGCAACCGTGTGACCAGTTTTGGCAAGCATATACACTTACTAATTGGCCTCACGATAAGTCTGGTCAGACATCACAACTAAGCTCATGAATTTAAGTTTGCCTGTCCATTTGAGATGTTATTGTCGCTGGTTCCTGCGGCCAGCATAACGGGTCTGTCGGTCAGTCTTCTGTACACACAGGCAGATGTACCAATATATCAGCAAGATATATCAGCATTTAATGTGCTGCAGGGCTGGCGTGATATGTCTGTGAACAACACTGTTCACAGGGGGTCATTCCGAGTTGATCGTAGCTGTGCTAAATTTAGCACAGCTATGATCATGTTCCCAGACGTGCGGGGGGATGGGGCGCCCAGCACAGGGCTAGATCGCCCGCATGTCTCTCCGCCCCCCCCCCCCCCCCGCACAAGTACAAAAGCATCGCACAGCGGCGATGCTTTTGTACTTGTTGAGTAACTCCCGGCCAGCGCAGCTCCTGCGGCTGACCGGGAGTTGTTCGTCGCTGCCCCTGGCCGCAGCAGCTGCATGTGACTTCACGCAGCCCCGCGCCCCGCACAGTCTGGTCACGCCTGCGTTGGCTGGACCGCGCCCCCAAAACGGTGGCCAAACGCCGCCGTGCCTCCACCTCCCACCCAGCGATCGCTAGGGATCGACGGCCTTCGGCCATCCGGCATGCGCTGGCACACTGTGGTGACGGCGCATGCGCAGTTCCGACCCGATCGCTGTGCTGCGAACAACTGCAGCAAGTGATCGGGTCGGAATGACCCCCACAATACCTTAAGAAGTGATGTGTTAATTCCTGACTCCAACAGGGATTATCTAGGTTGAATATATTTACAACTACAGTACATACCCTCACTCTCACAGTGGGCACATGGACTACTGTGAATGCTATTAATTTATCTCTAATGTGCAAGTATTCATTGTCCTTCGGGCGTATATTGGGACCCTGTTGTGGCAATTTATCCATAGCTTAACATGTGAGGATACCTACTGTCCTCAGCTGGGTATAGTGGAAGGTTTCAACCTTCATAAATTGTAAATTTATGCAACCTAGATCACCCCTGTTCTAGTAAGGAATTTCCACATTGCTTCTTAAGGCACTGCTTTGACTTGTAACGCCATATAATGCTTATTTTGAAATACTGTTATCAATTTCAGAAGAGTGTGTGTGTGTGTGTGTGTGTATATATATATATATATATATATATATATATACATACATACATACATACACATGTTAATTCCTTCTGAAGCTTTTTTTGTGTTGAGCTGCTTCTCTATACGTGGAATATTTCCAGAGGAGTGATTATAACTATTGCTGTGGTGCTAAATATGTAATCTGAGTGCTCTACTATTTTCCTTACATGTTTCTCCTTTTACTTTCACCTCTTCTACACCCAGTTAGTGGCTTGTGGTGTTATAGACAATACCACCTAAGTAGCACCCTCCATTGCAGCTTCCACCCTAGGATCAAGGGTTAAAGTGTGTGTGTGTGTGTGTGGGGGGGGGGGGGAGGTGGAACTGAGTTCCACCACCTGTAATGGTAGAGGGAACTAGTTCCACCTCCTCCGTTGCCCTGCACAGTAATTCCAACAGAAAAACCAGCCTCATCACCTACATCAATAGATGATGCAGGCAGTGCTAGTGTTACTGATGATCTGCAGCCACCTCTCCCTTACTCAGGCCCTGGTGACTCCATGGTCCTCCTCCATGTACAGCTCACCCCTCCTGGTACTCACACACGCTGTTGGACAGCATTTATCCCTTCCTCAGGTCTCAGTGGCTTTCTGTTCCTGCACGGTATATGTGATATCATGCTGTCACCGCTTCTGAAGTGATGAAGAGTCATGATGAGGAGCAGGGGAGTGCCAAAAACACTAGCACTGGCTCTGGCTCCGCTCAATGTGATGGGGAGGAGGGTGAAATTACATGGTAAATAAGTTCCACCACCTCCCCAGGACCACTTTAAGCCCTGCCTAGGATATTCATCTATCCTTACATTAGGTGTATGGACCTTATTCAGAGGTGGATGCTAGGGCTGCGAAAACACAGATCGGCTGATTTTGGCCGTCTGCGCATGTCCAGCGCTTGCAGTGCATGTGTGCAGGCATTCACAGTGCGATCGAATCCTAGGAGGAAGCAATCACAATGCAATTGACAGGCGTTGGGCATTCGGGGGGGGGGGGGGGGGTGACATGGGGGGGAGTGGAGCAGGAAAAGTGGGCGTGTCATGGCCATTTTGGGAGCGGCCCAATGATGTCACCTAAGTGTATTTTGATTGGAAACATGGTGGCGTTGCCCCAGCATACTTGCCCTGCTGCTTATGCAGAGGGTTGTCCTCTATTTGGAATTCTGCGATGATCGCAATGTAGGGTGGTGCCATACATGCTGGGTGGCCTTGCCATTTGCTGGGTGGCCCCCAGCATGTGACTTGATCCTCAGCTGTTTTTGCTAATTTAGCAAAAACTGCTCAGGACTCTGAATTACCCCCTATATCCTGATTTTCATACTACTTGTATGTTGATCTGCTTATGTTGATATGTCTCCAAATACGTTTTCCTTTGTACTAAGATTTTAATGTACGTATTAATAACAGTAACATTTTATATTACACTAATTTACCACCCCATCAAGATGATGGAACAACATAACAGTAGTGTCAGTGCTGGCGGATGTGCGCGCCCGAACGGAGCAACACTTGAATTGGCACCACCTAGTTAATGCCAGTTTGCAAAACACTTGAACTCCCCTCATAGATATGAGGAGCAGTGTTAGCCTCTTATTATATAGGAAAACACAAATGCCCCTTTACAGAGTACTTTGTAGGACTGGTTTTCCTGAAAGGCAACCTACGCGCTCGCGTAAGCCCTGGCGGGTCCCAAGTGAACCGTGGATGGGTCCCACAAAATCCGTCTCTGGCCTCCATGCAATCCGTTCCCAGAGGAGCACTGCAGTTGCGGCATACATCACACTGCATCATGACGTCATGCAGTGCCGTGAATCTTCCTGCACTTTCACAAGCACAAGCATCGGAGCTGGGAGGGCTCACCAACGCCAGCCCAGGCAGCCCCATAACACCAGCTAAGACCCAGCAAGTGCCACCTTTGCAGCACCGCACCCAGCAGACATTGAAAGCATGCTGCCTGCCAGATGCAGTGCCACTGCAGAAGCCAGCAACAGTGAGGTGTGATTGCAAAGGAGTATCTGCTGTACCCACTCTGTCCCTGAGTCTCTGGGATAATGCCATGGGATCAGTTTACCATCAGCACAGGGATAACGCACAGGAATCTATTTGCCATGAGCATAGAAACAGCGTTAGTAGTTAGTGCTGATTGCATAACCCGGAGAACTAACTACTAACACTGTTTCTATGTTGATGGTAATATTCTATGGTAATATTTCTATGCTGCTGGCCAGGCTTGCCATCAGAAATTATGGGGCCCGGCAGTGTCAAAGTAGATAGGGCCCCTCCCTCCCAAAAAAAAGATTCTGCCACACTGCTCCTCCCCTATGTGGTGACATACATTGTGACGTTACATATAGGTGGAGTGTTGCAGACGTACAGGAATGGTAACAGAGAGCTGATGCGCAAATGAGGCTTGTTTTAAGAAGTCCTCCTTGTGCATCAGACTGCTGTTGATTCACAGACTGGTGCAGATCTGCAGATATTGGCGGTAGGAGCCAGGTGTGGGCCCCCTCCTTTAAGGGCCCAGGACACCAGTCCCCGCAGTCGCCCCCTGATGGCTGACCTGTTGCTGGCATAGCGTACCTCCAGCTATGACGGGAGTTGTGTGCGCATCGCAACCACATCTGTAATGATGATTCATCTATCAATTATACTTTGTTATTGCTTGTGCTCAGGTACCTGTAATATACTTGTCACATAATGCAGTCCTGTCCACTCCCACCTACAATAAAAAATAAGTCCTTTAGTGTACTTATAAAAAAAAGGGGGGGTTTGGACTGTGTACCCATGTAAATGCCTGTATGACTTCTTCTAAGGAGTCAAAACTTAGGTACGGTAGCTTAGGGGGCGATTCAGAGATTGACACAGCCGCACATCTGTACGCAGCGGCCACGTCCATCTGGTCTGCGCGCGTGCATCAGCCGCAGTGCATGTGCACGACCCTTCTCCTTGTGAATGCATCCTGGAGGGATGCAGCCGCAAGGTGATTGACATCGGCAGGCATTGGGGGGCGGCATTTCGGCACTGCGGGGGCATGGTGGCTGAAATGGGGGCATGTTGCAAGCGTTTTCGGGGTGGCTGCATGATGTCACATAAAAAAATTGAGGTGGCCCGCCTGCCAGCAAAGCCAGGATGGGCAGGCAGGGATTGACCTTAGATCGATGTGTCCACAATTAAATTGCGGATGCATTATGAGGCAGCGCCACACATGCTGGCTGGCCTAGCCCTGTGCCTGGCGGCCCCTAGCATGTGAGGAGATGGACGCAGACCTTGCTCCGGATGCAACTATCTGCATCCATCTCTGAATAACACTCTTAGGGGGTAATTTAGACCTGATCGCTCGCTAGCGGTTTTTGCAGCACTGCGATCAGGTCAGAACTACGCATGCATATGCACCGCAATGCGCAGGCGCATCGCACAGGTACAAAGCGGATCCCCACTCAGCAAAGAATCCATTTTCACGGGCGATCACAAGGAGGTTGACAGGAAGAAGGCGTTTGTGGGTGGTAAATGACCATTTTCTGGCAGTGGTTGGAAAAACGCAGGCGTGTCCAAGCATTTGCAGTGAGGGTTCCAGACATCAATTCTTGTCCCGGACAGGCTCAAGTGTTTGCAGCGACTGAGTAAGTCCTGGTCTACTCATAGATTGAACAAGATCTGTTCGTACAGCTGTGGTACACATGCGCTCGCACACTTGCAAAGCGAATATACACTCCCCTATGGGCGGTGACAATCTGTTCCCAGCAGTGCAAAAAACCTCTAGCGAGCGATCAGGTCTGAGTTAGGCCCTTAGTCAAAACATCTAACTTCACCCTCACTCCTCTCACTCCTGAATAGATTATATCTTTACCGCTACTTGTCTTCTCTCCAAGGTTACCCACACCTCCATTGCTAATATTATTATTTCTGACCATGCCCCCATATCTCTACACATTCAACTGACTCTGTCTCATCGTAGTACCCCACGATGGCGCTTTCCTGCCTACTTGCGCCACTCCACTGACTTCCTTTTCCACCTTAAGCAGTCCTGGCTCAACTACAATTTAGATAATAGAAACCAGCATCTAGATACACCACTGTTCTGGGATGCTGCTAAGGCTGTCCTTAGAGGGCACGTTATGTCCTACACTCACTCCAAAAGGAAAAAATTCTCTTCTCAATTGCAGACCTTGAGTGCAACACTCACCTCCACTTATAGAAGATATACACAGCACGATACCCCCGCGCACAAGGAGGCTTATCTCTCAGCCAAACTTATATACGATACCTTCCTCACGGAACAAGCTCAATTGTCCTATGATTACCAGCGAAGCAGACTCCATAGGTGGGGCAATAAATCAGGCAAATTGTTAGCCAACTTAATCAAAGGTCCCAAATCCCGTACATGGGTAAACGCAGTCAATAGCTCGGGACTCTGAGTTCTGACCCCGAAGTCATCTGCACCGAGTTCAGAAACTTCTATCAATCCCTTTACGCTAAAGGCCCTGATGATTTGGAGGCCAATCGCTCCTTTCTAGAGGCTGCTGCTCTCCCTATTTTGACCCAGGAAGAGAGGGACTACCTAGAGAACCCGATCACAGTTGAGGAGGTTACTGACACGATTAAGGCCCTGCCGAACAATAAAAGTCCCGTCCCAGATGGTTTTGGCGCAGAATTTTATAAAATGCTCCGAGATGAGCTAGCTCCCACCCTTACGTCTCTTTATAATCACATTCTCACCTCCAAACAAACCCCGCTCAGATTCAATGAGGCCACGATAATAGTTATAGCGAAACCTGGCAAGGATCCTTCCCTGCCTGGCTCTTACAGGCCGATCTCCCTCCTTAATCAGAATTTAAAAATTCTTACGAAATTAATGGCCAAACGATTACAGCTTTGTCTTTCCCGCATTATATCGCCTGCGCAGTTGGGCTTCATTAAACATAGACAGTCGGTACGGGGTATTAGGACTGCCTTGGCGGCTATCACCTACTCACGCAATCACAATATCAAAGATAATATTTTAATAAACCTTGACGCCGAAAAGGCCTTCGATAAGATTGCCTGGCCTCATCTTGCCAGAGTTCTACTTTTTCAACGTTTTGGCGAGAAATTCTGCGGTTTTGTTAACTCCCTTTATGATAGCCCCACTGCGCAGGTGATAGTCAACAATATCTCCTCAACTTCTTTTACTCTTGAAAGGGGAACTAGACAGGGATGCCCCCTATCCCCCCTCCTCTTCAATCTGGCTCTGGAACCCTTTATACGCTATATTTTTAATCTAGCTGATTTTCGGGGTATACAGATCGGCGATAGAGAGGTAAAATTGATAGCATTTGCAGATGATATCCTCCTTTTTACTTCTAACCCTAAACTGTCTGTTTTCGCGTTGCAGAACTCCATTACACAATTCTCTTCTTTCGCTGGCTTTTCTATCAATTATGATAAATCAGAGGCCCTAGCCATATTTAACCAGGCCACTGTGGGCTGGGTCACTCCTTTCCCGTTCCGATGGGCCCCCGCTCATATCACATATCTTGGAGTCTTACTGCCTTCTGACCCTACTTGTCTTTACTCCTGCAATGTCCATCCTATCCTCACCAAAATCCAGACTGAGCTGGCGCTTTGGCAAAAGCTACCCCGCAACCTCTTGTGACGATGTAACCTCGTTAAGATGGCTAGTTTTCCTAAATTACTCTATGTCCTCCAGATGGTTCCTATCATACTCTTAAAGTCTGATCTATCCCTCCTCAATTCGCCTGTCTCTAAATTAATTTGGTCCAATAAGAGACTGAGAATAAGCTTCTTCAAATTATCCTAGGGGATACAAAATGGAGGACTGAACCTGCCGGACATGGGGCAATACAACAGAGCATGCCTTCTTCGCTTTGCTATGGATTGGCTCAGGGGTACGACGATTTTCACTGACTCACTGATAGACTCCCAACTTTGTGCCCCCTTCTCCCTTAATTTAATTTTGCATGCGAACAGATCCGATATGACGTCTCCTCACCTTGACAATTTACTCTTAACCTCCACTATTGCGGCAAGGAGAATATCTAGAAAATCCTTGAAGCTGCACTATTCTCACTCACTCTTCCTCCCCTTTATTGGTAACTTAAACTTTCAGAAGGGACAGGCCTCTTTCCCTTTTACTGCCTGGCGCTCTGCGGGACTCACGCGTGTTGGTGACCTTCTCAACCCTAGGAAACAGCCACTTACTTTTGCTGAAGCAATAGCCAAATATAACATTAACCCTCTTCACGGATTCTACTATTTTCAGGCCTCCCACTATGTACATTCGGTTCTTTCACACCTTCATGCATCGGATTACACTAACTCCCTAGATACACTCCTACACTCTGGAACATACCCTATCTCAACTATCTATGCCCAAATACGCACAGAATTTATACCCACCGCCGAACTGGCTCAAGTACAGAAGTGGTCCTCCCAAATCCCTTCTATGTCCCCCGAAGATGTGATGAATAGTTTTACCACTTCTCTAAAAATTATCCCGGCAAGCTTATACCAAGAAATGTCTTAAAAGATTTTACATAGAGCCTACATATCTCCGAAAAGAAGTCATTTGATGGGTCTATCTGACTCGGCGAAATGCGTGAAATGCTCTGCACCGTTGGCTGACATTATGCATTGCTTTTGGCACTGCCCCCACATACAAACTTTCTGGACTGGGCTACAAGCATATAGTGCCTCCAAGTTAGGTATACGCTTTCAATGTACTGCCTCGTGAGCTCTTTTCGGTCATATCCTTGATCAACCAAATATTTCCTCCCAAGATAAAAAGCTGGTGATACTCCTCTCAGCGGTAGGCAGGAAGTCCATACTCCAGCAGTGGATCTCTGACACCCCCCCCCCCCCACGTTTCCTATGGCAACCTCTAGGCTACTCTTCTTGTTCACGATGGACTGGCTAGAGCCTTCACTTAATAAGGAAGTACTGACTTCTGCGTTGTTTCACTGCTGGGGAAGGTTCATAAATAGACTACCCACTCCCACAAAACTAGCCATTCAGCAAAGTTTTCACTGCACCACTTGGTATTGTCATCAAATTTTAGACAATAGGCCTCCCATCTCTCTCCCGTATTCGTCCATTTCCCTTTACTTCCTCTATTCCCCTCTTCCTCCTAATCTTGTTCGCCTATTACTGCTTTTTATATTCTCCTTCTATGTTCCTCCTTCATGGATTTCCGCCACCTATATATCTTTTCTTGCTTTAACGATTTCTCCATGGATGGGTCGGCGGTCCCCTAGCCTTGGCAGGTAATGTTCTTCCTATGTTAGTTTATTATTTTTGTTCCGCATTCCCCAAAGGGGTGAACGCCTGTCTATGTTTAGCTGTTTATATTTCTATTTTTGCATCAGATTTGCAACCGTTTCCCACTAAAAATTGACTTTTTTTTTATATAGATCTGTCATCTATTAGTTTGATATTTCATGTTAGAAAATGGAAAATAGGAGTTATGGTTCTAGGCCTTGTTCTCTTTGTAATTCATATGCTTGCATATTTATATCTTCTTATGTGAGGATGGGTCTCTTGAATCTTCATGCTGTGTATCTTTGTTCGCTTTGTACCTCAATAAAATATATTTGGAAAAAAAATAAAAACATCTAACTTAGGGTTATGGTATATGGGTTAGTTTAGGGGGCTGGGTTAGGGTATTATGTATAGGGTACAGTTGGTGTAGCAGTTTGGGTTAGGGTACTGGGGATAAGCTGGGTACACACTGGAGCGACAGGGATTTGTTCCAACATCGGAACGAATCCCTGTCAGCTTGGATTGCCCGTACACTATGGGGCGACTTTAATGAATGATGGAACGATAATTTTCCATCCTTCATTAGCATACTACAGGATGCTAGCGATATTGGGATAATTCAGACCTGATTGCTGTGCTGCAAATTACACTGTCCAACCAGGGCTGTTTCTAGCCAATTTGGCTCCCAGTGCGAGATTTAAAAATGCGCCCCCCATGACATAAAAAAATGTGCCCCCCCCCACACACCTAGATAAAAAAAAAAAACTTGCGCGCACACCTGGCAAGGGGGCGTGGCCTCATCTAAATGGATGTGGTCTCATTTAAATGGGCATGGCCTCGTCTGAAAAGACTACCTCACAATCCAGTTTTTGACCCTGCTCCAACAGATCACGACCACCACAGGAAAAAAAAATTCTACCATATTAAGACCCACACAGTAATGCCCCCTGCACCATATTATGCCACACACCGCAATGCCCTTAATACATTAAATCCCCACACTACGGCAGGCAAGAGTCCCCATTTCACACATTACGGCAAGTGGCCCAATTTTACACATTGAGAGAGAGAGAGAATACTTACAGAGGCGATTACCGCTCTTTGGCCCGCCTCACCAGTCACTCCTCGCGCCGGCCTTTCCCTCTTCCTAACTTGGATCCCCCTCTGTACTCCGCTCGGGGAGGGTGAAATTCGCGGAGTGACGGGGTTGCGTCATGACGTAACGACGCAACCGCGTCATTCCGTGAAACTCCACCCCCCGAGCGGGTTACTCGGGGAGAAATAGGAGGGGGAAGCAGGGAGCCACAGTTAGTGCCGCTGCGGGCGCCCAGTGCGGTTGCACTGCTCGCCTGCCCCAAGAAACGGCCCTGTGTCCAACGATCAGATAGTCGCCGCCCAGGGGGAGTGAAAATTCTCCCTGTGCAAGTGTGCGATTACATGTGTACGCTGTGTGAAAATTCCCCTCAGTCAGCGGACAGCTGCAAAACCATTCGCATCACACTCACCATCAAATGATTTTCCCATTCTGTGCAGTGTGTGCAGCTCAATAGTTACTCCTCCAGTGCGAAGAAATCAGGATGATCGGGCCGGAGCTGACATCACACAACCACCCTGAAAATGCTTAGGAACACCTGCGTTTTTCTTGACACTCCCAGAAAACGGCCAGTACCACCCACAAACGTCCTCTTCCTATCAATCACCTTGAGAACACCCGTGCAATCAAAATTTTCGCACTATCCTGTCGCTGTTTGGCGACGCACCTGTCATTTGATCCAGTGGATTAGAACGACACATCGCTCAGTATGTATCCAGTTATAGAGTATAGAAAAAAAAATTGTGGTTCATTGTTTATGTGAGCTTCTCCACCGCTAATCTCTTATCTGTTGCATGGCAGTAATTATGGTTCGTTAAACCCAGTTATGCTGCTTTTGCTTGTTTATTTCTCACAGCGTTTCAGATATTTATAAGAATTGGGTTACCTCTGTGCTTATATGTGTCTATTGGTTCCGGTATGAATGGTCGACCATGTTATGGTCGACAGTCATTAGGTCGACCACTATTGGTTGACATTGACATGGTTGACATGGACACATGGTCGACACATGAAAATGGTCGACACATGAAAGGTCGACACGTGAAAAGGTCAACATGAGTTTTTTAACTTTTTTTGGTGTCGTTTTTTGCGTAAAGTGACTCGGAACCCCAATTAGTGCACCGCGTCCCCTCGCATGGCTCGCTTCGCTCGCCATGCTTCGGGCATGGTGCCTTCGCTCCACTACCGCTTCGCTCGGCACAGATTACCGTTACAATCGTAGTCCACGTGGATCGTAAAGTATGGAAAAGTTCCCCAAAAGAAAAAAAAGTTAAAAAACTCACGTCGACCCTTTCATGTGTCGACCATGTGTCCATGTCGACCATGTCAATGTCGACCAATAGTGGTCGACCTAATGACTGCCGACCATAACATGGTCGACCATGTGAACGGATACCGTGTCTATTACTTATCTTACACCGTGTCATTGCAACTATCTCTTTGAATGTTTATTCAATGATACTTAAAAACAGTCTCTGCTAATTTAACAGGTACTGTATACAGTATTAGGGTTGGTGTAGCTGTTTGGGTCAGGGGTTGGGGTAATAGGGTCAGTTTAGGGGTTTGCGTTAGGGTATTATGGATAGGGTGTTAGGATAGGTGCAGGGGTTTGAGTTAGGATATTAGGGTTAGTTTAGTGGTTTGGGTACAGGTATTAGGGATAAAGGTATTAGCACTGGTTTAGTGTTTGGGTTAGGGGTTAGGGTATTAAGGACAGGGGTTATGGTAAGAGTGATTCTTGGGGTCAGGTTGAGTTAGGGTCAGGATTAGGGTAAGGATGCTATGCATTCTGTATTTACTTATCTAAATATCTTTGTCTTTACACACTCATCAATACACCTAGATCCTGTCCAGTCCAAGAAAGACAAGGTCCTTAACCAATATTCCTTGGAATGTAGCCTATCGACTTGCTAGTCACAAGTGACCACGTTGTTAAGTGATGTTCTTTTATAGGATGAGAAATGTTTGTACACACAAAATGGTTTCATCCACTGTATGTGGGTGGTCAGTTTACTTTAAATGGGAACACAGGTCTTATGTCTACTTTCAGAAGACCTACGGCCTGATTCAGATTTGTACACAATGCCACGCATCTGAGAGATTATCGGTAGACTGCACACTTACAGTGATCACACTGCACATTTGGGATGCCACTCACAATCAGGAACGTGAAGTTCGTTATAAATAGTGCTATGCACTGCTTGAGGCCCCCAAACTGGTATCTTTCCTAGGCCCCCATGAGGTCTAAATCCAGCTCTGGTACTTCGACCACTCCTGGTCCCTTTTTTGGTTAACATTCAGGTGCAGGCTATTACACAAGGTGAGGGCTGAAACTATCATTTGCATATTATCACACTCGCTACTCCAGCAGCAGTGGTTAGAGCAGACACATCAGTGTGGTCGATATTATCACATCTCAGCCTCATTAAAAATGCAGGATGTGATAAATATGCATGTTAGGACTCTAGATACTATTTGGATTGCGCAGTACTGATGTTCACCTGTAGGGGCTGCCTCCTGTACTCAACTCACTGGACCAGTGATGGCTAACCTTGACACTCCAGCTGTTGTTGAACTACACATCCCAGCATGCCCTGCTACAGTTTTGCTATTTGGCCTTGCTAAAACTGATGCAGGGCATGCTGGGATGTGTAGTTCAACAACAGCTGGAGTGTCAAAGTTAGCCATCACTGCACTGGACTGTAGTGGATCTCACCTGCAAACGGTTAATCCCCTCATTATTGCATTCAGCTCTGCTTAACTTCTTGTAAACAGCCCACTGACACCGTGTGGGTGCTGGCCATTGAAATTACTGATGTTCTGTAAGGTTCCTGTGATATTCCTGGTTAGTGTCCTGTCTGGTGGGCTCATGTCTAATGTTGCTCTCTGCCTGGGCTCTGGAGTCATTCGTCTGCAACCTGTGCATGCTAAATGCTTTAATTTGGGACTTTGTTCATCTGCCTGTCTACTGATGAGTCACAACTATATATTTTTCTGAATTATTCAGTATGCCTACTGCTGGCTCATGTTTGAATATTACTTCTGGATGTTTATGTCTGCATATTTTAAACTCTATCCTGAGTTTTGTTTTTGTACTCTCCAGCCTTTAAGAGCTCCGTATAACCTTGCATGCATGTGTGCTGTGGGTAATAAACATTTTATGCACCTGCATCTGATTCTGTATTTGAGTTTAAAACAATTGTACATTACAACAATGTCCATAAAATAATGAATATTTTATAATTACTCTTAAATGTTTAATCTGGTTTAGATTGTTTGACTGAGGTCATGTCAGCAGGAACCCCCTTAGTCTCATGACCAGAGTGGACGCACATGCTGCACTGTGGTAGTTACTAGAGATGAGCGCCTGAAATTTTTCGGGTTTTGTGTTTTGGTTTTGGGTTCGGTTCCGTGGCCGTGTTTTGGGTTCGAACGCGTTTTGGCAAAACCTCACCGAATTTTTTTTGTCGGATTCGGGTGTGTTTTGGATTCGGGTGTTTTTTTCAAAAAACACTAAAAAACGGCTTAAATCATAGAATTTGGGGGTCATTTTGATCCCAAAGTATTATTAACCTCAAAAACCATAATTTACACTCATTTTCAGTCTATTCTGAATACCTCACACCTCACAATATTATTTTTAGTCCTAAAATTTGCACCGAGGTCGCTGTGTGAGTAAGATAAGCGACCCTAGTGGCCGACACAAACACCGGGCCCATCTAGGAGTGGCACTGCAGTGTCACGCAGGATGTCCCTTCCAAAAAACCCTCCCCAAACAGCACATGACGCAAAGAAAAAAAGAGGCGCAATGAGGTAGCTGTGTGAGTAAGATTAGCGACCCTAGTGGCCGACACAAACACCGGGCCCATCTAGGAGTGGCACTGCAGTGTCACGCAGGATGGCCCTTCCAAAAAACCCTCCCCAAACAGCACATGACGCAAAGAAAAAAAGAGGCGCAATGAGGTAGCTGTGTGAGTAAGATTAGCGACCCTAGTGGCCGACACAAACACCGGGCCCATCTAGGAGTGGCACTGCAGTGTCACGCAGGATGTCCCTTCCAAAAAACCCTCCCCAATCAGCACATGATGCAAAGAAAAAGAAAAGAAAAAAGAGGTGCAAGATGGAATTGTCCTTGGGCCCTCCCACCCACCCTTATGTTGTATAAACAAAACAGGACATGCACACTTTAACCAACCCATCATTTCAGTGACAGGGTCTGCCACACGACTGTGACTGATATGACGGGTTGGTTTGGACCCCCCCAAAAAAGAAGCAATTAATCTCTCCTTGCACAAACTGGCTCTACAGAGGCAAGATGTCCACCTCATCATCACCCTCCGATATATCACCGTGTACATCCCCCTCCTCACAGATTATCAATTCGTCCCCACTGGAATCCACCATCTCAGCTCCCTGTGTACTTTGTGGAGGCAATTGCTGCTGGTCAATGTCTCCGCGGAGGAATTGATTATAATTCATTTTAATGAACATCATCTTCTCCACATTTTCTGGATGTAACCTCGTACGCCGATTGCTGACAAGGTGAGCGGCGGCACTAAACACTCTTTCGGAGTACACACTTGTGGGAGGGCAACTTAGGTAGAATAAAGCCAGTTTGTGCAAGGGCCTCCAAATTGCCTCTTTTTCCTGCCAGTATAAGTACGGACTGTGTGACGTGCCTACTTGGATGCGGTCACTCATATAATCCTCCACCATTCTATCAATGTTGAGAGAATCATATGCAGTGACAGTAGACGACATGTCCGTAATCGTTGTCAGGTCCTTCAGTCCGGACCAGATGTCAGCATCAGCAGTCGCTCCAGACTGCCCTGCATCACCGCCAGCGGGTGGGCTCGGAATTCGTAGCCTTTTCCTCGCACCCCCAGTTGCGGGAGAATGTGAAGGAGGAGATGTTGACAGGTCGCGTTCCGCTTGACTTGACAATTTTGTCACCAGCAGGTCTTTCAACCCCAGCAGACTTGTGTCTGCCGGAAAGAGAGATCCAAGGTAGGCTTTAAATCTAGGATCGAGCATGGTGGCCAAAATGTAGTGCTCTGATTTCAACAGATTGACCACCCGTGAATCCTTGTTAAGCGAATTAAGGGCTCCATCCACAAGTCCCACATGCCTAGCGGAATCGCTCCGTGTTAGCTCCTCCTTCAATGTCTCCAGCTTCTTCTGCAAAAGCCTGATGAGGGGAATGACCTGACTCAGGCTGGCAGTGTCTGAACTGACTTCACGTGTGGCAAGTTCAAAGGGCATCAGAACCTTGCACAACGTTGAAATCATTCTCCACTGCGCTTGAGACAGGTGCATTCCACCTACTATATCGTGCTCAATTGTATAGGCTTGAATGGCCTTTTGCTGCTCCTCCAACCTCTGAAGCATATAGAGGGTTGAATTCCACCTCGTTACCACTTCTTGCTTCAGATGATGGCAGGGCAGGTTCAGTAGTTTTTGGTGGTGCTCCAGTCTTCTGTACGTGGTGCCTGTACGCCGAAATTGTCCCGCAATTCTTCTGGCCACCGACAGCATCTCTTGCACGCCCCTGTCGTTTTTAAAAAAATTCTGCACCACCAAATTCAAGGTATGTGCAAAACATGGGACGTGCTGGAATTTGCCCATATTTAATGCACACACAATATTGCTGGCGTTGTCCGATGCCACAAATCCACAGGAGAGTCCAATTGGGGTAAGCCATTCCGCGATGATCTTCCTCAGTTGCCGTAAGAGGTTTTCAGCTGTGTGCGTATTCTGGAAAGCGGTGATACAAAGCGTAGCCTGCCTAGGAAAGAGTTGGCGTTTGCGAGATGCTGCTACTGGTGCCGCCGCTGCTGTTCTTGCGGCGGGAGTCCATACATCTACCCAGTGGGCTGTCACAGTCATATAGTCCTGACCCTGCCCTGCTCCACTTGTCCACATGTCCGTGGTTAAGTGGACATTGGGTACAACTGCATTTTTTAGGACACTGGAGAGTCTTTTTCTGACGTCCGTGTACATTCTCGGTATCGCCTGCCTAGAGAAGTGGAACCTAGATGGTATTTGGTAACGGGGGCACACTGCCTCAATAAATTGTCTAGTTCCCTGTGAACTAACGGCGGATACCGGACGCACGTCTAACACCAACATAGTTGTCAAGGCCTCAGTTATCCGCTTTGCAGTAGGATGACTGCTGTGATATTTCATCTTCCTCGCAAAGGACTGTTGAACAGTCAATTGCTTACTGGAAGTAGTACAAGTGGGCTTACGACTTCCCCTCTGGGATGACCATCGACTCCCAGCGGCAACAACAGCAGCGCAAGCAGCAGTAGGCGTTACACGCAAGGATGCATCGGAGGAATCCCAGGCAGGAGAGGACTCGTCAGAATTGCCAGTGACATGGCCTGCAGGACTATTGGCATTCCTGGGGAAGGAGGAAATTGACACTGAGGGAGTTGGTGGGGTGGTTTGCGTGAGCTTGGTTACAAGAGGAAGGGATTTACTGGTCAGTGGACTGCTTCCGCTGTCACCCAAAGTTTTTGAACTTGTCACTGACTTATTATGAATGCGCTGCAGGTGACGTATAAGGGAGGATGTTCCGAGGTGGTTAACGTCCTTACCCCTACTTATTACAGCTTGACAAAGGGAACACACGGCTTGACACCTGTTGTCCGCATTTCTGGTGAAATACCTCCACACCGAAGAGCTGATTTTTTTGGTATTTTCACCTGGCATGTCAACGGCCATATTCCTCCCACGGACAACAGGTGTCTCCCCGGGTGCCTGACTTAAACAAACCACCTCACCATCAGAATCCTCCTGGTCAATTTCCTCCCCAGCGCCAGCAACACCCATATCCTCCTCATCCTGGTGTACTTCAACACTGACATCTTCAATCTGACTATCAGGAACTGGACTGCGGGTGCTCCTTCCAGCACTTGCAGGGGGCGTGCAAATGGTGGAAGGCGCATGCTCTTCACGTCCAGTGTTGGGAAGGTCAGGCATCGCAACCGACACAATTGGACTCTCCTTGTGGATTTGGGATTTCGAAGAATGCACAGTTCTTTGCTGTGCTGCTTTTGCCAGCTTGAGTCTTTTCATTTTTCTAGCGAGAGGCTGAGTGCTTCCATCCTCATGTGAAGCTGAACCACTAGCCATGAACATAGGCCAGGGCCTCAGCCGTTCCTTGCCACTCCGTGTCGTAAATGGCATATTGGCAAGTTTACGCTTCTCCTCCGACAATTTTATTTTAGGTTTTGGAGTCCTTTTTTTTCTGATATTTGGTGTTTTGGATTTGACATGCTCTGTACTATGACATTGGGCATCGGCCTTGGCAGACGACGTTGCTGGCATTTCATCGTCTCGGCCATGACTAGTGGCAGCAGCTTCAGCACGAGGTGGAAGTGGATCTTGATCTTTCCCTAATTTTGGAACCTCAACATTTTTGTTCTCCATATTTTAATAGGCACAACTAAAAGGCACCTCAGGTAAACAATGGAGATGGATACTAGTATACAATTATGGACTGCCTGCCGAGTGCAGACACAGAGGTAGCCACAGCCGTGAACTACCGTACTGTACTGTGTCTGCTGCTAATATAGACTGGTTGATAAAGAGATAGTATACTCGTAACTAGTATGCATGTATAAAGAAAGAAAAAAAAACCACGGTTAGGTGGTATATACAATTATGGACGGGCTGCCGAGTGCCGACACAGAGGTAGCCACAGCCGTGAACTACCGCACTGTACTGTGTCTGCTGCTAATATAGACTGGTTGATAAAGAGATAGTATACTCGTAACTAGTATGTATGTATAAAGAAAGAAAAAAAAAACACGGTTAGGTGGTATATACAATTATGGACGGGCTGCCGAGTGCCGACACAGAGGTAGCCACAGCCGTGAACTACCGCACTGTACTGTGTCTGCTGCTAATATAGACTGGTTGATAAAGAGATAGTATACTCGTAACTAGTATGACTATAAAGAAAGAAAAAAAAACCACGGTTAGGTGGTATATACAATTATGGACGGGCTGCCGAGTGCCGACACAGAGGTAGCCACAGCCGTGAACTACCGCACTGTACTGTGTCTGCTGCTAATATATAGACTGGTTGATAAAGAGATAGTATACTCGTAACTAGTATGTATGTATAAAGAAAGAAAAAAAAACCACGGTTAGGTGGTATATACAATTATGGACGGGCTGCCGAGTGCCGACACAGAGGTAGCCACAGCTGTGAACTACCGCACTGTACTGTGTCTGCTGCTAATATAGACTGGTTGATAAAGAGATAGTATACTCGTAACTAGTATGTATGTATAAAGAAAGAAAAAAAAAACCACGGTTAGGTGGTATATACAATTATGGACGGGCTGCCGAGTGCCGACACAGAGGTAGCCACAGCCGTGAACTACCGCACTGTACTGTGTCTGCTGCTAATATATAGACTGGTTGATAAAGAGATAGTATACTCGTAACTAGTATGTATGTATAAAGAAAGAAAAAAAAACCACGGTTAGGTGGTATATACAATTATGGACGGGCTGCCGAGTGCCGACACAGAGGTAGCCACAGCCGTGAACTACCGCACTGTACTGTGTCTGCTGCTAATATATAGACTGGTTGATAAAGAGATAGTATACTCGTAACTAGTATGTATGTATAAAGAAAGAAAGAAAAACCACGGTTAGGTGGTATATACAATTATGGACGGGCTGCCGAGTGCCGACACAGAGGTAGCCACAGCCGTGAACTACCGCACTGTACTGTGTCTGCTGCTAATATAGACTGGTTGATAAAGAGATAGTATACTCGTAACTAGTATGTATGTATAAAGAAAGAAAAAAAAACCACGGTTAGGTGGTATATACAATTATGGATGGGCTGCCGAGTGCCGACACAGAGGTAGCCACAGCCGTGAACTACCGCACTGTACTGTGTCTGCTGCTAATATAGACTGGTTGATAAAGAGATAGTATACTCGTAACTAGTATGTATGTATAAAGAAAGAAAAAAAAACCACGGTTAGGTGGTATATACAATTATGGACGGGCTGCCGAGTGCCGACACAGAGGTAGCCACAGCCGTGAACTACCGCACTGTACTGTGTCTGCTGCTAATATAGACTGGTTGATAAAGAGATAGTATACTCGTAACTAGTATGACTATAAAGAAAGAAAAAAAAACCACGGTTAGGTGGTATATACAATTATGGACGGGCTGCCGAGTGCCGACACAGAGGTAGCCACAGCCGTGAACTACCGCACTGTACTGTGTCTGCTGCTAATATAGACTGGTTGATAAAGAGATAGTATACTACTAATATTATATATACTGGTGGTCAGGTCACTGGTCACTAGTCACACTGGCAGTGGCACTCCTGCAGCAAAAGTGTGCACTGTTTAATTTTAATATAATATTATGTACTCCTGGCTCCTGCTATAACCTATAACTGGCACTTCAGTGCTCCCCAGTCTCCCCCACAATTATAAGCTGTGTGAGCTGAGCACAGTCAGATATATATATACATTGATGCAGCACACTGGGCTGAGCAGTGCACACAGATATGGTATGTGACTGAGTCACTGTGTGTATCGTTTTTTTCAGGCAGAGAACGGATATATTAAATAAAACAAACAACTGCACTGTCTGGTGGTCACTGTGGTCGTCAGTCACTAAACTCTGCACTCTCTTCTACAGTATCACAGCCTCAGGTCAATCTCTCTCTCTCTCTCTCAACCCTAATCTAAATGGAGAGGACGCCAGCCACGTCCTCTCCCTATCAATCTCAATGCACGTGTGAAAATGGCGGCGACGCGCGGCTCCTTATATAGAATCCGAGTCTCGCGAGAATCCGACAGCGTCATGATGACGTTCGGGCGCGCTCGGGTTAACCGAGCAAGGCGGGAGGATCCGAGTCTGCTCGGACCCGTGAAAAAAACATGAAGTTCGTGCGGGTTCGGATTCAGAGAAACCGAACCCGCTCATCTCTAGTAGTTACAAGAACTGTTGTTAGGTATGTGCCACTTACCGCTACTGTACATGAAACAATGGGCTCTATAAATGAGGGTTTACTGCCACTATCATTGTACACTGCAAGTTACCCTCCCAACTAGGACTTAGGGGTCTATGTACTAAGCTTTGGAGAGAGATAAAGTGCATGGAGATAAAGTACTAACCAACCAGCTCCTGTAATTTTTCAAGGACAGCCTGTACCAAGTTGGGAGCTGACTGGTTGGCACTTTATCTCCGTCCACTCTGTTTCCCCCTCCAAGTCTTCGTACATAGACCAGGCATTCCCAACCACGGTCCTCAAGGCACACTAACCGTGCAGGTTTTAGTGCTATCCAGGCTTGAACAGGTACCGGGTTGCATCGACCCGGGTATCCCGTTCACACTGCGCCTGACCCAGGAATAACCCTTCTTATAACCCGGGTTGAATTACCGGGTCAGGCGACCTGGGATTTCTGGAGTGACCCTTTCACATCGAACAGCGACCTGCGTCGACCTGGAAATTTACTGAGTTGATACCGGGCTATTTGTGTGGAGTGATATTTATATTTTTTTCTGTGCAGGGTAAATATTGACTGCTTTTGCAATTTGCATAGAGCCCACAAATGTTAGCTGCTTTATTTTTAAATGGCAACTTATGTTTCAATTTGTACACACCCCACCCAAATCTAAATCTCTCTGCACATGTTACATCTGTCCCACCTGCAGTGCACATGGTTTTACCCAGTTGCTTGTTTTTTTTGCTTTATATACATACATGAATTCAGGCCTATAGTCCTGTAAAAGAATAGTGGGGCACACGGTTGGATAACCACAGGTTAACTGCACTTGTTATAGAATGAACAAAAGGAAAATAACCCGCACTAGAATTGTAAACTCAATTGAACAAAGCCCTTTATCCAGATATTGGTATTATATATTACTTATGGATGTGCTACCACTCTTGCAGTATTTATTACAATCAGAACAGTTTTAATTTATGAAAAAATTAAAGTTATTTATTAATATTATGCCAAATGATTGATCCCTGAGTGCACTGCTATATAAAAAACTAATTTTCTCTCTCTATCTGATTTCTCTAACGTCCTAGTGGATGCTGGGGACTCCGTAAGGACCATGGGGGGAATAGACGGGCTCCGCAAAAGACAGGGCACTCCAAGAAAGAATTAGGAATACTGGTGTGCACTGGCTCCTCCCTCTACGTCCCTCCTCCAGACCTCAGTTAGAATCTGTGCCCGGACGAGCTGGGTGCACTTTAGTGAGCTCTCCTGAGCTTGCTAGATAGAAAGTATTTTGTTAGGATTTTTTATTTTCAGAGAGATCTGCTGGCAACAGACTCTCTGCTACGTGGGACTGAGGGGAGAGAAGCAGACCTACTAACTGCGGATAAGTCCTGCTTCTTAGGCTACTGGACACCATTAGCTCCAGAGGGATCGAACACAGGAACGCTAGAGATGAGCGGGTTCGGTTCCTCGGAATCCGAACCCGCCAGAACTTCATGTTTTTTTTCACGAGTCCGAGCGACTCGGATCTTCCCGCCTTGCTCGGTTAACCCGAGCGCGCCCGAACGTCATCATGACGCTGTCGGATTCTCGCGAGGCTCGGATTCTATCGCGAGACTCGGATTCTATATAAGGAGCCGCGCGTCGCCGCCATTTTCACACGTGCATTGAGATTGATAGGGAGAGGACGTGGCTGGCGTCCTCTCCGTTTAGACACTTGATTTACTAATTTTGGGGAGCATTAGGAGTACTCAGTAGTGTACAGTGCAGAGTTTTGCTGATAGTGACCAGTGACCACCACTTTTATTTATAATCCGTTCTCTGCCTGAAAAAAGCGATACACAGCACACAGTGACTCAGTCACATACATACCATATCTGTGTGCACTGCTCAGGCTCAGGCCAGTGTGCTGCATCATCTTATTATATATCTGTCTGACTGCTCAGCTCACACAGCTTATAATTGTGGGGGAGACTGGGGAGCACTACTGCAGTGCCAGTAGGTTATAGCAGGAGCCAGGAGTACATAATATTATATTAAAATTAAACAGTGCACACTTTTGCTGCAGGAGTGCCACTGCCAGTGTGACTAGTGACCAGTGACCTGACCACCAGTATATAATATTAGTAGTATACTATCTCTTTATCAACCAGTCTATATTAGCAGCAGACACAGTACAGTGCGGTAGTTCACGGCTGTGGCTACCTCTGTGTCGGCACTCGGCAGCCCGTACATAATTGTATATACCAGTGACCTAACCGTGGTTTTTTTTTCTTTCTTTATACATACATACTAGTTACGAGTATACTATCTCTTTATCAACCAGTCTATATATTAGCAGCAGACACAGTACAGTGCGGTAGTTCACGGCTGTGGCTACCTCTGTGTCGGCACTCCGCAGCCCGTCCATAATTGTATATACCAGTGACCTAACCGTGGTTTTTTTTTCTTTCTTTATACATACATACTAGTTACGAGTATACTATCTCTTTATCAACCAGTCTATATATTAGCAGCAGACACAGTACAGTGCGGTAGTTCACGGCTGTGGCTACCTCTGTGTCGGCACTCCGCAGCCCGTCCATAATTGTATATACCAGTGACCTAACCGTGGTTTTTTTTTCTTTCTTTATACATACATACTAGTTACGAGTATACTATCTCTTTATCAACCAGTCTATATATTAGCAGCAGACACAGTACAGTGCGGTAGTTCACGGCTGTGGCTACCTCTGTGTCGGCACTCCGCAGCCCGTCCATAATTGTATATACCAGTGACCTAACCGTGGTTTTTTTTTCTTTCTTTATACATACATACTAGTTACGAGTATACTATCTCTTTATCAACCAGTCTATATATTAGCAGCAGACACAGTACAGTGCGGTAGTTCACGGCTGTGGCTACCTCTGTGTCGGCACTCCGCAGCCCGTCCATAATTGTATATACCAGTGACCTAACCGTGGTTTTTTTTTCTTTCTTTATACATACATACTAGTTACGAGTATACTATCTCTTTATCAACCAGTCTATATATTAGCAGCAGACACAGTACAGTGCGGTAGTTCACGGCTGTGGCTACCTCTGTGTCGGCACTCGGCAGCCCGTCCATAATTGTATACTAGTATCCAATCCATCCATCTCCATTGTTTACCTGAGGTGCCTTTTAGTTGTGCCTATTAAAATATGGAGAACAAAAATGTTGAGGTTCCAAAATTAGGGAAAGATCAAGATCCACTTCCACCTCGTGCTGAAGCTGCTGCCACTAGTCATGGCCGAGACGATGAAATGCCAGCAACGTCGTCTGCCAAGGCCGATGCCCAATGGCATAGTACAGAGCATGTCAAAACCAAAACACCAAATATCAGTAAAAAAAGGACTCCAAAACCTAAAATAAAATTGTCGGAGGAGAAGCGTAAACTTGCCAATATGCCATTTACCACACGGAGTGGCAAGGAACGGCTGAGGCCCTGGCCTATGTTCATGGCTAGTGGTTCAGCTTCACATGAGGATGGAAGCACTCAGCCTCTCGCTAGAAAAATGAAAAGACTCAAGCTGGCAAAAGCACCGCAAAGAACTGTGCGTTCTTTGAAATCCCAAATCCACAAGGAGAGTCCAATTGTGTCGGTTGCGATGCCTGACCTTCCCAACACTGGACGTGAAGAGCATGCGCCTTCCACCATTTGCACGCCCCCTGCAAGTGCTGGAAGGAGCACCCGCAGTCCAGTTCCTGATAGTCAGATTGAAGATGTCAGTGTTGAAGTACACCAGGATGAGGAGGATATGGGTGTTGCTGGCGCTGGGGAGGAAATTGACCAGGAGGATTCTGATGGTGAGGTGGTTTGTTTAAGTCAGGCACCCGGGGAGACACCTGTTGTCCGTGGGAGGAATATGGCCGTTGACATGCCAGGTGAAAATACCAAAAAAATCAGCTCTTCGGTGTGGAGGTATTTCACGAGAAATGCGGACAACAGGTGTCAAGCCGTGTGTTCCCTTTGTCAAGCTGTAATAAGTAGGGGTAAGGACGTTAACCACCTCGGAACATCCTCCCTTATACGTCACCTGCAGCGCATTCATAATAAGTCAGTGACAAGTTCAAAAACTTTGGGTGACAGCGGAAGCAGTCCACTGACCAGTAAATCCCTTCCTCTTGTAACCAAGCTCACGCAAACCACCCCACCAACTCCCTCAGTGTCAATTTCCTCCTTCCCCAGGAATGCCAATAGTCCTGCATGCCATGTCACTGGCAATTCTGACGAGTCCTCTCCTGCCTGGGATTCCTCCGATGCATCCTTGCGTGTAACGCCTACTGCTGCTGGCGCTGCTGTTGTTGCTGCTGGGAGTCGATGGTCATCCCAGAGGGGAAGTCGTAAGCCCACTTTTACTACTTCCAGTAAGCAATTGACTGTTCAACAGTCCTTTGCGAGGAAGATGAAATATCACAGCAGTCATCCTACTGCAAAGCGGATAACTGAGGCCTTGGCATCCTGGGTGGTGAGAAACGTGGTTCCGGTATCCATCATTACTGCACAGCCAACTAGAGACTTGTTGGAGGTACTGTGTCCCCGGTACCAAATACCATCTAGGTTCCATTTCTCTAGGCAGGCGATACCGAAAATGTACACAGACCTCAGAAAAAGAGTCACCAGTGTCCTAAAAAATGCAGCTGTACCCAATGTCCACTTAACCACGGACATGTGGACAAGTGGAGCAGGGCAGGGTCAGGACTATATGACTGTGACAGCCCACTGGGTAGATGTATGGACTCCCGCCGCAAGAACAGCAGCGGCGGCACCAGTAGCAGCATCTCGCAAACGCCAACTCTTTCCTAGGCAGGCTACGCTTTGTATCACCGCTTTCCAGAATACGCACACAGCTGAAAACCTCTTACGGCAACTGAGGAAGATCATCGCGGAATGGCTTACCCCAATTGGACTCTCCTGTGGATTTGTGGCATCGGACAACGCCAGCAATATTGTGTGTGCATTAAATCTGGGCCAATTCCAGCACGTCCCATGTTTTGCACATACCTTGAATTTGGTGGTGCAGAATTTTTTAAAAAACGACAGGGGCGTGCAAGAGATGCTGTCGGTGGCCAGAAGAATTGCGGGACACTTTCGGCGTACAGGCACCACGTACAGAAAACTGGAGCACCACCAAAAACTACTGAACCTGCCCTGCCATCATCTGAAGCAAGAAGTGGTAACGAGGTGGAATTCAACCCTCTATATGCTTCAGAGGTTGGAGGAGCAGCAAAAGGCCATTCAAGCCTATACAATTGAGCACGATATAGTAGGTGGAATGCACCTGTCTCAAGTGCAGTGGAGAATGATTTCAACGTTGTGCAAGGTTCTGATGCCCTTTGAACTTGCCACACGTGAAGTCAGTTCAGACACTGCCAGCCTGAGTCAGGTCATTCCCCTCATCAGGCTTTTGCAGAAGAAGCTGGAGGCATTGAAGGAGGAGCTAACACGGAGCGATTCCGCTAGGCATGTGGGACTTGTGGATGCAGCCCTTAATTCGCTTAACAAGGATTCACGGGTGGTCAATCTGTTGAAATCAGAGCACTACATTTTGGCCACCGTGCTCGATCCTAGATTTAAAGCCTACCTTGGATCTCTCTTTCCGGCAGACACAGGTCTGCTGGGGTTGAAAGACCTGCTGGTGACAAAATTGTCAAGTCAAGCGGAACGCGACCTGTCAACATCTCCTCCTTCACATTCTCCCGCAACTGGGGGTGCGAGGAAAAGGCTACGAATTCCGAGCCCACCCGCTGGCGGTGATGCAGGGCAGTCTGGAGCGACTGCTGATGCTGACATCTGGTCCGGACTGAAGGACCTGACAACGATTACGGACATGTCGTCTACTGTCACTGCATATGATTCTCTCAACATTGATAGAATGGTGGAGGATTATATGAGTGACCGCATCCAAGTAGGCACGTCACACAGTCCGTACTTATACTGGCAGGAAAAAGAGGCAATTTGGAGGCCCTTGCACAAACTGGCTTTATTCTACCTAAGTTGCCCTCCCACAAGTGTGTACTCCGAAAGAGTGTTTAGTGCCGCCGCTCACCTTGTCAGCAATCGGCGTACGAGGTTACATCCAGAAAATGTGGAGAAGATGATGTTCATTAAAATGAATTATAATCAATTCCTCCGCGGAGACATTGACCAGCAGCAATTGCCTCCACAAAGTACACAGGGAGCTGAGATGGTGGATTCCAGTGGGGACGAATTGATAATCTGTGAGGAGGGGGATGTACACGGTGATATATCGGAGGGTGAAGATGAGGTGGACATCTTGCCTCTGTAGAGCCAGTTTGTGCAAGGAGAGATTAATTGCTTCTTTTTTGGGGGGGGTCCAAACCAACCCGTCATATCAGTCACAGTCGTGTGGCAGACCCTGTCACTGAAATGATGGGTTGGTTAAAGTGTGCATGTCCTGTTTTGTTTATACAACATAAGGGTGGGTGGGAGGGCCCAAGGATAATTCCATCTTGCACCTCTTTTTTCTTTTCTTTTTCTTTGCATCATGTGCTGATTGGGGAGGGTTTTTTGGAAGGGACATCCTGCGTGACACTGCAGTGCCACTCCTAGATGGGCCCGGTGTTTGTGTCGGCCACTAGGGTCGCTAATCTTACTCACACAGCTACCTCATTGCGCCTCTTTTTTTCTTTGCGTCATGTGCTGTTTGGGGAGGGTTTTTTGGAAGGGACATCCTGCGTGACACTGCAGTGCCACTCCTAGATGGGCCCGGTGTTTGTGTCGGCCACTAGGGTCGCTAATCTTACTCACACAGCTACCTCATTGCGCCTCTTTTTTTCTTTGCGTCATGTGCTGTTTGGGGAGGGTTTTTTGGAAGGGACATCCTGCGTGACACTGCAGTGCCACTCCTAGATGGGCCCGGTGTTTGTGTCGGCCACTAGGGTCGCTAATCTTACTCACACAGCTACCTCATTGCGCCTCTTTTTTTCTTTGCGTCGTGTGGTGTTTGGGGAGGGTTTTTTGGAAGGGACATCCTGCGTGACACTGCAGTGCCACTCCTAGATGGGCCCGGTGTTTGTGTCGGCCACTAGGGTCGCTTATCTTACTCACACAGCGACCTCGGTGCAAATTTTAGGACTAAAAATAATATTGTGAGGTGTGAGGTATTCAGAATAGACTGAAAATGAGTGTAAATTATGGTTTTTGAGGTTAATAATACTTTGGGATCAAAATGACCCCCAAATTCTATGATTTAAGCTGTTTTTTAGTGTTTTTGGAAAAAAACACCCGAATCCAAAACACACCCGAATCCGACAAAAATAATTCGGTGAGGTTTTGCCAAAACGCGTTCGAACCCAAAACACGGCCGCGGAACCGAACCCAAAACCAAAACACAAAACCCGAAAAATTTCTGGCGCTCATCTCTAAGGAACGCACCCTTGGTCGTCCGATCCCAGAGCCGCGCCACCGTCCCCCTCGCAGAGCCAGAAGCCAGAAGCCGGCGTGAGAAGCAAGAAGACTTCAAAAGCGGCGGCAGAAGACTCCAGTCTTCATATGAGGTAGCGCACAGCACTGCAGCTGTGCGCCATTGCTCCCACATTACACCCACACACTCCGGTCACTGTAGGGTGCAGGGCGCAGGGGGGGGGGGCGCCCTGGGCAGCAATTAGAGACCTCTTGGCAAAGTGGGCAAATATACAGTTGGGCACTGTATATATGCATGAGCCCCCGCCATTATTTTACACAAAATCGCGGGACAGAAGCCCGCCGCTGAGGGAGCGGAGCTTCTTCCTCAGCACTCACCAGCGCCATTTTCTCTCCACAGCTCCGCTAAGAGGAAGCTCCCCAGGCTCTCCCCTGCAGAAGCACGATAGAAGAGGGTGAAAAAGAGAGGGGGGGCACATACATTTGGCGTAAAAACAATATATACAGCAGCTACTGGGTTAACACTACGTTACTGTGTGATTCCTGGGTCATATAGCGCTGGGGTGTGTGCTGGCATACTCTCTCTCTGTCTCTCCAAAGGGCCTTGTGGGGGAACTGTCTTCAAATAGAGCATCCCCTGTGTGTGTGGTGTGTCGGTACATGTGTGTCGACATGTCTGAGGTAAAAGGCTTCCCTAAGGAGGAGATGGAGCTAATATGTGTGTGAGAGGGGGTCTCCGTCGACAACGCCGACACCTGTTTGGATATGTGTAAGTGCTAAGGTGACTTTATTGCACAAAAGATTAGAGAACAGACAGGAAATCTACCCATGTCTGTCCCTATGGCGCAGAGACCTTCAGAGTCTCACAATGCTCACTATCCAAAATAATAGACACTGATATCGACACGGAGTTTGACTCCAGTGTCGACTACGATAATGCAAAGTTACAGCCAAAATGGCAGAAAAGTATTCAATATATGATTATTGTAATAAAAGATGATTTGCATATCACTGATGACTCATCTGTCCCTGACACAAGGGTACACATTTTAAGGGGAAGAAAGCTGAGGTAAATTTCCCTCCTCTCATGAGGAAAAAGATCGGGAATCTCCAGACAAGAGACTGCAGCTTCCCAAAAAGAATTCTCAGGCAGTATCCTTTCCCCACTAGGGCCAGGATGTGATGGGAATCTTCCCCTAGGGTGTCACGTTTGCCCAAAAAGGTAGCCCTAGCTATTCTCAGGGATCCTACAGATAGCGTGCACATTTGGGTACACTACTCAGACCGGCGATTGGGTCGGCATGGGTTTATAGCGCTGTGGCGGCGTGGACAGGTACCTTATCAGCAGAAATTGAGACCCTAGTATGTATATATATATATATATATAGATATATATATAGATATATATATAACAAGCAAAATGTTCCTATTAGAGGTGGTGAAATATCAGTCCAATCCCCCAATCATAAGAACAGGCGGCACTCCTGGGTCTTGGTGAAAATAAATTCAAGTGTATTGACAAAATCAATTAGAAAGATGGCACATTACGCCAACGTTTCAGCGCCGCGCAGGGCGCTTTTTTCAAGGCTGTGTGCTGTGGCTGCAAACGAAAAACAGAATAAAGTGTTTGTCTTACCTTTTAAACCCTGTAGTGAGAAGAAACCGGCTGACGGTGCTGCGGGCACTGGCGTCCAGCGGGGCTTCCGGTAGGCGTTCCCTTCGCTCAGGCCGGACGTGACGTCACTGGTTGCTAGGGAACCCGCGGGCGTCCCCGTTGCCGCAGATAGCTCACTGCTCCTGTCAAACCTGAAAGCATGTGACACCAAAGTGTGAGAAATAGATTATGTTGGACTGACGTGCATATGTTGGTGCAAGTTTTGTGAACTGTGTGAGGATGTGAAAACTATTAAAAGGTTAAAAAAGCCAATGAAAACTAGTCCAATGCGTGGAATCAGGGTAGCACCAGTATGGGTGCTGATGTATGCTATACATTATTGAACAAGTATTGTTAACCAAAATAAATGGTTAAATTGGTCTAAATGGTGCTGATGCTTAATGTATTGGCTGCACCAATTGTAAAGTGTCAGTATGTCTGTGGGATCACGTGTCAAGTAAGAAATATGTGTAATTGATGATGCCATAAAATCAGCAGTTTGTGTATGTGTTAAGAGGGGAGCTACATGACTAGAGTGCTGTATGACACAAAGATGTTAGTTCACCGTGCTGTCTAGATGTTATGTAGAATGATCATGAAAAGAGGAATCACCAAAAGTGCCATGTGTAGTGGTGAGATGTTAAGCACACTGAATGGCTGTAACTTTGCCCATGCGGGGCCAATTCACTACCAAAAGACACTCCAAGCTACATGTTCATTGAGACCATGTGGGGTCAATGTGGACAACCGGTATATCCATTCAATTTCCCTTTGAGCTAGGATTTTGGCTCGGTCTCCTCCTCTTGCACTTGCTGGAATATGATCCACAATTATGTGTCTCAAATGATGTAGTTGATGTTGTGCTTGCTTGAAGTGTCGTGCTACCGGTTGGTCATTTGGTTTGCCCTCCAAAGCTGCCTTGATGGCTGATCTGTGTAAAGCCATTCGTTCGCGAAAAGTGCGTATGGTTTGACCCACGTATAGTAAGCCACAGGGACATGAGATGACATATATCACAAATTGTGACAAACACGTTACATGATGACGAATTTTAAATGGTTTCTTACTGATAGGATGTATGAACTGTGAGCCAGTGTCCATATGCTTACATGTGGTACATGTGAGACATCTTTGGCATCCCGTTTTGTGTGTTATTTGTTTTCTTTGAGTGACATCCGTTTTTACCAGTAGATCCCTGAGGTTACGACCCCTTTTGAAGCATGGCATGATTGTGGTGTTTTTGAATACTGGTAATGTTGGATCCGTACTAACAATGGGCCACAATGCCCGTGTGGCCCTTGTGGTGACTGAACTGGCCGTGGTATATTCTGTTATGAAAGGTACCTTCTTTGAGGGTTGTTGTTTTTTGGAAACTAATAATTGTTCTCGGGGTATGCATAAGACCTCTTGTTTGATGTCTGTCAGCTGTTTCTGATTGTATCCTCTTTGTGTGAACCTGAGTACTACTTGATCAAGTGCACTTTCCAATTCTTCCCTGTTGCTGGTGATTCGGGCTACGCGTAGCATTTGAGACCTAGGTAAGCCCTTTTTGAGGGCTGGCGGATGAAAACTGTTCTTTCTCAATAATGTGTTTCGATCCGTTGGTTTGTGATATACCGAGGTGATAATGGTCTCGTTGTGAATATTAATTTGGACATCCAGGAAATGTATGGACTCCACACTAGTTTCAGTGGTGAGTTTGATTGGCGTGTCACTGTGATTGATGTTGTTTAAGAGATCATTCAATTCGTCTTCTGTACCGGTCCAAAACAGTAGAAGGTCATCTATGTAACGTGTGTACAATAGAGACTTGCTTTGTATGTCTTCTGAACTTAGATGTTGCTGTTCAAATGCATACATATACACGTTGGCATAACTCGGGGATACATTAGAGCCCATTGAGCATCCTGCGAGTTGGACGAAATAATCGCCATTATGCAAAAAGTAATTGTGCGTTAGGATGTATTCCAGGAGTTTCATAAACAGTGATATATTAATGCTGTCGAAATTTTGCGTAATTAGAAATTGTTGCATTGCTGCAAGGCCTTCGGAATGTGGGATAACTGTATACAGACTTTGTACATCCATGGTACACATAATCGTATTCTTCGGTACCCTGGGTATTCCCTGTAACTTGAGTAATAGTTGAGTGGTGTCTTTTAAATACGTGGTTTGTTTACTAACCAATGGTTGTAGTAAAGAGTCCAAGAAGATGGAAATTGGCTGTATCAGTGATCCTCTTGCAGATGTAATCGGACGGCCAGGTGGATGCAACGGGTTTTTATGTATTTTAGGGACCGTATACAATACTGGAACCACGGGATGTGGTTGTTTCAGTGTTGCTGCAGTTTTTGAATCCAAATGTCCATCTAATACTGCTTGTTTTAAGATGGTGTCAATTTCTAATTTATATGATGTAGTGGGATTGTTACGTAATTTTTTATACGTGCTGGAGTCCATAAGCTGTCGATCAATTTCAGCGATGTAGTCCTTTCTGTCCTGTATGACTATTGCTCCCCCTTTGTCCGCCGGCCGTATGGTAATGTCCTTATAGGAACTAAGATCTTTGATGGCTTGTTGTTCTTGTGTCGTGATGTTTTTGTATATGGTCGGGGCTGCTTGATCATATCTTTTTATTGAGGAATCCAATAGTCGGGAAAAGGTTTTTATGGCAGCGTTGTTGGATTGGGGATCAAAAGTCGATCTAGACGGCAGATTAACACGTGGTTCACTGATGGTAGATATATTTTGGTATTGAAAGTGCTCCTTGAGTCTTAACGTTCTGCTGAATCGGTGTTGTTCTACTGTCCATTTAAAGTCATTATGAGGATTAGTGGGTATGAACGAGAGTCCCTTTTTGAGGACTTGTTTTTCTGGATCTGTAAGAGTTCTTGAAGACAGATTAAAGACTAAGTCTTCTTCTTGTACCTCGCCCCGCGTGGTGGTTTTCCTGAGTCTAAGGTTTTGTCCCCCCCGTCTGGTAGGTCTTGTCCTCCGGGTTCGTGTGGAGTCATCATAGTAACCCCTAAAGGGGCCTGTTTGGGAGATTTAGAACCATCTGTTTCGTACCCACGAAAATCACTATCAGAGTTAGATGAATATGTACGTCTCCCTGATTGGGCTCTTCTATCCCTCCAGGATTGTCGTTGGGTTCTTCTGCCTCCAGGTCGTGCCTCTGATATACCATATAGCCATCGGTACACCCGATTATCTTCGTAATCGATGTTGACAGTTTGAAGTTTGGATCTCTTGAATGATATGAGTTCCCGTTTATATTTTTCCAATTGGGTTTTCAATTTTTCCCAAGTGCTGGCATATTGTGCATCGTTGAGTACTGTTTGATGGTCAATGGTATATTGGGCAATGGTGTTCCTGTATTTCCTTAATTCTTTCCCCGATTCCTCTATGACCAGCAGCATGAGGTCCATGCTGCATTTATTAAGGACAGAAATCCAACGATGGCAGAATTCAGGGCTGTTTCTGCCTATGGTGGGGACATTTTTAACTCTAAATCCCCTGGGGATACGTTTTGCCCGAAAGTAATCTGACAGTGAAGTCCCGTGTAATAAGAAATCCACTTCTTTTTTCTTTAATCTTAAGAGAGTGTGATAAATCTCTTCGGGGGTGGTTTTCTCCTCGGTTGTTCCCGTATCCTCAGTAAATAAAATGGCTGCTGCTTCGGAGTCGGTAAAGACCAACATGTCATCAATAGCCATAGACATACTGTGTGCAGTAGTGGTCTTTTTAGAGGTGCTGGCTGCATTCATGCTGGGGTGTTCAAGATGTAATCGAACACAGTATTCCTATTTTGTAATGCAAACTGAAAGGTCAATTGTAGAAATATCACTCAGACCAACCGAATGAGTGTTTGAATTGTTATCAGTTTGTAGACAATTTTGAAAAATAAGGTCAGGTGCCGTGCCGCTGGAGACTGCATGCGCAGTCCAATTGATATGAACTTGGTTTGGTAGGCACTCTGTTAAATCCACATCTGCCCGGGTGCCTTCCACAGAGGTGATGAATAACAAGCAAAATGTTCCTATTAGAGGTGGTGAAATATCAGTCCAATCCCCCAATCATAAGAACAGGCGGCACTCCTGGGTCTTGGTGAAAATAAATTCAAGTGTATTGACAAAATCAATTAGAAAGATGGCACATTACGCCAACGTTTCAGCGCCGCGCAGGGCGCTTTTTTCAAGGCTGTGTGCTGTGGCTGCAAACGAAAAACAGAATAAAGTGTTTGTCTTACCTTTTAAACCCTGTAGTGAGAAGAAACCGGCTGACGGTGCTGCGGGCACTGGCGTCCAGCTG
Organism: Pseudophryne corroboree; assembly: GCF_028390025.1. NCBI lineage: Eukaryota > Metazoa > Chordata > Amphibia > Anura > Myobatrachidae > Pseudophryne > Pseudophryne corroboree. The sequence goes on from NC_086449.1 coordinate 184,301,399, forward strand.
GGCTTCCGGTAGGCGTTCCCTTCGCTCAGGCCGGACGTGACGTCACTGGTTGCTAGGGAACCCGCGGGCGTCCCCGTTGCCGCAGATAGCTCACTGCTCCTGTCAAACCTGAAAGCATGTGACACCAAAGTGTGAGAAATAGATTATGTTGGACTGACGTGCATATGTTGGTGCAAGTTTTGTGAACTGTGTGAGGATGTGAAAACTATTAAAAGGTTAAAAAAGCCAATGAAAACTAGTCCAATGCGTGGAATCAGGGTAGCACCAGTATGGGTGCTGATGTATGCTATACATTATTGAACAAGTATTGTTAACCAAAATAAATGGTTAAATTGGTCTAAATGGTGCTGATGCTTAATGTATTGGCTGCACCAATTGTAAAGTGTCAGTATGTCTGTGGGATCACGTGTCAAGTAAGAAATATGTGTAATTGATGATGCCATAAAATCAGCAGTTTATGTATGTGTTAAGAGGGGAGCTACATGACTAGAGTGCTGTATGACACAAAGATGTTAGTTCACCGTGCTGTCTAGATGTTATGTAGAATGATCATGAAAAGAGGAATCACCAAAAGTGCCATGTGTAGTGGTGAGATGTTAAGCACACTGAATGGCTGTAACTTTGCCCATGCGGGGCCAATTCACTACCAAAAGACACTCCAAGCTACATGTTCATTGAGACCATGTGGGGTCAATGTGGACAACCGGTATATCCATTCAATTTCCCTTTGAGCTAGGATTTTGGCTCGGTCTCCTCCTCTTGCACTTGCTGGAATATGATCCACAATTATGTGTCTCAAATGATGTAGTTGATGTTGTGCTTGCTTGAAGTGTCGTGCTACCGGTTGGTCATTTGGTTTGCCCTCCAAAGCTGCCTTGATGGCTGATCTGTGTAAAGCCATTCGTTCGCGAAAAGTGCGTATGGTTTGACCCACGTATAGTAAGCCACAGGGACATGAGATGACATATATCACAAATTGTGACAAACACGTTACATGATGACGAATTTTAAATGGTTTCTTACTGATAGGATGTATGAACTGTGAGCCAGTGTCCATATGCTTACATGTGGTACATGTGAGACATCTTTGGCATCCCGTTTTGTGTGTTATTTGTTTTCTTTGAGTGACATCCGTTTTTACCAGTAGATCCCTGAGGTTACGACCCCTTTTGAAGCATGGCATGATTGTGGTGTTTTTGAATACTGGTAATGTTGGATCCGTACTAACAATGGGCCACAATGCCCGTGTGGCCCTTGTGGTGACTGAACTGGCCGTGGTATATTCTGTTATGAAAGGTACCTTCTTTGAGGGTTGTTGTTTTTTGGAAACTAATAATTGTTCTCGGGGTATGCATAAGACCTCTTGTTTGATGTCTGTCAGCTGTTTCTGATTGTATCCTCTTTGTGTGAACCTGAGTACTACTTGATCAAGTGCACTTTCCAATTCTTCCCTGTTGCTGGTGATTCGGGCTACGCGTAGCATTTGAGACCTAGGTAAGCCCTTTTTGAGGGCTGGCGGATGAAAACTGTTCTTTCTCAATAATGTGTTTCGATCCGTTGGTTTGTGATATACCGAGGTGATAATGGTCTCGTTGTGAATATTAATTTGGACATCCAGGAAATGTATGGACTCCACACTAGTTTCAGTGGTGAGTTTGATTGGCGTGTCACTGTGATTGATGTTGTTTAAGAGATCATTCAATTCGTCTTCTGTACCGGTCCAAAACAGTAGAAGGTCATCTATGTAACGTGTGTACAATAGAGACTTGCTTTGTATGTCTTCTGAACTTAGATGTTGCTGTTCAAATGCATACATATACACGTTGGCATAACTCGGGGATACATTAGAGCCCATTGAGCATCCTGCGAGTTGGACGAAATAATCGCCATTATGCAAAAAGTAATTGTGCGTTAGGATGTATTCCAGGAGTTTCATAAACAGTGATATATTAATGCTGTCGAAATTTTGCGTAATTAGAAATTGTTGCATTGCTGCAAGGCCTTCGGAATGTGGGATAACTGTATACAGACTTTGTACATCCATGGTACACATAATCGTATTCTTCGGTACCCTGGGTATTCCCTGTAACTTGAGTAATAGTTGAGTGGTGTCTTTTAAATACGTGGTTTGTTTACTAACCAATGGTTGTAGTAAAGAGTCCAAGAAGATGGAAATTGGCTGTATCAGTGATCCTCTTGCAGATGTAATCGGACGGCCAGGTGGATGCAACGGGTTTTTATGTATTTTAGGGACCGTATACAATACTGGAACCACGGGATGTGGTTGTTTCAGTGTTGCTGCAGTTTTTGAATCCAAATGTCCATCTAATACTGCTTGTTTTAAGATGGTGTCAATTTCTAATTTATATGATGTAGTGGGATTGTTACGTAATTTTTTATACGTGCTGGAGTCCATAAGCTGTCGATCAATTTCAGCGATGTAGTCCTTTCTGTCCTGTATGACTATTGCTCCCCCTTTGTCCGCCGGCCGTATGGTAATGTCCTTATAGGAACTAAGATCTTTGATGGCTTGTTGTTCTTGTGTCGTGATGTTTTTGTATATGGTCGGGGCTGCTTGATCATATCTTTTTATTGAGGAATCCAATAGTCGGGAAAAGGTTTTTATGGCAGCGTTGTTGGATTGGGGATCAAAAGTCGATCTAGACGGCAGATTAACACGTGGTTCACTGATGGTAGATATATTTTGGTATTGAAAGTGCTCCTTGAGTCTTAACGTTCTGCTGAATCGGTGTTGTTCTACTGTCCATTTAAAGTCATTATGAGGATTAGTGGGTATGAACGAGAGTCCCTTTTTGAGGACTTGTTTTTCTGGATCTGTAAGAGTTCTTGAAGACAGATTAAAGACTAAGTCTTCTTCTTGTACCTCGCCCCGCGTGGTGGTTTTCCTGAGTCTAAGGTTTTGTCCCCCCCGTCTGGTAGGTCTTGTCCTCCGGGTTCGTGTGGAGTCATCATAGTAACCCCTAAAGGGGCCTGTTTGGGAGATTTAGAACCATCTGTTTCGTACCCACGAAAATCACTATCAGAGTTAGATGAATATGTACGTCTCCCTGATTGGGCTCTTCTATCCCTCCAGGATTGTCGTTGGGTTCTTCTGCCTCCAGGTCGTGCCTCTGATATACCATATAGCCATCGGTACACCCGATTATCTTCGTAATCGCTGTTGACAGTTTGAAGTTTGGATCTCTTGAATGATATGAGTTCCCGTTTATATTTTTCCAATTGGGTTTTCAATTTTTCCCAAGTGCTGGCATATTGTGCATCGTTGAGTACTGTTTGATGGTCAATGGTATATTGGGCAATGGTGTTCCTGTATTTCCTTAATTCTTTCCCCGATTCCTCTATGACCAGCAGCATGAGGTCCATGCTGCATTTATTAAGGACAGAAATCCAACGATGGCAGAATTCAGGGCTGTTTCTGCCTATGGTGGGGATTTAGAGTTAAAAATGTCCCCACCATAGGCAGAAACAGCCCTGAATTCTGCCATCGTTGGATTTCTGTCCTTAATAAATGCAGCATGGACCTCATGCTGCTGGTCATAGAGGAATCGGGGAAAGAATTAAGGAAATACAGGAACACCATTGCCCAATATACCATTGACCATCAAACAGTACTCAACGATGCACAATATGCCAGCACTTGGGAAAAATTGAAAACCCAATTGGAAAAATATAAACGGGAACTCATATCATTCAAGAGATCCAAACTTCAAACTGTCAACATCGATTACGAAGATAATCGGGTGTACCGATGGCTATATGGTATATCAGAGGCACGACCTGGAGGCAGAAGAACCCAACGACAATCCTGGAGGGATAGAAGAGCCCAATCAGGGAGACGTACATATTCATCTAACTCTGATAGTGATTTTCGTGGGTACGAAACAGATGGTTCTAAATCTCCCAAACAGGCCCCTTTAGGGGTTACTATGATGACTCCACACGAACCCGGAGGACAAGACCTACCAGACGGGGGGGACAAAACCTTAGACTCAGGAAAACCACCACGCGGGGCGAGGTACAAGAAGAAGACTTAGTCTTTAATCTGTCTTCAAGAACTCTTACAGATCCAGAAAAACAAGTCCTCAAAAAGGGACTCTCGTTCATACCCACTAATCCTCATAATGACTTTAAATGGACAGTAGAACAACACCGATTCAGCAGAACGTTAAGACTCAAGGAGCACTTTCAATACCAAAATATATCTACCATCAGTGAACCACGTGTTAATCTGCCGTCTAGATCGACTTTTGATCCCCAATCCAACAACGCTGCCATAAAAACCTTTTCCCGACTATTGGATTCCTCAATAAAAAGATATGATCAAGCAGCCCCGACCATATACAAAAACATCACGACACAAGAACAACAAGCCATCAAAGATCTTAGTTCCTATAAGGACATTACCATACGGCCGGCGGACAAAGGGGGAGCAATAGTCATACAGGACAGAAAGGACTACATCGCTGAAATTGATCGACAGCTTATGGACTCCAGCACGTATAAAAAATTACGTAACAATCCCACTACATCATATAAATTAGAAATTGACACCATCTTAAAACAAGCAGTATTAGATGGACATTTGGATTCAAAAACTGCAGCAACACTGAAACAACCACATCCCGTGGTTCCAGTATTGTATACGGTCCCTAAAATACATAAAAACCCGTTGCATCCACCTGGCCGTCCGATTACATCTGCAAGAGGATCACTGATACAGCCAATTTCCATCTTCTTGGACTCTTTACTACAACCATTGGTTAGTAAACAAACCACGTATTTAAAAGACACCACTCAACTATTACTCAAGTTACAGGGAATACCCAGGGTACCGAAGAATACGATTATGTGTACCATGGATGTACAAAGTCTGTATACAGTTATCCCACATTCCGAAGGCCTTGCAGCAATGCAACAATTTCTAATTACGCAAAATTTCGACAGCATTAATATATCACTGTTTATGAAACTCCTGGAATACATCCTAACGCACAATTACTTTTTGCATAATGGCGATTATTTCGTCCAACTCGCAGGATGCTCAATGGGCTCTAATGTATCCCCGAGTTATGCCAACGTGTATATGTATGCATTTGAACAGCAACATCTAAGTTCAGAAGACATACAAAGCAAGTCTCTATTGTACACACGTTACATAGATGACCTTCTACTGTTTTGGACCGGTACAGAAGACGAATTGAATGATCTCTTAAACAACATCAATCACAGTGACACGCCAATCAAACTCACCACTGAAACTAGTGTGGAGTCCATACATTTCCTGGATGTCCAAATTAATATTCACAACGAGACCATTATCACCTCGGTATATCACAAACCAACGGATCGAAACACATTATTGAGAAAGAACAGTTTTCATCCGCCAGCCCTCAAAAAGGGCTTACCTAGGTCTCAAATGCTACGCGTAGCCCGAATCACCAGCAACAGGGAAGAATTGGAAAGTGCACTTGATCAAGTAGTACTCAGGTTCACACAAAGAGGATACAATCAGAAACAGCTGACAGACATCAAACAAGAGGTCTTATGCATACCCCGAGAACAATTATTAGTTTCCAAAAAACAACAACCCTCAAAGAAGGTACCTTTCATAACAGAATATACCACGGCCAGTTCAGTCACCACAAGGGCCACACGGGCATTGTGGCCCATTGTTAGTACGGATCCAACATTACCAGTATTCAAAAACACCACAATCATGCCATGCTTCAAAAGGGGTCGTAACCTCAGGGATCTACTGGTAAAAACGGATGTCACTCAAAGAAAACAAATAACACACAAAACGGGATGCCAAAGATGTCTCACATGTACCACATGTAAGCATATGGACACTGGCTCACAGTTCATACATCCTATCAGTAAGAAACCATTTAAAATTCGTCATCATGTAACGTGTTTGTCACAATTTGTGATATATGTCATCTCATGTCCCTGTGGCTTACTATACGTGGGTCAAACCATACGCACTTTTCGCGAACGAATGGCTTTACACAGATCAGCCATCAAGGCAGCTTTGGAGGGCAAACCAAATGACCAACCGGTAGCACGACACTTCAAGCAAGCACAACATCAACTACATCATTTGAGACACATAATTGTGGATCATATTCCAGCAAGTGCAAGAGGAGGAGACCGAGCCAAAATCCTAGCTCAAAGGGAAATTGAATGGATATACCGGTTGTCCACATTGACCCCACATGGTCTCAATGAACATGTAGCTTGGAGTGTCTTTTGGTAGTGAATTGGCCCCGCATGGGCAAAGTTACAGCCATTCAGTGTGCTTAACATCTCACCACTACACATGGCACTTTTGGTGATTCCTCTTTTCATGATCATTCTACATAACATCTAGACAGCACGGTGAACTAACATCTTTGTGTCATACAGCACTCTAGTCATGTAGCTCCCCTCTTAACACATACATAAACTGCTGATTTTATGGCATCATCAATTACACATATTTCTTACTTGACACGTGATCCCACAGACATACTGACACTTTACAATTGGTGCAGCCAATACATTAAGCATCAGCACCATTTAGACCAATTTAACCATTTATTTTGGTTAACAATACTTGTTCAATAATGTATAGCATACATCAGCACCCATACTGGTGCTACCCTGATTCCACGCATTGGACTAGTTTTCATTGGCTTTTTTAACCTTTTAATAGTTTTCACATCCTCACACAGTTCACAAAACTTGCACCAACATATGCACGTCAGTCCAACATAATCTATTTCTCACACTTTGGTGTCACATGCTTTCAGGTTTGACAGGAGCAGTGAGCTATCTGCGGCAACGGGGACGCCCGCGGGTTCCCTAGCAACCAGTGACGTCACGTCCGGCCTGAGCGAAGGGAACGCCTACCGGAAGCCCCGCTGGACGCCAGTGCCCGCAGCACCGTCAGCCGGTTTCTTCTCACTACAGGGTTTAAAAGGTAAGACAAACACTTTATTCTGTTTTTCGTTTGCAGCCACAGCACACAGCCTTGAAAAAAGCGCCCTGCGCGGCGCTGAAACGTTGGCGTAATGTGCCATCTTTCTAATTGATTTTGTCAATACACTTGAATTTATTTTCACCAAGACCCAGGAGTGCCGCCTGTTCTTATGATTGGGGGATTGGACTGATATTTCACCACCTCTAATAGGAACATTTTGCTTGTTATTCATCACCTCTGTGGAAGGCACCCGGGCAGATGTGGATTTAACAGAGTGCCTACCAAACCAAGTTCACATTCACATAGATATATATATAGATATTTAGATATATATATATATATATATATATATATATATATAAAAGATGCTGTCTTAAGAGATATATATCATAAAACATGCCCAAAGAGACATGAGTATACTGGGTCCTAGAGGCAAAGCTATGTCGATTTCTGCTTGACGTATCCTGTAGAATATGCAATGGACAGATGATGCCAATTTAAGTGGCATATGGAAGGCTGAAGATTGTGTGGAGAAGGGTTCTCGGACCTGTTCTCCACAGCTATAGCTGGTAATTCTGATATTTTGCCTTATATTCCTGCACAGCCTAGGAAAGCACGTCATTATCAAATGCAGCCGTTCGAACAAAGAAACAAGAAAGTCCGAGGTGCGTCCTTTCTTGCCAGAGGCGGGGGAAGAAGAAACCAGCTGCACAACACAGCTAGTTCCCAGGAACAGAAGTCCTCCACGGCCTCTACGAAAATCCACCGCATGTCGCTGGGGCTCCACAGGCGGAGCTAGGCCCGGTAGGGGCACGCTTTCGTAAGTTCAGCCACAAGTGGGTTCACTCCCTGTTAGATCCCTGGGCAATAGATATTGTGTCTCAGGGATACAAGCTGGACTTTGAGAAGATGCCTCCTCATTGACGGCCCTGCCGGCTTCCCCCCCCCCCCCCGAGAGGGAAATAGGGTTAACTGCAATTCACAAATTGTATCTTCAACAGGTGGTGGTCAAGGTTCCCCTACTTCAACAAGGAGGGGGTTATTATTCGACCATGTTGTAGTCCCGAAACCAGATGGTTCGGTCAGACTCATATTGAATTTAAAATCCCTGAACATATACTTGGAAAGTTCAAGTTCAAGATGGAATCGCTCAGAGCGGTCATCGCAAGGGAGGGGGATTTTATGGTGTCTCTGGACATAAAGGATGCTTACCTTCAGGTCCCCGTTTATCCACCTCATCAGGAGTACCTCAGATTTGTGGTACAGGATTGTCATTACCAATTCATGACGTTGCCGTTTGGTCTGTCCACGGCACCGAGAATATTTACCAAGGTAATGGCAGTAATGATGGTGCTCCTGCGAAAGCAAGGAGTCACAATTATCCCATACTTGGACGATCTCCTCATAAAGGCGAGGTCCAGAGAGCAGTTGCTGATTAGTGTAGCACGCTCTCGGGAAGTGTTACAACAGCACGGCTGGTTTCTGAATATTCCAAAGCCGCAGCTGATTCCTACGACGTGTCTGCCCTTCCTAGGCATGATTCTGGTCACAGACCAGAAGAAGGTTTTCTCCCGACGGGGAAGGCTCAGGAACTCATGACACTGGTCAGAGACCTCTTAAAACCAAAACAGGTGTCGGTGCATCACTGCACGAGAGTCCTGGGAAAGATGGTGGCGTCATACAAGGTCATTCCCTTCGGCAGGTTCCATGCGAGGACCTTTTCAATGGGATCTGTTGGACAGGTGGTCCGGATCGCATCTACAGATGCATCGGCTGATCACCCTGTCCCCCAGGGCCAGGGTGTCTCTTCTGTGGTGGCTGCAGAGTACTCACCTTCTCGAGGGCCGCAGGTTCGGCATTCAGGACTGGGTCCTGGTGACCACGGATGCAAGCCACCGAGGGTGGGGGGCAGTCACTCAGGGAAGAAGTTTCCAAGGGCTGTGGTCAAGTCAGGAGACTTGCCTTCACATCAATATCCTGGAGCAAAGGGCCATATACAATGCCCTAAGTCAAGCGGAGACCCTGCTTCGCAACCAATCGGTGCTGATTCAATCAGACAACATCACCGCAGTGGCTCATGTAATCCGCCAAGGCGGCACAAGGAGCAGGGTGGCGATGGCGGAAGCCACCAGAATTCTTCGATGGGCGGAGAATCACGTACGAGCACTGTCTGCAGTGTTCATTCCGGGAGTGGACAACTGGGAAGCAGACTTCCTCAGCAGGCACGACCTCCACCCGGGAGAGTGGGGACTTCATCAAGAAGTCTTCGCGCAGATTGTAGGTCGGTGAGAACTGCCACAGGTGGACATAATGGCACCCCGCCTCAACAAAAGGTTACAGAGGTATTGTGCCAGGTCAAGAGACCCTCAGGCGATAGCTGTAGATGCACTGGTGACACCGTGGATGTTCCAGTCGGTTTATGTGTTTCCTCCTCTTCCTCTCATACCCAAGGTGCTGAGAATCATAAGAAAAAGAGGAGTGAGAACAATACTCATTGTTCCGGATTGGCCAAGAAGGACTTGGTATCCAAAGCTGCAAGAAATGCTCACAGAGGACCCATGGCCTCTGCCTCTAAGGCAGGATCTGTTGCAGCAGGGACCTTGTCTGTTCCAAGACTTACCGCGGCTGCGTTTGACGGCAGGGCGGTTGAACGCCGGATCCTAGTAGAAAAAGGGATTCCGGGTGAGGTTATTCCTACGCTAATAAAGGCTAGGAAGGACGTGACGGCTAAACATTATCACCGTATACGGCGAAAATATGTTGCTTGGTGTGAGGCCAGGAATGCCCCTACAGAGGAATTCCAGCTGGGCCGTTTCCTTCACTTCCTACAGTCGGGAGTGACTTTGGGCCTGAAATTGGGGTCCATTAAGGTCCAGATTTCGGCCCTATCTATTTTCTTTAAAAAAGAACTAGCTTCTCTACCTGAAGTTCAGACGTCTGTAAAGGGAGTGCTGCATATTCAGCCCCCGTTTGTGCCCCCAGTGGCACCTTGGGATCTTTACGTGGTGTTGAGTTTCCTGAAATCACACTGGTTTGAGCCACTTAAAACCGTGGAGTTAAAATATCTCACGTGGAAGGTGGTCATGCTATTAGCCTTGGCTTCGGCTAGGCGTGTGTCAGAATTGGCGGCTTTGTCACATAAAAGCCCCTATTTGGTTTTCTATATGGACAGGGAAGAATTGCGGACTCGTCCGCAATTTCTGCCAAATGTGGGGTCATCTTTTCATATGAACCAACCTATTGTGGTGCCTGTGGCTACTCGTGACTTGGAGGATTCCGAGTTACTGGATGTAGTCAGGGCTTTGAAGGTTTATGTAGCCAGAATGGCTAGAATCAGGAAAACTGAGTCGCTGTTTATCCTGTAGGCGTCCAACAAGCTGGGTGCTCCTGCTCCAAAGCAAACTATTGCTCGCTGGATCTGTAACACGATCCAGCAGGCTCATTCTGCGGCTGGATTGCCGCTTCCAAAATCAGTAAAAGCCCACTCCACAAGGAAGGTGGGCTCTTCTTGGGCGGCTGCCCGAGGGGTCTCGGCATTACAGCTTGCCGAGCGGCTACTTGGTCAGGTTCAAACACCGTTGCAAGGTTATACAAGTTTGATACCCTGGCTGAGGAGGACCTTGTGTTTGCTCATTCGGTGCTGCAGAGTCATCCGCACTCTCCCGCCCGTTTGGGAGCTTTGGTATAATCCCCATGGTCCTTACGGAGTCCCCAGCATCCACTAGGACGTTAGAGAAAATAAGATTTTACTTACCGGTAAATCTATTTCTCGTAGTCCGTAGTGGATGCTGGGCGCCCGTCCCAAGTGCGGACTTCTTCTGCAATACTTGTATATAGTTATTGCTTAAATAAGGGTTATGTTATGGTTGCATCAGGTTTGTCTGATGCTCTGTTGTTGTTCATACTGTTAACTGGGTGTTAGGGTCTCCTGCCCTGTGCTGCCACGTCGTCATGGCAACCGGGAGACAAGTGCTAGCGGAGTGGCCTGAGCGCAGCTGATACTCCGGTTCGGGTCTTTTGCTGTGCAGTGGTTACAGGCTTTGTGCACGGCAGGGGATCCGGTGCTGGTTTTTGTGCTCACAGTCTGTGAGGTCTGAGTGGGGCGTGGACAGCACCTGCTATATAAGGCCTCTTCTCAGGTTAAGCAGATGCTGCTGAATCTTTGTTGGTTAGTCAGTTCCTGAAAGTTAGCAAGTACTGTGTAGCTTTGTATTTGTTGTTGCTTACTGCAAATAGGCCTTGGGGTTTGGTACTACACTCTGCCAATCCAGACCTAGCAGTAAAACTGGAGTCAGTCGTTTAACTTGCTGGGGTTCTTTTGCTACTCTGTGAACTTAGCAAGTTTGCGGCTGTATTCTCAGACATGCCTGCCTAAATCCTTTCTCACTGTGCAAAGGTGTTCAGGTGTCAGTTTAGTGGCAGTAAGCTGAACCTGTGCACTGCAAGTGAGGATTAGGATTGTGGAGACTCTCCTTGTGTCTATCATTCCATCTCTGACCAAGGAGTTTACTGCCACACCCGTTGGTAACCCTTTAGGGTTTTGCTGTTGCCCTTAGCAACAGCATTTCGGGTTCTCTACGTATTAAAACACAACATCTTGCTTTTTCCATCTGAGCATTCCTAATACTAGGGAGACACCCAGTTTCTTAGCCTCTGGGCTTATCTGTTCACTTTGTGTTTATTTTGTTACCCTATCACCTTCTGTGTACGTAATGTCATATTCCCCAGTCTATCTGTGAGTTCATTTGTTTTGCATCCCTATCCGTTCAGACACCAGTACATTCCTGCAGGCACTGGTGTGCATAACAGTTCAGACACCAGTACATTCCTGCAGGCACTGGTGTGCATAACAGTTCAGACACCAGTACATTCCTGCAGGCACTGGTGTGCATAACATATTCAGCAGCCCAATACTCCTGTTGAAATTTTGTGGGAATATGGAGCATACCCCTCAAAATACGTTGCAACAGGTGGTCGATCAGGTGCAGGTCCTGACTCGACAATTTAATGATTTATCCATTAAAATGCACACCTCCCAGGCCGCTGGCGGAGCTCCCGCAGCAGCAGCACCTTCAGGGGTTAAGGAGCCGAAAGTAAATCTCCCGGATCGTTTTTCTGGAGATCGCTCGCAGTTCTTTTGTTTCAAGGAGAGCTGCAAGCTATACTTCCGGCTTAGGCCTCAGTCTTCTGGGTCGGAGATTCAGCGGGTGGGCATAGTGATTTCCTTGCTACAAGGAGACCCACAGGTCTGGGCATATGGGTTGCAGCCTGACTGTCCGTCGCTTAAAAGTGTTGATGCTTTTTTTACGGCACTGGGCATGTTGTATGATGACCCTGACAAGACGGCCTCAGCCGAGGCTCAGATTTCGATCCTTAAGCAAGGGCGAAGGCCAGTTGAGGTTTACTGTACGGAGTTTCGGAGGTTGGCCCATGATACCCAGTGGAATGACCCAGCCCTGAGACACCAGTACCGAAGAGGTCTTTCTAACCAGATAAATGACCAACTGGTACAATATCCCTTGCCTGATAGCTTGGATCAGCTCATGCAGTTATCCATCCGGGTGGATAGACGGCTGAGAGAGCGTAGGCTTGAAAGGGAGACCGAGGTTTCCTTCTTTCCCAAGGGAACCTCAGACTCTGAGGAATTTTCCGAGGAGCCTATGCAGATTGGGGCTACCCGCCTCTCCTCGCGTGAGAAGACGCGGAGGAGACAGCAGGGGTTGTGTTTGTACTGTGGGAATAAAGGTCATGTGGTAGTATCATGCCCAGAAAAGCCGGAAAACTTCAGGGCCTGAGGGTGATGGGAAATATCCTGTCAGGCCAGAAGTCAGAATTTCCCAAGAAGACTTTTATCATTCCGGTGACCTTGAAGATCCTGGGTCAAACTGTCAAGACTGAGGCCTTTGTGGACAGTGGGGCCGACGGGGTTTTTATGGACCGCCAATTTGCCCTGAAACACTCTGTTCCCTTAGTACCCTTGGCATTGGAAATTGAGATTTGTGGGTTAAACGGGGAACCATTATCCCAAGGTAAAATTACCTCTTGCACTAGCCAGATTTCTTTGTTTATTGGAGCCACACACTCTGAAAAATTGTCCTTTTATGTGACTGTCTGTACTTTTGCCCCATTGGTGTTGGGGTTACCCTGGTTAAGGGCCCACAATCCTCAATTTGACTGGGTCTCTGGGGAGATTCTTAGTTGGGGTACTGATTGTTTCAGGAGTTGCTTGAGCCTTCCAGTCAGGCTCTCGCAGCTAAGTTTGCCAGGATTGCCAGGGTGTTATGCAGATTTTGCGGACGTGTTCTCCAAAAAAGTTGCAGAGGTACTACCTCCCCATCGCCCCTATGACTGTGCCATTGATTTGTTGCCGAATGCTAAGCTTCCCAAGAGCAGGTTGTACTCCCTGTCACGTCCTGAGACTCAGGCTATGACAGAGTACATTCAGGAGAACTTGGCTAAGGGATTTATCAGACCTTCACAGTCTCCAGTTGGGTCGGGGTTCTTCTTCGTGGGTAAAAAGGACGGTTCGTTATGACCCTGCATCGACTTCAGGGAATTGAACCATATCACGATTAAAAACTCATACCCACTGCCTCTCATTTCGGTCTTGTTTGACCAGCTTCGTACTGCCACCATTTTTTCTAAGATTGACCTACGTGGGGCGTACAATCTAATCCGAATAAGAGAGGGGGATGAATGGAAGACTGCCTTTAATACCCACTCAGGGCATTATGAATATTTGGTGATGCCTTTTGGGCTCTGTAATGCCCCGGCAGTCTTCCAGGATTTCATGAACGATGTACTCAGGGAATATTTGGATAGATTCTTAGTTGTTTACTTAGATGACATCCTAATCTTCTCCCATTCCCTGGAGGAACATCGGAAGCATGTACGCTTAGTCCTCCAGAAACTCAGAGACCACCGGCTTGGGGCGAAGCTGGAGAAGTGCGAATTTGAAGTTCAGCAAATCGCATTTCTAGGATATATTATCTCCCCAGAAGGTTTCCAAATGGAGGGTTCCAAGGTACAGGCAGTCCTGGATTGGGTGCAGCCCACTAGTTTGAAGGCGCTTCAGCGTTTCCTGGGCTTTGCGAATTTTTATAGACGATTTATCGCTGGATTTTCGTCTATAGTGGCGCCCTTGGTGGCACTCACTAAGAACGGGGCGGATGTTGCTCACTGGTCTTGTGAGGCTAAAGCGGCTTTTGCCCGTCTCAAAAGGGCATTTGTCTCGACCAAGGTGCTGCGACACCCAGATCCAGAGCGTCCTTTTGTGGTGGAGGTGGATGCCTCTGAGATGGGTATTGGGGCAGTGCTCTCTCAGATGGGAGTGTCTGATAATCGCCTTCATCCTTGTGCTTACTTTTCCCGTAAATTTTCGCCTGCCGAGATGAATTATGACGTGGGTAACCGGGAATTGTTGGCTATTAAGGATGCACTCGAGGAGTGGAGACACTGGCTTGAGGGGGCTAAGTTTGTGGTCTCAATTCTCACCGACCATAAGAATCTGGCATATTTAGAGTCAGCGAAGCGTCTCAATGCCAGGCAGGCACGCTGGGCTTTGTTTTTTGCTCGCTTTAATTTTTTGATAACATATCGCCCTGGGTCAAAAAACATCAAGGCTGATGCGCTCTCGCAGAGTTTTGCTCCAATCCAGGAGACCACCGAGGAGCCGTTGCTCATTGTGTCCCCATCATGTATTAAAGTGGGCATTACCCAGGACCTCTTGTCATTAGTCCTTAGAGCACAGGAGCAGGCTCCTCCAGACCTTCCGGTAGGTCTTTTGTTTGTGCCTCCTAGGTTAAGACAGCGAGTGTTCCTGGAATTCCATGCCAAGAAGTCGGCAGGTCACCCGGGTATTGCCAGAACTCGGGAGTTGCTATCTAGGGCGGTGTGGTGGCCCTCGGTGGCTAAGGATGTGGATCAGTGGGTTCGGGCATGTGACATCTGTGCCCGAAATAAGACTCCTAGAGGGGTTCCTGTTGGCCCATTACATCCACTCTCTATTCCATCTAAGCCATGGACCCACATTTCAATGGATTTTGTGGTGGACTTGCCCAAATCCTCGGGGATGACAGCCATCTGGGTTGTCGTTGACAGGTTTTCGAAGATGGCGCACTTCGTTCCACTGGTTGGGCTGCCATCGGCCAGACGCCTGTCTGAATTATTTATGCTGCATGTTGTGCGTCTCCACGGGTTGCCACTTGATGTGGTCTCTGACCGCGGATCCCAGTTTGTGGCCAAATTCTGGAGGGCATTTTGTTCCGATCTCCAGATTTCTGTCAGCTTGTCGTCAGGCTACCATCCGCAGTCTAATGGGAAGACTGAAAGGGTGAACCAGTCCTTGGAGCAGTTCCTCAGGTGTTATGTCTCCAAGTGTCAGACTGACTGGGTTGCTCATCTGTCCATAGCGGAGTTTGTCTATAACAACGCGGCTCACTCTGCTACAGGGATCTCTCCCTTCCTTTGTGTGTATGGGCATCATCCTAAGGCCAATTCTTTTGACCCCCTGGACTCCACGCCTGGTGGTTCCTCTGTGGTTTCGGTCCTTAGAGGTATTTGGAGGAAAGTGAAGAAAGCCCTTGTGTCTGTGTCATTAGTGACCAAAAGGGTTTTTGATAAGTGGAAAAGACCCTGCAGCTTCAAATTAGGAGACTTCGTCTGGTTGTCTACCAAGAATTTGAAGTTGAGACAGCCATCTCATAAGTTAGGCCCCCGGTTCATCGGCCCTTATAAGATCACCAGGGTTATCAATCCGGTGGCATTTCAGTTAGATCTGCCCCGTTCTTTGGGTATCAATAAAACATTTCATTGTTCCCTTTTAAAACGGGCGATTAGTAATCCTTCTTCCAGTGGAAGACCTTCTCCTCTTCTGATACGTGGCCAGAGGGAGTTTGTTGTTGAAAGGATTCTTGACTCCAAGATGGTTCGGGGTCGGCTGTCATTTTTGGTGCACTGGAAGGGGTATGGCCCGGAGGAGCGGTCGTGGGTGCGCAGTTGTGATCTTCATGCCCCCAGACTGATACGCTCTTTCTTCTCGCAGTTCCCCGATAAACCCGGTGGTAGGGGTTCTTTGACCCCTCGTCAGAGGGGGGGTACTGTTAGGGTCTCCTGCCCTGTGCTGCCACGTCGTCATGGCAACCGGGAGACAAGTGCTAGCGGAGTGGCCTGAGCGCAGCTGATACTCCGGTTCGGGTCTTTTGCTGTGCAGTGGTTACAGGCTTTGTGCACGGCAGGGGATCCGGTGCTGGTTTTTGTGCTCACAGTCTGTGAGGTCTGAGTGGGGCGTGGACAGCACCTGCTATATAAGGCCTCTTCTCAGGTTAAGCAGATGCTGCTGAATCTTTGTTGGTTAGTCAGTTCCTGAAAGTTAGCCAGTACTGTGTAGCTTTGTATTTGTTGTTGCTCACTGCAAATAGGCCTTGGGGTTTGGTACTACACTCTGCCAATCCAGACCTAGCAGTAAAACTGGAGTCAGTCGTTTAACTTGCTGGGGTTCTTTTGCTACTCTGTGAACTTAGCAAGTTTGCGGCTGTATTCTCAGACTTGCCTGCCTAAATCCTTTCTCACTGTGCAAAGGTGTTCAGGTGTCAGTTTAGTGGCAGTAAGCTGAACCTGTGCACTGCAAGTGAGGATTAGGATTGTGGAGACTCTCCTTGTGTCTATCATTCCATCTCTGACCAAGGAGTTTACTGCCACACCCGTTGGTAACCCTTTAGGGTTTTGCTGTTGCCCTTAGCAACAGCATTTCGGGTTCTCTACGTATTAAAACACAACATCTTGCTTTTTCCATCTGAGCATTCCTAATACTAGGGAGACACCCAGTTTCTTAGCCTCTGGGCTTATCTGTTCACTTTGTGTTTATTTTGTTACCCTATCACCTTCTGTGTACGTAATGTCATATTCCCCAGTCTGTCTGTGAGTTCATTTGTTTTGCATCCCTATCCGTTCAGACACCAGTACATTCCTGCAGGCACTGGTGTGCATAACAGTTCAGACACCAGTACATTCCTGCAGGCACTGGTGTGCATAACAGTTCAGACACCAGTACATTCCTGCAGGCACTGGTGTGCATAACACTGGGTAAGTTTATCACGAGTTATACGGTGTGATTGGTGTGGCTGGTATGAGTCTTACCCTGGATTCCAAAATCCTTTCCTTGTACTGTCAGCTCTTCCGGGCACAGTTTCTCTAACTGAGGTCTGGAGGAGGGACATAGAGGGAGGAGCCAGTGCACACCAGTATTCCTAATTCTTTCTTGGAGTGCCCTGTCTCCTGCGGAGCCCGTCTATTCCCCCCATGGTCCTTACGGAGTCCCCAGCATCCACTACGGTCTACGAGAAATAGATTTACCGGTAAGTAAAATCTTATTTTTTGCCCTTGTTATACGGTACATCATACAAATGACTGACCTGGTGTAATAGAGTGTACTGATATACTGTAAATATAAGGCCATACCTCCCAACATGACCCTCTCCAGGAGGGACACAATGCTCTGCTCCTGGACTTCCCTCTTACTATATGATTGCCATCACCTGTGCTGAAACACCTTTCTTATCCAGTAACCTGTTCAGCACAGGTGCCGGCAATCATACATTAAGAGGAAAGTCCAGAAGCAGAGCATTGTGTCCTTCCTGGAGAGGGTCATGTTGGGAGGTGTGACTGCCCCTTCACACTAAAGCCACTATCCACCTAACGGTTAGATACCACTATTAAACCCTGCATTACCACTGTCACCTGTGTACCTGTTGATACCAATAAATAAAAAACCTGATTAAGGATTCTCTGTGTGGCCTAACGGTCACTTTCATATTCCGCCTGACACCAAGGGCTAGATTTACTAAAGCTTCTAAAAATGCAAAGTGGTTGCTATGGGCAACACAACCACTTTTCATTTTTAGAAGCTTTAGTAAATCTATCCCTTATTGTGAACACCATTCCAACAGGCTATATCAATAGGTTATTGGCCCAGGCACACCATTGTCCCTAGTGTGAATAAAACAGAAAGTTCCTGAATTTGGATGAGCAAAACAAAGAGATGCACAATGCAGCTGCAAGCATGTCTATCGCCAAGCTGGGAAGTTCAGAAAATTATGCCACATGGAAGTTTACTATGTAGATGCTGATGAAGTGAGAAAAGTTGTTGAAAATCACAAATTATCCTGGTGAGAATGCAAATCCTGATGAAGAGGATAGGAAGATAATGACCATAGGCCTAGCTGTAGAGCAGCATGTATATTCCATAATTCATGGTAAAGCGTCAGCACATGACGTGGATAGCCCTGCAAGCAGCATATGTACTGTAGACAGGAGTCTCTTGAGGAGAATAAGGGGGTAATTCAGAGTTGATCGCAGCAGCAAATTTGTTAGCAGTTGGGCAAAACCATGTGCACTGCAGGTGTGGCAGATATAACATTTGCAGAGAGAGTTAGGTATGGGTGGGTTATTTTGTTTCTGTGCAAGGTAAATACTGGCTGCTTTATTTTTAAACGGCATTTTTTTAATTTCAGTTTGAATCCACCCCACCCAAATCTAACTCTCTCTACACATGTCATATCTGCCCCCCTGCAGTGCACATGGTTTTGCCCAACTGCTAACAAATTTGCTGCTGCGATCAACTCTGAATTAGGCCCTAAATCTGAGGCATACAATGGGCCTGACTGAGAGATGTACATTATTGCACAGCCATAGGGAAGCAGCTATTCAATACCATACAACTAATATGTTAATACATCAAGAGGTGTCTGTAGGAAAAGATGCCTTCTGCATGCATCACAGATCTGAGTGATGCGCCCAAAGATGCAACATTGTGATATTTGCAGGCCCCGGCCATCTGAGAAAGCCTAAGCTTAATTGGA
Organism: Pseudophryne corroboree; assembly: GCF_028390025.1. Taxonomy (NCBI): domain Eukaryota; kingdom Metazoa; phylum Chordata; class Amphibia; order Anura; family Myobatrachidae; genus Pseudophryne; species Pseudophryne corroboree. Next base: position 184,320,239 of record NC_086449.1, read on the forward strand.
CTGGCCGCTGTAACTCCTGTGCTGGGCCAGGAAGTCTGTGTCAGTGTGTTCTGAGAGTTCCGCACATAGTTAAAGGTAAACTAGTTTAATACAAATTAACAGAGCCAAAAACAGACAGTGCCCTTTAAGAAAAACCTGATTTTAGAGATTGAAAGAAGTAACTGAATATGAGACTGCATATTATGCTGTCACTCAGATCAAGCTAAGTATATACACTTTTCTCAATAAAACTGTATTTGTTGGGACTAGTGTGTGTATCTCATTAATACCTATTTCCAATTGTAAAGCGCAACGGAATTTGCTGTGCTATATAAGAAACTGTAAATAAATAAATAAATAAATAATACCTCTGTATCCAAAGAACATGATTCCACTGGGAACAAATTCCACAAGCATTATTCTGATGACATGGCCTAAAAGGGAAAATGTCTGTTTATTAAAGAAAGCTTTATACGGTCCAAAGCACAGGTAAATAATGTTAGTGGAAATGGACTTTGTGCAATCAGGGGCATATCACTGTCATTCTATACCACCAGAAAACATGATCAGATACTGTTTATTGTAGTTGTGTATGTGAACGACTTGTTAGCAGGTCAGGAAAAGCACATAGCCAGTGTTAAGCATCTGTTAAAGCAGAGGTTCAAGTTGAAAAACTTAAGGCCTGCACATCAGCTGTTAGGGTAAAGAATCTTACATGAATTGACTAAAGGAACTGTGTCATATTTGATCAACAGGGATATATTGATGTAGTAGTTAGAAATTTTGTAATGTCAGACACAAAGCCTTTTAGTACTTCTATTGACAAAGGCACTAAACTCACAAAGGCCTTGTCACCTACAGTACATGCAAGAAGAACTGTTCGGAGCAGGGTCATATTAAGAGAAGATGAGGCCCCTTGCAGTTTCCGTCCAGGTCTCTTCACTAGCCAGTTGCGCAATGACTTTGCCAGCACTAGGATCACTAGGAGACTCTAGCACCGTGCTAGAGTCTAGTGCACATGCTCAGGTCTTCAGTAAATGGCACAATGGACATTTTCCCGATGATTTTCTTACTGTGCATACATGAAACGCTTTCTATTTTCCTTGTAATATGTGCAGCGGAACTCTGGCAGGGTAAGTATTCCAAAGAATGGGTGCAGTCTGTGTGGTGTGGGCCCCCCTGGACACAGGGACCCATGTGTGCCACACACCTTGCACCTATTATAGATACACCACTTGTAGGGAGTCTGATGTATTGGACTGGACCAGATATTACACATACTGTAAGCCGAGTAAGCCAATTTGCCATAATTCCTTGGAGAAAACACTGGACTGTGGTTAAGAGAATCTTGAAGTGCCTAAAGGGTTCAGCTTTCTTGAAGTTAGAATTTAAAAATGTCTGGGAATTCTGAACTGAAGTCTTTTTGTGATGCCAACTGAGGAGAATGAGATGAGAATAACCATCATTCTTACAAGGGATATCTGATTGTACTGGCAGGCGCAGCTGTCAGATGGGCAAGTAGAAAGCAACCCACTGTAACCCTATCCACCACTGAGGTGGAGTATATGACACTAACAGAGACTGCCATGAAAGCCTAATGCTTAAATAGACTTCGTGTGAGTTATATTTTCTGAAACAAGATGAACCCATCAAATTAGAGTGTGACAATAGAGGTGCAATAGACAACAGCACAAAGCACCATGGATGGTCTAAGCACATAGCTACCAGACTCGCCTCAGCCGAGATTTAGGGACTGAACTTTTGTTGTGAGTGAGAATAACGCCACTGATGTGATGACAAAGGGACTGACGTCACAACTTTTGAGTGTATTCCTGAAAGGTTGCGGACGGGAACATACTTAATGTTTTCATATGTTTAATTGTGGTTTCTATGCATAATCCCAGTTTTCTGGTTACAAGTGGATTTTGTATATATTGGTAGATGCTCAATTAGCTTAGTGATATCATTCAGGTGCTCGAAAGGGAGGGGTATTTCTAAGCAAGAAAAAAAGGCATTTGTTTCCCCCAGCACCCTGAATGATAACCGTAACCAGATATAAATTCCACACGATAATAGAATTCAGAGATCTTCGTTACACATATTTGCGCAAATGTGTGAATAAGCCCCAAAGCCGCTTCAAGGCGTCTCTGTATATTTGGGGTCCCTAGCGCTATATCTAGGTGCAGGGTGTGGCACTCCAAAACACTAGCATAAGCCAGAAAGCCCATCTTAGCATACCAGTGAAAAAACTATAGTGTTAATAAATTAGTATATAAGGAAACCGAAGCTATAGAAAAAGTGATACAAAAATTAAATGCAATTAAAATAGAGAAATAGTGTTAAAAAATTAATAGGTGAAAAGTGTTAATAGAATGTAAAGGTATGCCACACTAAGGCCATCCAGCTCAGCCAGTCCAGAGGCACCACACCTCACACCTCCATTACTCCAATCTGGGTCTAAGATTAACCAGTACGGGAACGTACTTAATGTGTTCATATGTTTAATTGTGGTTTCTATGCATAATCCCAGTTTTCTGGTTACAAGTGGATTTTGCCAAAATGTTTATGAGTAAGATATTTATGTAACTGGAGACTGCTTTGAGAGGAAGGTGTGTGTGTAGTTGATTAGCAGTGCACTCTGGCACTGTCTTCTGTACTGCATACAGACTGGCCACTAGGATCCGGAGGCACCGGGTGGTCCAACCTCCGACTTAATGACATCACTGCCAGACTACTGAGCGTGTGGGTGAGTGTTACAGTACTGTGCAGATGCACATTACTTAGGTTCCATAGGTGAGACCATATACAACTTTTATGGCCACTGCTGTGTTACTTCAGGATACCACTATTAACTCTTGCATTGCCACTGTTACCTGTGTACCTGTTGCTGCCAATAAACCAGCAACCTGATTAAGGACTCTCTGTGTGGCCTCACAGCCACTTTCACATTCCGCCTGACACCTATTGTGATCACCAGCCCAATAGGCTATTTGAATAATAGCAGCAATCTGACATTGCAGCAATATCACTCAACCCCCACACATACAGCAACACTTTATAGCAATCCCACCTTATAGCAATATCATCACCACACTACATTAATATTATCTTTTATTTTTAAAACGTGACAAAGTGTGTGCAGCAACGTACAAGGAATATCCATAATAGCATATCACAAGTACAGTACAATATAACATTGACATTTCTATAAACAGCATACAGCAATAATGCAGACTCGGTAGGACAAGCACATGTGGTGAGGGTAGAAATACACCCACAAATACCCCAGCACTGCAGCTATATTAACACCTAAAGCTAACCTGCACTACAGAGATACCACTACTTGTACATAGGCGTAGGGTAAATCCCAGCACTCAGCAATCCCAACGGTCAGGATGCAGGCAGCGGCATCCCAATGGTCAATATTCTGGTGGATCTTGGTAAGTATTTTAACCCTACCCTTACCCCTATGCCTAACCCTAACCCACCTCTCCAGCAACCTAACCCTATCCGTCTGCTCCCGCAGCCTGACCCTAACCACCCCCACAGCCTAACCCTAACCACCACCCACAGCCTAACCCTAACCACCACCCGCAGCCTAACCCTAACCACCCCCGCAGCCTAACCCTAACTGTAACCCCTGCATCCTAACCCTTCCCCTATTCTCAATCTAGTGCCTAATCTTAAATTGAACCAAGGATCCATTGGGATTCTAACCGATTAGGATTCCACTGTCTGTATTTGACTGATCTGCTGGGATCTTGACTGCATCCCGTACCCATGCCTTATGTGCATGGGAGGATTGTATATTACAGAGTAAATGGTACCTTTTTACCATACATAAGCTTATAACAAAACACGTGTAAAGTACACTGGCATGCCCGTTGCTAACAACTTCCTACAGCTGCTTCGCGAATAGACGAGCCTGAGCAATGGAATACAGCATTCCAATGGGCTTATCACCGCTGCAAGATGTCATACTTGCTAGAGTTACATACTACTGTACATCACAGCAACCAATCACTTGCAGCACCGCAAGGAGAAATGGAGATGGATTACTGCATAGGCTGCCACCACATACAGACCATGACAGCACCTGCTACCTCTATGTATTCCATACAATTGTACTGTTAGGGAAGTATTATCATTCTAGGCAAGCTGTATCAATCTAGAAAATGCCGCCAAACCACAAAAAAATGCCATTCTTATGGACTGCCAGCACAGCAAACCCCATAGGATTCTATGAGGCTGTAGTGTGCCCATATGCAGTAAGCTCCAGACTTTCCAGAGCTTCTGCCAGATAGGCAATGCTATCAATAGATGACAACATTGCCTATAGATGCCTAATGGCTTTCTACGGTAAGGAGTCCCTGGAGAGAGATCCAGTGGATCATTCTCTATTCCCCAGCAGCTTGCTGTCAGAGGGAAGCATGTACAGTAAGACTCCTGGGTCATAAACCCAGAAGCCAGTACTTTACCAGGACAATTTGACATTGGCGGAGGGGGTGATTCAGATGTGGATGGATCTCCAAAGAGCACGTAATGTTCTGTGCTGCTGTGCATGTGATGTATGGGTCCTGCAATGTTGGTAATCTGATGCTGTATCCTCGGATACAACACTGGATCGCACATGCATGCAGGAGGCATCTACTTATACCAGACACCACGTCCTGCATTACCATATCTGTGCATCACTGCTGCTACCTTAGAAGTAGCAGCTATGCTAAACCTGTCCACATATGTTTTCCCCCCAGGAAGAGCTGTCCTGGAAGGTAAGTAAACAGGCATATGGCATTAATACCAGTATACATTCAATAGGAGGTGAAACATATTGCACAGAATATGCGATACTTGATACACCCTCTGACATCTGCCATATCTGATTACCCAGCATGGACGGTGTAATGGTTAGCATTACAGCCTCACAGCACTGAGGTCATGAGTTTGTTTCCTACCACAGCCCTAACTGTGTGGAGTTTGTATAGTCTCCCCATACTTGCGTGGGTTTTCTCCGGGTACTCCTGTTACCTCCCATAATCCAAAAATATACTGGTAGGTTAAGTGGTTCCCAACAAAACTAACCCTAGTGTGAATGTGTCTGTGTGTACACATGTGGTAGGGAATATAGATTGTAAGCTCCACTGGGGCAGGGACTGATGTGAATGGCCAAAATATTCTCTGCAAAGCGCTGCATAATATGTGTGCGCAATATAAATAACTGGTAATAAATAAATAAATAAATAAAATTAATTTAATATATCTGCATGCTATATCTTGCATGTTGCTAATTGAGCATGTACTTATTACTGAAAGTTTGCATTATTAATGTATAATATTAAATATGATCTAATTAGAGACAATTATTAACTGTGGAGAGGGGGAGGATTAGGACGAGATGGGAGGAAGAGAGAAGAAGGATGAAGGGGCGAAGTAGAGAGAGAGGAGTGGTATAGAGTGAGCTGAGAGAGAGAGAGAGGGAGAGAGAGAGGAGGAATAAGGGGAGATGGGGGAGAGATAAGAGAAATGGAAAGAGAGCCTGGAGAGTTAGACGAGAGGAATAAGAGGAGTAAAAACCCTCCAACTGTTACTGCGTCCACAAATGATAGCGTCCAAAATACCACTATATATATATATATATATATTTTTTTTTAAAGAATCATATACATTTTAATTACGAATTGGAGAGCACCTTATTGTGCACTTGTGGCACTGATGCCAAATCCTTCACAGACCCATTACCCCAATACCAGTTACACTCTGCTATTCCTGCCAACAAATTCACACAGGAACAGCAGACTGGCATTAGTCTACACTCAGAAACTATTTGCAATGGCCTTATGCAGATGCAGACAAAGGGTGCACATTGAGGATATAATCTAGGGTATGTTCCCACAGTATACTGTATATGTGGTTATACAATATTTTTTCCTCTTTGATCAGAGTGTATTTCATCTTTACTCATTAATTATCCTAACTTGTTATATGTGACAAATCTGGTATACTCCACCATGTACCCTCATGTTTACTTTCTGATACAAGATGCACTTTCATCCTATTATGTTTCTGAATCTCTATTTTTGTCATATATTCATTTTTTTGGGTAATTTTAACCCATACCCTAAACGTAGCCCTTCCCCTAGTGCCTAATCCTAAAAATCATGAAAAATAAAGAAAAAGCAAGTGTTCAGCAGCAGCTCCCGGTGCCCAAAAGTATACATAGGCAGAGCATGGGATGAACGGCACTCTCAGGAGAACAAAAACAGCCAGACTCTCTCTATAAATGTGTATATATATATATATATATATGTACATATACCTACTGTATACTGTTACCTATGCCCGCATCTTGTGAACATTGTTGTGTGCCTCATTTAGGTGGTGTGCCTTACAGCAGGGGCGTTGCCAGAACTTTGTGGGCCCCACGGCAACATTTTGAAGGGTGAACAGAAATATCCTAGGTAGCAGTAGATGTGTGCTGACAGTGGTACCGATCACCTTAACTGTGACTCTCCCCACAGTGGCGTACAGTGGAGAGCAGGTTTTCAGCTAGCCCTGTTTTTTCATATTCTCTGGCATACGCATACGAGGCCTGCCTTGTTGGTTGACATGTGAGGGCTGATGCTGTCGCCATGGTTACCTCTGGTGTTGCCCATGTGAGGCCACTTCTATAAATATTTCCAGGGCCCCACTTTTAAGTTCCCAATCCGCCCCTGCATGTATCGGTCTCTATTCTGCATGCATACCTACACTGAACGTGAGTGCTGGTCTTCTACTTTATCTGTCTGGATGAGGTGAGTGATATACATAGAATAGAATAGTATACAATGTATACTCAGTAATTAACAAATAGATTGATGGTCTAGTCAGGAACAGGGAAAGGAAAGTTAAATATTAAATAATAATATGACATTCATGCATTATACGGTCAAAGACAATTAAAGGTATACGTCCAGATAATTAATATGTATAATAAGAATATATGTAGGGGCATTATTTTACAAAATATTAATATGTTATACATTATGATGTATAGTGAGAAACATCCTTTATTGTCATGGAGAAGAAATAAAATAAAAGCAGTGTAACAAAGTTGCGAGGTGTTCAGGGGAGGAACCAAGCCATCCAAAATGTCATATTAGAATAAGTTCACTATCAGCATAATGGTAGTATTCAAAAGTCAATATGGTAGTCCAGATGGACAAAACGTTTTTAATGTAAAAATCCAGTCTTAGGGCAAGATCTATCAAAGCTTGGAGAGAGTGGAGAGAGATAAAGGGGTCTATTCATGAAGCAGTGAATAGGGTGGAGAAGTGAGCCTGTGGAGAAGTTGCTCATGGCTACCAATCAGCTGCTCCGTACAAATGTATAATATGCAAATTATAAATTTTACGTCAATGCTGATTGGTTGCCATGGGCAACTTCTCCACTGGCTCATTTCTACACCCTATTCACTGCTTCATGAATAGACCCCAGTACCAACCAATTAGCTTTTTATTGTCATTTTCTCAAACAGAGCCTGTGAAATGACAGTTAGATGCTGATTGGTTGGTACTTTATCAAGGATTGGTCATCTCCTCAGGCAGGTGCTGGAACGTGGTCAATAGCTTTGTGTTTCAGTGAGTTGACAGGGTTTTTAATTTTGTTAGCAACCAGTTGATAGCTCATCACCATGGTGATAGTCTATTTGATGGCTGAACATTGCAGGGCCATCTTACCAACATAGGGTAAGCTACAGGGACATAGATGTACATAAATCACATAAGAGCTTAGGCAGTTCAGATAATACTCAATGTTAAAAGGACGTTCCAGATTCTGATGGAAAAGTGTACTCCCAGTAAGTTCCTTATGGGAGTCTCGTAAGGAATGCACAAATAGTGACTTGATGTTATGTTGCTCTCGTTTATAATGTAGCTCAACAGTGGTCTTGAGTTCTGGCAAGTCGGGAGGGATGTGTCTGTGGTTAAAAGTGGCCATGGTTGTTTCATTGATGATCAAAATTCTGAGGATCTGTGATTATATTGGGTGATGATAGGTAATCTGTTACAGTCTGCATTTTTGTTTGATGTTCCAAGTAGTAGAGTCGCTTCGGTGATGCCAGCAGTATGCTCTTCACATCTGTTTCTTTAACATGGATAGATGTACAAATGGTATTATCTTTGAAGGTAACTCACATCTAGAAAATTAATCTTGATATAGCTGTGTTCCATGGTTAGTTTCATTGAGCTAGTAGACGCATTAATAATAGACAATGTCTTCTCCAATATAGTGATGGGGCCTCTCCAGATTTGGAATATATTATCTGTATACCTGCAGTAATATGGGATAAGGGTCTTTAATTATTTTAGTGAGTAGATGGTCACACTACTAAAAGTGCATATGCCTGAGCCATCACCGCACCCATTGCAGTATTTGTCCACATCTGGTAGTATTCCCCCTCGATTATGAAGTTGATTTTGGACAAGATTGTATGGTGTAGTTCTAAGAAGTCACTATTGAGAACTTTGTAGTCTTCTTTGTTGTAAATTAAGTTTCGGACAGCAAGAGTTTCATAGTGATGTCGGATGCACGTTTACAGACTGGTTACATCTAGAGAGGTTGTTCTTGCAAGAAGACTAGAAAGTTTGTGGTGCCAGAATAGATGCTTCACATTTGTTTCACACAGGGCTTTAGGAACTGATCCAAGTAATGTGAATGCGACTGTTTTTTGGATGTATCTCCACTGTTAGCCCCCTCTGGTGGGTCCTAATTTTGTACAAATGTTGTGCTCAGGTAGATATCTATAAAAAAATGGGCCAGAGGTTCCGAATTGGCCCCCGTATCGCACTTGTCTGTCTCACTTGGGGATCAAGCACTGTTAATAAGGTAATTTGCTTGAGTTTATGTTCTCCTTGAAGCTTGAAATCTATGTTTCTGTCCCCATTTTTTGTATTGGGGCTAGTGTTGCTGATGAAAGAGAGCCAATGATAGACTCTGTGGTCTATGCAGTCTTGTTTAACTTTATAGAATAGAGATGTCCTATTTTATTTACAACCAAAAGAGGAAAACTGTGTGATCTTGGGAACTCAGTAGCGACCTCGGGTTGCAGTGCAGAGCTTTAAACGCTGCCTTTCTCAAGGCAGAGATAGCAAAAGGCGAGAATAATGCACACATGAACCCGGAGTCCTCACAACAAAGTTCAGGAGGGAAACATTCTTCAAAGGAAGAGAAGTATTAGAACTCGAGGACATACACTGAAACTGGAGGGGGGGAGGTTCAGGGGAAATTTAAGGAAAAATTATTTCACAGAAAGGGTAGTGGATAAGTGGAATAGCCTCCAATCAGAGGTGGTAAAGGCTAAGACTGTAGAGCAATTTAAACATGCTTGGGATAGGCATATGCATATCCTTACAAAGAATTAAGGTTCAAAAAGGGTTGAGATTACCTAAAGGATAAAAAAAATGGGCAGACTAGATGGGCCAAGTGGTTCTTATCTGCCGTCAAATTCTATGTTTCTATGAAAAATACACTCAGACAGTTTATGCTGGACTTAAAGGTCTCAGCTGTTTGCTTCCAGATCATGTGTTGTTGTCTATTTTTTCAATTGATTTTGCAATTAACAGAACTTTGTGAACTTTAAAATAGATGTAAAGCTACACTACAGTAGCATATGTGTACTGTATACATTAACACCTTGTCCACATGCATGATATGGGGGAGGGGGTGCTTATCTGTACACCTGATTTCAAGGCTCCTGGATCTATGGCCTGTTTGCTGGCTCACTTGTGGATTCTTGACAAGTATCAGCACATGATGTCAGGAATAGTATGTTAGAGGTTATTTCCACATGAAGCTCATTTTGGGGGTGAATGAGGTGGAATCTTGCACAAAATGAATGGTGCAGCGAGTTGTGCAGTGAGTGTGCACACATTGCTCATGCGTGTGTGTGTGTGGGGGATTCGGATGCTAGTTTGAGTGCACACATTGCAGAGAGGAGGGGGTGGGGGTGGAGATATTTGGACCCTTTCTTTCCACGGCAGTGCACACATCACCATCACGGGACTGGCTGCGGAGATAGTTGGAAGTGAGTAGCAGGAAGGGGAGGCAATCTGCACGCTATTACAAGGTGGCTGATTCCAGAGAAGGAGACAAGCCAACAGGTTAGCGATAGGACCCTTTTAATAATATATATAACAGGTTTAAGCCCCCAAAGTGAAGACAATGGCCAATCCACTCCTGAGGCCAGCCCATCAGACCATCGGCCCATCTGGCATTTGCCAGAAGTACCAGATGGCCAGTCCAGCCCTGCTTACTGCCACGCAGTTGTTAGTGGGAATGATTTTGCGTTTAAAGGTAAACATTTTCTTTAGCTCACTGCGGAATCGATCATGAAGCCAAGCGTATAGGAATGGGTTGCAGCAGGAGGAACTCATCGCAAACCAGTGACAGAGCAGCTGAATGAGGAGGAAATAGTGCTTGTTGATAAGGTTGATGTCAATGTCCCGTATGATGTTGAAGACGTGAATGGGAAGCCAGCAGATCCCAAAGGCCGTCACCACCAGCACAATGAGTCTGAATATCTTCCTTTTCCGCAATCTGTCAAACTCTGCCTGGCTCTCTGTGGGGTGGCCAGGGACCACTCTATTCTTCAGCTTAACAGTGATGCAAAAATAGGACAGTGATACTGCAGACAAGGGGAGGATATAGGTAATGATCAGGGTGCTGTAGGCATAAGCTAGCCTTTCTGTTTTGTCAAACCAAAATTCTTCGCAGATGGCAAACCCTTGCTGTTGAAACTCTATATGGTAAGTATGAGCAATAGCTGGACCAACCAACGCAAAGGACAATAACCAGATGCCCACCAGGATGTAGATGCAGGTGGTTACAGATACTCTTTTCTTCAAAGGGTGCACTGTTGCATGGTACCTGGGGAGACACAGAACATAGGACATATAATTAGGCTTCTTATAGCTTGTTATATTACAATTAAATTGGCTTTGAAATGTCTTCTGACACATTAATTACTTCTTACAGTAATTTAGCTTCTGAAAGAGAAGGCTATACAGTTACATGTCAGCCTTGTGCCATTTTCACCACTATACATCTGCAGAATGCCATTGTTGTTTGCAGATTGCGTTATGGCTAATTAATGTGTTGTACTTAGGGATCCCTGGATGAGGAAAGTTTTGCTGTGTGGATTAGAGTTTCAAAATACTGCTGAGAATAAAGCTTTCCAGATGCATTTAGACTTGCCTGAACATACGTACATGTGGATGTAAGCTCTCCTACTGTACAGTACAGTATGTCTCATTTCTGTCTCTCTACCCCATTTGTCTCTGCAATGCCTACACTGAACTCTTTATGTGAGTACCATGCTGATTGTACTAGTTATTGTGCTGCCTGTAACTGTGTGAACATAACTCATACTTGGGTTTTGTACCATCAATTTTTTTTAAATTATATTTAACTTTTATTTGTTATTAATAGACTTGTGTGTATTCCTGTATTTGTTATATTGTACTCATATCCTACGATCCAGCGCTACGGAATCTGTTGCACCTTATAAATAAACAATGATGATGATTATATAAACACAAAGTTCAATATAGATTTTTTATCTAATACCACAAAATACATTACCACATGCAACAATATAGCAAAGAACATCAATAGGAGGTCGAAGTTAAATCTGTAAAAGAACATACCATGGTACAACCATACCGACATTCGCAACCTATTCTTCTTGGCGGAGTACTGGCTGCTTCATGACTACACATATAGACAGAGCCCTACCGATAAAACATGACATATTTGAGAGGCGCCAGTCAAAGTACCGAGTTACAGGACACAGGGGGTCATTCTGAGTAGATCACTCGCTAGCAGTTTTTAGCAGTCGTGCAAACGTTAAGCCGCCTCCCTCTGGGAGTGTATTTTAGCTTAGCGAACGAAAGGATCGCAGAGCGACTACAAAAAAAAAATTGTGCAGTTTCAGAGTAGCTCCAGACCTACTCCTAGCTTGCGATGACTCAACCACGCCTGCGTTTTTCCTGGTACGCCTGCGTTTTTTCGAACACTCCCTGAAAACGGTCAGTTGACACCCAGAAACGCCCACTTCATGTCAATCACTCTGCGGCCAGCAGTGCGACTGAAAAGCTTTGCTAGACCTTGTGTAAAACTGCATCGGCCGTTGTGAAAAAACGTCGCGCGTGAGCATTGCGTCGCATACGCATGCGCAGAAATGTCGGTGTTTTGCTTCATCACTGCGCAGCGAACGTTTTCAGCTAGCGATCAACTTGGAATGACCCCCACAGTGCGGCCACCATCTACAGTTAATATGGGCAATGTCAGGATTGAGACAATACCCTTTTTGGATGCTTTTAATATTGTCCTATATTGAATCCTTAAAGCAATATTCTCAGGAGCCATTCTAGCTCTTTTGGGGTACTATAAAATAAATCTTAACATTCTTGTTGAACAATACTACTTATGTGGATGGTTGGGGAATCCTTGCCTCTCTGCCTGGGCATTGTCTGTTTAAGAGTTACTGCAGGAGAAAGGAGTCCGAGAAGAGAAAGCCACAATGTAGATAACTCCAGCTTGCATCTGTTCCACACCATCTCTTACCTCCTCACCTACAGGTATTACATAACAAGAAAGACAGCTAATTTGCTACAGGATTTTGATAAACTAGTTACCAGCCCATCAAAATGATGAAACAACATAACATTAATGTCAGTGTCGGCGGCTGTGCGTGCCCAAATGATGCAACACTTGGCTCTATCAGCACCAGCTAGTGGCTGCTGGTGCGCAGAGCCATACAATTCCTCCATAGAGGTGAGTAGCATCATTAACCTTGTATTATATAGGTGATATTACCTCTGCCCTAAAAGCAATATGGCACTTTACACTTATCCCAGCATACTTATAAAAAACCCTCCTCTTATCCGCTGTAACTCTCCCAGGAGCGGTTCTTGGTGTGGGCAAGCAGTGCCTGCTCCTGGGGCACTGCGGACTGGGGTCGCGCCCGCAGGCACCTCGCAGGCACCGCCGCCTATCCGCACCCCGCTCCCTGGCTGCAGCAGACACCGTGGGCTGTGTGGGTGTCCGCTGCAGCCGTCTCCAGTGACAGACACTAGAGGTCATTATTGACCTCTAGTGTCTGTGCGGCGCTGCTATGGGAGAGACGTCATGATGTCTCTCCCATAGAGAGGAGCCGCGGCGGCCAGACGGAGCAGCAGCAGCAGCGGTCGGGAAGCAGAAGCGGGGCAGTGGTAAGTATTGTTTTTTTTTTTGGTGTGTGTTTAACAGCGCAGGGGGCACAGCAGCAGAGGGCACAACTACTGGGGACACAGCAGCAGAGGGCACAACTACTGGGGGCACAGCAGCAGAGGGCACAACTACTGGGGACAAAGCAACAGGGGGCACAACTACTGGGGCAAAGCAACAGAGGGCACAACTACTGGGGGCAAAGCAACGGGGGCACAGCGACAAGGCACAGCTACTGGGGGCATAGCTACAGGGGGCACAGCGACAGGGCACAACAACTGGGAGGCACAACTACTTGGGGCAAATCTGGGGGCATAACTGTGGCCACGCCCCTCCCCTATGAAGCCACGCCCCTATTTTTGCCATGCGCCTCTGGCGCGCACTAACTGTTTTGCCATGCGGGGGGCGCCGGTGGAAACGTTCGCACTGGGCGCCACAAGGTGTAGAACCGGCCCTGAACTCTCCCTCTATGTGCCAGACGTTAATCCCTTCAGAATATACACTATTTTGAGAAAAGATCTCTCCCCTTTTGTGTTTCTATGTAATTTCTGTGTTTTTAATAATATAATGTAGAGTGCAACTGAACTTTTGTGGCGCCATATAAATAAACAATGCTTTTATATATATATATATATATATATATATGTACCCTGCTCAAAAAATAAAGGGAACACTAAAATAACATCCTAGATCTGAATGAATGAAATATTCTTATTAAATACTGTGTTCTTTACATAGTTGAATGTGCTGACAACAAAATCACACAAAAATTATCAATCAAAATCAAATTTATTAACCCATGGAGGTCAGGATTTGGAGTCACCCTCAAAATGAAAGTGGAAAAACTCACTACAGGCTGATCCAACTTTGATGTAATGTCCTTAAAACAAGTCAAAATGAGGCTCAGTAGTGTGTGTGGCCTCCACGTGCCTATATGACCTCCCTACAATGCCTGGGCATGCTCCTGATGAGGTGGCCGATGGACTCCTGAGGGATCTCCTCCCAGACCTGGACTAAAGCATCCGCCAACTCCTGGTCCGTCTGTTATGCAACGTGGCATTGGTGGATGGAGCGAGACATGATGTTCCAGATGTGCTCAATTGGATTCAGGTCTGGGGAACGGGCGGGCCAGTCCATAGCATCAATGCCTTCGTCTTGCAGGTACTGCTGACACACTCCAGCCACAGGAGGTCTAGCATTTTCTTGCATTAGGAGGAACCCAGGGCCAACCGCACCAGCATATGGTCTCACTAGGGATCTGAGGATCTCATCTCGGTACCTGTTTATTTACCCTGTACTTGTCCTATACTGTCATCAGTGTATCAGTGTATTGTGCTGCATCAGTCCAGCCAGTCACAGTGTTGGTGTTCTCTGCTGCCATATATCCAGTGTAGCTATATAAAGTGGTGCTGTGTTGTACAGACCAGTCCAGTGTAGTCAGTGTATTGTGCTCAGAGCCGGCTCTAACCAATATGATGCCCTAGGCAAGATTTTGGCTGGTGCCCCATAGCACCACCGCTAGTTCCGCCTCTGACCCTGCAACCCTTTCCTAGCACCATCACCCCCCACCAATAGCAGTCTTTTTTTTCCCTACCCCCTGTAATTTAAATAAGAAGAGTGTGCACATTCGGCTCACAGCCCAAAAAGGTATGCGTTTTTGCTGGCAAGGGGCATGTCCACACAATAGTACCCCAATTCAAATTATGCCTCACAGTAGTGCAACTTTATTCACAATTTATCATGCAATAGTGTCCCTTATTCACATTACATCACACAGTAGTACCACTTTACCTTATATACAGGGCCGGTGCAAGGTTTCTCGGCACCCTAGGCAAAAAAATCTGCGCACTCTCCCCCCACTCCTCCCCCTCAGGTGAAAATGTGGAGGTGGCGTCTCAGAAGTTCCACAGCTGATATTGTTAAATAGAGAACGCCACCTACAAAAAAAAAAAAAAAAATGCTAAGCACGACTTTTGCGGGGACCCCATGTAGGCTGTATTGTAGGAAAGGGGGACAACACAGGCAGGAGATATACAGAGATATACAGCATATGGACTATAGTTGTGGGGGTGGGGGAGGGAGGGTTCTTTGCTCGGAATGCAGTTAACATCCTGACTGTTGGGATCCCGTGGTCAGGATACTGATGTCGGAATCCGAACACTTGGCGGACAAGCCCAGAATTCACCCTTGGGTGGTGGTCCACGTCACCACCCAAGAGGGAATATAATAGTGTGGCCAAAGGTCGCCACCGGAGCCGACGAGTGGCAACCGCAGCGAGCAAGAGGGGATTCCCTGTGCTCGCTGCTGGGATTCCGCCTGTCGGGATTCTGCCTGTCGGGATCCCGGCGTCGGTCTTCTGACCGCCGGGATCCCATACCGATCCTCTTTGCTCATTATGATGAGCAGATCAAATTATGCCACATTACAGTACCCTCACTTCATATTATGTCACATTACAGCGCCCCCCTACCATTATAACATCCACTACACACTGCTCTCACTGACAGTGTCACACAGCTCAGGCTGGGAATGGATCAGACCCTATTACTTAGCAGCCAAAACTAGGGAAATTGCTATGCAACTTTATAACTTGGGTCCAGCCCCCCCTAAGCCTCTGTGCCCCATAACAATGGCACCCCCTGCTCCCACAATAGTTACACCCATGATTATAGGCATCAATGGAGTGACAGACCATACAATACTGATATCACTGCAGTGACCGCAATGCTGCACATTCACTGTCCCAACGACTACCATACCACATAGACAGCATGCCAGTAATTGCCATACCGCACAGAGGTGGTAATTCAGACCTGGTCGCTGGGCTGTGTTTTTTGCTGTCCTGCGATCAGATAGTCGCCTACAGGGGGAGTGCATTTTCGCTGTGCAAGTGTGCGTTCCTATGTGTAGCAGAGCTGCTAAAAATCAGTTTGTGCAGTCTCTGCGCGGCCCGGGACTTACTCTTCCAATGCGATTGAATCAGGCTGATCGGAGCCGAAGCTGACGTCAGACACCCTCCCTCAAAACGCTTGGACACGCCTACATTTTTCCGGACACTCCCTGTATACGGTCAGTTGCCACCCACAAACAGCCTCTTCCTGTCAATCACCTTGCGTATGCCTGTGCGAACGGATCCTTTGCACCATCCCATCGCTGACCGGCGATATCCATTGTAGCTGTCCGACGCGCCTACGTATTGCGGTGCATACGCATGCGCAGTTTGGACCTGATCGCAGGTCCAGCAGCGATCAGATCTGAATTACCCCGAGAGAACATTCTATCATCTGCCGTATTGCACAGACTGCACACCGTATCAGTGACCACCATACCGTACAGACGACACCTTTGGGATTGCAATACTGCAATACAGTCCACTGAGTACAATGTGTGCTGGGACTTGTAGTACCTCTACTGCTGGATACTTGTGGTCCCTCTGCTAGCTGGGCATAGGCATGCCAGTCAGTTACGTGTATTAATACGGGATTCAGAAAATTCCCGTTATCCGCAGCTGCAGTTGCCAAATGTGGTGACATGCACCAGAAACAAAAGGGGTGGGATAATTCATTGCTGACCAGGAGGAAATGGAGAGACTACAGCCAGGGAGGAGCCACCCGAGAACAGGTGCTGTACGGGCAGGTGACATCACAGCACACGACAGTCATGTGACTGTCAGTGCCGATGCTGTATCCACGCTGAGACCAGCACCTAGAGCCAGGATGGCAGTTTAGTCATATGTGCAGGCAGAGCGTAACTAGGCATTTTAGCGCTGTGTGCAAAAAAACAGCATTGGCGCCCCCCTTACGTAATATAAGGGCAGTGCACGGACAGATTCCCCTTTTTACACATTACGGCAGACAGCGTCCCCTTATTACACATTACGGCAGACAGCGTCCCCTTATTACACATTACAGCAGGCAGCGTCCCCTTATTACACATTACGGCAGACAGCGACCCCTTTTTTACTCATTACGGCAGACAGCGTCCCGCTTTTTACACGTTACGGCAGACAGCGTCCCCCTTATTACACATTACAAGCTGCTGATGATTTTAGGGAAAGTGGGCAGTTGCGCCCTCAGGGCGACTGCGCTGTCGCGTAGTTACGGCTCTGTGTGCAGGGCAAACGCAGAATTCGTGCCGGGGTGTTTCCAAAGATGGGATGGAGAACTGCAGAGACTGAGGTGACTATCTATATGCTGGGTTTGTTAGTGTTTGTGTGTATGTATTTTATTTATATAAATATATATATATATATATATATATATATATATACACACCCCCATAAGTACACTGGCAGCAATAATTGCAAGTCAGACTGTACACACACCCCGTCCTTCATGCTTAACTTACCACTGAGGTCAGCAGCAGGAACAGCACAGCAGAAAGCCTGGTACAGTAGTTCACTGACTGGAACAGGAGCCGGCCGGGTGCCTAACTTAATGAAGCCCTGCCCCCTTGCAATGTGTTCTGGTCAGTAGAAAGGGGGCGGAGCCAAATGCAGAGAGGGGCGGGGCTTAAATAGCGGGTCTGGGCTGGCGACTTTATTGCATGAAAAACAATGCTAGCCTGTGGGGGAGGGGTTGGGGGGGTTGTGAGGGAGGGTTGATAAGTCCCGCGGCCTGCAGCTGCTGCCCATTATCTAAATGGAAGGATGTCTCTCAGACAAGAGACATCCTTCTGTGTTGATTGTTAAGTGGCTCAGCCGCGCCCTCCAGTGGCTGGCGCTCTAGGCAGCTGCCTAAAGCTGCCTAGTGGTAGCGCCGGCCCTGCTTATATACGTTACTCCTCACAGTAGTGCCCCTCATTCACATAACATCATACTGAATTGCTCCTTATTCACATTACACAACACCATATTGCTCTTTATTCTCATTACACCACACCATATTGCTCCTTATTCACATTACACCACACCATATTGCTCTTTATTAACATTAGACCACACAGTAGTGCCCTTTCTATACGTTACGCCACACAGTAAAGCACCTTATACACATAATGCCACACATTGGTAATGCATTTATACACATAATACCACAAAGTAATGCCCCTTACACATATGACACACATTATTAATGTCCTTATAAACATAATGCACCTTACACATTATGCCAACCCTTATTAATGCCCTTATACACATAATTTCCCTTATACATATGCCACACATTGTTAATGCCCTTATACACATAATGACACATATAATGTCCCTTACACATATGCCGCACATTATTTGTGCCCTTATATGCATAATGACACACATAGTGCCCCTTTCACATATGTTACACATTAGCATTGCTCTTATACACATAATGACACATATAGTTCCTGGCGTGAGTCAACTGGCAGCTCTGCTAACGTCGGGTGCCTATTTTTTATGAACATGCATGTATGTATTTGCATTGCTATGTGGCTAGTATGCACAAGCAGCTTCTGCTGATTAAAATGATATGCGGTATGCCTATATACTGTGTGCGACTGTGGCTGTATCTACATACGAAATGCTACACACAGAATATAGGCATGCCACATATCATTTTAATCAGCAGGAGCTGCTTGTGCCCATAGGCATACCAGATGCCCTAGGCAATTGCCTAGTTTGCCTATGCCTAGGGCCGGCTCTGATTGTGCTGCATCAGTCCAGCCAGTCACAGTGTTGGTGTTCTCTGCTGCCATATATCCAGTGTAGCTGTAAAGTGGTGCTGTGTTGTGAGGGCCAAAACTAGGATTTTCGTCACCCGGGGCAAGGCAGTAATTTGGCGTCCGCCCCAAAAACAAAACACCCTTCCCCCACAAAAAAAACCTTGTCAGACTAAAATACTTAGATTATGAAAAATACACTAGCTGCAGCACTGCATGGCAAAGATGAGAATTTAAGACAGTAGCCGATATAGGAGAGATCCCAGGTACTGAAGCTCACCTGCACAGCATCGGAGGCAGCTGCAGCCAGACAGGTGGGTCAGAGACACTGCCCCGGAAGCTGTCTGCTGTCTCACTGGGGCAGCACAACACTGCCGGTAAAAAACAAAACAAAAAACCCTGCTCCTCTGTAACTCCTCAGCGTCCCCTCAAATCCTGCACCCAGGGCGAATGCCCCCTTAGCCCCCCCCCCCCCCCTAGTTACGGCCCTGGTGTTGTGCAGACCAGTCCAGTGTAGTGCTGTATCAGTCCAGCCAGTCACAGTGTTGGTGTTCTCTGCTGCCATATATCCAGTGTAGCTGTATAAGTGGTGCTGTGTTGTGCAGACCAGTCCAGTGTAGTCAGTGTATTGGGTTTTTGAGACCCAAGTGCATAATTTTGCATTTTTTAGCATTAAACTGTATTTGCCACGTCCTTGACCATTTCTCAAGCCTAGCTAGGTCATCAGTCATTTGTTTTACCCCTCCCGGTGTGTCTACCCTGTTGCATACCTTTGTATCATCTGCAAAAAGGCATACTTTCCCCATCAATATCATTTGCAATGTCACCAACAAAGATATTAAAGAGAACTGGTCCAAGTACAGATCCCTGGGGTCCTCCACTGGTAACATTTCCCTTCATAGATTACACTCCATTTGTTACAACTGTCTGTTTCCTATCCTACAACCAGGTTCTTATCCATTTAACTGTTTTATAATCCACCCTGACGCTTCAAGTTTATTTAGCAATCTGCGATGTGGGACAGTGTCAAATGCCTTACTAAAGTCTAGATATGCTACATCTACAGCTCCCCCTTGATCTATTATTTTCATCACAGAGTAAAAAAAATCAATAAGATTTGTTTGGCATGATCTCCCACCAGTAAATCCATGCTGTTTTGGATCCTGTAAGTTGTTTGATTTAAGATATTTCACAACTCTTTCTTTTAATAGTTTTTCCATTACTTTCCCTACTACTGATGTAAGGCTTACTGGTCTGTAGTTACTTGCTTCCACTTTTGTACAGTGGAACTACATTCACTCTTTTCCAGTCCTCTGGAATGGCACCTGTATTTATTGACTGGTTAAATAATTCTGTTAATGGTGCCACCAGCACATCTTTTAGCTCTTTTAGTATCCTTGGGTGTATCCCATCTGGCCCCATTGATTTATCCACTTTTAGTTTTGAAAGTTCTGTTAGGACCTTCTCCTCATCTACCTTATTTTTATGAATGTCCTTGCAACCTAACAGTGGCCCCTTCCCTTCTCCTTTTGCAGTAAATACTGAGCAAAAATAATTATTTAGGTGATCTGCTATTGCCTTGTCTCCCTCCACCAAATTCTCCCTTTCTCTCTTAAGTCTTATTATTCCTCCATTTTATTTTCTCCTTTCATTTATATACTTATAAAAAGTTTTGCCCCCTTTATCTACTGACTGGGCCATTTTCTCCTCAGCTTCTGCCTTTGCACGTCTGATTACTTTCTTAGCATCCTTCCGTCTGTCAAGATACACCTCTTTGTCGTTATTATTTTGAGTCTGTTTTTAGTTCCTAAAAGCCATCTAATTTGCTTTCACACTAGTTGATACTTCTTTTGTGAACCACACTGGCTTCCTTTTCCTGGTGCTTTTCCTAACCCTTTTGATACAAAGGTCTGTTGCCCTTAGTATTACACTTTTCAGTTTTTCCCCACCTCTCCTGCACCCCTTCTAAGTTCCTCCGGTCCGCCATTGAATCACCTATACATCTTCCCATTTTTGCAAAGTCAGCATTTCTAAAATCCGACACCTTTTTTCTCTGACGTCCTAGTGGATGCTGGGACTCCGTCAGGACCATGGGGAATAGCGGCTCCGCAGGAGACAGGGCACAAAATTAAAAAGTTTGACCACTAGGTGGTGTGTACTGGCTCCTCCCCCTATGACCCTCCTCCAAGCCTCAGTTAGGTTTTTGTGCCCGTCCGAGCAGGGTGCAATCTAGGTGGCTCTCCTAAAGAGCTGCTTAGAAAAAGTTTGTTAGGTTTTTTATTTTCAGTGAGTCCTGCTGGCAACAGGCTCACTGCAACGAGGGACTTAGGGGAGAAGAAGTGAACTCACCTGCGTGCAGGATGGATTTGCTTCTTAGGCTACTGGACACTAGCTCCAGAGGGACGATCACAGGTACAGCCTGGATGGGTCACCGGAGCCGCGCCGCCGACCCCCTTGCAGATGCCGAATAGAGAAGAGGTCCAGAAACCGGCGGCAGAAGACGTCTAAGTCTTCATGAGGTAGCGCACAGCACTGCAGCTGTGCGCCATTGCTCTCCGCACACTTCACACCAGCGGTCACTGAGGGTGCAGGGCGCTGGGGGGGGCGCCCTGGGCAGCAATGTAATATACCTATTCTGGCTAAAATATATCACATATAGCCCCTGGGGCTATATGGATGTATTTAACCCCTGCCAGGTTCCAAAAAAACCGGGAGAAGAAGCCCACCGAAAAGGGGGCGGGGCCTATTCTCCTCAGCACACAGCGCCATTTTCCTGCCCAGCTCCGCTGCGAGGAAGGCTCCCAGGACTCTCCCCTGCACTGCACTACAGAAACAGGGTAAAAACAGAGAGGGGGGCACTTATTGGCGATATTTATAATATTTGAGCTGCTATAAAGGGAACACACTTATTAAGGTTGTCCCTATATATATTTATAACGCTTGGGTGTGTGCTGGCAAACTCTCCCTCTGTCTCCCCAAAGGGCTAGTGGGGTCCTGTCTTCTATCAGAGCATTCCCTGTGTGTCTGCTGTGTGTCGGTACGTGTGTGTCGACATGTATGAGGACGATGTTGGCGTGGAGGCGGAGCAATTGCCTGTAATGGTGATGTCACCCCCTAGGGAGTCGACACCAGAATGGATGGCTTTGTTTATGGAATTACGGGATAGTGTCAGCACGCTACAAAAGTCGGTTGACGACATGAGACAGCCGGCAAACCAGTTAGTACCTGTCCAGGCGTCTCAGACACCGTCAGGGGCTGTAAAACGCCCTTTACCTCAGTCGGTCGACACAGACCCAGACACTGACACTGAATCCAGTGTCGACGGTGAAGAAACAAACGTATTTTCCAGTAGGGCCACACGTTATATGATCACGGCAATGAAGGAGGCTTTGCATATCTCTGATACTGCAAGTACCACAAAAAGGGGTATTATGTGGGGTGTGAAAAAACTACCGATAGTTTTTCCTGAATCAGAGGAACTGAATGAAGTGTGTGATGAAGCGTGGGTTACCCCAGATAGAAAACTGCTAATTTCAAAGAAGTTATTGGCATTATACCCTTTCCCGCCAGAGGTTAGGGTGCGCTGGGAAACACCTCCTAGGGTGGATAAGGCGCTCACACGCTTATCAAAGCAAGTGGCGTTACCGTCTCCTGATACGGCCGCCCTCAAGGATCCAGCTGATAGGAGGCTGGAGAATACATTAAAAAGTATATACACACATACGGGTGTTATACTGAGACCAGCAATCGCCTCAGCCTGGATGTGCAGTGCTGGCGTGGCTTGGTCGGAGTCACTGTCTGAAAATATTGATACCCTGGATAGGGACAGTATTTTACTGACTATAGAGCAGTTAAAGGATGCATTTCTTTATATGCGAGATGCACAGAGAGATATTTGCACTCTGGCATCAAGAGTAAGTGCGATGTCCATATCTGCCAGAAGAAGTTTATGGACGCGCCAGTGGTCAGGTGATGCGGATTCCAAACGACATATGGAAGTATTGCCGTATAAGGGGGAGGAATTATTTGGGGTCGGTCTATCGAATCTGGTGGCCACGGCAACGGCCGGAAAATCCACCTTTTTACCCCAGGTCACCTCCCAGCAGAAAAAGCCGCAGTCCTTTCGTTCCTATAAGACTAAAATCTCTGAACCTGTACATACAAAAATTCAAGTTCAAGATGGAGTCACTCAGAGCAGTGATAGCGAATCTGGAAGAAGGGGATTTTATGGTGTCCTTGGACATCAAGGATGCTTACCTTCATGTTCCAATTTGTCCTTCACACCAAGGGTACCTCAGGTTCGTGGTCCAAAACTGTCATTATCAGTTTCAGACGCTGCCGTTTGGATTGTCCACGGCACCCCGGGTCTTTACCAAGGTAATGGCCGAAATGATGATCCTTCTTCGAAGAGAAGGCGTCTTAATTATCCCTTACTTGGACGATCTCCTGATAAGGGCAAGATCCAGAGAACAGCTGGAGGTCGGAGTAGCACTAACCCAAGTAGTGCTCCAACAACACGGGTGGATTCTGAATTTTCCAAAATCCCAACTGATCCCGACGACACGTCTGTTGTTCCTAGGGATGATTCTGGACACTGTTCAGAAAAAGGTATTTCTTCCGGAGGAGAAAGCCAGGGAGTTATCCGATCTAGTCAGGAACCTCCTAAAACCAGGAAAAGTATCTGTGCATCAATGCACAAGAGTCCTGGGAAAAATGGTAGCTTCTTACGAAGCGATTCCATTCGGCAGATTCCATGCACGAACTTTTCAGTGGGATCTGCTGGACAAATGGTCCGGATCGCATCTGCAGATGCATCAGCGGATAAAATTGTCCACAAGGACAAGAGTGTCTCTGCTATGGTGGTTGCAGAGTGCTCATCTGTTAGAGGGCCGCAGATTCGGCATACAGAACTGGGTCCTAGTGACCACGGATGCCAGCCTGAGAGGCTGGGGAGCGGTCACACAGGGAAGAAACTTCCAGGGCGTGTGGTCAAGCCTGGAGACGTCTCTTCACATAAATATACTGGAGCTAAGAGCAATCTACAATGCTCTAAGCCTGGCAAAACCTCTGCTTCAGGGTCAGCCGGTGTTGATTCAGTCGGACAACATCACGGCAGTCGCCCACGTAAACAGACAGGGCGGCACAAGAAGCAGGAGGGCAATGGCAGAAGCTGCAAGGATTCTCCGCTGGGCAGAAAATCATGTGTTAGCACTGTCAGCTGTGTTCATCCCGGGAGTGGACAACTGGGAAGCAGACTTCCTCAGCAGACACGATCTGCACTCGGGAGAGTGGGGACTTCATCCAGAAATCTTCCACATGATTGTGGTCCATTGGGAAAGACCAATGGTGGACATGATGGCGTCCCGCCTCAACAAAAAACTGGACAGGTATTGCGCCAGGTCAAGAGACCCTCAGGCAATAGCTGTAGACGCTCTGGTAACACCATGGGTGTACCAGTCAGTGTATGTGTTTCCTCCTCTGCCTCTCATACCAAAAGTACTGAGAATTATACGGCAAAGGGGAGTAAGAACGATACTCGTGGCTCCGGATTGGCCAAGAAGAACTTGGTACCCGGAACTTCAGGAGATGCTCACGGAAGATCCGTGGCCTCTACCTCTAAGACGGGACCTGCTTCAGCAGGGACCGTGTCTATTCCAAGACTTACCGCGGCTGCGTTTGACGGCATGGCGGTTGAACGCCGAATCCTAAGGGAAAAAGGCATTCCGGAAGAGGTCATCCCTACCCTGGTAAAAGCCAGGAAGGAGGTGACTGCACAACATTATCACCGCATTTGGAGAAAATATGTTGCGTGGTGTGAGGCCAGGAAGGCCCCGACGGAGGAATTTCAACTGGGTCGATTCCTACATTTCCTGCAAACAGGATTGTCTATGGGCCTCAAATTAGGGTCCATTAAGGTTCAAATTTCGGCCCTGTCGATTTTCTTCCAGAAAGAATTGGCTTCAGTTCCTGAAGTCCAGACTTTTGTAAAAGGAGTACTACATATACAGCCCCCGGTTGTGCCCCCAGTGGCACCGTGGGATCTTAATGTAGTTTTGGATTTTATCAAATCCCATTGGTTTGAGCCACTCAAATCGGTGGATTTGAAATATCTTACATGGAAAGTAACCATGCTACTGGCCCTGGCTTCAGCCAGGAGAGTGTCAGAATTGGCGGCTTTATCGTATAAAAGCCCATATCTGATTTTCCATTCGGACAGGGCAGAACTGCGGATGCGTCCTCACTTTCTGCCTAAGGTGGTTTCAGCGTTTCACCTGAACCAGCCTATTGTGGTGCCTGCGGCTACTAGCGATTTGGAGGATTCCAAGTTGCTGGACGTTGTCAGAGCATTGAAAATATATATTTCAAGGACGGCTGGAGTCAGAAAATCTGACTCGCTGTTTATACTGTATGCACCCAACAAGCTGGGTGCTCCTGCTTCTAAGCAGACGATTGCTCGTTGGATTTGTAGCACAATTCAACTTGCACAATATGTGGCAGGCCTGCCACAGCCTAAATCTGTCAAGGCCCATTCCACAAGGAAGGTGGGCTCATCTTGGGCGGCTGCCCGAGGGGTCTCGGTATTACAACTCTGCCGAGCAGCTATGTGGTCAGGGGAGAACACGTTTGTAAAATTCTACAAATTTGATACCCTGGCTAAGGAGGACCTGGAGTTCTCTCATTCGGTGCTGCAGAGTCATCCACACTCTCCCGCCCGTTTGGGAGCTTTGGTATAATCCCCATGGTCCTGACGGAGTCCCAGCATCCACTAGGACGTCAGAGAAAATAAGATTTTACTTACCGATAAATCTATTTCTCGTAGTCCGTAGTGAATGCTGGGCGCCCATCCCAAGTGCGGATTGTCTGCAATACTTGTACAATGTTATTGTTACAAAAAAATCGGGTTGTTATTGTTGTGAGCCGTCTGTTCAGAGGCTCCTACGTTTGTCATACTGTTAACTGGGTTCAGATCACAAGTTGTACGGTGTGATTGGTATGGCTGGTATGAGTCTTACCCGGGATTCAAAATCCTTCCTTATTGTGTACGCTCGTCCGGGCACAGTATCCTAACTGAGGCTTGGAGGAGGGTCATAGGGGGAGGAGCCAGTACACACCACCTAGTGGTCAAACTTTTAAATTTTGTGCCCTGTCTCCTGCGGAGCCGCTATTCCCCATGGTCCTGACGGAGTCCCAGCATCCACTACGGACTACGAGAAATAGATTTATCGGTAAGTAAAATCTTATTTTTTGTGTGACAGGAGTTGGATCCTGTCTTTATACTAAACCACACTGCTTGATGATCACTGGATCCCAGGTGCTTACCCACATATATGTCTGATGTCCTATCACCATTTGTAAGAATTAAATTTAATATTGAGTCTTTGCGAGTGGGCTCCCTCACCAATTGCTTGAGAGATACTCCTTGTAAGGAATTTAGAAATTTGCCACTTGTAGCTGAACTTGCAAAAGACCCCTTCCATCAGGTAAATTAAAGTCTCCCATGATTATGACTTCTTCCTTTAAAGCCATTTTAGTGATGTCCAACAATAGGTTCCTGTCCAAATCCTGCCCCTGGCCTGGTGGTTTACAGATCACCCCAATGCGAATAATGTCCTTCTCCCCGGTTTCTGTGGTGACCCAAAGGGCCTCAGTTTTGTCTTCAATATTTTTTATTAAAGTAGCCTTTTTTCCACATACATTGCTACCCCTCCTCCTATTCTTCCCTTTCTATCCTTCCTAAATAAATTGTATCCTAGTATAGCTATGTCCCAGTCATGATTCTCATTGCACCAAGACTCTGTAATTGCCACAATATCCAGGTTATCCCTTGTCATTATCGCAATTAGCTCTGGAATTTTGTCTCCTAATCTCCTAGTATTTGCACACATAGCTTTAAGAATTTTGTTTGTACATCTGTTATTAGTAGCCATGTCCAGATAGTACAAAATAAATTACAAGTTTAAAGTTGAAATTACCTGTTTGGTGATGTTGCTCAGTGTTTGGTATTTGTTTTTTTTTTACTACCAGGAATCACACTCTGTCCTTTACACCATGACTACACCTCACCAAATGTAAAGATATAGTACACCTGACCACAATGGCCAAATGATCAAAGGAGACAGACAGCATGCAATAATAAACTATGTTTCACTGAGCAACTTTCCCACAGATGCAATGCTGCAGAACATTGCACCCAAATACCTGCTGGTAATTCCATCTTCTACACTCCTGCAGAACATTGCACCATCTTCTACACTCCTGCAGAACATTGCACCCAAATACCTGCTGGTAATTCCATCTTCTACACTCCTGCAGAACATTGCACCCAAATACCTGCTGGTAATTCCATCTTCTACACTTCTGCAGAACATTGCACCCAAATACCTGCTGGTGAATATATACTTGTCTAGGTTTATTGTAAATGAGAGCTGCAGATTATCACTACTGATTGCACTGAAATAGTAATTAGCAAATTGGTTATTAAGAATTATAGCATTGCTATAGGCATAAGGCATCTGCTTTTATATTAGATTGCTTATGCACATGATGGGTTGCTATTGATAAATTGGAATGTTATCTCCTGAGTATAGGCATGAGGGCATGACTGTGTTAAATCTCAGTTGGTTGGTTTGTTCGCTTGTTTTTTTAAGAGTGTTTTATTAATAGTCTTTGCTGGGGGAGGGTTCATTGGAGTTTGGGTGCAATCAGTGTATTCACATGCTTGGTCCATTACTTAAAGAACATCAGGAAGGCTTAGGCCGTAGGCTTGTGGGACATTATTCAAAGGATAACTACAAATTTAAAAATAATTTCGACGTTACACCGACGTTAAACCGAAGGAAAACAGAAGAACAACAACCTATCCACAATCTGGACCACTAAAGGACAGCTTTCAAACAAATGTGAGTCCAGTTCCTCTTCACATCAAACTACTCCAGCCTGAGTAACCCATACTTAGAACTTAAATCTGTGTTAGGAACGCTGCTAGACCTTTCCACTTCATCAGCAACTACTCAAAACTATGTCTATAGCTTACCAAAACCATCTGAATTCTCACCTGTACCAATGTTATCTGTCTTTTTACACTATGAAAAGACATCCCCAAACTGCTCACTACAGCTCTCTCTTATGCAAACTCATGTATGTTTTTTGATGTAATAATTGGCTTGTAATTGGCGTTGCATGTGTGGGGAAGTAGCACAGTGAAACATAGTTTATTATTGCATGCTCTCTGGTGTTTACCTCCTTTGATCATTCGGTCATTGTGGTCAGGTGTACTATATCTTTACATTTAGGGAGGTGTATTCATGGTGTAAAGGAAACAGTGTGATTCCTGATTAGTAAAAAAATTGATATATATATATATATATATATATATATATATCAAACACTGAGCAACATCCCCAAACAGGTAATTTCAACTTTAAACTTGTCATTTATTTTGTACAGTCTGGACATGGCTACTAATAACAAATGCACAGACAAAAATCTTAAAGCTATGTGTGAAAATGCTAGGAGCTTAGGAGACAAGATTCCAGAGCTAATTGTGATAATGACAAGGGATAACCTGGATTTTGTGGCAATTACAGAGTCATGGTGCAATGAAAATCATGACTGGGACATAGCTATACCAGGATACAATTTATTTAGGAAGGATAGAATAGGAAGAATAGGAGGAGGGGTAGCAATGTATGTGAAAAAAAGCATAAATGCTACTTTAATACAAAATATTGAAGACAATACTGAGGCCCTTTGGGTCACCATAGAAACCGGGGAGAAGGATGTTATTCGCATTGGGGTGATCTATAGACCACCAGGCCAAGGGCAGGATTTGGACAGAAACCTATTGTTGGACATCACTAAAATGGCTTTAAAGGGAGAAGTCATAATCATGGGAGACTTTAATTTACCTGATGTAAATTGGGAGGGGTCTTTTGCAAATTCAGCTACAAGTGGCAAATTTCTACAATCCTTACAGGGAGCATCTCTCAAGCAATTGGTGACGGAGCCCACTCGCAAAGATTCAATATTAGATTTAATTCTTACAAATGGTGATAGGATATGCGACATATATGTGGGTGAGCACCTGGGATCCAGTGATCATCAAGCAGTATGGTTTAGTATAAAGACAGGATCCAACTCCTGTCACACAAAAACAAAGGTGTTGGATTTTAGAAATGCTGATTTTGCAAAAATGGGGAGATGTTTAAGTGATTCATTGGCGGACTGGTGGAACTTGGAAGGAGTGCAGGAGAGGTGGGAAAAACTGAAAAGTGCAATACTAAGTGCAACTGATCTTTGTATCAAAAGGGTTAGTAAAAGCACCAGGAAAAGGAAGCCAGTGTGGTTCACAAAAGAAGTATTAACTAGTGTGAAAGCAAAAAAGATGGCTTTTAGGAAATACAAACAGACTCAAAATAATAATGACAAAGAGGTGTATCTTGACAGACGGAAGGATGCTAAGAAAGTGATCAGATGTGCAAAGGCAGAAGCTGAGGAAAAAATGGCCCAGTCAGTAGATAAAGGGGGCAAAACTTTTTTTAAGTATATAAGTGAAAGGAGAAAATCAAATGGAGGAATAATAAGACTTAAGACAGAGAGTGAGAATTTGGTGGAGGGAGACAAGGCAATAGCAGATCACCTAAATAATTATTTTTGCTCAGTATTTACTACAGAAGAAGGGATGGGGCCACAGTTAAGTTGCAAGGACATTCATAAAAATAAGGTAGATGAAAGTACATTTACAGAGGAGAAGGTCCTAACAGAACTTTCACAACTAAAAGTGGATAAATCAATGGGACCAGATGGGATACACCCAAGGATACTCAAAGAGCTAAAAGATGTGCTGGTTACACCTTTAACAGAATTATTTAACCAGTCACTAAATACAGGTGCCATTCCAGAGGACTGGAAAAGAGCAAATGTAGTTCCACTGCACAAAAGTGGAAGCAAGGAAGAAGCAAGTAACTACAGACCAGTAAGCCTTACATCAGTAGTGGGGAAAGTAATGGAAAAACTATTAAAAGAAAGAGTTGTGGAATATCTTAAATCAAACCACTTACAGGATCCAAAACAGCATGGATTTACTGGTGGTAGATCATGCCAAACAAATCTTATTGACTTTTTTGACTCTGTGACGAAAATAATAGATCAAGGGGGAGCTGTAGATGTAGCATATCTAGACTTTAGTAAGGCATTTGACACTGTCCCACATCGCAGACTGCTAAATAAACTTGAAAGCGTGGGGGTGGATTATAAAACAGTTAAATGGATAAGAACCTGGTTGTAGGATAGGAAACAGACAATTGTAGTTAATGGAGTGCAATCTATGGAGGGAAATGTTACCAGTGGAGTACCCCAGGGATCTGTACTTGGTCCAGTTCTCTTTAATATCTTTGTTGGTGACATTGCAGATGGTATTGAAGGGAAGGTATGCCTTTTTGCAGATGATACAAAGATATGCAACAGGGTAGACACACCGGGAGGGGTAAAACAAATGATTGATGACCTAGCTAGGCTTGAGAAATGGTCAAGAACGTGGCAACTACAGTTTAATGCTAAAAAATGCAAAATCATGCACTTGGGTCTCAAAAACCCAAAGGCTAAATATAGTATCAAGGGTACTATAATGGAAACTACTGAGGAGGAAAGGGATTTAGGAGTCACTATTTCAAGTGACTTGAAGGCAGGAAAGCAATGCAACAAAGCAATGAGAAAGGCAAGTCAGATGCTTGGTTGCATAGGGAGAGGAATCAGTAGCAGGAAAAAAGAAGTGATAATGCCACTGTATAGGTCATTGGTGCGGCCCCATCTGGAATACTGTGTCCAGTTCTGGAGACCATATCTCCAGAAGGATATAAATACAGTAGAGAGTGTACAAAGAAGGGCAACTAAAATGGTGCATGGCCTACATCACAAAACGTACCCGGAAAGGCTAAAAGATCTTAACATGTATAGTTTGGAGGAGAGAAGGGAAAGGGGAGACATGATAGAAACTTTCAAATATATCAAGGGTCTTAACAAAGTTCAGGAGGGAAACATTCTTCAAAGGAAGAGAAGTATTAGAACTCGAGGACATACACTGAGACAGGAGGGGGGGAGGTTCAGGGGAAATTTAAGGAAAAATTACTTCACAGAAAGGGTAGTGGATAAGTGGAATAGTCTCCCATCAGAGGTGGTAGAGGCTAAGACTGTAGAGCAATTTAAACATGCTTGGGATAGGCATATGAATATCCTTACAAAGAATTAAGGTTCAAAAAGGGTTGAGATTACCTAAAGGATAAAAAAAAAAGGGCAGACTAGATGGGCCAAGTGGTTCTTATCTGCCGTCAAATTCTATGTTTCTGTGTTTCTATGTTTCAATTACAAGCAAATCATTACATAAAAAAATACATAAGTTCGCATAAGAGAGAATTGTAGTGAGCAGATTGGGGATGTCTTTTCATAGTTTAAAAAGACAGATAATATGCATACGATGAATTACATACTTTTGAGGCATTCAGGCCCGGCGACAGGGGGGGTCAAAGGGGACACCCGTAGCGGGCCCCGACGTTGTGGGGGGCCCCAAGGATCTGGGCATCAACCATGGCATCAAGCTGTGTCAGTGCGACACGTAGGATGGGGTAAAATTTAAATGGATTGCACTGGCCGGAAGAGAGCCGTGGCACTGTTTAGTTGATAACTCCGTCGGTGGAACCCCCCCCTCCCTCTCTGCGGCGGTATCCCAGCCACTGCCCACAGTCACCTGTCCGTGTCCCACTGTTTGCGTAGATATCACATGACGCATCCATACGACGCTACACCCTTCACTTACTCCCCGCCTTTCACAGTTCACTTCAGTCTTTGCAGTGGCGACGGTCCTAAGAGGAGCCCAGTCCAGTGCCCAGGAGAAACACTGGACTGCTGGAGAAACAGCCCAGGCAGCTTGGAACTGGAGGATAGCAGTGGTATTTTGGTAAGTGACAGCAGTCAGAGTGTGGAAACGCTGTCACGCAGTGTCTCTCATGAGCCAGAGCATACAATGTTTTAAAAAACAAACAAACCTATTCAATAATGCAATGCTATTTCAAAGTAATGCAGCATATTTTTTATTAAAGTGCATAGTGAATATTATCTGTGTTTTTTTTTATAATATTTAAAAAAACATTCAATATGCAATGTAATAAAAATATACTGCACTACTGCTGAGGATATGCTATAACACTATCTGCATTTTCAATAGAACGTCTCTACCTGATAGCAGTGACATTAGTGGTTTTTATTAATATTGTTGAATTGTCGGCATAATGTTATTTTAGAATTAAATAACATTATGCCAGCAATTCAACAATATTAATAACAAATACTAATTTCACTGGTAGAGGACTTCTATTCAAAGTGCAGATAATATATTATGGTCCACTTTGCTCAGCAGTAGTGCAGTGTACTGTATGTATAGTAACATCCCTAACTGTGTGGACTTTGTATAGTCTCCCCATGCTTGTGTGGGTTTCCTCTGGGTACTTGAGTGTCCTCCCACACTCCAAAGATATACTGTGTGTAAATCAGTGTGTGTACATGTGTTTAGGGCAGACTAAATGGGCCAAGTGGTTCTTATCTGCTGTCAAATTCTCTATTTCTTTGTGTTCACCTGAACAATACACCTATATGGCAATACATTTATCGGCACATGCAAGGGACGGATGCGGGTCTGGTATCCGGGGGGGGGGGGGGGGGGGGTTGGAGGGAAGAGGGGGGCCCCAGAGGTATCAGTGTACCGGGCCCCGAGATTTCTGTTGCCGGCCCTGGAGGCATTGAGGCAGTCCATATGTCGTAGTGTTGGTGTGTTGATGTTTCCGCTCTGTTTACCTTCAGCTTAACGCAGGTATAACACTAATATTATAATAAGACTTTTACGTCAGCACTTCTATGGAAGCACTACCAGCCGACGGCAACAATCCATATACTAGACTTTAAATAGTAAAATTTGCCATGGGAATACAATGATTGCAAATTCCTCCCAACACAAACCCACTTAAAAGCTAAGGCAATAAATTAGCTTAGACAAACAAGCATTACATACCAACAAGGCAGACAACTGAATCTTTACAAAGAAAAAAACAACAACAAAAAAACCTCTTTTTCAATGTACCTATGCAATACAACACAGCTATGCCATACAATCCTATTGCATTTGCATCTGATGGGAGTAATGGTAGTTCAGTCTACCTATACAATAGAATTGGTATTGCTGTCACTACTATATTAAGAATTACTAGAGCACTCTACAAAAATGACATACCAACTAAATCAGATTTTATATTTGCAATGTTTGTTGGTTATTCTAATTAGTAAAATATCCAGCACTACTGTAGTGATGCCCTGTAAAATTGCATGTACTTAGCAATCAAGCATGATAATATACATAGTGTAAATGATGGTTGAAAAGATACCCATCAGTAAAAATTAATTCTCAGTAAGATGCCCATCAGCAGAAAGTAATGACTACTAAAATGATAATTAGTTGTACACCACGATGCCTCTGTAAATTACTTATGTTTCACCAGTTTCTACTTAAGTGTCACAACTACAAAGGTTGCATCTTAAAAGCTTCTTTAAATGATATGCCTGCCTGTAGAAGTGGACAAGTGGAGAAGTTGCTCATAACAAACAATGAGCATTTATCAAAAACAGTCTATAAAATGATAGGTGGAAGCTAACTGGTTGACACGGGCAACTTCTACACTGGTCCACTTCTCTACTCTTTAGAAGGCTTGATACATATCTCCAATTGTCTATTAATGTGATACACCACCAGTGGCCATGTGTGTGACTGTGGGTATACCTGCCCCTGATGGCATACATGTGTATTTATACGTTATATATATTGTGATGCAATGGTCATGAAATGTATGTATGTATGTATGTATGTATGTATGTATGTATGTATTGGGTGTCATTCACATTGTTTACTACTTCACTTTAATTGCTGGTTCTGTGTCTCCCAGGGATGGTTACGTGGAGCCCAACCTAAATGCCCCTCATAGGGTGTCAGAGACTTATAACTGAAGCCCCTAGCCAGTGGTGGAATTGAGGGGGCCATGCAGCTGAAATGTAATAAGAGACTGGAGGCAGAGCTCTAATTGCTATTAAAATCTTATCTGAGCTAACTTAAACTTTCCTTATAGCAAGAGCAGTTATCCCTGTCAGCAGTTCCTCCATATGGGGGAGATTCATCAAACCTTGGAGAGATATAAAGTGGATAAACATAATGAACTAACCAATCAGCTTCTGTCCTTTTTCAAATACAGCCTGTAAAGTGGCAGTATGAAGGTGACTGGTTGCAACTTTATCTCACTCCACTTTATCTCTCACCAAGGTTTGATACATCTCCTCCAATATACCTACCTGGCAGGTGCAGACTACAGTACTTCAGTTAGGAAGGAGCTTTGCCCAGGGTAAAAACTAAAAAGGGAACAACAGGTTATTTCTCACATTATTCCTTTATAAGGAAATCGATATCCTTAAACAGGGATAAGAACGCTATCTAAATCACTGGATTGATATGAAAAAATTCAAAGAAATTGAATGACTTTAAGGTCATTAACAATACCGGCTCAGCAACTTTCTCCATTTTCTACACATGGGGGAGATCTAGCACAGACTGCTCAGCACACATCTCTCCCCCCGCTCAGCAAACAGCGCGATGTGTGCCGACAGAGGGGGGTCGGACGGACGCTCACTTAACAAAGCAGTGAAGTGAGCGATCTACTAGATTTGGCATGCATGCCAAATCTAGAGTCAGCGATAGCGATGAGTGGGGCCGTGCATCGCTATCGCTATGGGCATACACACGGAGAGATCTGTGCTTCATTTCTAAGTAATCTAGTCAGATTGCTTAGAATTTAAGCACAGATCTCTCCGTGTACCCCCTTAAGACTAACCTGTTATCTTCCTAATAAATCCAGAAAGACTACAAGCTGCATGTGCACCAACATACAAATATTTGGCCAAAGGGTGTGACCCTCCACTTATGAAGATTATTTTAGTTCTGTACCTCTATGTTAGACAGAAAATGTGTCTTAGTATGGTAGAGTAAGTACCGTATTTGCCGGCGTATAAGACGACTTTTTCCCCCTGAAAAACATGCCTCCAAGCGAGGGGTCGTCTTATACGCCGGGCGGGAAGTCGCGCTGTGGGAAGTCGCGAAACAGGGGCGTGGCCTAACATAAGGGGGCGTGGCCTCGCGGTCGGACCGCCGTTTTCAGCAATCCAGGGGGTTAAGAAGATGATGTTGGCTGCCCACCCCACTTCCCCCGTGAAGTGCCTCTATCTGTACGGTGAGTGTACGGCGCTGCCGGCGGGTGAAGCTGTGTGAAGTCCGGCTCCTACACAGGGACAGGAGCCAGGTGCTGCACGTATTGTTACAGTGCAGCACCCGGCTCATGTCACTGAGCAGGAGCCGACATTCAGCAGTGACAGGCGGTTAGGCAGGGAGGACAGCGGACAGCGGCAGCACTGACATGTCTCTTACAGTATAAGAGATTTGGAGTATCAAGGTATGCATAAGAAGGGGGGGGGACAGCAGCTTAGGCAGGGGGGACAGCGGCAGCACTGCAGGGAAGCTGCAGGTGAGGGGGGCTTACAACTTTATGTGGTGGGTTAATACTGGCACTACAGGTATCCATAATATGGATTCAAGGGCGGACCAGACAGCTGCTAGTGACAGGGAGACGGCAGGGGTAGTCTTATATGGCGAGTACATAACAAACTCTATGTTTTGAGTGGAAATGTTGGGGGGGTCGTCTTATACGCCCAGTCGTCTTATACGCCGGCAAATACGGTATATATTAGTAGGAATTAGTGAGAGATTAGCCCTCTAAAGCAGCAGTTCCCAACCTTTTTTCTCTCCCGTATCCCTTAATTAGGCCTTCATTTTGAGTACCCCCTTGTCTCATAAATCCCTCCACCCATCTGTCCTCGCAGCACGCAGCTTGTGGCTCCTTTACATGTAATATGCATTCTAGGGAGTGCTGTCTATCTGTGTATGTGTGTATGTATATATATATATATATATATATATATATACATATATATATATATATATATATATATGTCATGTTGTCTTTTTTCCCCCAGCAACCCATCATCTCCACCCTTATATAATATGTTTATAGATCCCCCCTCACCACCACCCTTACATATGTAATCATCCCCCCCACCCATTAAAGGTTTAATGACCACTCCCTTCACCCACACCCGGACCAGAGGGTGCACACCTCACTTGTCGCCGCAGCAGCACACCGCCAGGACACGCTCCGCCTCTGCATCTCCAGGACAGTGCTGGGTGTAATACGCAGAGAGCAGCTGTGATACTCATGTCTGAGTATCCCTGCTGCATGTCATTGCAGCTCTAATGGCAGCCAGTGCTGCCTGAGAGACTTTTTAGTAGTAGGCACTGTTATGGTTAAAACCCCTTACATGGGGGGTCATTCCGAGTTGTTCGTTCGCAAGCTGCTTTTAGCAGCTTTGCACACGCTAAGCCGCCGTCTACTGGGAGTAAATCTTAGCTTATCAAAATTGCGAACGAAAGATTAGCAGAATTGCGAATAGACACTTCTTAGCAGTTTCTGAGTAGCTCCAGACTTACTCGGCATCTGCGATCAGTTCAGTCAGTTTCGTTCCTGGTTTGACTAAACACACCCAGCGTTCGCCCAGACACTCCTCCGTTTCTCCAGCCACTCCCGCGTTTTTCCCAGAAACGGTAGCGTTTTTTCACACACACCCATAAAACAGCCAGTTTCCGCCCAGAAACACCCACTTCCTGTCAATCACATTATGATCACCAGAACAAAGAAAAAACCTCGTAATGCCGTGAGTAAAAAACCTAACTGCATAGCAAATTTACTTGGCGCAGTCGCACTGCGGACATTGCGCATGCGCATTAGCGACTAATCGCTCCGTTGCGAGAAAAAAATACAGAGCGAACAACTCGGAATGACCCCCATGGTGCCTATAACAGCTGTGGCACTGGGACCCAGGACCGCCTGCCGGATGCCAGAAAGCGGGAATCCCTGGAATCCCATTTGATTGGCTGCATTGGGCGCGGAAAAAAAGAGGGAGGACCCGTGTTAAAAGGGAGAGTTGCCGCGCAGCCAGGGAGGAGGATCACTTACCACCACCGCCGAGTGTGTGCTGGGCCGCGCGTGAGGAGGAAGGAGAACTCAGAGGGTCAGGTGTCAGCCTGCAGGGGAGAGAGAGAGCCCAGACCCGCCAGCCGTAACCTGCCCGCTAGTCTGCAGGGAGAGAGAGCTGGGACCCGCCAGCTGCAACCCGCGCGTCAGCCTGCCGAGGGAGAGAGCCTGGAACCTCCAGCCGCAACCCGCCTGTCAGCCTGCTGAGGGAGAGAGCGGGGACCCGCCAGCCGCAACCCGCCCAACAACCTGCAGGGAGAGAGCCGTGATCCGCCAGATGTCACCCGCCTGCCAGCCACTGGGGAGAGTCACAAGCCGCCGCACTGAAGGGGAGCCCTGCGCAGCCGGCCACTACAGCACCGCAAGACTGAGCCGCCAGCCGCCGCAGTACCGGGACCTTGAATGCGGACACCGCTATTAACCCACCAGGAGCTGGTAAGGAGATTACCCCTACACTGCACCACCACTGACTCTGACCTGGACCGTAGGGGTCCAGCCAAGTCCATGAGGCAGTTAACCCTCTGCTCCCCTTCCCATTAACTCTATTACACCAAACACTTTTAACTCTGCCAGCATTGCTAGTACATAGTAGGGGGCAACAATTAAAGAGAGACATTGTGGTTAGGTCATAGCCGACCCGCAGAACTACCGCACAGGCAATGAAGTGTGAGGACCCCTCTTCTGAGATAAGCCTAGTGCAAACGCCCAAGGTAGTGACCCAGGCAGTCACACATTTCTGATGCTTTAAAGATATCGGATAATTCACACCTGCCAGCGCTATTTTCTTACCCCTCTAAGTGTAAGATCTGGTTTATGATCCTACACCCCACTGAACCCTATTGTGTGCACGTCACGTGAGACCGGACAGACCCATTTGCAAAGCTTATCCAGGCTGTTACAGGGACCAGTGGCAAACGCAGGATTTGCATGGGGGGGTTTCCAGAACTGGGCGGAGCCAATCACGGGGGTGGGGACTGAGGTGACCCAGCATATGCTGGGTCCGTAAAACTAGTGTGTGTGTATATATATATATATACACACACACACACATATCTACACACACATATATATATATATATATATACACATACATACATACATACAGACACATACATATACACATATACATAGCATATTAAACATGCATACATATATATATATATGTGTGTGTACACACATACAGTATATATATATATATATATATATATAGCTCATGTGTGTGTGTTTATATGTATGTATGTATATACATGTGTATATATGTATGCACATGGATATATTATTATTATCCTTTATTTATATGGCGCCACAAGGGTTCCGCAGCGCCCAATTACAGAGTACATGAATAATCAAACAGGAAAACAGCAACTTACAGTTGATGACAGTATAGGACAAGTACAGGGTAAATACACATAGTTACATCAGCAGATGACACCAGGAAGACAGCAGGCTGCAGAGGACGCTAGACAGCCATTAATAATACTCATGCAGCTAAAAAAAAAAAAAATTTTTTTTTTTTTTTTTTTTTTAGTGGAGGGGGGTTTCTGGGTGCTCGGAACCCCCCCCCCCCCTGGGTGCGCCACTGGGGACACTTGACACTTTATGCCATATCCTGAGAGGATCATCACCGTAACCTAACACCGTTCCTATAAATTGTCACTAATCAGGACCTATGCCTATCAGCACCTCAGTTATTCGTAATTGGTTCTCTCATATCAGGCGACTTTTGTGATTCGTTTGAATCGAAACTGAGACTTCTCCGTATGGTGTGTAAAGTTAAATATTTTCTTTTATTTCAGTTCATACCGTCACCTAGTGACTCACTAGTATACTGTTTGTACAATCTTGAACCAACCCTGCTAAATGGTATTAGGGTTTTCTTCTATGTCCCGAAAAGCACTTATGTTGACGTTGTGATAACAATTATGCCTATTATGCCAATGATATGTGACATTCTGAAATGTGCCTTCTGAGGTAAATTTGATTTACTAAACCAACACGTTAATTCATTGAAACGGTGAATATTCTTTTCTTTCCTGAGTTAATAAACTTGCTATCACCGTCAATTTGCATTTTCTTTGTCCGTGGGGTCCTCCTTGGGGTGTCCATTCTCCTGCCACAGGCTCCTAGGGACGTGTTACGAGAGGTCCTGAATCCGCAAGCATCATCTGGGAACACAGGTACGACACCACACCATCACAAGGGCTATCATTACACAGCCATGACAAGAGTATATATGGTATGCAGGGCCGATGGTACTCAGCCCAGTGCCAGTGGCGTGTCGCTGCGCTCTTACCGCTGTAGCTGCCCTCACCGGTGCAGCCGGAGGAGAGGAACAAGCAGCGCCGCGTCTTCTAAGCAAGGCCACGACAGCGCATGCGCCGGGTCACGCAGAGCCGCCATTACCGGCTTTGACTAAGAGTACCCCTGTGCAGTCTGGCGCGTACCCCCGGGGGTATGCGTACCACTGGTTGGGAACCGCTGTTCTAGAGAGAAGTTACTTGGTGGCTGTTGATACATTTCAATATGTTCTTTTGATTTGTTGCAGTAAAGACTGTACTCCGAATGATATGTTGTTTGAATTTAAATGAAGAGTTGTGAAATACTAATCTATTCTACCCTAACAGCACCAGCTCCAGAGTTCCTGTAAAATAAACCATCATATATTTCGGGATATGAATTATATTGGTAAATGTTTATTGTTTGAATTTATGTATTGTTGAGAAGCAGGTTATGTGATTATTTTATTACCCAAATTTATAAGGAATAGTTTCCTTTAATAAAGGAAGTTTATTTGAAAAAGGGTACAGTTCTTTCTCTAACGTCCTAAGTGGATGCTGGGGACTCCGTAAGGACCATGGGGAATAGCGGCTCCGCAGGAGACTGGGCACAAAAGTAAAGCTTTAGAACTACCTGGTGTGCACTGGCTCCTCCCCCTATGACCCTCCGCCAAGCCTCAGTTAGATTTTTGTGCCCGAACGAGAAGGGTGCACACTAGGTGGCTCTCCTGAGCTGCTTAGTGAAAAGTTTAGCTTTAGGTTTTTTATTTTCAGTGAGACCTGCTGGCAACAGGCTCACTGCATCGAGGGACTAAGGGGAGAAGAAGCGAACTCACCTGCGTGCAGAGTGGATTGGGCTTCTTAGGCTACTGGACATTAGCTCCAGAGGGACGATCACAGGCCCAGCCATGGATGGGTCCCAGAGCCGCGCCGCCGGCCCCCTTACAGAGCCAGAAGACAGAAGAGGTCCGGAAAATCGGCGGCAGAAGACGTCCAGTCTTCAACAAGGTAGCGCACAGCACTGCAGCTGTGCGCCATTGCTCTCAGCACACTTCACACTCCGGTCACTGAGGGTGCAGGGCGCTGGGGGGGGGGGCGCCCTGAGACGCAATAAAAACACCTTGGATGGCAAAAAATGCATCACATATAGCTCCTGGGCTATATGGATGAATTTAACCCCTGCCAGAATACATAGAAAAACGGGAGATAAGGCCGCCGATAAGGGGGCGGAGCCTATCTCCTCAGCACACTGGCGCCATTTTCCCTCACAGCTCCGTTGGAGGGAAGCTCCCTGGCTCTCCCCTGCAGTCACTACACTACAGAAAGGGTTAAAAAAGAGAAGGGGGGCACTAATTACGCGCAGTATTAAAGATACAGCAGCTATAAGGGGAAAAACACTTATATAAGGTTATCCCTGTATATATATAGCGCTCTGGTGTGTGCTGGCAAACTCTCCCTCTGTCTCCCCAAAGGGCTAGTGGGGTCCTGTCCTCTATCAGAGCATTCCCTGTGTGTGTGCTGTATGTTGGTACGTTTGTGTCGACATGTATGAGGAGAAAAATGATGTGGAGATGGAGCAGATTGCCTGTAATAGTGATGTCACCCCCTAGGGGGTCGACACCTGAGTGGATGAACTGTTGGAAGGAATTACGTAACAGTGTCAGCTCTGTATAAAAGACAGTGGTTGACATGAGACAGCCGGCTACTCAGCTTGTGCCTGTCCAGACGTCTCATAGGCCGTCAGGGGCTCTAAAGCGCCCGTTACCTCAGATGGCAGATATAGACGCCGACACGGATACTGACTCCAGTGTCGACGGTGAAGAGACAAATGTGACTTCCAGTAGGGCCACACGTTACATGATTGAGGCAATGAAAAATGTTTTACACATTTCTGATAATACGAGTACCACCAAAAAGGGGTATTATGTTCGGAGAGGAAAAACTACCTGTAGTTTTCCTGAATCTGAGAAATTAAATGAGGTGTGTGATGATGCGTGGGTTTCCCCCGATAACAACTGATAATTTCTAAAATGTTATTGGCATTATATCCTTTCCCGCCAGAGGTTAGGGTGCGTTGGGAAACACCCCCTAGGGTGGATAAAGCGCTCACACGCTTGTAAGAACAAGGGCTCTACCCTCTCCTGAGATGGCCGCCCTTAAGGATCCTGCTGATAGAAAGCAGGAGGGCATCCTAAAAGGTATTTACACACATACTGGTGTTATACTGCGACCAGCAATCGCCTCAGCCTGGATGTGCAGTGCTGGGTTGGCGTGGTCGGATTCCCTGACTTAAAATATTGATACCCTAGATAGGGACAGTATATTATTGCCTATAGAGCATTTAAAAGATGCATTTCTATATATGCGTGATGCACAGCGGAATATTTGCCGACTGGCATCAAGTCTAAGTGCGTTGCCCATTTCTACCAGTAGAGGGTTATGGACACGACAGTGGTCAGGTGATGCGGATTCCAAACGGCATTTGGAAGTATTGCCTTATTAAGGGGAGGAGTTATTTGGGGTCGGTCTTTCAGACCTGGTGGCCACGGCAACAGCTGGGAAATCCACGTTTGTACCCCAGGTCGCCTCTCAAATTGAGAAGACGCCGTATTATCAGGCGCAGTCTTTTCGTGGGCAAGCGGGCAAAAGGTTCCTCATTTCTGCCCCGTGACAGAGAGAGAGGAAAAAGGCTGCAGAAATCAGCCAGTTCCCAGGAACAGAAACCCTCTCCCGCCTCTGCCAAGCCCTCAGTATGACGCTGGGGCTTTACAAGCAGAATCAGGCACGGGGGGGGGCCCGTCTCAATGAATTTCAGCGCGCAGTGGGCTCACTCGCAAGTAGACCCCTGGATCCTTCAGGTGATATCTCAGGGGTACAAATTGGAATTCGAGACGTCTCCCCTTCGCCGTTTCCTAAAGTCGGCTTTACCGATGTCTCCTTCTGACAGGGAGACAGTTTTGGAAGCCATTCACAAGCTGTATTCCCAGCAGGTGATAATCAAGGTACCCCTCCTGCAACAGGGAACGGGGTATTATTCCACACTGTTGTGGTACCGAAGCCGGACGGCTCGGTGAGACCGATTCTAAATCTAAAATCTTTGAACACTTACATACAGAGGTTCAAATTCAAGATTGAGTCACTCAGAGCAGTGATTGCGAACCTGGAAGAAGAGGACTACATGATGTCTCGGTACATCAAGGATGCTTACCTTCATGTCCCAATTTACCCTTCTCACCAAGGGTACCTCAGGTTTATGGTACAGAACTGTCACTATCAGTTTCAGACGCTGCCGTATGGATGGTCCACGGCACCCCGGGT
Source organism: Pseudophryne corroboree (assembly GCF_028390025.1). NCBI lineage: Eukaryota > Metazoa > Chordata > Amphibia > Anura > Myobatrachidae > Pseudophryne > Pseudophryne corroboree. The sequence continues at coordinate 184,362,858 of NC_086449.1, forward strand.
CTTTACCAAGGTAATGGCCGAAATGATGATACTCCTTCAAAGGAAGGGAATTTTAGTTATCCCTTACTTGGACGATTCCCTGATAAGGGCAAGATCCAGGGAACAGTTGGAGGTCGGTGTAGCACTATCTAAGGTAGTGTTGCGGCAGCACGATTGGATTCTCAATATTCCAAAATCGCAGCTGATTCCGACGACTCGTCTTCTGTTCTTAGGGATGATCCTGGACACAGTTCAGAAAAAGGTGTTTCTCCCGGAGGAGAAAGTCAGGGAGTTATCCGAGCTAGTCGGGAACCTCCTATAACCGAGCCAAGTCTCAGTACATCAATGAGATGGTTCTGGAAAAAATGGTGGCTTCCTATGAAGCAATCCCATGCGGCAGATTCCACGCAAGAACTTTCCAGTGGGACCTGCTGGACAAATGGTCTGGGTCGCATCTTCAGATGCATCAGCGGATAACCCTGTCACCAAGCACAAGGGTGTCTCTCCTGTGGTGGTTGCAGAGTGCTCATCTTCTAGAGGGTCGCACATTCAGGACTGGGTCCTGGTGACCACGGATGCCAGCCTGCGAGGCTGGGGAGCAGTCACACAGGGAAGGAATTTCCAGAGCTTATGGTCAAGCCTGGAGACATCACTTCACATAAATATCCTGAAGCTAAGGGCCATTTACAATGCTCTAAGCTCAGCAAGACCTCTGCTTCAAGGTCACCCGGAGTTGATCCATTCGGACAACACCACAGCAGTCACCCACGTAAACAGACAGGGTGACACAAGAAGCAGAAGGGCAATGGCAGAAGCTGCAAGGATTCTTCGCTGGGCGGAAAATCATGTGATAGCACTGTCAGCAGTATTCATTCCGGGAGTGGACAACTGGGAAGCAGACTTCCTCAGCAGACACGACCTCCACCCGGGAGAGTGGGGACTTCACCCAGAAGTCTTCCACATGTTTATAAAACTCGACAAGTATTGCGCCAGGTCAAGGGACCCTCAGGCAATAGCTGTAGACGCTCTGGTAACACAGTGGGTGTACCAGTCAGAATTATAAGATGGAGAGGAGTAAGCACTATATTCGTGGCTCCGGATTGGCCAAGAAGGACTTGGTAACCGGAACTTCAAGAGATGCTCACGGAGGATCCGTGGCCTCTACCTCTAAGAAGGGACCTGCTCCAGCAAGGACCCTGTCTGTTCCAAGACTTACCGCGGCTGCGTTTAACGGCAGGGCGGTTGAACGCCGGATCCTGAAGGAAAAAGGCATTCCGGATGAAGTCATCCCTATGCTGATCAAAGCCAGGAAAGATATAACCGCAAAACATTATCACCGCATTTGGCGAAAATATGTTGCGTGGTGCGAGGCCAGTAAGGCCCCGACGGAGGAATTTTCAACTAGGTCGATTCCTACATTTCCTGCAAACAGGAGTGTCTATGGGCCTGAAATGGGGGTCCATTAAGGTTCAAATTTCGGCCCTGTCAATTTTCTTCCAAAAAGAACTAGCTTCAGTCCCTGAAGTTCAGACGTTTGTGAAAGGGGTACTGTATATACAGCCTCCTTTTGTGCCTCCAGTGGCACCTTGGGATCTAAATGTAGTTTTTGGGTTCCAAAAGTCACATTGGTTTGAACCACTTAAATATGTGGAGTTAAAATATCTCACATGGAAAGTGGTCATGCTGTTGGCCCTGGCCTGGGCCAGGTGCGTGTCAGAATTGGCGGCTTTATCCTGTAAAAGCCCTCATCTGATTTTCCATTCGGACAGGGCGGAATTGAGGACTTGTCCTCAGTTTCTCCCTAAGGTGGTTTTCAGCGTTTCACCTGAATCAACCTATTGTGGTGCCTGCGGCTACTAGGGACTTGGAGGACTCCAAGTTGCTAGACGTTGTCAGAGCCCTGGAAATATAGGTTTCCAGGACGGCTGGAGTCAGAAAATCTGACTCGTTGTTTATTCTGTATGCACCCAACAAGCTGGGTGCTCCTGCTTCTAAGCAGACTATTGCTCGTTTGATTTGTAGTACAATTCAGCTTGCACATTCTGTGGCAGGCCTGCCACAGCCAAAATCTGTAAAAGCCCATTCCACAAGGAAGGTGGGCTCATCTTGGGCGGCTGCCCGAGGGGTCTCGGCTTTACAACTTTGCCGAGCAGCTACTTGGTCAGGAGCAAATACGTTTGTAAAATTCTACAAATTTGATACCCTGGCTGAGGAGGACCGGGAGTTCTCTCATTTGGTGCTGCAGAGTCATCCGCACTCTCCCGCCCGTTTGGGAGCTTTGGTATAATCCCCATGGTCCTTACGGAGTCCCCAGCATCCACTTAGGACGTTAGAGAAAATAAGAATTTACTTACCGATAATTCTATTTCTCGTAGTCCGTAGTGGATGCTGGGCGCCCATCCCAAGTGCGGATTGTCTGCAATACTGGTACATAGTTATTGTTACCAAAAAATCGGGTTATTGCTGTAGTGAGCCATCTTTTCTAGAGGCTCCTCTGTTATCATGCTGTTAACTGGGTTTAGATCACAAGTTATATGGTGTGATTGGTGTGGCTGGTATGAGTCTTACCCGGGATTCAAAATCCTTCCTTATTGTGTACGCTCGTCCGGGCACAGTATCCTAACTGAGGCTTGGAGGAGGGTCATAGGGGGAGGAGCCAGTGCACACCAGGTAGTTCTAAAGCTTTACTTTTGTGCCCAGTCTCCTGCGGAGCCGCTATTCCCCATGGTCCTTACGGAGTCCCCAGCATCCACTACGGACTACGAGAAATAGAATTATCGGTAAGTAAATTCTTATGTTTACCCTTACCTCGCTGGTTTACTAAAAGGGTAAAGAGACCTGAAGCAGTGAGGACAGATCCATCCTTACCCGGTAAGGTATGAGATCACCATAACACAGCCTCAAATCACCTGTCAGGGTTTTACATTAATGTATGGCCTGATATTTTTTACTCTTTCTCTTACGTCCTAGAGGATGCTGGGGTCCACATTAGTACCATGGGGTATACACGGGTCCACTAGGAGCCACTGGCACTTTAAGAGTTTGAGAGTGTGGGCTGGCTCCTCCCTTTATGCCCCTCCTACCAGACTCAGTTTAGAAAATGTGCCCGGAGGAGCCGGTCACAGCTAGGGGAGCTCTCCAGAGTTTCTCTAGTAAAAGTTTTCTTACGAGTTTATTATTTTACAGGGAGGCTGTGCTTCGTGTGACTAAGGGGGAGAGTAGTGTCCAACCTGTGGGGTCTGAGCCACTATCTCCGTTGACAGGACACTGAGCTCCTGAGGGTGCTGATCGTTAGCCGCTCCAGGCGAACCGCTCACTCCCGCAGCATGCCGCCACCCCCTTACAGAGCCAGAATACTTTGGTGGCGAGTGAGTCACCGGCCCCCCTGGCAAGCGGGAAGCTGGTGTGAAGATGGCGGCAACAGGGTAGGGAGCGCAGTACTAATGCTCTCTGGGGCTCAGCGGTACATAGTGCGGCGCTGTGAGGGGCGCCCTGAGCCAGCGCCTATACCCTACACTGGTCAGCAAGCCTGTCAGGGTCCCCAGATCGCTGCCAGCAGAAATCCTCAGGCCAGTATGATATAATGAAGAGCGGGAAGCAGCACCATGTTCAGGGGGTGGAGTTTCTCCTCAGAGTGGACCCAGCAGCGTTCAGCGCCATTTTCCTGCCTACAGTTCCTGTACAACAGACGCTGACAGGGAGAGCTGTCCCTCCAAGCAACTCCAACTATCCTGTGCGGTACCAGGGGGTTGTAGAAGGGGGTGTGTGTGTGTGGGGGGGGGGGGGGGGGGAGGCTGTGTAACGTCTGTGTAGTCTATTAAGGTACACAGACAGCGCTGGTAGTTTCATTAGTGACAGTGGCGTAACTTCCTCCCAGTTGCCCGGAGGCTAGATAGATGTTGGTGCCCCCCCTTCACTCACCACATGCTAAATAGGGACAGCACCAATAAAAGGTGTGGTCTCACTGTGAATGGGTGTGTCCACACAACAGTACCCCCAATTCAAAGTACGCCACACAGTAGCGTAACCTTATTTTCATTACACTGCACTATAATACAACTTATTCACATTACGCAACACGGTAGTGCCCCTTATTCACATCCTGTCACATAGTAGTGCCCCTTATTCTGTAATGTCACAGTAGTGCCACTTACAAATTAAGCCACACAGTAACAGTGATCACGCTGAGCCCCCCAAAAAGTAGGTAACTTTTAAAAATTGGGGTTTTACCTGTCTTTTTCTGGGTCCCATCGGTCATATACCATCACCCGCTCACCGCACCCTGCAGCACATACAGTCACCGGTGCTCACCCCCCTCAGCACATAGTCACCGGTACTCATCCCCCTCAGCACATACAGTCACCGGTGCTCACCTCCCCCCCTGCAGCACATACACAGTCACCCGCTCATCCCCCCAGCAGCACATACAGTCAACCGCTCCCCTCCCCCACGCAGCACACACAGTCACCTGCTCACCCTGCCTCCCCCAGCAGCACATACAGACACCCGGTCACCTTCTACCCCACAGCACATAGACACTCGCTCACCTCCCCCACACAGCACATAGACACTCGCTCACATCCCCCACACAGCACATACAGACACCCGCTCCCCTCCCCCACAGTACATACAGACACCTGCTCACATCCCCCCACAGCATATAGACACCTGCCCCCCTTCCCCCTCAAGCACATAGTCACCCGCTCACCTCACCACCCAGAGCACATAGACACCCACTCACCTCACCCCTGCAGCACATACAGACACCTGCCCCCCCCCCCCCCCCCCCACAGCACATAGACACCCACTCACCTCACCCCTGCAGCACATACAGACACCTGACCCCCCCACAGCACATAGACATCCACCCACCTCACCCCTGCAGCACATACAGACCCCCCCCCCCACAGCACATAGACATCCACTCACCTTACCCCTGCAGCACATACAGACACCTGCCCCCCCCACAGCACATAGACACCCACTCACCTCACCCCTGCAGCACATACAGACACCTGACCCCCCCCCCCCCCCCACAGCACATAGACACTCACTCACCTCCCCCAGAGCACATAGACACTCGCTCACCTCCCCCACACAGCACATACAGACACCCGCTCCCCACCCCAACACATACAGTCACCTGCTCACATCCCCCCCACAGCACATAGACACCCGCTCCCCTCCCCCACAGTACATACAGACACCTGCTCACATCCCCCCACAGCATCTAGACACCTGCCCCCCTTCCCCCCCAAGCACATAGTCACCTGCTCACCTCACCACCCAGCACATAGACACCCACTCACCTCACCCCTGCTACAAATACAGACACCTGCCCCCCCCACAGCACATAGACACCCACTCACCTCACCCCTGCTGCACATACAGGCACCTGACCCCCCCCCCCCCACAGCACATAGACACTCACTCACCTCCCCCAGAGCACATAGACACTCGCTCACCTCCCCCACACAGCACATACAGACACCCGCTCCACTCCCCCAACACATACAGTCACCTGCTCACATCCCCCCACAGCACATAGACACCCGCTCCCCTCCCCCACAGTACATACAGACACCTGCTCACATCCCCCCACAGCATATAGACACCTGCCCCCCTTCCCCCTCAAGCACATAGTCACCTGCTCACCTCACCACCCAGCACATAGACACCCACTCACCTCACCCCTGCTACAAATACAGACACCTGCCCCCCCCACAGCACATAGACACCCACTCACCTCACCCCTGCTGCACATACAGACACCTGACCCCCCCCCCCACAGCACATAGACATCCACCCACCTCACCCCTGCTGCACATACAGACACCTGACCCCCCCCCCCCACAGCACATAGACACTCACTCACCTCCCCCAGAGCACATAGACACTCGCTCACCTCCCCCACACAGCACATACAGACACCCGCTCCCCACCCCAACACATACAGTCACCTGCTCACATCCCCCCCACAGCACATAGACACCCGCTCCCCTCCCCCACAGTACATACAGACACCTGCTCACATCCCCCCACAGCATCTAGACACCTGCCCCCCTTCCCCCCCAAGCACATAGTCACCCGCTCACCTCACCACCCAGCACATAGACACCCACTCACCTCACCCCTGCTACAAATACAGACACCTGCCCCCCCCACAGCACATAGACACCCACTCACCTCACCCCTGCTGCACATACAGGCACCTGACCCCCCCACAGCACATAGACACTCACTCACCTCCCCCAGAGCACATAGACACTCGCTCACCTCCCCCACACAGCACATACAGACACCCGCTCCACTCCCCAGCACATACAGTCACCTGCTCACATCCCCCCACAGCACATAGACACCCGCTCCCCTCCCCCACAGTACATACAGACACCTGCTCACATCCCCCCACAGCATATAGACACCTGCCCCCCTTCCCCCTCAAGCACATAGTCACCTGCTCACCTCACCACCCAGCACATAGACACCCACTCACCTCACCCCTGCTACAAATACAGACACCTGCCCCCCCCCACAGCACATAGACACCCACTCACCTCACCCCTGCTGCACATACAGACACCTGACCCCCCCCCCCCACAGCACATAGACATCCACTCACCTCACCCCTGCAGCACATACAGACACCTGCCCCCCCACAGCACATAGACACCCACTCACCTCACCCCTGCAGCACATACAGACACCTGACCCCCCCCCCCCACAGCACATAGACATCCACAGACCTCACCCCTGCAGCACATACAGACCCCCCCCCCACAGCACATAGACATCCACTCACCTCACCCCTGCAGCACATACAGACACCTGCCCCCCCCACAGCACATAGACACCCACTCACCTCACCCCTGCAGCACATTCAGACACCTGACCCCCCCCCACAGCACATAGACACTCACTCACCTCCCCCAGAGCACATAGACACTCGCTCACCTCCCCCACACAGCACATACAGACACCCGCTCCCCTCCCCAACACATACAGTCACCTGCTCACATCCCCCCCACAGCACATAGACACCCGCTCCCCTCCCCCACAGTACATACAGACACCTGCTCACATCCCCCCACAGCATCTAGACACCTGCCCCCCTTCCCCCCCAAGCACATAGTCACCCGCTCACCTCACCACCCAGCACATAGACACCCACTCATCTCACCCCTGCTACAAATACAGACACCTGCCCCCCCCACAGCACATAGACACCCACTCACCTCACCCCTGCTGCACATACAGACACCTGACCCCCCCCCCACAGCACATAGACATCCACCCACCTCACCCCTGCTGCACATACAGACACCTGACCCCCCCCCCCACAGCATATAGACATCCACCCACCTCACCCCTGCAGCATATACAGACACCCCCCCCCCCCCACAGCACATAGACATCCACTCACCTCACCCCTGCTGCACATACAGACACCTGACCCCCCCCCACAGCACATAGACATCCACCCACCTCACCCCTGCTGCACATACAGACACCTGACCCCCCCCCCCCACAGCATATAGACATCCACTCACCTCACCCCTGCTGCACATACAGACACCTGACCCCACCCCCCGCAGCACATAGACATCCACTCACCTCACCCCTGCAGCACATACAGACACCCGCCTTCCTTACCCCCTCCACAGCACATAGACACCCACTCAACTCACACACACCTCACCACAGGGCTTGCAATTACTAAAGAGTTATTGTGTGCCACCAGACCTTTGAGATGCAGCTGCTGCTCTCACCACTCCCAGCTCCCGTCCACACACAGACTGACAGCCGCGCACGGCCGAACACTTTTATTTTCTCCCGGCTCCTCAGCACATCCAACCGCTCAGTGTGCTGAAAGCCTGACCGGAGCTTCCTATTAGAGGAGCTGCCGAGTGAAGAGCTGAGCATCATCAACGCGGCACTCCTCACCGGTGACCTGGACACAGTGCTCTGGGGGTCGCAGTCGGATGTTACATGACGACTGCGACCCCCAGAGCAGTGTGTCCAGGTCACTGGTGAGGAGTGCCGCATTGATGATGCTCAGCTCTTCACTCGGCAGCACTGTAATTTAGACTGATGCAGAGTCTGACTGCAGGTATTGCGGCACTCCGACGGAAATGCCTTCCGTATCAGCGGGTGCCTTTCCTGCACTACATGGACGAGGGGACAATGAAGTAGCCAAGTGCCCCCTTCAAGGCTGGAGCCCGGCGGCAACTGACTCCGTTGCCTCCGGGACTTCCGCCCCTGAGTTCTACCTCAAAAGGCGCTGTGTGTGGGTTGGCTCCAATCTCTGTGTCTCTCTATGGCATACTTGGGGGGAAACTGTGTCTGACATTTCCGTGTGTGTGTGTGTGTGTGTGTGTGTGTGTGTGTGTGTTTAATATCTCAAATAGCCATATCTAGAGACTCTGTGTCATATGCTGCAGAAGATGTTTCCTCTCAGGAGGGATCCATTCAATGTACACAGGATTGTAATGCTTTGTCTCAGATCCCTATTGTTGAACCTGAGTAGTTAACCTGTATCAAAGGAATGCTCTCTCAGATCTGTACTAGGGTGGCTAATACTGAGACTGAAACTCAGGTGTTGAAGAAGTCTGTGGCAGTTTGGTCATGCTCTGTCCCTATTCCTGCAAAATCCCCTAGCATGTTCCCACAGAAACGTGCACTTGCCCAAATTATGCAAGATGACACGGATACCGATTCTGATACTGGAGACGGTGATGGGGAGGTACTGAGGGGGGCCCTTGCTAAGGGGGTGCAGTTCATGATTGAAGCCATTAGAGATGTGTTAAACATTAATGACACCACACCTAAGCAGGTTGAGGAAGCTTACTTCACTGACAATAAGAAAGCCTCGCTAACCTTCCCTGCATCTAAAGAATTAAACGCTATATTTTAAAAATCCTGGGAAAACCCGGAGAAAAAATTCCAGATATCAAAAAGGGTTCTGGTTGCTTTTCCCTTACCTGAGGAAGATAGAAAAAAATGGGAAAACCCACCCATTGTGGATGCATCTGTCTCCAGACTGTCTAAAAAGGTGGTTTTACCTGTCCCTGGATCTACCGCGATTAAAGAACCGGCTGATCGTAAAATTGACAATACGCTCAAATCCATTTACACTGCTCAGGAGTGGCGTTAAGGCCCACTATTACCTGTGCATGGATTTCTAAAGCCATAGTAAAGTGGTCAGGCACATAACTAGAGGATTTGGATACGATGGATAGAAGTGACTTTGAATTGTTTTTACATAACATACAGGATTCTGCGGGGTTCATGGTGGAATCCATGAAGGACCTGGGTACGCTGACTGCACGGATATCTTCCATGTTGGTCTCAGCCTACAGGGGACTCTGGATACGCCAATGGTCTGCAGATGCGGAATCCAGGAGAAGTGTGGAGAACCTACCCTACACAGGTCAGGCTCTATTTGGGGAAGCGTTGGATGCGTGGATTTCCATGGCAACCGTGGGTAAGTCACCTTTCTTTCCCTTTGCTACACATTCTACAAAGAAACCATTTTCTTCAGCTGTGCCGCAGTCCTTTCGGACCACTAAGGCAAAAAATATCCAAGCCTCCGGTGGTCGAGCAATATCCAAAAAGCCTGCACCCGCAGGCTCCCAGGACCAGAGACCTGCTTCTGGTTCCTCAAAATCCTCAGCATGACGGTGGACCTCAAAGTTTGGAGGACGGGCTGGTGGGTGCGAGACTCAGACGTTTCAGACACGTCTGGGTGTCGTCCGGCCTGGATCCCTGGGTACAGGATATTGTGTCCCAGGGCTACAGACTGGAATTTCAAGAACTCCCGCCTCACCTATTCTTCAAATCAGGCTTGCCAGCTTGCTGCCAAACAGGGCTATCCTACAGGAAGCCATCCTAAAATTGGAAAAGTCACAGGCCATTGTCCTAGTGCCACTTCATATGCAAAACAAGGGTTATTATTCAAACCTTTTCGTGGTACCGATACTGGATGGTTCGGTCAGACCAATTTTGAACACTGAAATCGTTGAACCCTTACCTGAGGGTGTTCAAATTCAAAATGGAGTCTCTCAGAGCAGTGATTTCAGGTCTGAAGGAGGGAGAGTTTCTGGTATCCCTGGATATCAAGGATGTGTACCTCAACATTCCGATTTGGCCACCTCACCAGGCTTATCTCAGATTTGCACTGTTAGACAGTCACTATCAATACCAGGCACTGCCATTCGGCCTCTCCACAGCACTGAGGGTGCTCACCAAGGTGATGGCAGAGATGATGGTTCTCCTCCGCAGACAGGGGGTGAACATAATCCCATATCTGGACGATCTGCTGATAAAGGCATCATCCAGGGAGAAGTTGTTGCAGTCCATTGTTCTCACGACTCATCTGCTCAGGAAACATGGTTGGATCCTGAATCCTCCAAAATCACATTTGGAGCCGACCAGGTGGTTGTCTTTTCTGGGAATGATCCTCGACACGGAAGTGCAGAGGGTGTTTATCCTGGAGGAGAAAGCATTGGTGATACAAACAATGGTCCGGAATGTCCTGAAGCCAGCCCGGGTTTCAGTTCATCAGTGCATTTGCCCTCTGGTGAAGATGGTGGCCTCTTACGAGGCTCTACAGTATTGAAGGTTTCATGCTCGGCCCTTCCAACTGGATCTCCTGGACAAGTGGTCGGGATCTCATCTACACATGCACCAGAGAATACATCTGTCACCGAAAGCCTGGATTTCACTCCTCTGGTGGCTGCAACTATCTCACCTTCTGGAGGGCCGCAGGTTCGGGATTCAGGACAGGGTCCTTCTAACCACGGATGCAAGTCTCCGGGGCTGGGGCACAGTCACTCAGGGGGAAACCTTCCAAGTACGGTGGTCAAGCCTGGAATGAAACCTTCCAATAAACATTCTGGAACTAAGATCCGTTTGCAACGGTCTTTTCCAAGCAGACCATCTTCTGCGAGATCGAGCCATTCAAGTGCAGCCGGACAATGAAACGACGGCTTACATAAACCGACAGGGCGGAATGAAGAGCAGAGCAGCAAGGTCAGGGGTAACAAGAATCATCCTCTAAGCAGAAAAACACGCGTTGGCGCTGTCAGCAATCTTCATTCCAGGATAGACAACTGGGAAGCGGACTTCCTCAGCAGACACGATCTCCATCCAGGAGCGTGGGGACTCCATCCGGAGGTGTTCACGGAGGTAACCGATCTTTAGGGTGTTCCTCAAATAGACATGATGGCCTCTTGTCTTAACAAGAAGCTTCGGCGGTATTGTTCCAGGTCGAGGGACCCACAGTGACTCCGTGCGTGTTCCAATCGGTGTACATGTTTCCTCCACTTCCACACATTCCAAGAGTTCTAAAACTCATAAGGAGAACAAGAGTTCAGGCAGTCCTCATTGCTCCGGACTGGCCAAGAAGGGCGTGGTACGCGGATCTTCTGGATCTACTGCTAGAAGAGCCGAGGCCTTTTCCTCTTCAGGAGTACCTGCTGCAGCAGGGGCTGTTCGCTTATCAAAACTTAGCACGGCTATGTTTGATGGCATGGAGTTTGAACGCCAGATATTAGCTCGGAAGGGCATTCCGAACAAGGTTATTCCTACCCTGATACAGGCTAGGAAAGGAGTAACGTCTAAACATTACCATCGTATTTGGAAAAAATATGTGTCTTGGTGTGAGTCCAAGACGTTTCCTATGGTGGAGTTTCAACTAAGACGGTTTCTCCTCTTCCTGCAACCAGCTGTGGATATGGGCCTGAGGTTGGGATCCGTAAAGGTCCAGATTTCGGCCCTATCCATTTTTTTCCAGAAACAGTTGGCTTCCCTCCCTGAGGTTCAGACTTTTCTGAAAGGGGTTCTGCACATCCAGCCTCCCTTTGTGCCGCCTACGGTGCCCTGGGATCTTAACGTGGTGTTACAGTTCCTCCAATCGGATTGGTCTGAGCCTCTACCGGAGGTTGAGGTCAAATTTCTCATGTGGAAGGCTGTCACTTTGTTGGCCTTAGCTTCTGCTAGACGTGTGTCGGAGTTGGGGGCTTTGTCTTGTAAGAGCCCATAATTGATCTTCCATGATGATAGAGCTGAGCACCGGACATGTCAGCAGTTTCTTCTGAAGGTTGTGTCGGCATTTCATATCAACCAACCTATTGTGGTGCCAGTTGCTACTGACTCCTCAATTTCATCAAAGTCCTTGGATGTTGTAAAGGCTCTGAAAATCTATGTGAAGAGGACTGCTTGTCACAGAAAATCGGACTCTCTGTTTGTCCTGTATGATCCCAAGAAACTTTGGTGTCCTGCTTCTATGCAGACGATCTCTCGCTGGGTCAGGTTCACTATCCAGCATGCGTATTCTATGGCAGGATTGCCGTGTCCTACATCTGTTAAGGCCCACTCTACTCGTAAGGTGGGTTCTTCCTGGGCGGCTTGCCAGGGTGTCTCGGCTTTACAGCTTTACCGAGCGGCTACTTGGTCTGGGTCGAACACGTTTGCAAAGTTCTACAAGTTCGATACTTTGGCCGCTGAGGACCTGAAGTTTGGTCAATCAGTTCTGCAGGAGCCTCCGCACTCTCCCTCCCATTCTGGGAGCTTTGGTACATCCCCATGGTACTAATGTGGACCCCAGCATCCTCTAAGACGTAAGAGAAAATAGGATTTTAATTACCTACCGGTAAATCCTTTTCTCGTAGTCTGTAGAGGATGCTGGGCGCCCGCCCAGTGCTTCGTGATCCTGCAGTGGTTACTTAGTTCAGTACTGCTTAGTTCTTGGTTAAGTACTGTTTTGTTACTTGGTTAAGTAATATTGTTCAGCCGTTGCTGATGTTTCAAGCTGGTTACCTTGGTTTGCCTTGTGTGTGAGCTGGTGTGGATCTCGCCACTATCTCTGTAAAATCCTTCTCTCGAAGTTGTCCATCTCCTTGGGCACAGTTTCTAGACTGAGTCTGGTAGGAGGGACATAGAGGGAGGAGCCAGCCCACACTCCCAAACTCTTAAAGTACCAGTGGGTCCTAGTGGACCCATCTATACCCCATGGTACTAATGTGGACCCCAGCATCCTCTATGGACTACGAGAAAAGGATTTACCGCTAGGTAATTAAAATCCTATTTTTGTTGATCACTAATAATAGCTATTTTTGGTCAAATGCCCATCTGGATGAGTGCTAATTTTACTGTAATGACCACCAGAATGCCAGTCAGTTAACATAATGGCCTTCAATACTCACCCCTTGTCTTAATCTCCTGGTAAACAGATTTTTAATATTACCCTTGACCTCTAATTGGTCATCAGTGGCTATGTAGAAGACAGTCTCTTTGTCACAGCTACCACTTCTCAGAGTGTTTAAACCCCAAAATTAATAGTAGAGACCATTTACATTTTACTTCAGGTAGAGCCCCCTTTTTACACATTACTCCAGGTAGAGCCCCTTTTACACATTACACCATATAGAGTCCCTTAAACACAATACTCCAGGTAGATCCCATAAACACAATACTACAGGTAGAGCCCCTTACACACATTGCTCCAGAGAGAGCCCCATTTTACACATTATTCCAGGTAGAGCCCCTTTTACACATTATGTCAGGTAAAGCCCCTTACACACATAGTGCAGGTAGAGCTCCTTAAACATATTATGCCACGTAGTGCACCTTATACACATTACTCTAGGTAGAGCCCCCTTTTACATATTACACCAGGTAGAGCCCCTGTTTACACATTTCTCCAGGTAGAGCACCTTATTCACATTAGGCCAGGTAGAGCCCCTTTTACACACTACGTCAGGCAGTGCCCCTTATGCATATTATTTGAGGCATAGAACTCATTATACATATTACTCCAGGTAAAGCCCCTTATACTCATTACATCAGACAGAGCCCCTGATACACATTAATCCAGGTAGAACAATTTATACACATTACTTTAGGTAAAGCCCCTTTTACACATTGCATCAGGTAGAGCCCCTTTTACACATGTGTGTGCATGTGTGTGTGTGTGCATGTGTGTGTGTGTGTATGTATGTATGTATGTATGTATGCTGTATGTGTGAGCACACTAGGTTACACTTACATTTGGCTCTGTAGCAGCAGCTTCCACCAGCCGACTCCTATGCTCACACACAAAAGCACAACAGGGGGGAAGGCGGAGCACACAGGGAGCATACGCTACCACTAAACAACATTGTATGCTGTAATTAAATACAGTGGCCTGTGCTGCATCTGGCGGCTGGTGACAAGTGGAATAGATGCAGATGGTGCGCCAGAACAAAAATGCGTGGTGTGCAAGGCACCGTCTGCACTACTCTAGTTATGGCCCTGTGTATATCTGCAGATGGTTGCTGCTTCTTCTTCTGACCACATATTCTAAAATGCCTTAAATAATTATCATTTAAATTTCAGTACACTTCATCACATTTGTTTTTGTTCCATACTTGTTGTCATGATTGGATGCCATCCTGATGCCAGAATGTGCATAACTGCAAATAATATTGTATTGATCAATCTCTGCAAATGCCCTTTGTGTGGTTATGTATAAATTCTGTGTGAAAAGGTCATTCTAACAGCCTCCTTCACAGCAGAAACTCTGCTATGTGTCAAGGTAGCCAAGCTCTGTGCTAAGTCAAGCAGAGAAGGCTTCAGGGAAGTATATTGTATCACCATCCTCTCTGTATCCATAAATAGATATTAAGTATGTGATCTATTGTACTGTATGTGTTGTAAATGTCTTCTCAGGACAAATAGAAGAATAGTACTGGCCTGGCTAGTATCTCGTTACAGACACAGAGCTTCAAAAGAGGCCTTATTAGAACTGAGCTTTTAAAGTAAACGCTGGTCAGACCTGAAATGTGTTTTCTCAGCTGGCTTATGTATCTCCCAACAGGTTGTTTGCTAACCCCAGGGGGTCACCAGAGAGACCAGAAAAGACATGCTGGCTATGGAAGGTGATAAAATCTTCCCTCAGCTAGCTATAATGGTGTCTTAGTATGATTGATAAATCTGATTGCCCAGCTTCAAATGGAATGGGGGAAATTAATTAGCCAGCCCCTGTGTATTTGACCAAGAGACCCCATGTTACAGTTGAGTTTACACAATTAACTCTGATCTGTTAAGGGTTAAGGAATCTTGAGGTGGGGTCTGCGAGAGAGGGCAGTTTGAGTTCTTAAATACACCACTCATAGACTGCAAGTTGTCCATTATCAAAGAAGCGAGTCAGGAGAAGCATCCTGGCTCTGTATTGTCCTGATAATATCTGAAGAGGCTACACTTCATCCCATTGTTCCACTCTGCATATGTTAGGATCGGTGGGTTTTATCTCCCTATTTTTATTTTTATTGAAACTGTCTTTACTCGTGTGACTTTGACTTTTTATCATTATATCTTGTAACTTTCTTTTCTGTAACATAAGCTTTGAAGTGTTTTACTTAAATTAAATAATCTAATTTTAGCTCTGGTTTCTGTTGTGTATCCAACCCAGCTCTCAGAAAGAGGCATTACCAAAATATTAATAATTCTAGGTGCAGGCAAAAGCCATAAGTTTGCCTTGGGTCATACCCTAAACGTTTGTACTTTGGCTGGTGGCAGTGACCGTGTTGAAATTAATGCACACGCTCAGGTATCCAGTAATGGTGTCACGTGGCAGGGATTCACAGATTGGCGTATCTGGGAAATTGCCATGTCTAGGATCGTGACACTTGTCATCTAGGGCCATATTATCTATAGTGCTTTTTGCTGTGCATGTAATAGGTTAATTTGCTGTGTGCCAAGTGGAATACAGTATATATAAAAGCTTGGAGAGAGATACAGTACCTACCTATCAGCTCTTAACTGTCACTTTTAAAACACAGCCTGTAACACAGCATTTAGGAGCTAAATTGGTTGGTACTTCATCTCTCCTCAAGGTTTGATACATATGCTGCAAAATCTGATAACAATACTAAACTACACGTGTGCTACATGGCAATAAAATATTAGCAATGTCAGCTCACAAACAATCTTCCTGCAGAGTAGAGTTGTTCTTACTGTGTACATTAAGTCTAATTCAATAAATCTGGAACCATAGGGCAAGGAGAAGTTGTTATAAATTAATAACAGTGTGCTCTATTGTCAGTCCAGCGGCAATACAATTATCTCTGTAGACAGCCACAGAATTCCTTGTAAACACATTCAGAGTGTGACTGATTGTCTCTTCAGAAGAACACTCCACAAAGGAGGCTGCTGGCCTCAGTCATCATACTGTGCCTTGTCCTCTCACTGCACCCACGGCCGGTGCCAGCAATGCGGGCGGCAATGTTTTATGTTCAAATAATATAGACATGCTTTTTGGATAGTGCCACCAATTTACAGCAAAATGAAATCAAATATATTTTTCTTGTCTAAAATAGAAGTGAAGAATATAATAAGCAAGCTATGTCATATTATGAAATTGAATTCTGACTGAAGAATACTCACTGTACATATCTTTATATACTGGAAAAAACAATGTTAACAATGGTGAGAAATACAGTATGATGAGAGGAGATGTAGTTAATATACCGGCTGTCGGGATCTCAGCGTTCATGATCCCGACTCTGGAATCCCAGCAGCCGGTAAAATGCCGGTGATCGGAATACCGACCTCCCCCGGTATTCCGACTCTGGTGGTTGGTCCACCCCATCACCCGAGGGAGAATAGAACCCGCAAGCATGGCCCTAAGCGCGGCGAGTGCAGCAAGCCTGCGAGGGAACTCGCTGTGCTCACTGCCGGTATTAAGACTTGTGGGATGCCGATGTTGGGATCCTGACAGCCGGCATCCCGTCAGCTGGGATATCATACTGAACCCAGTGAAAGGAAGGCAGAGCTGAGAAGCAGCTCTAGACTTGGCCTGATTTTGGGGCCCTTTTGCTGACTGCAACACATAAATCCCCCCAAATCTCTTATTAGTTTGTAGAAATTGTTAGTTGCTTTAGTGGTACCCATGTCTGGGGTACCCTGCTGCACACTAGTTCCCCCCTCCCCAATGGCAGTTAATACTGCCGAAGAGACTCTTTCTTATAAAGAGAGACATTGTAAGGGTTAAATCCCTTACAAGGCTGCCTAGCAACTGCCCGGAGAGAGAGGGCTGAGCTGGGGGGCACTGAGACCCAGGGCAGACCAGCTGGATCCCTGGGAGCGGGAAGCCCTAGGATCCCGGTGATTGGAGCAGGAGAGCGCGAAAACAAGGGAGGAAGAGGAGGAGGAGCACACTGTGAGGAGCTGAGGAGACGGGTCCCGTGGCTGAGCTGAGCGCGGCAGGTGTGTGCAAGGTGGCTAGCGGTAGCCGGAGAGACTGAGTCGCATCGTGTGTGTGTGTGGGAGAGCCCCAAGCTGCCAGCCGTCACCGGGGAGACAGAGAGGTGCCATGTGGAGAGAGAGCAGGAAAGAGATGCGACTGGCCACAGCGCAGTACAAGGCTTTGCTGCTGCGCCGGAGGACGGAGGAAGAGGGTCTACCCAGCGGTCGCCCAGGGAGAGACTTTTGCACAGCAGGCAGCTGGCGCTGGGATACCAGCAGCAGAGAGAGAGCAGGATCCTGGCGGCCAGTACCCGGAGAGGTGGCAGTGACCGGAGCACTGAGGCTCCTGCAGGAATACAGACCACCACTGCAGGTACACTCACAAATCTCCATCCCAGCTGGCTGTTAATGTTGTGCATCCCCCACCCAAGCTGCCTGATAAGTTGTAGGGTCTGCCCCTAACAGTGCCTCTCCCCTGTGTAAAGAGTGAGGCACCTTGTCACACAACACCATAGACTGAGACTCATTACCCCTTAGCTGACAAAGCGGGCAACCTGCATGACAGTGCGCTGCATGGAGTCACCAGGAAACTTGTACTCCCATCCCTGACAACGAGACTTGGTTACCAGAGCAGATTGTTAGCCACATTTAACAAAAGTGCCTTGATTATGCTGCATGCCGGGACAGCCTACATGAACCTTATTCACTTGTTGCTTTAAACCCGGCACAAGAATAGAACTCCTGTTCTCCTACTGTCAGCCGAGGCTGTTTTATACTCCGACTAATTTGCATAATGAAATTGTATGTAAAAAGTGACACGGAGTAGCTTTATGATAATAACGAAGTCAGAGAAAGTAAAGTTGCATAACTCTGCTAATTGACTTACCTTTTCCGTGGATACAAATACCGTTAACACCCAGTTATTTATTGTTGCTGTGTTATATTTCAAGTTGCCCACGCCTTTCTACAAATACTCACCTGATGTCCGTTGACATTATTCTAGGAGTTCACCATTAATGTGCAGGTTCTCCTACCCAGAGACACTGATATAAAATGGAAACCAAAGCGCAGGAACTGAGCGTTATTATTTGGTGCACAGCACCACCCTGTGCACCATTTAGATATTGTGCCAATTTAGTGCTGGGACATTTCTTACCTTGATATACATGCGGCGGGTAATTATATCTTAATGTTTGATGTTGCATGTGATTTATGTGATTGTTTGACCAAACCATTTTTTTTTGTACCTTTCAAGTGCATAACCTGTGATTGTTGTTATAGACCCTAGCTTAATCGGAGTATAGCAATACGGAGTAATATATGCAATTGTTCCTAACCAGAAGTGATTTACAGTGTTGACTAGTAACTTTCCATTCAATAAATGGTTGTCACCGTTCTCATGCATAGTGGTCCTTGAGTATACAGTGTTTGGGTTTTGTCCTTCCGGGGGGTCTCCTTGTCCTTCTGCCTCAGTTATACAGGTGATGCGAAGAACAGTTCCTGACTTCGACATCGTGGAAAAGTGGATTTAGCTTACAACAAGCATGGTTGAGCTCCAGGTACGAATACCTTCAACCCACATTACCGATACATCACACTTGGATTGTTCCATTTCATGATAATGGGCTGTTAATTAAGGAAATTCTGTTCTGGCCTATTAAAGGTTATGTATATACATACCCTCCAACATTTTACACATAAAAATCGGTACAAATTATGAAAGTGGGTGTGGTCATGGGTAAAGGGGGCGTGATCACCCCCCTTTTCTTATACTTTCAATGGAAGTTTGGAGAGCCAAAAATCGGTACAGACCATAAAAAAAGGTACTGTACCTGCTAAAAAGGTACAGTTGGAGGGTATGGATATAATGCTGGGATTCCCTGCATGCTTATAATTGTGGGTAACATGACTGCATTATTTTGAAAGCTTGGTAGATGTTGTGGTGCTTTTGTTTGGAACTTTTAAAGACCCAGACAACTCAGTTTGCTAATGTTTCAAAAGCAACAACTAATGTGATGCCAGTATAGAACTCCTAGGGAAAACCATTCTCTCCAAAGGGCAACTTTGGGTGGAAGCACATTGTCCAGGTTCAGGATTTGCATTTATTTGAAGCAAACTGTAGTTAGCAACTGCAGACCAATTAACAGTAAATTTAAGTTTATGGCAGGAGCACGCTGTCTTATGGAAAACAGTCCACAAGATATCAGGTTTGGTTGCAGTACATAAAGCATCGGTCACATATGGCAGTCCACAGTTATGAGATCAGCGGTGCAAAGAGTAAGTGATAGGGTGTGTATTGGTGCTCCTGTTCAAACACAAAGTGCAGCCCGAGATTTTCTGTGTTATACCCAAGAACAACAATAAGACAAAAATACAGTAAGAGCAAACCTTCAGGGTGCTGCTGTTGCCCAAAGATAAATGAGTACATATGCAAAAATATTCCCTTGGGACCATCCAGAATTTTTTTTACTCTCAATGCATACAAGGAGAGAGAATAAAACAGAAAACAAGATAGGGAAACACTGTGATGAAAATGCCTGTATAAGTCAAATAAATCAATCCTAGTTGTGCTAAGGTCTGTCCCAGTGAACCCTCCTCACTTTTGCAAAAGCAACAGGCGCAGGCTTGGACTGGCCCACAGGGGTACAGGGGAAACCACCGGTGGGCCCCACTGCCTGGGGGCCCAACTCCTGCTCTAAGGATCAGGTTCCAGACTGTGCACTTGAATTATACATCATACATATGTTACCTTATACTGGACTATGGTGTATTTTCTACAGTGCATTGCTGTTATTAATCTGTTATGAATCTGGTACATTATCATGCATGCAGCAGATGAATTTACTGTATATATTTATGAAGGGGCCCTGATGTTGCATTCTCTAATGGTTAGTCAAACCAATGAGGTGGCAGGCCACACCCCCTCTGCAGTCTGGCCAAACCCCTAATCATGGGCCCCTACCAGTACATTCCCCTGGTGGGCCCTACATGCCCCAGTCTGACACTGAACAGGCGCTACAGACACTAGCCCCCCCCCCCCCCCCCCCCTGCACTCAGGACACTGCAAGGTGCCTCACTGCATCCTGTTCCACAAATCAAAGTGTAGTTGTTTTTTAATTAGGTTCAACAGTAGTTGAGCCGTAAAATATAATTATATTTCCATAGCAAAGCATACACCAATCTGCTCAGGTCTTCCGTGAGCCAAAGTAGGAAAGCATGACATCACAAAGGTGCATTTACACTGTATATGCCATTTTCGTAAATGGGCCTTAGAACCCCCCCCCCCCCCCCGTCATGCATTGCATTAATCATTTGATGATTTAGAATTCATCTGACAAGTTAAGCTGAGGATCCGCACTTTAATTGCCTTTGGTGTGTGAATATTCTATCCAGTTCAATGCAAACACTTCACACCAACCTCAAGGGTGAACATCAAATGATTGAGCAGAATTCCTGAGTGAGCCAGGATGAGACATGACAGAGGTTAACGAGACAATTCAAATCTTATTGACCTTACTCTGTCAGAGAACCATCTCCATCTCATTTATTTATGGCAACTGTAGCTAATTCACCCTATTTGGCAATGTCATGTCTGCACTTTTACAAGTCCACTTTGATATCAAGTATTATAAATGAATGAAACAAATGACTTCCTGGTCAAATCAAACACTTCTGAAGAGAAAACAACTGGATAATTGTATAAAAGCTGCTAAGCCTGGTTGTATTCAGTATTATTCTCAATCAAAGTGCATCTGTCATATACACACATATTTAAATATATCTATATTTATAAAGTCTAAGTATGAATGTGTGCATGTATGTATGTATGTATGTATGTATGTTTGTTTGTTCCTCATAGACACTTACATGGCTTTATGGATCTGGACCAAACTTGGTAGACCATTACCCAACTTAAAATACCTACGGGTTTAACCTAAAAAAAATCCAGCCCGTTCAGGACCAGGGCTATATATCTGCTCTTTGACCCAGGGAGACTGTACTGGGCCATCCACTGGATAGATTTGGAAGAAAACTTCACAGAGTGGCGACATTGGATCCCAGAAGAAAACTAGGGGGTTGTGGTCGGTTGGACCTCATGGCGGAATGCACCGGGCAGAAGTTTATCCCAGGGAGCTTGTGCTGGCCCTTTCACTGAGTGGATTTGCAAGAAATCTTCACAGAGTGGTAACATTAGATCCCAGAAGACATATCAGGGACTTGGGGTCAGTCAAACCTCATGACAGAATACTCAGGGCAGAATTTTGACCCAGGGAGCCTGTTCTGGGCCTTCCACCACATGGATTGGCAAGGAAACTTGACAGAGTGTTAACATTAGATCCCAGTAGAGACATACCAGGGGGTGTAGTTCCAGTCGAACATCCCTTTGGTGTACGCTGGGCAAAACTTTGACTCAGGAAGCCTGTTCTGGACCTTTTACTGGCTGGATTTTGAGGCAGTGACGTGAGGTGGGGCGAGGCACGTGAGGCAGAGCCTTTCCTGTCATACTAACGTTTACACCAGAGTTTTGACTGTATAAAGTATATGAAAAATACAAAGAATATGTTTGAAATATCTTCTTTCCATTATTATTAATATTTTTATAGCCAAAACTCTGGAGTAAAAAGTCTATGGCAGGTGAGGCAGTGCCTCACCTGCTTATCTTTTCTGCACATCTGTGATCAAAACTCACCAAATTTCTAGGAGTTTATACTGCTGCACCTGTGTATAATGCCCAGATGTAGCCTTTGGCTCATATTTTGTGTGTAAATCTGGCTCTGGTGCTAGCCAGTGCCTCTTTAGCCTTTTAGCTCACCGCACGTCCCTGTTTTGAGGAAACCTTCACATAGTGGTAACATGCATCATGAAGACATACTACAGGGTTGGAGTCCTGGTCTGACCTCCCACTGGTGTACACAGGGCAGCCTTGGAATAGCAAAATTGATTTCAGAAGAAAAACTTTAAACCCATCTTGCAATGGAAAAGTGATTATAAAACTGAACAGACAGAAATGCTGGGGATCAGGGCTACTGGTGACACCCCAAAAACAACACTGGGCAAACACCTCGTGGGTGTGTTGGAAGAGCTACTAAGCTACTAATTTGTTTTATATGTTGACAGTTAGATCCAACTTATTGATAACTTAATAACAGGAAAATGTAAACCCAGGCAATGCGGGAACTTCAGCTAGTACAGTATATATAATAATGAACAATATTTAAACCACTTTCTTGTTGTGCAGCTGAACAGTCATGTACTGTGTATGGGATGCTCTGTTCAATCATAAGAAACCTCATTTACCCAACATGATCTGACCATTGACTAGAGACAGCGGGCTTGACTCAGAGACACGCTGCCACGCCAGTTTCATGAAGACCTGTGCATGCGCACTAGGCTCTGGGACAGTTCTAGGGTCTCCTAGTGACCCTAGTGTCCAGAAGCTATTGCTTTGCCCGGCTATAGAGGATGGGGCCCCGACAGAGACACACGAGCCTACTCCTCTCATGGAAGCGCTCCTACCCATGGATGATGACACTGAAGTCTATGATGACTAGATGACAAGGTAATGGGTCTCTTCCAGAACCGCTCACTTAAATTTTAAGTACAAATAATTGTACATAGATTTCCACTTAGTAATAACTAGTGATGAGCGGATTCGGTTTTACTCGGTTCTCAAAACCGAATCTTATTGGCTCACTGATGTCACGTGTTTTGGATAGCCAATAAGATTCGGTTTTGAGAACCGAGTAAAACCGAGTAAAACCGAATCCGCTCATCACTAGTAATAACCAAATAAAATAACGTATGTTTGGTGAGTTTTGATCAGAGATGTGTGGAAAAGATAAGCGCCTGACCTATCCAATTCTTTGGTAGCCAACTTGACATTGGGGCGATAGGCCCAATTCAGATCTGATCGCAGCAGCAAAATCTTTCTCTAATGGGCAAAACCATGTGCACTGCAGGGGGGCAGATATAACATGTGCAGAGAGAGTTAGATTTGGGAGGGTTATATTGTTTCTGTGCAGGGTAAATACTGGCTGCTTTATTTTTACACTGCAATTTAGATCTCAGTTTGAACACACCCTACCCAAATCTAACTCTCTCTGCACATGTTATATCTGCCCCCCTTGCAGTGCACATGGTTTGCCCACTAGAGAAAAATTTTGCTGCTGCGATCAGGTCTGAATTAGGCCCCTAGACTTTTTACTCCAGAGTTTTTGATATAAATGTGATTATAATAATGCAAAGAAGATATTTCAAACATTTTCTTTGTATTTTTCATATACTTTATATAATCAAAACTCTGGCGCAAACGTTAGTATTACAGGAACGGCTCTGCCTCACCTGCCTCACTCCACCACACGTCACTGTAACATACAGTTCTAGTGATTTCCAGATTGCTCCAAACCTCCGTACTAACATCAGGTATATTTTCCTCATTTTTGAAGCTCCTAGTTATTGTAGAAATATAAATTTTCTGTGAAAATAAATAAAAAAATGTTTTATTGTGTTCTCTGTCTGCAGACTGCTGCCTGTTTATTCCTGCATATGCTTGCCGTGTTTGTTGCCATCTTCACAAATCTAGGGTAATCAATATACAGCCCCAGACAATAGGCTTTGTACATTCTAATGACCTGACAAAATTGATCTCGCTGCCATTCAGCCACAATACCCCTCATTAAAGAACACATTTCAATATACTGCCACACCCAGAACTCCTACCCACGACCTGCTGCATCACAGGCAAACACACCACCCACCGAGTCACTTGATCCCGCATAAAAACTATGAGATTTGCTGTATATGTATTAACGCCAAAAGGGGTGGAAGGGGGGGGGGGGGGAGGGGTTCGGGGGGCGATCAGGAGATACTGGGTTTCAAAAAGGGGGGAAGTTGCAAGTGAAAATAATTCGATAATTGATAATTGACAAGTGCTGCCAACAGCGCCTCTTTCCCTGCAGCCAGGGCCGGATTAACAATGGGGCTGATGGAGCTGCAACTCCATGCCCACTCTCCAAAATAGGCCCACAGCATCCGCAAATGTCTATGCTGCTGTAGATAGGAAAAACAAATTTCCTTCTACTGCAGCCTGCAGCGCGGACCTGTCCCCTCCAGCATCAACACTCGCTTCTAGTGCGGATTTGGAGGGGCACCAAAGCACATACAGTATAGTGCACTGTTGTAAATTCGGGATTTGATCCCGCCCCCTGTACGTAAGCCATACCTTTTAGTGGTGTGCGTTTAAGCTCCGCCTCCTGGTGATGTCATCTGTCAGTCACCAGGAGGGAAGAGGGAAGCAGACTATGACAAGAGGGCGTGGCCTAGTGGCACATGCTATCCGTGGCTGCAGCCCATGATGTCAGGACCTACTCAGATACCTGGCATCCAAGGATAAGGATGTTGCTTCTTTTTTGTAGCTGGGACGGGAGGAGGGATGTCCCTCGGTACCCTGGGTCTGGAAGTGGGTGTGGTGCGTGGCATTGCCATGAGAGCACTAGCAGATTAAAGGGGAAAAACCCTGTAATACCGGGGCTCCCCTACAAATTGTCCCTATGTATATACAAGAGGGGTGTACTCACACCCACCGCATCACACTGCAAAGAAGCCCCTGTTTGTATACTAGAGGGGGAGCTGTTGCTCCCTCTCACAGCAAAATGTCCTGACATAGTCACAAAATGATGAACTGGGCAGTGGAGTGAGCCGAACCCACTGCCAGGAAACAGATCCCAGAGGTAATTGAGCATGGTAGATGATGCAGGAAGGGCTGTTCAAGAGGCTTTTGTGAACATGAGTGCACAGGTGCAGGCCGAAAACAGTAGCGGGTCAGTGTTCCCATCCAGTGTCTGCCCCTTCTCCAGCTCAGTGTCCCCACCATTACTGATCCCCAACCCAGTTCTCCCTGCCTTTCCTCCCCAAACAGCCCACTGCACCCATCTCAGTGCCTTCCCACCTAGAACTCTCAGTCAGTCTGGGTCCAGTGGCGGGCTGGCCAGGGGGGCAGAGTGCCAGGTGCCCCCCGGGTTGCGCTATCGCTGCGGGCCATGGCCTAATCCATTGCCAAAGTGCCCAGGTGGTCCAGTGTGCGCTGCTGCAGCTGCGCTTCGGACTTTGACTGTCAGGGGCTCTCTTACTGTGTGTCCTACAGGGCTATGGAAGCCCTGTAAGACACAATTAAAAGCAATGCAATCTGTGGTTGGGGTAGTGTGTGCGGGGAGCAGGTGCATGGAAGCCGGCAGTATACTGTGTGGGGAGTGGGTGCAGGGTTAGGGGTAGTGTAGTGTGTGCGGGGAGCAGGTACAGGGTTAGTGGTAGTCTGTGCGGGGAGCGAGTGTAGGGTTAGTGGTGGTGTAGTGTGTGTGGGTGCAGGGTTAGCAGTAGTGTGCACGGGTGTAGGGGTAGTGTAGTGTGTGCAGGGAGTGGGTGCAGGGTTAGGGGTAGTGTAATGTGCACAAGGAGCGGGTGCAGGGTTAGGGTAGTGTAGTGGGTGCAGGGAGTGGGTGCAGGGTTAGGGGTAGTGTAGTGTTTGCAGGGAGCAGGTGCAGGGTTAGGGGTAGTGTAGTGTGTGCAGGGAGCGGGTGCAGGGTTAGGGGTAGTGTAGTGTGTGCGGGGAGCGAGTGCAGGGTAAGGGGTAGTGTAGTGCGTGCAGGGAGTGGGTGTAGTGGTAGTGTAGTGTGTGCAGGGAGTGGGTGCAGGGTTAGGGGTAGTGTAGGGTGTGCAGGAAGCAGGTGCAGGGTTAGGGGTAGTGTAGTGTGTGCGGGGAGCGGGTGCAGGGTTAGCGGTATTATTGTGTGGGCAGGGTGCAGGTGCAGGGTTAGCGGTAGTATAGCGTGTGCAGGTGCAGGGTTAGCGGTTGTATAGTGTGTGCAGGTACAGGGTTAGCGGTAATGTAGTGTGTGTGTGCAGGTACAGGGTTAGCGGTAGTATAGTGTGTGCAGGGAGTGGGTGCAGGGTTAGAGGTAGTGTAGTGTGTGCGGGGAGCGGGTGTGACTAATTAAGTACTAATGAAGCTAATTGGAAACTTCAAATTATATTCTGTCTGTTTTTGGTGTTGTTTTGTATTTATAGTATCCTGCTTTTTATCATATTCTTTAATGCATATTTTGTTTTGTTTTTTACATGGTAGTGGCATGTTAAAAGGAACTGGAAATGCATATTAGAAAACCATAGCAGTAGATGCTCATTAATGAGTTTAGTCATAGGATAGGCTTTATAAATGTTCTGGGGAAAAAAATCATATGTGGCTTGTACTGTCACCACTAACAGGTCTACGGATGGTGTAATAGTTAGCTTTACTGCCTTACAGCACTAAGGTCATGGGTTGATTCCCACCACAGCCCTAATTGTGTGGAGTTTGTATATTCTCCCCATACTAGCGTGAGTTTCCTACTGCCACAATCCAAATATCGTATATACTGGTAGGTTAATTGGCTCGCGGCACAAAAATAAACCATAGTTAGGTAGGTGGGTAGCAATGCCCTCCATGGTGCTAGCCACACCACACTCCCATATCAGTAGTCAGACCCACACCATGTTGGTCACACCCCCTGCATCTGCGCACAATGGCCCTCATTCCGAGTTGTTCGCTCGCTAGCTGCTTTTAGCAGCATTGCAAACGCTAGGCCGCCGCCCTCTGGGAGTGCATCTTAGCTTAGCAGAATAGCGAACGAAAGATTAGCAGAATTGCTACTAAATAATTCTTTGCAGTTTCTGAGTAGCTACAGACCTACTCCTAGATTGCGATCACCTCGGTCCGTTAGTTCCTGCTTTGACGTCACAAACACGCCCTGCGTTTGGCCAGCCACTCCCCGTTTCTCCAGCCACTCCTGCGTTTTTACCTGGCACGCCTGCGTTTTTTAGCACACGCTCTGAAAACGGCCAGTTTCCGCCCAGAAACACCCACTTCCTGTCAATCACACTACGATCACTCGAGCGATGAAAAAACGTTGCTCGAGCTTGTGTAAATCTCCAAACTTTTGTGTTAAATTACTTAGCGCATGCGCGCTGCATACCATGCGCATTTTCCACCTAAGCGCTGCGTTGCGATAAATGGCAATGAGCGAACAACTCGGAATGACCACCAATAGGCCTTTTCATAAATTACAGCTCCAGGCCCATGAAGACCTTAATCTGGCACTGCCTGCAGCGCTATGTACTCTGCACAAACCTAGTTATACGATACGATACAATACTTTATTTGTCATTAACAAAACAGCAATGAAATGTCAATGAAATTAACATATGAACATCCTGTACAGTAAAGCAAGCAGTAAACATACTTCATTCAAAATTAACCCAATTATTATTATTTTTTTTTTTTCTTACAGCTCCATTGCTGAGCTTGCTGGGTGTTGCCTACAGCAAACCTCCTCTCCTTAATTGCAATAACAGTTGATTAATCTATGGGGGTGATTCCGAGTTGTTCGCTCACTAGCTGCTTTTAGCAGCATTGCACACGCTAAGCCGCCGCCCTCTGGGAGTGTATCTTAGCTTAGCAGAATTGCGAACAAAAGATTTGCAGAATAGCGAAAAAAAATTTCTTAGCAGTTTCTGAGTAGCTCGAGACTTACTCACAAATAGCGATCAGTTCAGTCAGTTTCGTTCCTGGTTTGACGTCACACACACGCCCAGCCACTCCCCCGTTTCTCTAGACACTCCCGCGTTATTCCCTGACACGCCTGCGTTTTTCCGCACACTCCCAGAAAACGGCCAGTTTCCGCCCAGAAACACCCACTTCCTGTCAATCACACTACGATCACTTCAACGATGAAAAATCTTCGTTCGGACGTGAGTAAATCTACAAAATTTTGTGTTAAAATACTAACCGCATGCACACTGCGAACCATGCGCATGCGCATTTTTACCTTAATCGCTCCGTTGCGAAAATCGGCAACGAGCGAACAACTCGGAATGACCCCCTATGTGCGGCAGACTTATAACTTACATCAAAAGACTGTCCTAATTTACCTATAATCTCTACACCTTTCCTGACTATAAGAAACACAGCCTTCAAGAACTTACCTTCTCAAACTTCTCTTGGTCCCAAGTGTCATCATACTGCAGCCATGGCCGTAACTAGGGGGGGCTAAGGGGGTCACGTGCCCCGGGCGCGGGAGTTCAGGGGGCGCCCCCGCGATTGCCTCCCGCACACGGTACTGCGCCGCTGCAGCCACTGCCGTCACAGTCAGTCAGCGGCAGCCAGCCTGCTTCTGCCCCTGCTGTCATCACCAGTCTGCTTCTGCACGAGTCTCCAGCCGCTCGTCACCGCCAGTCCCCTGCCGCCGCCAGTGAGGACACATGATGACTAGGCAGTAACTCTGGGGCAGGAGGCAGCGCTCACGCTGGGAGCTACCAAGTGTTTTGTTCAAATGTTTGTAAATCCAGTCATAAGTATACAGAGACATGTGAGTTCACTGCTGTGCTGTTTTATTCCATCACCAACTCCAGGCACACTGGACCACCCACTTCCCAGCATTCCCCTGGTCCAAGGGACCATCACTGAAGATTCAGGCTTACATATATGAGTAAGGGAGTGTCTACAAATATTAAGCATTCTAATACACTAACATCACATCCTCTTTTCTTTAAAGATAAGCCCTGTACGCTTCAATGCAACAATTAACAATGTCATATTAAGAACATCATCTAACACATTTCAATGAGTCTCTCAGGTCTGCGTATTTCCCTTTTGGGTCTTTCATACACAGTCTGTGTTTCATCGACCATGTTGGACCTTTCTAGAATCGTGGTTTGTTCACCATTATCAGGATCATCATACATGTCAGATGAAGGGTATTCTTCAGTCATGTTGTCTTCATTATGGTTAGGTTGAGATCTTAAATTCACCCGATTTCTTCTTACTTCCGTTCCACGCTCTGTACGTATAGTATAAGATCTTGGTGCTACTTGTGCTTGCACAATACCTTTCTGCACCCAAAAACCTTTCTTGTGATCTCTGAGACGGACTTGGTCACCCGATTTTAGATCAGATAAGCTTTTTGCTCGCCTGTCATGGAACAGTTTCTGTTTCGCCTGTTGACGTTCCTTACTCAGTCTGACCATCGCTGAGTTATGTGTATTAAGCAGTTCATCATGTATCGGGAGATTTGCTCTAATCCTCCTTCCCATCAGCATTTGTGCAGGAGAAAGTCCATTCTGTAAAGGTGTACTGTGGTAGATTAAAAGACTTTTGTAGAAATCTTCTTTACCTTCTTGAGCTTTTTTCATGAGACTCTTTACAGTTTTTACTGATCTTTCCACCAACCCATTTGAGCGTGGATAGTGGGTACTTGACGTAGTATGGACAAATTCCCACTCATCAGCAAATTGTCTAAATTCAGCACTGGAAAACTGAGGACCATTGTCAGTGAACACTTCCATAGGAACACCATGCCTTGCAAAGATTGACTTCATGCAATTGATAACAGCTTTACTAGTAGTTGTATGTAGTGTGTTCACCTCAGGGTAGTTAGAGTAATAATCAGTCACGAATATACGTTTTCCCATTACAATCAAACAAATGTGCGCCAACTTTCTGGTACTGTCTCTCTGGCACTGCGTGAGGACTCAGTGGCTCGACTTGTTGTTTCGGTCTATACGTAAGACATAATTCACATGTAGCTGTAGTCTGTGCTATGTCTTGGTTCATTCTTGGCCAATACATAACTTCACGCGCTCTCCGCTTACATTTTTCTTCTCCTAAGTGGCCTTCATGTATCTTGCACAGCATAGTTTTTCTTAGTCGTGCAGGTATGACAAACCTATTGCCTTTGTAAATAATACCATTGACAACTGTAAGGTCACTGCGGTACATCCAATAATCATGGATAGACAGCGGGCACGCATGTTTTTCTGCTGGCCAACCTTTCAGAATGATATCTTTCAACACTTTCATTGTGTCATCTGTCTCAGTTTCTTTCCTAATCTGTTCTTGTCTTGCAAGAGACACTGGTAGAGAAGCTACGATCAAATTAACATAGGCTTCTATCTCTTCATCCATCAGACTTTTGGAACCTTCACTTTTGTCCACAGCACGAGAAAGTGTATCAGCAATGTACATGTATTTGCCGGGACAGTACAGCAAGTGTACATCATATTTCTGTAGTCTGATAAGCATTCGTTGAATTCTCATGGGACAGTCATGTAATGATTTAGTCATGATAGCTACCAATGGCTTGTGGTCAGTTTCCACTGTAAATGTTTGACCATACACAAACTGATGAAATCGCTCACATGCATATGTGATCGCTAGAAGTTCTTTTTCTATCTGAGCATACCTTGTTTCAGCACTTGTCAGTGCTCTTGATGCATAGATTACTGGTTGCCATGTATCCTCATGTTCTTGTAACAGCACTGAGCCTAGGCCAAGTTGCGAAGCATCTGCTGAAATTCTTATTCTTTTTGCAGGATCAAAGAATTTTAGCACTGGTTGCTCTGTTTCAAGTTTTGCCAACTTTCTTCTTGTTCATGTGACCACATCCACTCGTTATCTTTGTCCAACAACCATCTAAGAGAGGCTGTTCGTTCAGAGAGTTGAGAAATAAACTTTCCTAAGTAAGTAATTATTCCTAGGAATCTTCTGATGTCGTCTTTGTTGTTAGGACTTTCCATGTTCACTATGGCTGATATTTTCCTTGGGTCTGGTTTTACACCTTGATCCGAGACCACGTCGCCCATAAAGGTAAGTGTATTCACGCCAAATTCACATTTGTCCTTGTTTAGCTTTAGATTCACTTTCTTGACAAGTTCCATTACTTGTCTCAGTCTAGAATCATGTTCTTCCTTTGTAGATCCCCAGACAATAATGTCATCCATCATTGTTTCAACACCTGGAATATGTTCAAAAATCATGTGTATCTTTTTGTGATAAACTTCTGGAGAAGACAATATTCCATATGGTAGTCGAAGAAATCTGTATCGACCTTCTGGTGTATTAAATGTACAATGCTTTGAGCTGGCCTCATCTAGCTTAATTTGCCAGAATCCTGAAGATGCGTCCAATTTACTGAGCCATTTTGCTCCCGCAAATTGCAACATGATTTCATCTCTGGTTGGTAGTTTGAAATGTTCTCGTTTAATAGCTTTGTTTAAATCTCTGGGGTCTAGACATATTCTGAGTTGTCCATTTTTCTTTTCAACAATTACTAAGGAGCTCACCCATTCAGTAAGCTCATCAACTTTCTGTATCACACGCAAGGCTTCCATGCGATTTAACTCTTGTTTCAGTTTTTCTCTCAGCGCAAACAGCACTTTTCTACAGGGGTGTATCACTGAAGAAACTTGCGTATCTATATTTATTTTATGCTCTCCAGGCAAACAACCTAGACCTTCAAACAAGTCTCTGTATTCTGTAAACATCGATTTGCAGTCATCTTCTACTTGTGATATCACCATAAAAACTTTCTTTAGCAAGCTTAGTTTCTCACAGGAACTTAATCCTAGAATCGGTTGCACATTTTTATCCACAATCAGTAGAGATGTTTTAAACTGTTGTCCCTTATATTTCAGTGTCACTAAGCATGTACCTTTCACAGGAATTTCCACCCCAGTGTACCCTGTAACTTTCACTTTGGCTGGGTGAATTTTAGGTTTTACTCTAAAAGTCTTATAGTCTTGAAACAATATTAAATTCACCTGCGCGCCAGTATCAAGCTTAAAGGGAATGACAATCTCGTTCACAGTTAAATGGACAATCCATTCTTTCTTATCTGCACTGCAAAGTTCAATGCAATCCACAAATAATTCCTCTGTTTAACAGCATGCACATTGGTTGTTTCACTTTTCATTTTACAGCATTTGGCAAAGTGATTAAGTCTACCACATTTCATGCAGGTTTTACCATAAGCCGGGCACATTTTAGGATTGTGAGCATTTCCCCATCTACTACACATTTCCTTATTGGACTGTGGCTCAGAGTGCTTCATTCTTGAGAATGGAGGTTTGCTTGGCTCTGTTTTCTGCACTACATAGACAGCACCATCAGCGTCCTTGTATAACTCTTTGGCTTGAAATCTAGTTCTTTCTGCAGATCTACACATAGTCACTGCCTTGTCTAGTGGTAGGTCTTGCACTCTCAGCAATCTCTCTCTGAGTCCATTATCAGGTATTCCACAGACAATACGATCTCTAATCAGTGAATCTTTTAAATCACCAAACTCACAGGTTTTACTGAGTGACTGCAGCTCTGTAACATACTGATCAAATCCATCTACAGACTTCTGATCACATGTGAAAAACTTATATCTTTCATATGTCACATTTTTCCTTGGTAAAAAGTAATCTTCAAACTTTTGCATTATAGAAGATAGCACCATATTCTGCCCCTCAGCAAACTGAAAACTATTATAAATGTCCAGCACATCCTCTCCTATCACATGGAGGAAAATGGATGCCTTAGTTTTGTCAGCCTCTGTATCAGCTCCACATGCAGCAAGATATATATTAAACCTTTGCCTAAATCTTTTCCAGTTTCAGACAAGTTACCAGACATCAGCATGCTGGTTGGATGAGCTAGTTTATCCATGGTTACTCACTGTTTGAAGAGAGGAGCACACAGCAGGCTTTGCAGACACTGAGTATCACAGCCTTACAGACTTCTGCAAGATTCTTTCACACTCTGAGAGCACTAGCAGTCCAAGTTAAACTTCTTCTGACACCATGTTTTGTTCATATGTTTGTAAAACCAGTCATAAGGATACAGAGACATGTGAGTTCACTGCTGTACTGTTTTATTCCATCACCAACTCCAGGCACACTGCACACTGGACCACCCACTTCCCAGCATTCACCTGATCCCAGGGACCATCACTGAAGATTCAGGCTTACACATATTAGTAAGGGAGTGTCTACAAATATTAAGCATTCTAATACACTAACATCACACCAAGTAGCAGATGAGCTCCTCTAGGTCACCCGGGAGTGCAGCCAGTAGTCATCGCTGTTGATCAGGAGCTTCCCCTGGGACTTCCCTGAAGGTGTGAGTAGAGGCACTGGTGTGCCCATCAGAGGCGTCACCAGGTGTGGTGACACCCGGTGCGCACCCCTGATGTACTGCCGCGATCGCGGCAAAAAAGGGGGCGTGGCCTTACAGCTAGGGGGCGTGGCTTCGCGGGGATACTGGCATCGTCACTCTGGGGGCGTGCCCAGCATCTCCGGAGATGCTGGGCTTCCCCCAGAGACGGTCTCAGTGTGCTGTCGGCTCCTCTGCTATGACAGGAGCCGGGTGCTGTAGCGGAATTTCACACTGCAGCACCTGGCTCCTGTCACTACGGAGGAGCTGACATTTGGTGTCACCCCCTCCAGGTGTCACACCCGGGTGCGGGCCGCACCCCCCGCACCCGCCTTGTGACGCCACTGGTGCCCATGTCCCAGCCAGCAGCACAGTTGTTGCAGCGTTGGCCTCCACTAATTCTCTAATGAGGTACCAGTTCTGTTACACTGCACACTCACAATCCCAAATGCAGGCATGTGTCTGGTGGGAAGTTGGAATTATTAAGCACCCTGCATCTGGCGTTAATGTGCTTTATGTAGAACAGCACTCACAAACTAACTTGTAGATCTTGTATTTTTGTCCAAACTGTAATTATTTATTTTATTTATCATTTTTATTTTATTTATATATTTCTTTATTATTATTATTATTATTATTATTATTATTATTTATTTATTTATTTATTTATTTTTTGGGGGGGGGGATTACTGACTTGCCCCGAGTGGTACATATCCTAGTTTCGGCCCTGCTGTAGCTAGTGTAATTCCCAGGGAAATCTGTGCTATGCACTAGTCAGAGGAGAACCCGAAAGATGATCATACCTGACAATCAGTGTGATTGTGAGTACCATCTGATTGCCATATGAGTTTGAGCACTGGAATGGCAGACACTGATATGATGCATGTGGGTGGTATGACAGTTATAAAAATGATGTATACTTTAGTGACAGAAATCAGTTATGGCTACTCCTGGACTTGAGTGGCACTGTCTCCGGGCCAGCTAAGCAGTGTAGGGGTCTCCAAAATCTGTGCATTTGCAGAAACCGCCATGTAGGGTTACCACCCGTATGGGATTCCGCCAGACAGACCAGAAGTGGAAAGGCCCTCTGCTGGCTGGGGGCTTGGCCTTGAGTGGCAAGGCGTGGCCTCACAGCACCTCCCCCATTTTGGCCATTTTTGGGGCATGTCTAGAGCTCCCCGAGCTGTTGGGCAGCACCCAGGCTCACTTCCCTGCACTGTTTAGATACCATGCACATTTGCGTGGCATCTATTCAGGGATCACCAGCTGCTTTGCTGTGTAGTGCAGAGGTGATCAAATGCTCCCTAATCCTCCCCCTTACTCGCAGGGCACTGCAGACCGTGGGTGGGACAGCGGGACAGTGTCTGAAAAAACTGGACTATCCCGCTGAAATAGGGACAGTTGGGAGGTACAATATGCAGAACAAGAGTCTCCTTTACCTTTAAGCCCTGCAGCTGTAGGAAAGCAAGGACAGGGAGGTGAACAATAATGATAGTGCTGTTCCTAGATCAGTTGGTTCTATTATCTGTGAACATTTCTCTTTAGTACATTCCAGGTAAATGTAAAGAAGATGAGCATCTGCATCTGACGTCAAATACCATGTTGTAATCAATAGCAAACAGAAATACGGGATGCAGTCAATTTACCTACAATCAAAATCCCGACGGTCAAAATCACGACATTTAAAATACAGACAAGGTAAAAATACTGACATCTAAAATGTCGACAGGTCAAAAACATGAATTTTTTATGATTTTTTTTATTGAAACCGACTTGTTCATACTTTACCATCCCAGTGGACCTGGAGGGGGAACATAATAGTGGGTCGAGTGCTGTGAGGCACCATGCCCGAAGCATGGCGAGCCATGCGAGAGGACGCGGTACACTTATACCGTGTCCATGTCAACCTACGTCGACATACACACCAAAAGCCCAATGAAAAACTTGTGTCGACTTTTTGACCTGTCAACATTTTAAATGTCAGTATTTTGACGTTGTCTGTATTTTAAATGTTGGTCTTTTGACCTTGTCGGGATTTTGACTGTTGGTCAATTGTTGTCTGTATTTTGACCTTTGGGATTTTGATTGTAGGTATTTCATACTAAACCCAATAAATACAGATAAACACTCGCTGCACAAGTGCAAAACAAGATTAGAAGATAGTATTGCAGAGGAAATAACATGAAAGACAAATTGACTTCATAAAACTTAGATTATAAAGAAAAAATACTTTCTACATTAAGGAATGATGTTTGCAATCTGCCAGTATACAGTAGTCTGTTGCTCTGCCACAACCATGGTGCAAGAGGGATGACGTTAATGTACAAGCAGAGCCACATGACACCTCCTCATTATGGAACATTTGCAGAGTTACATGCAGGGCTGCTATCAGGGGGGTGATAGGGGCACAACTGTCCCGGGCCCGGCCGCTATGACAGAGAGTGGAGGACCCAGGCTGCATGCCACCCACCACTGCCCGCTACTGACATAGCTCTCACTCCAAGTATTAAAAAAGGGCTCTCCCAAAATGGGCACTGCCTCAGAGGAGACAGTTATTTTAAATGCTAGTGGAGGCGGCAGACATTTTGGGAAGGACATTTTCAAGAGGTTAAAAGGGACAGGTGCAAAAAGTGGCCCCAGCCGTGACAGCATACCTGTGGCAGTGGCAAGCAAAACCACTCGCAATGAGCAGAACTCCCGAGAGCAGGTACTGGAGCATGATATGGTGACAGGGGCATAACTGTGGGGGCATTGTATGGTGACAGGGGCATTGCTATGGTCTCAGGGGAATTACTGTGGGGACGTATTATGGTGCAAGGGGCATTACTTTGTGGGGCATTAGGGCATTGTCATATACTGTAGTGTGATAAAGCTGATTAACTTACAGGACAAAAGCAATACTTTTAATTTATTTGTGCAGGCCGCTGCGACCGCTAAGCGTTTGTGTGTAACCCCTAACAGATGCGTACATGTTGCGTAAGCACGCCGTCATGCTGTAAGCACGGAGTAGCTACACGTGAGGCGGAATACACATTATAACCCCTAGCAGGAAAGGAACACGACACCAATTGTATTTAAAAATGTTGGGATCCGACCCACCAACAGTTATTTACTAAAAGGGGGTTACAACAATAATACAAATACAGTAAGAGAAAGAGGCTACAATCAATGATACATACGTTTGTTTCGCCAGCGCCACCCGTTCCCGGTCCTCGGTCAATCAAGATAGATGACCTTCAGAGAATGTATGACAGGCCAGGCAGCTTGGCTTTTTATACAATATTCCAAAGCATGAAACAATAGAAACTGTATGCTCTTCTTCCATTGGTTCGGGGGTGGGATATATCCTGTGCACTGGGGATCATTGGTCAGCTCAAGCGGTGGACGATGGCTAAGTCTTGAGATGTGATTACTGTTGTTTACATCCATGTTCCCGCCCCATGACCAGTTAAACCCACCACATTAATCATACATAAATCTGGTATTACTAATAACTTATTGTTGCAATATGTGACAATATTCTCATACCCACTGGATTACTGCTTTTGTGACCCTGAACCAAGATGATCCCACACATGATATGATTATCCATTTCCATCCTCAAGATAGATTTATATATATATATATATATATACATATATACATACATACTTACATACATACATATACACACATACATTCCTGCTATTAAATTTGTTAGGAAATGGAAATATATATATATATATATATTTCCAAGAGTTTAGACTATAAATGTTATACCTCTTATATCTAAATGTCTGGTATGTAGTTTGTCAGCTATTAGTGATTTGTACAAGCAAGGCTTGTGTTTTGTATATCTTATTGTCTTCTTGTTTGTCCTGGCTTCTAGTAAAACAATGACAGTCCAGTATCTGCTGTCTTCGACAGATACTGGACAACTCTAGAACAATGGGGGTAACCAAAGGTATTTGCCTTCTTCATAGGATTACAAAGCTTTGCGTAAACAGGTCAGTCTGATACATTCAAGGCATTGTGCTTGAGTTTCTAGGAGAATCACTTTTCTATGCGTATGAGAGGTTTGATTAATTTATGTGTGAACAGTAACTTGCTATTTGAAGGATGTACAGACAGTGTGTGATTTATGCACTATATGGGTAAAATATTGAATATGGCTTTCGTGGCTTTTTCTGTGCGAATGCGTATGTTACCGTATATACTCATACCACGTGCTAACACGCAAGACCGCGTGAGCGATTATACGTAGCTTGCGAGTATGTGTACGCACAGCAGAACAAGCACCCGAATGGAGGCCATCTGTGTGGTGTTTGTACGTGATGAGAGTGCCTATAATATTTTCTACTTTGACAAGTGTTGCAAAGAGTATGTGAACAAGAATTTATTTTATATATATATATATATATATATATATATATATGTATGTATTTTAGCTGTTCTACCTGTGCTTTGCACGGGAGTTTCTGATTTTCATGGTTGTACATATACATAAGTGTTAAAAAGATGGTAAATCTATAGAGATGTAAATTTGAGTTGTCTTAATGTAAGTAAATATTAATCCACGGTTCTTGGCGTTACCCGAGGAGCACCCGTACCTAGTGTCGGACTGGGGAATGAAGGGCCCACTGGGGGAATGCTGTTGTAGGGGCCCATGCTTAAGTGTGTGGCCAGCCACCACAGAGGTTTGGCTAACCATTACAGAGTACATGTTCTGTGCCCCTTGGTAAATATATAATAAACCATGTTCTTATGAAGTATAATGTAACATATGTATAATACATAATTCATGTGCGCTAGGATAGATACTGGAACCTGATCCCTAGAGGGGGAGGAGGGCCCACAGGTAGTGGTGCCTACCGGTGGTTTCCCCTGTTCCCCTGTGGGCCAGTCCGACTCTGCCCGTACCAAATACGGTAAAAAATGACAAGACTTTTTTTGTAGTTTATTAAATTCTAGACACTGGAGGTGCAATCCAATTTTTT
Source organism: Pseudophryne corroboree (assembly GCF_028390025.1). Lineage (NCBI taxonomy): Eukaryota > Metazoa > Chordata > Amphibia > Anura > Myobatrachidae > Pseudophryne > Pseudophryne corroboree. Next base: position 184,401,042 of record NC_086449.1, read on the forward strand.
AATCCGATTGTCTGTTTGGCCATTATCATTCACACAACGAAAGCCACACATCAGAAATGACGTCATTATGTCAACACGCTTTTCATCCCCTTAGGGGAGGTTTATTAAAATTCTGATTACATACAGTAGTTTTCCTATTCTTCCCCCTGAAGAATACCTGTTAAATTTCAGCTTCCTAACATATCAGGAAGAGAATTAGTGACAGATCAGTGAGTGAGTGAGTGAGTCAGTGAGTGAGGGCTTTTGCATTTATATATATAAATATATATAATTCTCAAGGAAAAATTATTTATTCTTTTTTGTTTGTGGTGGAGGGGGCCTTGCTTATTTTGGCAGTCCGAGTCCTGACAATTTCTGATGGCAGCCCTGGTTACATGTGTCTGTTTATATAGTGTATGTTGTGTAAATAGCACTACACTTGTCAGGTAATTGGCAAACAGGAGAATGCAGATACTGGGGGTCATTCCGTCCCGATCGCTTGCTGCAGTTTGTTGCAGCGCAGCGATCGAGTCGGAACTGCGCATGTGCCGTAGCCGCAGTGCGCCGGCGCATGGCAGCCGTCATTGCCTAGCGATCACCTCTGAGACAGAGGCAGTCGCTGGGCGGGAGGGGGCTGGAGGGCAGCGTTAAGCTGCCGTTTAGGGGGAGCGGTCCGGCCAACGCAGGCTTGGCCGGACCGTTGGGGGGCAGGCCACGGCATCTGCATGACGTCTCACGCAGCCGCTGCGGCCAGCGGCAGTGACTAACAACTCCCGGCCAGCCGCAGGAACTGCGCTGGACGGGAGTTACTCCAGAAATACAAAAGCATCGCCGCTGTGCAATGCTTTTGTATTTGTGTGTGTGTGTGTGTGTGTGTGGGGGGGGGGACTGACATGTGAGGCGGACTAGCCCTGTACAGGGCGTCCCCCCGCATGTCTGATGAGAATGATCGTAGCTGTGCTAAAATACAATCAACTTGGAATGACCCCCACTGTACCAAGACATTTTGAGCACATCTACAGTTACAAACAATTACACGGCACAGGGTGTGAAGGGATGTTCTCACATAAGCCAGTGTATATACATCTGTTAGGAGGCATAACTTTTGCACCTAGTACATGGCAACTGCAAATAAACGCTGGTGATGACAATGACTTGTAGTAAACCAGGCATATTTGCAACCAATGAAGTTGAACACATCTGCATATATGCAAACTACGTAATGTCTCCACTCTCATTTCCGTCACATATGCCGATTTTACTTACAACTCTGCAGCAGCCCCCATAAGTCAAATGTGTTTGGAATAATTGGTTTGCAGATAGATTAAGAAGAAAAAATATAAGTATTAGGATAAATATTTAATATGCATCCTATAAAATGATATTAAAAGTGAAATTATATATATATAATGCAATGTGTCACAAATCCAGCAAACCTAGATATGTCAATCTGAAACTGCTGCTGGTGGTATCGGTCACGTTGGCACTCAGGGGTAGTAACACAACTTGCTGTAACTACCACCAGCATGGATGAATTCAGTGGTCTGTCACTGGGTAGCCCTTCACCTACACACAGTTATTCATATTTTACTAGGTGATTCATTGCACCCTACAGGCGCTCTTCACACCGTCGTAAGGGGCTATGCCCCCTTAACCCTTGCACACCCTTGTGGCGTGCAATATTTGTATTATATTGAGTATTACCTCCAATCACAATTGTGTGAGTGGTTAAATATTGCACGGACAAAGGGTGTGCGATGGTTAAGGGGTCATAGCCCCTTGCAACAGCGTGAACAGCGCACACAGGGCATGATGAATCATCCTAGTAGGTGCTGTGGTCGGGGAGTGGCGGGTGCGGGGGAGATGCGGATGGGGGAGGGGGTCCAGGGGTGCCGTGGGTGGGGGAGGGGTGGTTGTGGGGGTGCTGCAGGTGGGGGAGGGGGCGGGTGCAGTAACCACCACGGGTAGGGGAGGGACGGGTGCGGGGGTGCTGCAGGTGGGGGAGGGGGTCCGGAGCCACCGCAGGTGGTGGAGGGTGTGTAGGGGTGCCGCGGATGGGGCCCAGAGGTACTGCGAGTGGGGGAGAGGTGGGTAATGCTTTTGCAGCTTCTCCTCCTGGAAGCTGCGAAGCTGCTGTCCTCCCTTTGGCAGTGGCCCTCCCGGAGACTTGCACAGCAGCCAACAGCCAGTCACTATTGTTAGCGCCGGTGTCCCAACGCTCCACATTACAGGGAAGAAGATGCACTCAATAAACTATAGCTCCCAGCAGGCCTTAGCACCGGAATGCTTCGGCGCTAAGGGCTGCTGGGAGCTGTAGGTTATTTAGTGTGTCTACTTCCCTGTAATGCGGTGTGTTTGGACACCAGCACTAACAATAGTGACTGGCTGGCAGATCTGACTGACTCGCTGAATCAATGTAAAAGGTGAGAGTGCTGTGCAGTGTCAGTGACACTGCACACCCACTGCAGTGCACAGCACTGTCACCTTTTACATTGATTTAGTGTCCAGACATTACCCTCTGCAATATCACTCACTCTATCCGTTACATTAGCCATCTCGGGGCGTCCAGGCCGTCAGGCCAGGTGCTGTGTTGAGTCAGGATCTCTAGGGATCTGGGCGCGGTTGTGGTGGGGAGGCACTTCTGTGACATCATGAGGAGAGGAGGCTTCGGGGCTCAGAGAGTATGCGGTGTGCAGGGAGGGCTATGAAAGCCTTCTTTTGCGCCATTTTCATACACATCCTACCGGTGGCCGCAGCACCTTTTGTTCCACCTGACCCGCAGCTAGAGAGTGGAGTTTGTTGATGCCGGAGGGGGCAGGTGGACTGGCAGCAGGACATAGGATGCTGCAGTAAAAGGATTTTTCCCCCCTATCTACAACGCAGAGACTTGCTGCAGATGCAGTGGCATAGCTTCCAACTGTACCTTTTTGACACTTTCTGAATATGGAAGGTATGACCAACTTCCATCTTTTTATATTGGACCTCCTACAGTTTGTCTTGTATAACAATCACTTCATTTTTGACAATAAATTTTACATACAGACGAGGGGCACAGCGATGGGATCATCCTGTGCCCCAACGTATGCTAATTTATTTTGGGGGTGGTGGGAGCGCGAATTTGTTTTTCATGAAAATAATGACCACCATACAAGGAGGATTCTATTGTGGCTGCGCTATATTGACGACGTGCTGTTCATCTGGGACGGAGACAAAGGCTCACTGGAGAGTTTCATTCGGGATCTACATGTGAACGATCTAAATCTAAAATTCACGTATGAAGCCAGCAGGGATAGGATCTCATTCCTTGACCTCTCCATCTACCGGGATGTGGACAATAACATAGGCATGGAATTGTTTAGGAAACCGACTGCCACCAATTCCCTGCTCCATCACTCTAGCTCCCATTTTCCACCCACGGTTAGGAATATACGGAAAGGGGAGTTCCTGAGGCTGAAAAGGAATTGCACGGATGACACAACTTTCCTACACAAAAGCCAGGAACTTGCCCAAAGACTCCGTAACAGAGGCTACAGCAATAGATCCATCAAAAGAGCCAGAAATGAAGTAAGACCGATAAAGAGAGAGAGTCTTATCTTCAAAGACAGAAAAACACCCACCCAAGACACAGAAGTGAGATTTGTGGGAAATTTCTGCGCAGAGTGGCGTGATATTAAACATATCATTCAGAATCACTGACAGATCCTACGTACAGATCCTGATTTGGAAGAACTCCTTAAAGACCAAGTAGCAATGAGCTGGAGAAGGTCCCCGAATTTGAAGGATCGATTAGTTAGAAGTCACTTCATAGCTAGAACCCACAAAACTACAAGCGCAAAAGGTAGTTTTCCATGTGGTTCATGCAAAATCTGCAAACACATTCAACATAGGGACACAATATCAGACAAGTTTGGGCGAGAACACCCCCTGCCAGGATTCTTTAACTGTAAGACAAAAAATGTTGTGTATTGCATAACCTGTCCCTGTCAGACTCTTTATGTTGGCATGACCTCCAGGATGCTTAAACAGCGTGTGCTGGAGCATATTGGTACCATTAGAAATGCCGAGTCAGACATGAAGAAGTTCCAACCACTTACAACAGTCGCCAAACATTTTTACAAAGAACACCATGGTTCCTCCGAAGAACTAAAAATCTTTGGGTTGGAGAAAGTGCAATTGGGACTCAGAGGTGGGGATCTAAACAATGCACTCCTAAGAAAGGAGAGCAAATGGATCTTCACACTGGGGTCCCTCTCCCCCAAGGGACTCAATGAAAATATAAGTTATGGTGCCTTTCTGTCAGTGTGAAGAATATTCCTCTCCTGTAACTGTTGCTTCCTTTTCCACTTCTCTTCTCTTTTTCTCCTCTTCCTTTTTTCTTTCCATTATCCATGTCCCATATGCTTAAAATATTCTATTACGGACCAGCAGTATTGTCTTTTCACTGCCACCAACTAGCGATATTACAGTACGTGATAATGGATATACTTTATGATACAATACGAGGTCAAACATTACACAGATCTAAAGATTGATCTCTCTAGTCTAATGCACAAATTATCTATGTAACTTAACAATACCAGACGGATACAAATTACTTTTACATTAAAAAATCATAGTCTCAACTCAATAATTTCCTATAAAACTGAATGTTGATTTATCTATTAATACTATCAGATGTAGCTGACATAAAACTATCATATTAATCTAACGGTTGTACCAGGTAATCTTATAACGGATATTCACACAAATTGGTTAGTACTACACTATGTGTAAGAAATAAACTAACGTTTAGTCCTTGTAGTAATTAATTCCTTTATTATAATAAGCGCTTGCAGATTGCGCTTACAAACCTAACACATACTTAATTGATCCTAATATTTAATTGCACACTCTCTAATCAGCATCCTTGCAATCCACTGCAGTACAAATGAATGATTTCATTTCTAGATCTGTTATCTAAACCCTGTTTTCTCAGCAATTATTATCATATATTTAACTGAGAACCTAATACGGCTGTGACAGGTTGAACTATGTATCCATTCTTCATGAAACGTTTCGATTGGTTCAGAAACAAATAAAAGAAATCTGAGGAATTCCCACTCAGGACTCTTGGTGAACAAGCCCTGCCCTGGGTGAAACGTACGTCCAATCTCAAAGACATCACGGTGACGTCATTCGGAATCCCCGTGCAGAGAACACGGCTCCGATCTCGGGCTTCAGGAAAGACACGCGCCCTAACTGCAGCGGCTGCTGCACACACACAAACTCTACAGACAGGTACTCCGGTGCTCTCTCATTGAAGAGCTGCGGGACGCGTCTCTCTGCAATGACCTTTGGCCACCAGAGACTCTGTGACCCGCAGCTATCAACAGCAGCAAGCACCCTCTTCTTTCTTCATACCAGTGCCGGCCGCCTGGCTCTCTCACCTCCCATTCACTGTGGAACTCCACACATGGGAAGGCAGTAGAAGCTGGCGGACACCCGGCCCTCGTCTGACCCTCTATACCTATCTCAGGCTCTTACAAAGTACTATAAATTGTAAATGCAGAAGCTGTTTCTCCACGGATAGTTTAAATGCCCGACGTGGTGATAATGACTACCACTCATTGATATACTTCTCAAACACCACGCAATTTGCTTGATACCCAATCCTTATATTTATTCACCAGGCTTAGAATACCCGCTTCCTAGATCCTTTGACTGTATTAAGAGTAATTGCATACCCACATAAAAATATAGGGTGGGACATTAATTGCTTCTGAATTACGACAAATGCTGGGATACTGAAGCATAATAGAAAGCAGAAACAGAAGCAGTTTTATCTCCAAATGTGCAGCAATTACAGTCTTCTTCAATAAATAGAAGGTCATTTAATAATCAGCTCTATACGAAGTGTTACTTTTATATTGTTTTGTTACGTGTCTTCTATTTGCTAACCTGTATAGAGGTGTAGCAAAAGGAATTAATACTTACATACATTTTTAATGAATTTGATTAAACATGTTTTAAACAATAATCTTTAAAGAGTGCCCCCACAAAGAGGTTTTCTTCTTTGTTCCCGTGGTCCTTTCCCGTGATTGTATTTGTCATTTCCTCAGGGGAGCACCGCCAACACCTTTAATTATCCAAGAATTATTCAAGGTGATTTATTATATGTTGGTTATATACACACTTCATAATTTTCACTAGCAGTGCAGGAACACTCCACCCCCTTGCCTTTTTTGGCAGGTACAGTACCTTTTTTTTATGGTCTGTACCGATTTTTGGCTCTCCAAACTTCCATTAAAAGTATAGGAAGAGGGGCGTGGCCATGCCACTTTACCCATGGCCACGCCCCCTTTTTGAATTTGTACTGATTTTTATGTGTAAATTGTTGGATGGTATGTTGCTGCAGAAGCAGTGGGCCTATTTTGGGCTATGGACCTGGAGCTGCAGCTCCATCAGCCCCATTGTTAATCCTGCTATGGGAACACACAGCATCCAAAGGGCAGAGCCTCCCATTGGATGTAACCTGTGTGGGAGGGCGTTTCTCACTCAATCAGCTGTGGACTGGGAGTGATAGACCTGCCGCTAACCCAATGAGAGCTCCTAGCCACGGCCAGTGTTATACACACAGTCACTCTGGGCTATTATATAGGAGATAAGTAATTTCACATAGACAGCTTACATGGCCTCTCAGGCTCCTGGGTTCATCAAAAAACAAAGAGCAAATACATTAGAATTAAATATGGTATAATTTGAAAAAGATCTCCAAGGCTTTTCCAGTTACAAAAAGATTTTAAATAAATTAGCACAGATTATAATTCAAAGATAAGAAAAGAGAATGCTATATTGTAGGTGATGTGTGTATGATAGTGTGAATTCAAATAAAAGGTTGGGGTTTTAAAAAAAATGGGTTTTAAAATAAATATACACAATACACAGCAATGTTCAAACAAAGAAGGAGAAAGGGGGTGGGGGTGGGGGTTAATTGAAGGGAATGGAAGGGTAAAGTTAAGAATGGGGAAAATGGGAAAAGTAAGAAATAATGTTTATAGTGTGTTCTGACTATTTGCCCAGTGGCAGTTGGTTTGGTTAACAGAGAGGGGATTCAAGTGCTGTGGGGCAGGTGTGGTGCCTGGTGCTCCGATTGCTGGGTCACCTTCTGATGGTATGGAATCTTGGAGATATTTATCTGTCCCTAGCTTTATCAGTGGTTGCCACTTCTCTTCCTTCTGAAGCAGTCTGCGGTGTGCGACTAATAAATAAGCAGGTGCGCGACCAACAGCAGCAGGTAGGAGGAAGGTCAGTTCCTCAAAACTAAATAATAAAAAGGATATGTATACCAGCGCTGGCTGAATAGATTAATCAGTTAAAATTTATATTAATAATATAATAATAATAATAATAATAATAAGGATGGTTTGCTCTATGTAAAAAGGTAACAATTTATTTGACATAACACATGTAACAAATCTAAAAAAAAAAAAAAAAGGAATTCCTGTTGCCACAAGGTGGCGATAAAATTTCAATATATCTTATCTGGATAAAATTTCATAAATTCCACATTCTCCTGTATTAGAATTGTCCATTCCAAAAGGCTAGGACAGCCTCCCTTTGTGCATTCACTGTAATGGGTAAATAGTTACCAGATCCCCACGTTGGTAAGCATCAGCGTTGGAACAAGTCCTTTAGTAGCTGTAGGGGTGAAGTAGACCAATTTGATGATAAGGTCCAGTGATGGGAGAGAAGTCCAAATTGTGCCGAAGGATGACACGGCTTTGCGGGCCGGTTTGGAGAACAGAGTCCAGATAGATAAAGTAAGCTCAAGTCCAGATGGACAGAGTAGGCTCAACGCGTTTCACTGGTATAATCCAGCTTCCTCAGGAGCATGTATGCTTATCTATCTGGACTCTGTTCTCCAAACCGGCCCGCAAAGCCGTGTCATCCTTCGGCACAATTTGGACTTCTCTCCCATCACTGGACCTTATCATCAAATTGGTCTACTTCACCCCTACAGCTACTAAAGGACTTGTTCCAACGCTGATGCTTACCAACATGGGGATCTGGTAACTATTTACCCATTACAGTGAATGCACAAAGGGAGGCTGTCCTAGCCTTTAGTAATGGACAATTCTAATACAGGAGAATGTGGAATTTATGAAATTTTATCCAGATAAGATATATTGAAATTTTATCGCCACCTTGTGGCAACAGGAATTCCTTTTTTTTTTTTAATTTGTTACATGTGTTATGTCAAATAAATTGTTACCTTTTTACATAGAGCAAACCATCCTTATTATTATTATATTATTAATATAAATTTTAACTGATTAATCTATTCAGCCAGCGCTGGTATACATATCCTTTTTACTGCGGTGTGCGACTGGCTGGTGACACTAGCTGATGATGATCCCTCTAAGATGGCCTCTCCTGCTCTGTACCATTCTGTTTGTGCCCCCACTGAGACGTACAATGTGGTTTGTGCAGTAAAGCAGCAGATAGATACTTTTTTTCCTTGTAAGGATCTATGTCTATATGTTTAAAGCTTATTAAAGTACTGCTGCTAATACATGCACGGTATAAAATAGCCGTGGAATTGATATTACATAGCAGCGGATAAATGTCTGTCTTCTTTCCATTTTAGGATTTGAATTTAAAGATGTTGATTAATGGGGGCGTGGCTTGGACGCAGCACTGAACGGACGTCCAGTGCAAGAGCTCTAACATAACCTGGGTTAAAACCTCGCTAATAAACCTCTCCTGCACAAAAAACCATCCTGCCTGCCTCTGCCCACGGCTGTGGACAGCACCCTGAATGAGGGGATCCAGCCGGGAGGCCGCCGCACGGCTCCCGCGATTGCGGCCTACTGTGACAACCGAGACCGGGGCCTTGAGTTTGTAGCCGACCCGATTTTGAGCTCCGGGTCCGGATCGCGGCCAGAACGGGACCCGTGGCGCCTCCCACCGCTGCCTGTCTCTCCCCACACTGCTCCCCAGACCTCCCCAGACCCCCGAGCACCCACAGGACGAGGCCCCATCGCTCCCAGCCCGCAGGAGCTGGGATTACAGGGCACTTTCCCTACCTGGGCACCAGCCGGCGGCCATCTTGAGATCACATGCTGCAGATCTGGGAGCCTCCCCAGAACAGAGCCGAGCACCCTGCTGGGAGTCTAAACGAGAAGTGGGAGCCAGGAACCCCAAAACCCTCGGTCCACATCCACTGGTACCATCAATGAACCCAGGGAACCCAAGACACCAAGTTATCAGAGGCCTGTGACTGGAAGCCGGAGGCGCCATCTTGAATGCTGGCAAAATAGCCAGTACTGCAGTTTTGCCTCTGTCCCGCATCTCTCTTGCAAAATATACCAGCACCTCCGTGCCTCTACATAAGAGGTTGACGCGGGGGATATTCACTCCCTGACATTTAATTCTGCCTGCACAAGGGAAAGTTAGACATACTTATAAGAACAGTGAATCCCCGCTGACACCCGGCGACTGGATGCCGTGGGGCGATACATCCCCTGCTAAACCGTTCTGATGTGATCTCCAGCGTAATGCGTGGTGCTCCCCCCCGCTACTGAAAAAGTAAAGCTGCCGAGGTATGCATATTAAGCCGACATAGGCTTTTCTCTCCTCCTCCTCGGTCCGATCTTTTGTGTATACGATAACTGTGAAGAGGATACTCAAATTGGGACTATGCCGCCTAAACGTCAAAAAGACCCGACCCCAACCCGCCAGGTCGCCTTCTTTAAACAGTCCCCGTCTTCCCAAAGCCAGAAAAACTCTGTCATATTGGACTCTTTACCTAAACAATCCCGGAAAGGCCAGGACATATCCGCGACCCCTCGGGCCAATCAGTCTAAACTCTCTCAACCAGAAGATGATGCGCCCCTCACACTGGGGTCTATGCGACAACTATTGGCTTCATTTAAGGATGATATCTCGAGGGAAGTTAAAACAGCGCTTCAAAGTTGCCAACAGTCGATCGACGCTATAGGTCAACGCACAGATCACCTTGAGAATAAATGTGAGGAGGTGGTGAAGTCACATAATGAGGTGATTACCCAACTCGAAGACCTACAGGCCGAAGTCGCGGATCTACAGCGGAAGACATGTGACCTTGAGGACAGGTCACGCCGTAATAATATAAAACTCAGAGGCATCCCAGAAACCGTCACCAACGTAGAACTCACCCAATTTGCGACGGACCTCTTCATGGCGCTTCTCCCAACCAGTTCTATCGATGACTTTCTTATCGACCGCATCCACCGTCTACCGAAAGCTAGAAATGCCCCAAAGGACGCTCCGAGAGACACTCTAATGCGGATGCATTACTTCCATATCAAGGAGCAGATCTTGCGGGCGGCTATGCGCCCGGACCTGCCAGCCGGAACCCTGGGAGATGTACAAGTCTACGGAGACCTCTCGGCAGCCACCCTAGCTCTGAGACGTTCGTTCTACCCGGTGACCTCGGCACGTAGGAAAGCCGATATCCTCTACCGATGGGGATTCCCGACGAAACTGTTGGTTAGACGCAATGGTGTTATGCACGCGATTATCACGCCAGAAGCGGGTCTGAAATTATTGGATTCCTGGAGGAGAGAGGATACACCTGAAACAGCACCGGCAACACTCAAGCTGACTCAAGAGTGGTCGATAGCAGACAATGGACATTAGAGTCTGATTTTCTCTACCAGGTTGTATGTCATTGTCATACATGTCCTTGTTTTGCCTGCTTCCCGTAGGGTCACTGCGTGCCGCTGCTATGCCCTCCCGGAGGATACTCCGGGGGAGCGTGACATGTGGGCGGCGCCAGTTTCCCCTGGGACGCTTATTGTGTTATGTTTTCACTGTACTCATGCTGACCATGCTTAATACTGCTCCTCTAAACGGGGAAGTGCTACCTAGGTCGATGCTATTTAGGATGTGTAGAGCTCCCCGAGAGGAAGCATATGTCATGCAACCCCCTGCGGTCCGGTGTTTACCTCTTTCTTGTCTAGGTTGAATGTTTTAGGAGTGGGGGGGAGATAACTCCCCGCACCTCGCCCCGACCCCATGTGTTGCCACGCTAGGCAACCCTATTTGGCACCCATGCGGTGCCCGCTCTATGCCCCTTCCTTCCTATTTCTGTCACCCCCCTGTTCACCCCATCTCTCCAAGTTTTAACACACACACACACACTTTAGCAGACCCTGTTACAGAGATTTTAAATGTAACCTGATAATAGCTCGGCTCCCAGATAGACCTAATGGTTAGTGTACTATCTTTAAACGTAAAAGGGCTGAATTCGCCGAATAAACGACGATAAGCCCTGCGTCACTTTGCCAAATGTAAGGCTCACATAGTGGCCTTGCAGGAGACTCACTTTATGCTTTCGTCACCCCCCATTCAGGGATAATAAATTCCCCATTAGCTTTATGTCCAATGGCCCGAAAAAGAGAGCAGGAGTGGCAATATTATTCTCAAACTCCTGTAATTTCTCTCTAGAGTGCCAGATCTCAGATCAAGAGGGCAGGTACCTTATACTGACAGGTAAATTGGAAGACAAGCCGGTCACTATAGCTACACTTTACGCTCCCAATACTAAACAAATACCTTTCCTTAGGAAATTTTTCACAGTCCTCCAGAAGCACCTAATGGGTGCTCTACTACTGTTGGGTGACTTTAACATGGTCCTTGACCCAGCGGTGGACAGATCCCAAACCCGCCCATCTCGCAAGGGAGACCCACAACGTGACAGCTCCCATGCCTTTAGAAACATAATACATGAATATGACCTCTATGACGTTTGGAGGGCTAAGAATCCGTCAAGCAGGGACTACTCGTTTTTCTCCCCAGTCCACGGCTCTTACTCTAGGATAGATCTAGTGATATCTGATAAATGGACTCTCCAACAGGTTTCGAAGGCTTCTATCCTGCCAGTTTCGTGGTCCGATCACTCTGCCCTCTCAGTCCGGTGGAACCCCCGCCAAGTGAGGTCCACTCCTACCTTATGGCGCCTTAGGGACTATCTCCTTTTAAACAGGGACGCCCATCGGTCTATAGCTCAGGCCCTCTCCCTATATGTTGAAACTAACACCCCAGCAGAAACGTCCGTATTCACACATTGGTGCGCCCTCAAGGCGGTGATTAGGGGAGCGTCAATTCAAGCGGCTGCTTATATACGCAGGACCTCCCGGGAAAAACAGGTAGAACTCGAAGCCCAGCTTGCAGATCTAGATGCTTTGCTTAAGCTGAATCCCTCTAATAAGAAAGTATACCGAGATTTGACTCGGGTCAGAGATGAACTGAATAAATTAGAATTGACGGAGGTACGTAAAAACCTTTTCCGATTGCGGCAAAAGTTCTATATGCAAGGTGATAGGGCGGGTAGAATGCTTGCTCGCAAACTACGGGGAAAAAATGCTAGGGAAAGGGTGAAATATATCATTAACTCAAATAATACCAAGATAACAGACCCATCAGATATAGCTAACTCCTTCGCCTCGTATTACTCCTCCCTCTATAACCTAAAAGACGATGTCTCCACCCCACAACCCACACCAGCTATTATAGCAGCTTTTCTGAAAGATGTTAATCTCCCCTCCCTGGACCTAGAATCTCTACAGTCCTTAAACCAACCATGGTCGCAGACGGAAATCTCCCAGGCCATAGACTCCCTTCCATTAGACAAAGCCCCAGGCCCTGATGGGTTTATAAACAATTTCTACAAATGTTTCAAAGACACTTTGGTCCCTATTCTAGACGGCGTTTATAACTACGCCTCCTCAGTAGGGAACTTCCCAGTGGAGATGCTAGAAGCCCGCGTAGTAGCTTTTCCTAAACCGGGGAAAAATTCTGCCATGATGCCCAACTATCGCCCTATAGCCTTATTAAATACTGACTTGAAAATATACGCAAAGTTAGTCGCCAATAGGCTTAACCCCCTACTTCCTTCTATCATCCACGGTGACCAGGTGGGATTCGTTCCCAGTAGACAGTCACCCGACAACACTAGGCGAGTGATAAATGTACTGGACGCCTTCTCTAGAGCCGAGTCTCCTTTATTATTGCTCTCGCTGGACGCGGAGAAGGCGTTCGACCGCCTCCACTGGGGATACCTGCAGGCGGTTCTTAGGAAATTTGGCCTTACCGGGAGAATCCTATCCTCCATTATGGCTCTTTATTCCCTCCCCTCGGCAAGGGTGTGTGTGAACGGACTGCTCTCATCCCCCTTTTCCATTACGAACGGCACTCGCCAAGGGTGCCCCCTATCTCCACTAGTCTTTGCCATGGCGATGGAACCATTGGCCGAAAAAATACGATCCTCTCCCTTGATTACAGGAGTGGAATTTTTGGGACATTCTCATAAGATTTGTCTCTTCGCAGACGATGTCCTTTTGACTCTCACTAACCCTCCCTCCTCCCTGAAGGCGCTACACACACTTTTGTCCGATTATTCAGAGGCATCCTACTATAAACTTAATAACACTAAGACAGAGGCACTCCCTATTAATTTTACGCCTTCTCTCTTGACCGAACTGAGGGCCTCCTACTCGTACTCTTGGCAGGATGGAAGTCTCAAATATCTAGGAATCCATATCACTAAGAAGCTAGAAGATATGATATCTGCTAACTACCCCCCCCCTTTTGCGCAAATCCACAACCCTAGTCACGGACTGGATGATGCAACATGTATCATGGCTGGGGAGAATAGCCGCGCTGAAAATTACGGTCCTCCCCAGACTTATGTATCTGTTCCGGGCCATCCCCTTCCTCGTCCCCAACTCCCTTCTATCCAAATTTAACGCAATATTCAACGCTTATGTTTGGAAAGGCAAAAAACCAAGGTTGGCCAGGAAAGCAATGACTCGCCCCAAACGAGACGGGGGCTTGGCATTCCCGGACATACCAACTGGCTTGCCGTTTGGCACAGATAGGGGCATGGTATATCCAACCCACGTGTAAATCGTGGGTACAACTGGAACAAGGTCTTATAACCCCATTACCCCTGAGTATAACCCCATTACTGTTACTCCCTAAATCTGAGGGTACATTATTAACCAATCGGTCTTTCTCTGTCCAATCTACTAGGAAGGCCTGGGTGGAGGTGGTGCGAAGTAGAAATGACATAACCCTCCCCACAACGGCCATATCATTGACTGGAATAGCCTTCTTGATCCCTGACTTAAGATTTGATTGTTGGATATCTCAAGGAATCCAGTCTTTACAGGATATAATGGCGCATGGTGCCCTCCTTCCCTTTGCCCAGATCAAGGAAACTTTCCTACTACCACGTGGGGAATTTTATAAATATCTGCAGCTTAGACATTGGCTCCACGGAGTCTCGACACCCACCATTCCCCCCCCCCTCATTGCCTAAACTAGTCCAAAAGTTCCTGGAGACGGGGGAAGGCAGGGGGGGTATTACCAATTGGTATAATTACATTAATAATCCCCGACCAATGCAGAAAGCCCCCTTTCAGTTGAAATGGGAGATAGACCTTAAATGCTCAATTTCAGAGGAGGAATGGGAAAAGATATATAGATCCTGCTACACAGTCTCTAAATGTATATCTCATATAGAACTGTCTTATAAACTTCTTTACCGCCTGTATTTCACCCCATCCCGCCTCCATGTGATGCAACCCTCTACAACCAAAATGTGCTGGCGGAATTGTGGAATGGTCGGCACTTTAATGCATATTTTCTGGGACTGCCCTGTACTTACCTCTTTGTGGACATCGGTCTTCCACCTCATAGAATCAGTCTTAGGCCACCATATTTCCCCTCACCCACGACTGGCCCTCCTCCACCTATACTACGGAGATTTAACACCAGGTGATCGCTATATACTAGGCCATATCCTTATCTCAACAAAACTTTCAATAGCTCGCCTTTGGCGTTCTACCGAGGCTCCCCATATCTCAGCAATAGAAATGGCTGTACAATCACATTACGAATTTGAGACAGCGGGTGTAGCCTATGCCTCTACCTCCTCATCCCAGCTGCTCCAATGGTATCCGTGGTCCACTTACTGGCATAGTCGCCCTCCAATCTCCACACCCCCTCAGGACACCAAGGTATATTTGTTATGGGCTTAACATGAATCTCATGTAGGCATGATTGACTCCTGCAGTCCCCCTTTTATGTACAATGCCTTGTATAAAACTCTTTATGTTACTTTGTTTTATGCTGACTGATGTGTGTACCCCACCTACCCCCCCTCTTTTCCTTTCTGTATCCCTATCCCAACTGTTTTGTTTACACGTAAAACAATAAAAAATTAATATTTAAAAAAAAGATGTTGATTAATATGTCTGTTGTTTGCTAGTAGCTCAAGTGTTTGTGATTATCTAATATATGTTTAAATTCTCTGAAAACTAGCACTATCTGGTATTGCACTTACAAACAGCAGGAACGGTTAATATTTGTTTTTGGCCATGGTACTAACCCTCTGAGGATTCTCAGTCAGGTCATAATAGCAGGCAAGTGTGGTGGATTCAATTTTGATTAAGCTAATTGTAGCAAATATAAGGAAAAACACCCCTTGCAGCTTAAAGATTTGAACTCAGGGACGCAGCTCAAAATTGTCCGGCGCTGCGCTAATTATTTGAGCGCCTGTGAAACTCTAATATACCTATTAGTTCAACACGATAGGGATTAACAACAATGCCCAGTGCTGTGCTTACAGTTAGCGGTCAAGTGTTTGTGATTATCTCATATATGTTTACATTTTTCTGAAAACTAGCACTATCTGGTATCGCACTTACAAACAGCAGGATCGGTTAATATTTGTTATTGGCCACGGTACTAACCCTCTGAGGATTCTCAGTCAGGTCATAATAGCAGGCAAGTGTGGTGCATTGAATTTAGATTAAGCTAATTGCAGCAAATAATAGATAACACACCCCCTGCCGCTTAACGGTTTGAACTTAGAGACGCAGGTTAAAATTGTCCGGCGCTATGCTAATCATTTAAGCGCCTGTGAAACTTATTAGCTCATCACGATAGGAATTAATAAACAATACCCAGTGCTGTGCTTATAGTTAGCAGGAACTGACCATATTTGTATCGTCTGCTATAAGCGCTACAGGATTGGTAACATTCGTATCACTTGTAAAAAGTGCTACATTCACAGACAGTGAGGATTGGTAATAGCTGTATCATTTGTAACTAAAAATCTAGTCTCACATAACTGGTAACAGTGTTTCCAGGAGTATTTACTGAGAGGAGACACAGGTGATGTATGTAACAATCCAATCCCTGATGGATTTTAGATGGCTAATTTAGCCAGCATGGGCACGTAGATGGTAGAGGCAGCACATTGTATGCTGCGCTCGAGTTATTAATTACATTTGACACTAGACCACCAATATGACTCTAAAGACACTGCTATATGTATTTTAGAAGCAAAGTGTTGTTACGGTCTGGATTGAGCGGATTCAGGACTCAATCTTAATGATATTAATTGATGTGTTTATGTAATAATTGTGGTTAACAATACCGTGTTCTTTTATACAGACAAGTTAATGGAATATTGCCTTATGCAGCATTTATACATGAGGTGCTGTATCCAGCGAAGAGCTGGGTATATTGATTCTTATGGAAAGAAGCAGTGTGCTCTATACAACTTGCTATAAGCAGTAATGAGAATTGTACAACTCGATCATGTCATGTTGGCTTGTTGACTGAGACAATCAAGTCATGGAAGTTATTGAATATATGTACTTTATTAGAATTTAGATAGATTTTTTCACACTTAATAATATTTTTCACCATAATGTCAATTATATGAATTGTTAAAATAGTCGTATGTTTGTTTATTAACAAAAAATTTTTGGGGGACTTATGATAACATATATGACAGTCATGAATTATTTTTCACCCCCTTTATTTAAAAGAGCAATATTAAAAGTTACGTTTTAAAACACTAATCATATCAATTCAAATTCATTTAAAAGAGTGCTCCAAAAAAGGCAATCCCTGTCTTTTTCCGGCAACTGCCGGTCTTTGTTTGTTTATAAGGTTTAAACATGATTGCTGGAGCACCTCCAGCCAAAGAATCCTAAATTATTAAGGGAAAATTATTAGATAGCTGGTTTCAGAATATGTAAATTAATTATTCGGTTTCGGTGCAGGGTATATCACATTACTACAAAGTAATGGCTGGTGACACTAGCTGATGATGATCCCTCTAAGATGGCCTCTCCTGCTCTGTACCATTCTGTTTGTGCCCCCACTGAGACGTACAATGTGATTTGTGCAGTAAAAGCACTTTTCAAGGATAGGCTATGGTCCTCATGCTGGGGTTTAACTACTATAAACTTTATTAGTCAATTCATTAAAGCAGGAAGTTGTCAGTCCAGGATGTGATTAAAAGGTGGTAAGCTCATCATGGCAAATTTGCCTGTTGGTTCCCATTTGAAGTTGATAAAAAGGTATGGAAGCTTAGGGACAGATAGGTATCTCCAAGACCCTATACCATCACAATATGACCCAGCAAACGGAGCACCAGGCTCCTTTTCATCTAAAGACTCTGAAGTCTGGTTTATGCACTTTAAATTCTGCCAAATCTGCCCTCACTTAAGTAATTAAATATCTACTTCTAGCTAAGTCAAATGTCTGCCTTGTCACACTCCATAACATCTCTGCAGCTTTTGACACTGTTGATCACTATCTTCTACTTGACAGCCTTCCCACAGTTGGCCTCCATTACACTGTACTCTTATGTTCTCCTTATAGCTCTAAACTCCTATCTTCGGTGTGTCTACTTCTGTCTATTTCTGTCCTCCTCTTTCTTTATTGGAGTCCCTTAAGTATCTTTTCCCTCTGCTCTTCCCTCTGTTCAACTGTTCTCTTCCTTTGGCTTCCACTGACATTACTTCACAGGTGACAACCAAATCTATCTTTCCCCTGGTTCTCTCTCCTTCTTTCCTATCCTGCATGTCCAGTTGCCCTACCTTCATCTTGGAGTCCTCTCTTTCAAATGATGCTGTCCCCTAAAAGCTAATTTCTGATGATCACCTGTGATCATCAGGCAATAACATTCTGCATTACAGAAAACATATAGTTTCCATATATGGGTGGTAAGCCACTATGTGCTCTATAACCCACATAATGGCATCTGCATATGTGGGGGAACTTGCATTAAAGAGCAGAGTTCCTCTTTCTAATGTGCAATGTATTGAAAGCAGTTGTCTGTGATAACTAGGCAATATCAATGTGCACTACAGAAAATTCAAAATTCCATAGATGGGGAGGGCATACTGTTCATTATCTCCCCTATACTTGTCTAAACACATGTGTGGACATCTTTGTTTCAAATGATTTCCTGTTTGATGTGATTGCCTGTTGATCACAAGACAATAACTAAAATAGTACACATAACAAATACATTTTACATAGGTTGGGCATACCTAATAACAGGATTGATAGTTTTTTATAATTTTATTAACACCAATGAATTCAGTATAAAATGTACATTTAATATTAGCTAGATTGTGATTGTATTTTTAGATATAACAATTTATATAAAAAAATCCAGCTGTATAGAAACAAGGGGGTATATTTACTAACATTCGTAATTTTCGGAAAAAAGTCAAAGTTCAATCACGAATGACATCGAAAGTGTAAAACTGCAACTTTTTGAATTTATTACGACTAATTTACTAAGCTGTCGTATTCGGATTTTTCATTTGTTCCGATGTCGATGTCATTCGTGGTTTTTTTTACCTTTTTTACCGCAGTGATTAGCAAAACACTGCCGACTTTTTCAAAATGAATCTCGGCCGGATCTGTGTGATCCGTGATGGGGTTCATTTTTTTTTAAAAATAAACACTGTAAAACGGAGAAAAAAAATGCGTGGGGTCCCCCCTCCTAAGCATAACCAGCCTCGGGCTCTTTGTGCCGACCCTGGTTGCAGAAATATGGGGGAAAAAATGACAGGGGTTCCCCCATATTTAAGCAACCAGCATCGGGCTCTGCGCCTGGTCCTGGTTCCAAAAATACGGGGGACAAAAAGAATAGGGGTCCCCCGTATTTCTAAAACCAGCACCGGGCTCCACTAGCTGGACAGATAATGCCACAGCCGGGGGTCACTTTTATATAGTGCCCTGCGGCCGTGGCATCAAAAATCCAACTAGTCACCCCTGGCCGGGGTACCCTGGGGGAGTGGGGACCCCTTCAATCAAGGGGTCCCCCCCCCAGCCACCCAAGGGCCAGGGGTGAAGCCCGAGGCTGTCCCCCCCCATCCAATTGGCTGCGGATGGGGGGCTGATAGCCTTTTGTGAAAATGAAAAGATATTGTTTTTAGTAGCAGTACTACAAGGCCCAGCAAGCCTCCCCCGCATGCTGGTACTTGGAGAACCACAATTACCAGCATGCTGCGGAAAAACGGGCCCGCTGGTACCTGTAGTACTACTACTAAAAAAATACCCAAAAAAAGACAAGACACACACACCTTGAAAGTAAAGATTTATTACATACATCCACACAAACATACAAACATACTTACCTATGGCCCCACGCAGGTCGGTCCTCTTCTCCAGTAGAATCCAAGGGGTACCTGTTGAATAAATTATACTCACCAGCTCCAGGGTCCCAGGCTCCTCGTAGCATCCATTTGTAATCCACGTACTTGAATAAAATAAAAAAACGGACACCCGAGCCACGCACTGAAAGGGGACCCATGTTTGCACATAGGTCCCCTTTCCCCGACTGCCAGAAACCCACTCTGACTGATGTCTAAGTGGGTTTCTTCAGCCAATCAGGGAGCGCCACGTTGTAGCACCCTCCTGATCGGCTGTGTGCTCCTGTACTGACTGACAGGCGGCACACGGCAGTGTTACAATGTAGCGCCTATGCGCTCCATTGTAACCAATGGTGGGAACTTTATGCCCTGCGGTTGACCGAAAGTGACCTCACGGCTGAGCATAAAGTTCCCACCATTGGTTACAATGGAGCGCATAGGCGCTACATTGTAACACTGCCGTGTGCCGCTTGTCAGTCAGTACAGGAGCACACAGCCGATCAGGAGGGTGCTACAACGTGGCGCTCCCTGATTGGCTGAAGAAACCCACTTAGACATCAGTCAGAGTGGGTTTCTGGCAGTCGGGGAAAGGGGACCCATGTGCAAACATGGGTCCCCTTTCAGTGCGTGGCTCGGGTGTCCGTTTTTTTATTTTATTCAAGTACGTGGATTACAAATGGATGCTACGAGGAGCCTGGGACCCTGGAGCTGGTGAGTATAATTTATTCAACAGGTACCCCTTGGATTCTACTGGAGAAGAGGACCGACCTGCGTGGGGCCATAGGTAAGTATGTTTGTATGTTTGTGTGGATGTATGTAATAAATCTTTACTTTCAAGGTGTGTATGTCTTGTCTTTTTTTGGGTATTTTTTTAGTAGTAGTACTACAGGTACCAGCGGGCCCGTTTTTCCGCCGCATGCTGGTACTTGTGGTTCTCCAAGTACCAGCATGCGGGGGAGGCTTGCTGGGCCTTGTAGTACTGCTACTAAAAACAATATCTTTTCATTTTCACAAAAGGTTATCAGCCCCCCATCCGCAGCCAATTGGATGGGGGGGACAGCCTCGGGCTTCACCCCTGGCCCTTGGGTGGCTGGGGGGGGACCCCTTGATTGAAGGGGTCCCCACTCCCCCAGGGTACCCCGGCCAGGGGTGACTAGTTGGATTTTTGATGCCACGGCCGCAGGGCACTATATAAAAGTGACCCCCGGCTGTGGCATTATCTGTCCAGCTAGTGGAGCCCGGTGCTGGTTTTAGAAATATGGGGGACCCCTACTCTTTTTGTCCCCCGTATTTTTGGAACCAGGACCAGGCGCAGAGCCCGATGCTGGTTGCTTAAATATGGGGGAACCCCTGTCATTTTCCCCCCCATATTTCTGCAACCAGGGTCGGCTCAAAGAGCCCGAGGCTGGTTATGCTTAGGAGGGGGGACCCCACGCATTTTTTTTCCCGAAAATAACCACTTTCCCACCCCTTCCCACTAATATACATGCACGGATCTCATGGATCCGTGCATGCCTATCCAATCACGGGAAAAAAAAGCAGGTCTGTTTTTTTTTAGCACTTTTTTACGAGTTGTAATTTTTCACGGCAGTGTTTTTTTTTTTTTTTGCTTTGCACTTCTTAGTAAATTACCGAGATTCATACTTAAACAGCCGCGTTTTGACCGATGGTGTATTCATTCGTAATTTTTTTCTTGGACTTCCAAAAAATTACGAATGCCCTCATCACTGCCGTGATTTGAGTTTAGTAAATTACCGAGATGACACTTTGAAGAAAAAACGGCATCTCGGTCAAAATCGGGACCTTAGTAAATATACCCCAAAAGGTGTTAAAAATGCAATAGATTATGCATAAATTGAAAAATTAGTAATCACCACCAAAAAATGGGCTTAGCCATATACCTTTTGGAAAGTTTGTTAGGTTAAAGTAAACTGTTCTGAAATAAATGTTTTGGACCGAAAAGTAGTAAATGGGCAATTTACTAATACAAAAAGGATATAAAGATTTTTAAATAAATAAAGCTAAGACAAATTCAGTTTCATCCTGGTGTGGATCCTATCTGATGTGTAGGAGTACAAAATTTATTGAGACAAAATGTACCAAAATTTAGTTTAATAGGTGAAAGTTTTTCATTCAAAATTTTTTTTTTACTCGTCATACAAGAAATGTAATTTATTCTATCGAATGTAATTTGGATTCATTTATTTTGGCCAAATATCAAGACTGTTAAAGGTACATTTTACATAACACATTTCTAACATAAATATTATCTTTAATACCATCAGGGCTAAACTCTGAATTTGATGCTTTTAAAAATGTAAGATGTTATTCATTAATCTTACTTTTTCTTCTCTCTTTCCTTTTTTTCCTCTGAAAACTATGTATTTTATTTACTATTTTAGAGAATGCAAAGATGCACTCCATATACTATACCGTATTTATAAATTTTTAGGTGTATGCTTGCGAACTGCCCCATAATATTGTTATGCATTACTGTAAAACATTTTATGCATGCAACTAATTAAGGTTGAATAAATAACAGTGGACTGATATAACTTAGGTTAAACAAAGTAGAAAGCATAACACTTCCAGTTACGTTAAGTGGAACTCAAGGAAGAAAGAAATGTTAAGATTTTTCAATACTGTACAAATCACATGACTTTTAAATAATATGAGGGAAATATTTGATTGGTTGTAGTGGAGAATAAAGAGAGGGACAAGACGAAACACTTTGAAAAAGGTTTGGCTACATATAGAAATGCGCCAGTGGTGTATCCTGTTCTCAGGTGAACACTGAGGTCTGCTCTCACCAGACTCATACCAGATGTCAGAGGATACCATCTTGATTGGGCAGGGAGAGACTGCTCCTGTAAGTTGTCCATCTACTGTATGTCTTAAAAGTGTTGGCATCTTTCCTTATGGAACGTGGCTATTATATCGTGTTCACAGAAAGGTTTTTTTAACATTATATTCATGTTTGTAAGCGCAATTATTCAGATTTACACTATATTAGCATTTGTTTTTTATGCACACTTGGATTATTGGCTCCATGTAACCAACCCCAAGTCTATCCAGCAGAGAGGAGAACTGAATTTGTGCCAAGGTTTTCATTTAATAACTGCCAGTAAATGCACATTCAAAGGGGTTCATTGTTGGAGCAGATTTTTTTTTAATTAACAACTTAACTGATGATTTTTCCCCCCATAAATCCATTCAGAAAATGTTTATTATTATTATTATTATTATTATTATTATTACTTTATAAAGTTTAAAAAGTATTTTAAATAAAATTAAAAGATTTTATTTAAGAAAAACAAATCTAGGGGTGTTTTGCACCCCCCATTCCCCCATGTCCATAGGCCTCCATTATAAAATAACTACCCACCCCCCATTGGCAGTAGACCCCCTCAGTGGTCTTACATTTTAATACTAGTACCCCCCCACACGCCCTTAATAGTAACCCCCCCATCTTTTATAAACCACCACTCCCCTGCTAAAAGACCCCTTTTCAGCACTCTTCCCCCTCCCCAATACCCTGTGATCAAGGTATTTTTTTAATCATTATTTGAGATGATCTCTCCACACACAAAGAGTAGCCAATTTGTGCAGGGAGAGGAACTACGTTTCCCTCCCCTCACTCTGCTTCCTGGAGTAGTAGTAGCTCCAGAATGCCAGTCACATGGAACTCTGGGGTGCGATTCCGAAAATGATATCGGTGGTCAGAGACTGCCTTATCACTCTGGGGGATCTGGGGAACCAGAGGAGATCGTTCTGTACAGATACCCTAATAATCTCGACGGGGGACACCGCGTGATGCAACCTGGCCTGGTAACGTACACCTGTCTCCGGTCACATCACATGTGACAGTGCCAAGCAAGTGCTTCTGAAATGTCTTACATTATGGCTCATTACCTTCTATCTGGGATACAATTCAATGTTCAGAACCCTTACTAAAGGGAATATGTATCAAACATTGAAGAGAGATCAATTGGAAAAAGATAGCCAGAAAGGCTCTGTTTCATTGTACAGAGAACTAAATCATACAACAAAGTGCATAAATACAAAATGATACGTACAACAACCTTACTTTACACACACACACACACACACACACACACACACACACACACACACACACA
Organism: Pseudophryne corroboree; assembly: GCF_028390025.1. NCBI lineage: Eukaryota > Metazoa > Chordata > Amphibia > Anura > Myobatrachidae > Pseudophryne > Pseudophryne corroboree. Next base: position 184,424,653 of record NC_086449.1, read on the forward strand.
CACACACACACACACACACACACACACACACACACACACACATAACTGCAGTGCTCAGATGACACAATTATATAAAGAATACATATCAATATTATCAAATGATTGCTGAGATTGCTGAGAAAACATCAGCGATCTTGAATTGGAGCAGGGCTATCTGTCTGAAGCAAATCAATAGCCTGCAGAACTCAGTGCGGCTAATGTTCCAGACATGACAACAAGACAAATAGCACCTAGCTAATTAAAATAGAGGTGTTATTTAATAACAAAGTGCAAATGTGCACCCATAATGTGTAACCCATAGCAACCAGTCTGCATTGATTGATCTGTTCAAGTAATACTGGCCACACACAGTAATTCAGCTGCTCAAAGAGCCAAGCAACAGGATATCTGTCTGAGATAGATATGTGATCAGCTCCGACAGGCCACTATCCGGCAAAATAGCCAGCATTAATTGGAAGTAAATGTCATATGGGTTGTTTAATGGTTACAGCACATCTAGGGGCATATTTATCACAAAACACATTTTTAATGCAGATGTGATATTTTTGTGTAAATTCGCCAAGTGAAAATGAATATTTACATGAAATGTACTAATTTTTTCTTGCAAGGAAACGGTAAGAGCCCACCCTGGCAAAGAGCTGGAAGCAATGCAGTAGCGTAAAGTGCATGCATCCCCAGAGGCTCCCTCTCCCCAAATATGTGAGAATTAGTAGCCCGCCTGCAGTTATCCTATGGGGTCAACTGGTTAACCTTACAGTTTCGCAGCACCCATTGAAATGTATGGGGCCTGCGCCTGCTGTTGGGAATGGAGGGTCCACAGCAGACATCACAGATATCCTTTTTACATTTGGAGGATTGTTAATATTTGTGGGTATCCCCCAAAAACGTCTGTTTCCTGAAAAAGGCCTTTTTATATAACATTGAAATGTACATTATTTTTCAAGTTTTGAATACCTAAACATATTTTGATTTTTTTTAACCTCTACCAGTTTACCACTTACTTATGTACTATTTTTATTCACTGGACATGAATTGCCTAAATTGCAATAAACCTGGAAAAATGGGGTGTTGCAAACTTTTGCTGGGTAGTTTATGTCTGCTTCCCAGTCTGCATCTTGCATGGTCTTGCAATACTTGCCATGTACCGGCTAGCCTGATGCAAGCAGTGTAAGTGGCAGAATTTACCATGGTACATAAATGTGTGCTTGGCACACAGCATGTACACATTATATTTAGAGATGAGCAGGTTCAGTTCCCTGAGAACCAAATCCTACCGGACTTCACTACTCGAGCCCGGATCCAAGCCTGGCTCGGGTTTTCCCGCCTGACTTGGAAACCAGAGCAGGGCAAAACGTCATCATCCCGCTGTCGGATTCTCACGGGTTTTGGATTTCATATAAGGAGCCGCGTGTCGCCGCCATTTTCACTCCAGAATTGGAGAGTGTAGAGAGAGGACGTGTCTCCAGCCTCACTGTCTGTTCGGGAAGGAAAGTGGGGTGGCGATTCCAGTGCTGTCTTGTGCTGCTCAGTCCAGTGTAGTGTCTTATGCTGCATCAGTCCAGTCACAGTGGTGGTGTCCTCTGCTGCCATATGTCCAGTGTAGCTGTATAAGTTCAGTGCAGTGGTGCTGTGTTGTGTTGCATTTGTCCAGTGGTGGTGTCCCTGTGCTGCCGTATAAGTCCAGTGGTACTGCCGTATAAGTCCAGTGATACTGCTGTATATGTCCAGTGATACTGCTGTATAAGTCCAGTGATACTACCATATAAATCCAGTTCAGTGGTACTGACGTATATGTCCAGTGATACTGCTGTATAAATCCAGTGGTACTGCTGTATAAATCCAGTCCAGTGATACTGATGTATATGACCAGTGGTACTGCCATATAAATCCAGTGGTACTGGCGTATAAATCCATACCCTCCAACTGTACCTTTTTGGCAGGTACAGTACCTTTTTTATGGTCTGTACCGATTTTTGGCTCTCCAGACTTCCATTGAAAGTATAGGAAAAGGAACATGTCCATGCCCCCTATATCCATGGCTACGTCGCCTTTTCGAATTTGTACCGATTTCTATGTGTAAATTTTTGGAGGGTATGTAAATCCAGTCCAGTGATAATGCCGTATAAGTCCAGTGATATTGCCGTATAAATCCAGTGATACTTCCATATATGTCCAGCGGTACTGCCATATAAATCCCTTCCAGTGATACTGCCGTATATGTCCAGTGATATTGCCATATATGTCCAGTGGTACTGCCGTATAAATCCAGTGGTACTGGCGTATAAATCCAGTCCAGTGATACTGCCGTATAAGTCCAGTAATACTGCTGTATATTTCTAGTGGTACTGCCATATAATTCCAGTGATACTGCCATATAAATCCAGTGGTACTGATGTATAAATCCAGTCCAGTGATACTGCCATATAATTCCAGTGATACTGCCGTATATGTCCAGTGGTACTGCTGTATAAATCCAGTGGTTCTGGCGTATAAATCCAGTCCAGTGATACTGCCGTATAAGCACAGTTATACTGCCATATATGTCCAGTGATACTACCGTATAATTCCAGTGATACTGCCGTATATGTCCAGTGGTACTGCCGTATAAATCCAGTGGTACTGGCGTATAAATCCAGTCCAGTGATACTGCCGTATAAGTCCAGTGATACTGCCATATATGTCCAGTGGTACTGCCATATAATTTCAGTGATACTGCTGTATATGTCCAGTGGTACTGGCGTATAAATCCAGTGGTACTGGCGTATAAATCCAGTCCCGTGGTACTGCATATAATTCCAGTGATACTGCCGTATATGTCCAGTGATGCTGCCTTATAATTCCACTGATACTGCCGTATATGTCCAGTGGTACTGGCGTATAAATCCAGTCAAGTGATACTGCCGTATATGTCCAGTGATACTACCATATATGTCCAGTGGTTCTGCCGTATAAATCCAGTGGTACTGTCATATAAATCCAGTCCAGTGGTACTGCCGTATAAGTCCAGTCCAGTGGTGCTGCCATATAAGTTCAGTGGTGCAGTCCTGTGCTGTATATTATTTACTCCAAATAAAGGGGTTATTAATATTTAATCCAAATAATTTTTTACAGGGTTTGCCCTGTGTGGTGTAGAGGTATGCTCTCCTTTGCTGCATTTTGTTATATACTGTAACTCCAGAAAAATTATGGAGAACAAAAATTTGGTGGATAAAATAGGGAAATATCAAGAACCACTTCCTCCTACTGCTGCTGCTGTCGCTACTATTGTTGCTGCTGGGTGTCAATCGTCATCCCAGAGGGGAAGTCGGAAGACCACTTGTACTACTTCAACGAAGCAAATGACTGTACAACAGTCATTTGCGAGGAAGAAGAATATGACAGCAGTCATCCTGTTGCAAAGCGGATAACTGAGGCCTTGACAGCTATGTTGTTGTTAGACGTGCGTCTGGTATCTGCCATTAGTGCAGTGGGACTGCAGTGTCAACCCTAGATGGGCCAGGTATTTGGGCCGCACACTTGTGTCACTTAGCTTACTCATACAGCTACCTCATTGCATCTCTTTTACTTCTTTGTATGATGTGCTGTTTGGAGACTCGTTTTTTTTAAATGCCATCCTGTCTACCACTGCAGTGCCACTCCTAGATGGGCCAGGTGTTTGTGCCGCACACTTGTGTCGCTTAGCTTAGTCATACAGCTACCTGATCGCACCTCTTTTTCTTCTTTGCATGATGTGCTGCTTGGGGCCTAGTTTTTGAATAGTGCCATCAGTGGCGGATCTAGACTTAACTTTTAGGGGTGGGGGGATGGGGGGGGGGTTAAGACTCCTCCCCCTAATCATAGCTCCTCCCACTTAGAGATGCCCTTCCCGTTCATTTCTAAAATTTCCTATTGTTGCCATTACTAATAAAATGTTGCCAGTTTGTGGAGAGAACCCTGCGCACTGGTGATACAGACTGGCGAATCACCATTCCTGCATAGCACACAGAATGAGCCGAAATTCACATTATACAACACGGTATGAGCCGAAATTCACATTACAGCATACTGTATGAGATGAAATTCACATTATAGCACACCGAATGAGCCAAAAATCACCTTATACCACACGGTATGAGCCGAAATTCACATTATAGCACACAGAATCAGCCGACATTCACATTATAGCACACAATATGAGTCGAAATTCACATTATAGCACACAAAATGAGCCGAAATTCACATTTAAACACACAAAATTAGCCGAAATTCACATTATAGCACACAAAATGAGCCGAAAATTAACATTATAGCACACAAGATGAGCCGAAATTTACATTATAGCACATCGAATGAGCCAAAATTCACATCAGATCCACAAATGACCCCAGCGGTGCCAGATACTCAAATGCCACCCGTGGTGCCAGATACACAAATGCCCCCAGGGGTGCCAGATACACAAATGCCCCCAGCGGTGCAAGATACAAATGCCCCCAGTAGTGCCAGATACAAATGCACCCAGTGGTGCCAGATACATATTCCCCCAGTGGGGCTTACCCTCCTGCTGCCAGTGCCACTGCCGCCGATTCCTGTCTCTGATGCTGAGGGGGAGCGAGCGCACCGCGTGTCTCTTCTGCGCCTCCTTTCACTGAGTCCAGGTCTCCGGCGGCCATTTGAAATATAGCGCCGGCTTGTGAGCCAATCAAAGCTCACGAGCCGGCAGCCAATCAAGAGTCGGTCCGTGAGCTCTGATTGGCTGACAGCCACAGACATTTAAAATGACTGCAGGAGACGGGGACACAGTGGGCAGGAGAGGCACATGCAGCGCTCTCCTCCCTTCAGCGTCAAGGAGACGGGAATCGGCGGCAGCAGCAGGCGTGTATGTGAGGGGGGGGATGCCTGTGCGCACCAGGCACCCCCCGCGTGCACGCCTACACTGCAACTCTTCGTCTCCCCTTCCCCCGCCGCGCAGTACCGCTCTCCAGTCCGGCACCGTGGCGGGACCCGGCCATCCATCCCCGGTGCCGGTATGTGTAGGGGGGGGGGGGGCGTTCGCCCTAATCGTCCCCACGCTAAATCCGCCACTGAGTGCCATCCTGTCTGACACTGCAGTGCCACTCCTAGATGGGCCAGGTGTTTGTGCCGCACACTTGTGTCGCTTAGCTTAGCCATCCAGCTACCTCATTGCACCTCTTTTTCTTCTTTGCATCATGTTCTGTTTGGGGCCTATTTTGTAAATCTGCCATCCTGTCTGACACTGCAGTGCCACTCCTAGATGGGCCAGGTGCCGCACACTTGTGTCGCTTAGCTTAGCCATCCAGCTACCTCATTGTACCTCTTTTTCTTCTTTGCATCATGTTCTGTTTGGGGCCTATTTTGTAAATCTGCCATCCTGTCTGACACTGCAGTGCCACTCCTAGATGGGCCAGGTGCCGCACACTTGTGTCGCTTAGATTAGTCATACAGCCACCTTGGTGCAACCTTTTGGCCTAAAAACAATATTGTGAGGTGTGAGGTGTTCAGAATAGACTGGAAATTAATGTTATTGAGGTTAGGATCAAAATTACCCTCAAATTCTGTGATTTTAGCTGTTTTTATATTTTTTTCAAAAATCATCCAGATCCAAAACCAAAACACGAAAGGGTGGTTTTGGCAAAACCAATCCAGATCCAAAACAAGAGCATGGAACCAGAACCAAAACCAAAACACAAAACACGAAAAGTGTCTGAGGCACATCAATAATTATATTAGGTTATCTTTCTTGTAACTTTTTATAAATAAAACCACATAATCCCATTTACAGATTTTGACCATTAATTATATTTTCATTTGCAGAAATGTACACTTGTCTGCATATCTCAAGGCCAGCTAATCATAGCCATAGTTCTATAGTATTGTAGGCCATGACAAAAGACTATATTCACAGGAACAGAAGTATTTTTTCACGGTATAGCACAAAGCATCGTACAGAAAATAAATGTACAATTTAAGAACATTTGTTTTTAACCTATTTATTTATTTTGTTCTTTATTTCCATTCATCATACAGGGACATGGGCCGCCACACTTACAAATCAATTTTGTTTCTATAGAGACGTGAAGCACCCAAAAAATGTGGTTATGAAAGTTTCTGAAACTAATTCTTAAGGCTGGAGTGCTTTTCGTGAGTTCAATAAAATGGGCTTTTAGTTCTTTGCAAGCTGAAATCAATTATGTTCTATTCTTCATTACAGATTGCACAGTGTGGCTGCATGATGCTCTGCGTCACTGCTAGGAGATAACTGATTTATAGGTAAAAAGGGTATTTACTGCACTAGTGTCTTTGATGAGCCCATTAAACGACATTTGAACAAATTGATACACTTTACTGCTTACCTCATTCTCAGAGGTTGTGTTAAAGAAGAAACTATTTTAACAAGTCCTAAAAGTAATTGATTCAGCATTTTGAGTAGAGATGAGCGCCTGAAATTTTTCGGGTTTTGTGTTTTGGTTTTGGGTTCGGTTCCGCGGCCGTGTTTTGGGTTCGAACGCGTTTTGGCAAAACCTCACCGAATTTTTTTTGTCGGATTCGGGTGTGTTTTGGATTCGGGTGTTTTTTTCCCAAAAACACTAAAAAACAGCTTAAATCATAGAATTTGGGGGTCATTTTGATCCCAAAGTATTATTAACCTCAAAAACCATAATTTACACTCATTTTCAGTCTATTCTGAATACCTCACACCTCACAATATTATTTTTAGTCCTAAAATTTGCACCGAGGTCGCTGTGTGAGTAAGATAAGCGACCCTAGTGGCCGACACAAACACCGGGCCCATCTAGGAGTGGCACTGCAGTGTCACGCAGGATGTCCCTTCCAAAAAACCCTCCCCAAACAGCACATGACGCAAAGAAAAAAAGAGGCGCAATGAGGTAGCTGACTGTGTGAGTAAGATTAGCGACCCTAGTGGCCGACACAAACACCGGGCCCATCTAGGAGTGGCACTGCAGTGTCACGCAGGATGTCCCTTCCAAAAAACCCTCCCCAATCAGCACATGATGCAAAGAAAAAGAAAAGAAAAAAGAGGTGCAAGATGGAATTGTCCTTGGGCCCTCCCACCCACCCTTATGTTGTATAAACAAAACAGGACATGCACACTTTAACCAACCCATCATTTCAGTGACAGGGTCTGCCACACGACTGTGACTGATATGACGGGTTGGTTTGGACCCCCCCCAAAAAAGAAGCAATTAATCTCTCCTTGCACAAACTGGCTCTACAGAGGCAAGATGTCCACCTCATCTTCACCCTCCGATATATCACCGTGTACATCCCCCTCCTCACAGATTATCAATTCGTCCCCACTGGAATCCACCATCTCAGCTCCCTGTGTACTTTGTGGAGGCAATTGCTGCTGGTCAATGTCTCCGCGGAGGAATTGATTATAATTAATTTTAATGAACATCATCTTCTCCACATTTTCTGGATGTAACCTCGTACGCCGATTGCTGACAAGGTGAGCGGCGGCACTAAACACTCTTTCGGAGTACACACTTGTGGGAGGGCAACTTAGGTAGAATAAAGCCAGTTTGTGCAAGGGCCTCCAAATTGCCTCTTTTTCCTGCCAGTATAAGTACGGACTGTGTGACGTGCCTACTTGGATGCGGTCACTCATATAATCCTCCACCATTCTATCAATGTTGAGAGAATCATATGCAGTGACAGTAGACGACATGTCCGTAATCGTTGTCAGGTCCTTCAGTCCGGACCAGATGTCAGCATCAGCAGTCGCTCCAGACTGCCCTGCATCACCGCCAGCGGGTGGGCTCGGAATTCTGAGCCTTTTCCTCGCACCCCCAGTTGCGGGAGAATGTGAAGGAGGAGATGTTGACAGGTCGCGTTCCGCTTGACTTGACAATTTTGTCACCAGCAGGTCTTTCAACCCCAGCAGACCTGTGTCTGCCGGAAAGAGAGATCCAAGGTAGGCTTTAAATCTAGGATCGAGCACGGTGGCCAAAATGTAGTGCTCTGATTTCAACAGATTGACCACCCGTGAATCCTTGTTAAGCGAATTAAGGGCTGCATCCACAAGTCCCACATGCCTAGCGGAATCGCTCCCTTTTAGCTCCTTCTTCAATGCCTCCAGCTTCTTCTGCAAAAGCCTGATGAGGGGAATGACCTGACTCAGGCTGGCAGTGTCTGAACTGACTTCACGTGTGGCAAGTTCAAAGGGCATCAGAACCTTGCACAACGTTGAAATCATTCTCCACTGCACTTGAGACAGGTGCATTCCACCTACTATATCGTGCTCAATTGTATAGGCTTGAATGGCCTTTTGCTGCTCCTCCAACCTCTGAAGCATATAGAGGGTTGAATTCCACCTCGTTACCACTTCTTGCTTCAGATGATGGCAGGGCAGGTTCAGTAGTTTTTGGTGGTGCTCCAGTCTTCTGTACGTGGTGCCTGTACGCCGAAAGTGTCCCGCAATTTTTCTGGCCACCGACAGCATCTCTTGCACGCCCCTGTCGTTTTTAAAAAAATTCTGCACCACCAAATTCAAGGTATGTGCAAAACATGGGACGTGCTGGAATTTGCCCATATTTAATGCACACACAATATTGCTGGCGTTGTCCGATGCCACAAATCCACAGGAGAGTCCAATTGGGGTAAGCCATTCCGCGATGATCTTCCTCAGTTGCCGTAAGAGGTTTTCAGCTGTGTGCGTATTCTGGAAAGCGGTGATACAAAGCGTAGCCTGCCTAGGAAAGAGTTGGCGTTTGCGAGATGCTGCTACTGGTGCCGCCGCTGCTGTTCTTGCGGCGGGAGTCCATACATCTACCCAGTGGGCTGTCACAGTCATATAGTCCTGACCCTGCCCTGCTCCACTTGTCCACATGTCCGTGGTTAAGTGGACATTGGGTACAACTGCATTTTTTAGGACACTGGTGAGTCTTTTTCTGACGTCCGTGTACATTCTCGGTATCGCCTGCCTAGAGAAGTGGAACCTAGATGGTATTTGGTAACGGGGGCACACTGCCTCAATAAATTGTCTAGTTCCCTGTGAACTAACGGCGGATACCGGACGCACGTCTAACACCAACATAGTTGTCAAGGACTCAGTTATCCGCTTTGCAGTAGGATGACTGCTGTGATATTTCATCTTCCTCGCAAAGGACTGTTGAACAGTCAATTGCTTACTGGAAGTAGTACAAGTGGGCTTACGACTTCCCCTCTGGGATGACCATCGACTCCCAGCGGCAACAACAGCAGCGCCAGCAGCAGTAGGCGTTACACGCAAGGATGCATCGGAGGAATCCCAGGCAGGAGAGGACTCGTCAGAATTGCCAGTGACATGGCCTGCAGGACTATTGGCATTCCTGGGGAAGGAGGAAATTGACACTGAGGGAGTTGGTGGGGTGGTTTGCGTGAGCTTGGTTACAAGAGGAAGGGATTTACTGGTCAGTGGACTGCTTCCGCTGTCACCCAAAGTTTTTGAACTTGTCACTGACTTATTATGAATGCGCTGCAGGTGACGTATAAGGGAGGATGTTCCGAGGTGGTTAACGTCCTTACCCCTACTTATTACAGCTTGACAAAGGGAACACACGGCTTGACACTGTTGTCCGCATTTCTGGTGAAATACCTCCACACCGAAGAGCTGATTTTTTTGGTATTTTCACCTGGCATGTCAACGGCCATAGTCCTCCCACGGACAACAGGTGTCTCCCCGGGTGCCTGACTTAAACAAACCACCTCACCATCAGAATCCTCCTGGTCAATTTCCTCCCCAGCGCCAGCAACACCCATATCCTCCTCATCCTGGTGTACTTCAACACTGACATCTTCAATCTGACTATCAGGAACTGGACTGCGGGTGCTCCTTCCAGCACTTGCAGGGGGCGTGCAAATGGTGGAAGGCGCATGCTCTTCACGTCCAGTGTTGGGAAGGTCAGGCATCGCAACCGACACAATTGGACTCTCCTTGTGGATTTGGGATTTCAAAGAACGCACAGTTCTTTGCGGTGCTTTTGCCAGCTTGAGTCTTTTCATTTTTCTAGCGAGAGGCTGAGTGCTTCCATCCTCATGTGAAGCTGAACCACTAGCCATGAACATAGGCCAGGGCCTCAGCCGTTCCTTGCCACTCCGTGTGGTAAATGGCATATTGGCAAGTTTACGCTTCTCCTCCGACAATTTTATTTTAGGTTTTGGAGTCCTTTTTTTACTGATATTTGGTGTTTTGGTTTTGACATGCTCTGTACTATGCCATTGGGCATCGGCCTTGGCAGACGACGTTGCTGGCATTTCATCGTCTCGGCCATGACTAGTGGCAGCAGCTTCAGCACGAGGTGGAAGTGGATCTTGATCTTTCCCTAATTTTGGAACCTCAACATTTTTGTTCTCCATATTTTAATAGGCACAACTAAAAGGCACCTCAGGTAAACAATGGAGATGGATGGATTGGATACTAGTATACAATTATGGACGGGCTGCCGAGTGCCGACACAGAGGTAGCCACAGCCGTGAACTACCGCACTGTACTGTGTCTGCTGCTAATATATAGACTGGTTGATAAAGAGATAGTATACTCGTAACTAGTATGTATGTATAAAGAAAGAAAAAAAACCACGGTTAGGTGGTATATACAATTATGGACGGGCTGCCGAGTGCCGACACAGAGGTAGCCACAGCCGTGAACTACCGCACTGTACTGTGTCTGCTGCTAATATATAGACTGGTTGATAAAGAGATAGTATACTCGTAACTAGTATGTATGTATAAAGAAAGAAAAAAAAACCACGGTTAGGTGGTATATACAATTATGGACGGGCTGCCGAGTGCCGACACAGAGGTAGCCACAGCCGTGAACTACCGCACTGTACTGTGTCTGCTGCTAATATATAGACTGGTTGATAAAGAGATAGTATACTCGTAACTAGTATGTATGTATAAAGAAAGAAAAAAAAAACCACGGTTAGGTGGTATATACAATTATGGACGGGCTGCCGAGTGCCGACACAGAGGTAGCCACAGCCGTGAACTACCGCACTGTACTGTGTCTGCTGCTAATATATAGACTGGTTGATAAAGAGATAGTATACTCGTAACTAGTATGTATGTATAAAGAAAGAAAAAAAACCCACGGTTAGGTGGTATATACAATTATGGACGGGCTGCCGAGTGCCGACACAGAGGTAGCCACAGCCGTGAACTACTGTACTGTGTCTGCTGCTAATATATAGACTGGTTGATAAAGAGATAGTATACTCGTAACTAGTATGTATGTATAAAGAAAAAAAAAAAAACCACGGTTAGGTGGTATATACAATTATGGACGGGCTGCCGAGTGCCGACACAGAGGTAGCCACAGCCGTGAACTACTGTACTGTGTCTGCTGCTAATATATAGACTGGTTGATAAAGAGATAGTATACTCGTAACTAGTATGTATGTATAAAGAAAGAAAAAAAAAACCACGGTTAGGTGGTATATACAATTATGGACGGGCTGCCGAGTGCCGACACAGAGGTAGCCACAGCCGTGAACTACCGCACTGTACTGTGTCTGCTGCTAATATATAGACTGGTTGATAAAGAGATAGTATACTCGTAACTAGTATGTATGTATAAAGAAAGAAAAAAAACCACGGTTAGGTGGTATATACAATTATGGACGGGCTGCCGAGTGCCGACACAGAGGTAGCCACAGCCGTGAACTACCGCACTGTACTGTGTCTGCTGCTAATATATAGACTGGTTGATAAAGAGATAGTATACTCGTAACTAGTATGTATGTATAAAGAAAGAAAAAAAAACCACGGTTAGGTGGTATATACAATTATGGACGGGCTGCCGAGTGCCGACACAGAGGTAGCCACAGCCGTGAACTACCGCACTGTACTGTGTCTGCTGCTAATATATAGACTGGTTGATAAAGAGATAGTATACTCGTAACTAGTATGTATGTATAAAGAAAGAAAAAAAAACCACGGTTAGGTGGTATATACAATTATGGACGGGCTGCCGAGTGCCGACACAGAGGTAGCCACAGCCGTGAACTACCGCACTGTACTGTGTCTGCTGCTAATATATAGACTGGTTGATAAAGAGATAGTATACTCGTAACTAGTATGTATGTATAAAGAAAGAAAAAAAAACCACGGTTAGGTGGTATATACAATTATGGACGGGCTGCCGAGTGCCGACACAGAGGTAGCCACAGCCGTGAACTACCGCACTGTACTGTGTCTGCTGCTAATATATAGACTGGTTGATAAAGAGATAGTATACTCGTAACTAGTATGTATGTATAAAGAAAGAAAAAAAAACCACGGTTAGGTGGTATATACAATTATGGACGGGCTGCCGAGTGCCGACACAGAGGTAGCCACAGCCGTGAACTACCGCACTGTACTGTGTCTGCTGCTAATATATAGACTGGTTGATAAAGAGATAGTATACTCGTAACTAGTATGTATGTATAAAGAAAGAAAAAAAACCACGGTTAGGTGGTATATACAATTATGGACGGGCTGCCGAGTGCCGACACAGAGGTAGCCACAGCCGTGAACTACCGCACTGTACTGTGTCTGCTGCTAATATATAGACTGGTTGATAAAGAGATAGTATACTCGTAACTAGTATGTATGTATAAAGAAAGAAAAAAAAACCACGGTTAGGTGGTATATACAATTATGGACGGGCTGCCGAGTGCCGACACAGAGGTAGCCACAGCCGTGAACTACCGCACTGTACTGTGTCTGCTGCTAATATATAGACTGGTTGATAAAGAGATAGTATACTCGTAACTAGTATGTATGTATAAAGAAAGAAAAAAAAACCACGGTTAGGTGGTATATACAATTATGGACGGGCTACCGAGTGCCGACACAGAGGTAGCCACAGCCGTGAACTACCGCACTGTACTGTGTCTGCTGCTAATATATAGACTGGTTGATAAAGAGATAGTATACTCGTAACTAGTATGTATGTATAAAGAAAGAAAAAAAAACCACGGTTAGGTGGTATATACAATTATGGACGGGCTGCCGAGTGCCGACACAGAGGTAGCCACAGCCGTGAACTACCGCACTGTACTGTGTCTGCTGCTAATATATAGACTGGTTGATAAAGAGATAGTATACTCGTAACTAGTATGTATGTATAAAGAAAGAAAAAAAAACCACGGTTAGGTCACTGGTATATACAATTATGGACGGGCTGCCGAGTGCCGACACAGAGGTAGCCACAGCCGTGAACTACCGCACTGTACTGTGTCTGCTGCTAATATAGACTGGTTGATAAAGAGATAGTATACTACTAATATTATATACTGGTGGTCAGGTCACTGGTCACTAGTCACACTGGCAGTGGCACTCCTGCAGCAAAAGTGTGCACTGTTTAATTTTAATATAATATTATGTACTCCTGGCTCCTGCTATAACCTATAACTGGCACTGCAGTAGTGCTCCCCAGTCTCCCCCACAATTATAAGCTGTGTGAGCTGAGCAGTCAGACAGATATATAATATATATAGATGATGCAGCACACTGGCCTGAGCCTGAGCAGTGCACACAGATATGGTATGTGACTGACTGAGTCACTGTGTGTATCGCTTTTTTCAGGCAGAGAACGGATATATTAAATAAACTGCACTGTGTGTCTGGTGGTCACTCACTATATAATATATTATGTACTCCTGGCTCCTGCTATAACCTATAACTGGCACTGCAGTAGTGCTCCCCAGTCTCCCCCACAATTATAAGCTGTGTGAGCTGAGCAGTCAGACAGATATATATAATATTATATATAGATAATAGATGATGCAGCACACTGGCCTGAGCCTGAGCAGTGCACACAGATATGGTATGTGACTGAGTCACTGTGTGCTGTGTATCGCTTTTTTCAGGCAGAGAACGGATTATATTATGTACTCCTGGCTCCTGCTATAACCTATAACTGGCACTGCAGTAGTGCTCCCCAGTCTCCCCCACAATTATAAGCTGTGTGAGCTGAGCAGTCAGACAGATATATATAATATTATATATAGATAATAGATGATGCAGCACACTGGCCTGAGCCTGAGCAGTGCACACAGATATGGTATGTGACTGAGTCACTGTGTGCTGTGTATCGCTTTTTTCAGGCAGAGAACGGATTATAAATAAAAGTGGTGGTCACTGGTCACTATCAGCAAAACTCTGCACTGAGTACTCCTAATGCTCCCCAAAATTAGTAAATCAAGTGTCTCTCTAATCTATTCTAATTCTAAACGGAGAGGACGCCAGCCACGTCCTCTCCCTATCAATCTCAATGCACGTGTGAAAATGGCGGCGACGCGCGGCTCCTTATATAGAATCCGAGTCTCGCGATAGAATCCGAGCCTCGCGAGAATCCGACAGCGTCATGATGACGTTCGGGCGCGCTCGGGTTAACCGAGCAAGGCGGGAAGATCCGAGTCGCTCGGACCCGTGAAAAAAAACATGAAGTTCTGGCGGGTTCGGATTCAGAGAAACCGAACCCGCTCATCTCTAATTTTGAGAACTGATAATAAAAGGAGAGATGTCTTAAACCTTTGAGAGACATAAAGTGGAGATATTAACTATAGCAATCAGCCTGCTTCTATAGTTCATCTCGCATAATCTCTAAAATAACAGCAGGAGATGATTTCCTTGAGCAACGTCAACACCTTTCTCTTTCTCGAAGGGTTGAAACATCCGTCCCTCAAATTATTTTGAAAAATTTGACAGTGTATAAGCTTCCCTTCTTCCTTGCAACCTCTGTTTGAGAGCTATGAAAGGACTAGATACTATTGGCCAAATATTATCAGAGGTCGGAATCTAATTTGTTAGCTTTCTATAGTATGTCACTTTTTACTTGTTGAATATCAATTTGACGCCATCTGCCCAATCAAGCTTTGGGAAAGTTGTGAAAAAAGTTGTACATTACAACTTTAACATTTCTTATCATTTAATTAAATGGATGCAGGCAGCTAAACAGGGATCTACCAAGTGGTCAGAAAATTCTGTTTTACTGAGGCTGTAATTGCGCTCTTTTCTTCCTTTACACAAAATAACATCAATATTGTATTATACATTAATAGTAAGTAGTAAGCCTAACATTGTTACCCCCTCAGGTTACTTTTACTGAACCGCCAAATTGTTGCAGTATCCTACAGTCAACATTTCTCCTCACTATTACATAATGTTTTAAAAATGAATGTGTAGTCATACGCACAGATACTTAAACACATTGTAAGCACAGATACTTAAGCACATTGTAAGCACAGATATATAAGCACATTGTAAGCACAGATACATAAGCACATTGTAAGCACAGATACATAAGCACATTGTAAGCACAGATATATAAGCACATTGTAAGCACAGATATATAAGCACATTGTAAGCACAGATACATAAGCTCATTGTAAGCACAGATACATAAGCACATTGTAAGCACAGATACATAAGCACATTGTAAGCACAGATATATAAGCACATTATAAGCACAGATACATAAGCACATTGTAAGCACAGATATATAAGCACATTGTAAGCACAGATACATAAGCACATTGTAAGCACAGATACATAAGCACATTGTAAGCACAGATACATAAGCACATTGTAAGCACAGATATATAAGCACATTGTAAGCACAGATACATAAGCTCATTGTAAGCACAGATACATAAGCACATTGTAAGCACAGATACATAAGCACATTGTAAGCACAGATACATAAGCACATTGTAAGCACAGATACATAAGCACATTATAAGCACAGATACATAAGCACATTGTAAGCACAGATATCTAAGCACATTGTAAGCACAGATACATAAGCACATTGTAAGCACAGATACATAAGCACATTGTAAGCACAGATACATAAGCACATTGTAAGCACAGATATATAAGCACATTGTAAGCACAGATACATAAGCTCATTGTAAGCACAGATACATAAGCACATTGTAAGCACAGATACATAAGCACATTGTAAGCACAGATACATAAGCTCATTGTAAGCACAGATATATAAGCACATTATAAGCACAAATACATAAGCACATTGTAAGCACAGATATATAAGCACATTGTAAGCACAGATACATAAGCACATTGTAAGCACAGATACATAAGCACATTGTAAGCACAGATACATAAGCACATTGTAAGCACAGATATATAAGCACATTGTAAGCACAGATACATAAGCTCATTGTAAGCACAGATACATAAGCACATTGTAAGCACAGATACATAAGCACATTGTAAGCACAGATACATAAGCTCATTGTAAGCACAGATATATAAGCACATTATAAGCACAAATACTAATTAAGTAAGAATTGCGCATATGCAGAACTGGTCCTGTGATTGCGGCGCAGATATGAGAATGCCTGACTGAAAGGCAGACGCGTTCGCAGGGGGGAACAGGGGCGGCCATCATTGGGGGGGAGCAGTGTTGGGGAAAATGGGGGCGTGTCACCCCCATTTTCTGGAGATGCAGTTACCATGGCCTTGGAAGCCGCACTGCGACGGCAAGGCTGAGAAAACTTAAACTTACTCATCCTGCCGACCAGTGGGCGCATGGTTCATCTGAGATGCGATTGCATCACAAATGCAGGGAGGAGGTTGTATGCTGCCTACCTCCTCCTGCATTTGCATTGCTAAGGACTGTGGCTAAATCCAGTACTGATTCACTGTGGTAGATGTTTGTCAGGGCCGTCTGTTTTTATGAATCTGTTAACCCTGGACCAACCGAAGGTGTAGGTGCTGGAGTATGATGAAAACAGGGAGTACAAAGAAAGTTCTGTTTCATATATTTATTAAAAGACAATGATGAATTAAATGACAATCATAAGTCACCGTATGTAAACTGACATACTGCAATGAATGGCACAATGATAAGCTGGAACAGTATTACAGATGCATTGAAGAAATGTTCATACAACTGAGTTTAACAGGCTTGAGAATGAATGAAGAATTGTCCAAATGAAGCAATGATTGGTGCCAAACTGTAGGGAGTGTTAAGTGGATATTGTAGACATAAATGAATAACAGTAGAGAATTGTACTGAAGCTTAAAGGTTAAACTGGAAGGAGGTGAAGAATTGTCCTTGATTGAAGCAATAATGAAGATACAATACTAAATGGAATACTTGCAGGTTGTTAAGATAATATTTGAAGCACTGTGAAGCTGCAGCAGACAACAACGGTGAAGAGTTAAACTGGATGATGAGAGAACGAGAACCAGGATTAAGTAGAAACTTCCACAGACTGTGTGATTATAGGAGGCAGTCACTGAACAAACAGGGAAAACTCTCACAGGACTCCGGGAATCCACTTGTTACTACTTGGAGAGTGATTAACTGACAGCACAGCAGGGAGCTGGTGGATCTCTTGTGGTGAAGGCTGCAGGCAGACCCCTGGGAGCGGAGGCGATATCAGGACCACTGGAACCACACAGGATATCACGGAGAGAGCACAGAGCTAGGGCTTAGAGTAGATACAACAAAGCACTAGCTCAGAGTAACATAATCCCAGTCTACTTAAAGGCAGCACAAGCACGGGATTGGCTAACTCTTACCCACAGGTGTTTCACAAGTGCTCACAGGTGCTCATTTGGTCTCCAACATGGCCGCCTCCTATACTGCAGACACACAGAGGCACCTTCGGCCATTCAGTCCCCGCACTTCCAGCTCCCAGAACCTGCATCACCTCTGCGCTGACCACGCCACATCCCCACATGGCCGCACAGCACCACGAGCAACCACGCTGTCAACGGACGGACCCCAGAACCCGTAGTGGTGTGTGATTGGTTCGTGACAATGTTGCTTGTAAACTGCTAACAGCTTTTTCGGCAGAATTATTCTGGATATTATGCTGCCTTAGAAATTTCTGCCACATCACAGATCCACCCATTCCTTGTATTGACACCACAGATCGACCCATTCCTTTTATGGAAAAGGATTACCCACTATTATCTGATTCCAATTGCTGGTACCAGGAGAGGGAGCACGTAACCACATTATAACCATATGTTGCAGTCTATGAATCTAGTCAAGGCCTAAATCACTGCGACTTTATCTTATTATTCTAGAGCACTTTGAACATGAGTGTGCACTGAAGTGATCAATATTTTTTGTTTATAGAAGAATTACAAATAATGTAAATGCAATACCTAGGCATATGTATAACACCTTCAGAAACATCTCAGCAATTTTCCAAAGCAATTGCTAGGTTTATAAACTCCCACAGGATATGTAAATTAATCTGAGTATATTTTAGTATAACATTTTCCTGCTTATTTCTGTTTATAATCATTTGATGCATTTATGTTTTATTATATACTATACTTTTCACTTCAGGGGACCTTATATTGGTAATGCAATTTATTTATGCTTCTCTTTTCACATATGTTATATCTTCAGTTGTTTCATTACTTCATTTAGTGTCAATTTAGTTGCACAACAGTTAGCCATTGATATAATTGAATATACATTGCTACAGGGGCAGATCTAGGACAAACTGACAGGTGGGGTGGGGGACGCCATGACAGGAAAAAAGAGGGAGGATTATCTTTTGCACGTGCCAAAGGCATATGCGCTCCAGAACAGTGGGTGTGGCCTCGCAGCAAGAAGTGTGGCCTCAAAGGGAAATCTGTATCCATGGGTGATGACTTGGAGAGGCAGAGGGTTATAGGAGATAGAGGGTGATGTGGAGATAGTGACGCAGGAGAAAGGTAGAGGGTAAGGCAGTGGGTGATAGAGGGATAGTGGGAGATAGAAATGCAGTGAGTGATAAGGTGAAGGTGACAGGAGAGGCAGGAAGTGACAGGGAGAGGGTGATGCTTAGTGAGACAGAGGGTGACAGGAAAGAGAGGGTGATGGGGAGATAATGACACAGGGGAGAGTCAATGGGTCACAGGGAGAGGTATAGGGTTACAAGAAAGGGTGAGAGAGTGGATGAAGCCAGGGAGATTCAGAGGGTTACAGGGAGAAGGTGGCTAGACAGGCATTAAGTGACAGTGGCTGATGTCAGGGAGAGGCAGAGGGTGATGGAGAAAATGATGGGAGAGGCAGTGGGTGACAGAGAGATGCAGTGGGTGATACTAAGGACAGACAGTGGGTGACGCTAATGAGGGGGTGAGAATTACAGGGAGAGGTAGTGGGTGATGCCAGGTAGAGGGTGAAAGGCAGTAGGTGACATGGAGAGGTAGTGGGTGGGGGGAACTGAGCTGGATGGGAAGAGGGCATTGAGATGGCGGTAGGAGGGGGAACACTAATCTGGAGAATGGGATACACTGGGTGGAATGGGGAGTGGGACACTGTGACTGGACTGCATGAGGGGGGTTCTTGCTGAGGGCAGTGGGTTGGTTGGGGGAGCAAAGGGGAGAGACACTGGGCTGGCAGGGTGGTACACTGGGATGGGAAGTCAGTGAGCTGTTGGGGGAAATGGGGTGGATGGGAGGTACACTTTGTGGAAGGGGGCACTGGGCAGGACCGGAAGGTGCAGTAGATAGGGATAGGAGGGGAGAAAACTTGGCTGAATGAAGGGACATGTGGCATCCCAGTCCTGAGGGATACCCCTTTCATGGAAACATAGGAAAGGGTTACAAGCTGCGGCTTGGCTGTGTCACTTGTGAACTTAATGAACTGTGACAGTCTGGGCTTCTGCAATTGCAGCCTGGGTGCTAGGCAACAGGGGCTGTGCACAACTGAAGCAATCTGGAGGGTGTTGAGACCCAGGAGAATCTGACTGTGCCTGGGAGGAGTGCTGGAAAAAGGGCAGAGGATTTATAGGCTGCAGAGGGGGATGTGACGTCAGACGCCAGTATGCTGAGAAAGCCTGCATCTACCAGAGTGATACGGAGTGTGTCTGAGGGATTCAAGGAGTGATCAGCGTGGTTTGAAGGAAACATTCCACATGCTGTGATTTACTGCAGCTCAGACGGAGACAGCAATAGTTCTTATGCAAAGAGGAAAAGCAGCGCTGTACGGTGAGACAACGGAGTTCGTGTGGGGTGGCCCCTGAGTAAACAGATCATCACTACAGTCCTAGGACACGTGAGTCTGGCTAAGTTAGCCACTGAGTTCTGGAGTAGCCTAATGATTGGGACAGTCTCATACACTATACTAAACAGCTGCGTCCTGGTGTAAAGACTCATAATTAGCCTCTAAAGAAGAGTGAAGTAATATTAAGGCCCCCTCTGCCCCTGCGTAGACTACAAGGCTGGCAGCCTATATAAGAGAGAGACTCTGGTCACGAATGACTGAACACTGCCTTACAAGGTAAATCACTGCTATCTCAGTGAAACTGACATTGATTATACATTGAGCATTTAGAAGTGATCCTCCACACTGCGGGCACCACCTGAGAACAAATAGAGATTAACATGACTATATCCCTCATACAGAGAGGAAATTCAGCAGACTTCCAGTTTGGGATCTCCAATTTGAATAGTGATCTGTTGGGGCTCCTCCAAGATACAGCAATTGGTGACATTTACACTCTACTTGCCAGTCCCTACATATTACATGGAAAAGTTTTGAAGGGAAGGAAAAGAATTGGACTGGGGGTGGCGCACTAGAACAAAATAATTACACAAATAAAATGTAACTTGACGAAACCTGACGAAACCAACTGTGAAACGCGCGTTGGCGTCTTTCACATTCCGCTCCATGTGTTTAATTTAATGTGCATGTTAAATGTGTGGTGTTAGTCAGTAATTAAGAGGAAAGAAAAGTGCGGACCATAATTTACAAGGGATAGTATTCGAACTCACCCATGCTAAGCAGGCTATTGTGTTAACTGCAGTAAGATAGTCTATGACATAAGAGCTCATTTAGTTTAATACAAAACATGTGCTATTCCTCTTAAAAGACATTGAGGAATTGTACCAGTCGCTCAAATCAATGTCAGCTCAGCTACAGCCAGACTACAGAGATAGAAAAAGGCAGTGCAGCCTGAGAGAAAGCAACATTGTAACAGAAGTGTAGTGATCAGTGTATGTATCAATTTACAGGCTACACACAGGATATCTATGTTTAATCAAGCTTATGAAAGTGAGGAGACACTAGCTGTTATTATATGTGTATTCACAACTCAATCACTCATATAAATTACTGTTTTTCATTACATGAGAGCTACTCTTTGAAATTAGTAATATCATAAAGGGCACTTAAATAAGGTGCAAGTATTTAGCACTCCATACTAAATAAGGCTTGGCCCAGTAGTAAGTGAGTAGTGGTTCTGTTGATTTAAAACATAGAACATATTTTTGCTGGCTATATGTTATGTGAATGCAGCTGCTGTTTATATATAGATACAAACTATTATAACGCAATTTGAATAAAAGGAATACTTATAATATATAATATTTACTGACAGCGGGTGATTAGCTGATTTCAAATAATACAGAAATTTATGAGATTCCTGCATGCAGCCTAATATTTGAAGGGTGCACCTGTCTATACACCATATACAGCAATTTAAGCTTGATATGATTTATAAGGTGTAAAATACTAATAAAAATATCGAGCATATATTTATATAGGTGATCTTCTGATAGTGACTCATAAGTGAAACACCTAATCACAAATGACATAGAGGCTGTATAATGGTGAATGATATACAGCAGAGATCATTTTCT
Organism: Pseudophryne corroboree; assembly: GCF_028390025.1. Taxonomy (NCBI): domain Eukaryota; kingdom Metazoa; phylum Chordata; class Amphibia; order Anura; family Myobatrachidae; genus Pseudophryne; species Pseudophryne corroboree. The sequence continues at coordinate 184,446,262 of NC_086449.1, forward strand.
GATTGATGTAAGTCCATTACAATACTTACACACATCTGTGATCTTTACAAGAAAGTTTTCTCACTTACAGCAATCCAATCTGCTCCCTTGTAATGGGACTAGCTGTACTTAAGGCTTAGCGTTTCCTAGAATTATACTAACAAGACGTTGACAGCAGGAGACTGAGAACGTCTGGAAGACAGGTTCAGCATATATGAGGCTGGCAGCTAAATGTTAAAATTTCAGGCGTTGACAGCATAGACTGAGAACGCTTATTGCCAGTCTATATACACGAGGTTGGTAGCCTAAGGTTAAATCTTATGCGTTGACAGCATAGACTGAGAACGCTTATTGCCAATTTATACATAGGAGGTTGGCAGCCGGAGATGTCGATAGCAGGAGACTGATAACGTCTGGAAGACAGGTTCAGCACATATGGGGCTGACAGCTAAATGTTAAAATTTCAGGCGTTGACAGCATAGACTGAGAATGCTTATTGCCAGTTCATACATATGAGGTTTGCAGCCAAAGGTTAAAACCTCAGGCGTTGACAGCATAGACTGAGAACGCTTATTGCCAGTTTATACATATGAGGTTGGCAGCCAAAGGTTGAAAATTCCAGGCGTTGACAGCATAGACTGAGAACACTAAGTGCTACTACACACATATGAGGCTGGCAGCCAAAGGGACAAAAAGTTTTAGACGTTGACAGCATAGACTGAGAACGCTAATTGTCACCATATGTACAATAATATATTTATGCTCTAACGAACAATATGTTCTGAATACTGGCCATAATAGGCTTACCTCCGGAATAACCTATCAGATATAATTATTTGACCACAGAACTTGGAAACGCTATTCCATTAGGTACAGTGAGATATGTCATAACATATTCACTAATTTTTGTGATTTATATAAATTCTCAATTTACTTTATTATTTAGAATTCTCTACCATTTGTAGGATACTTACCTAAGGCTCGCACTTTATATATTCAGGATTATTAGGATCTATTCCTGACTACACCAACTTAATTTATGTATAAGGTCATAGAACATAAGATAATTATATAAATTATATATGACATTGCACAACACATTGGATCAAAGGAGTGTCTTTTTAAATATATGTTGCACTATGTCTTGCACCTGTATGTCTTTATTTTAATATTTCACAGTTATTGGCTTTTTAAAATTATATGTTAATAAAAGTTACATTTTATTTGTGTAATTATTTTGTTCTAGTGCGCCACCCCCAGTCCAATTCTTTTCCTTCCCTTCAAAACTTTTTCATATGTTGGCAACAATATATGGTGTGGCAGCACCCCCACAATTGGTGACCAGATATATGGTGGCACAATATTAAATGGGGTATCCTTCTTACAACTAATTCATTATTTAGTTCTAGTGCAGTAGTCCCTTCCCTTTCCCCTTCCCCTAAACTTATATTACATGGAAATCAAGTTGTTATCAAAGGATTGCAATTCAAAAATCCTGTGCACAGGTATAAAAGCAACATTTGGACACTATTCAGGTTATGTGTGTTTGGGTACCCGATGCTAATGTTTATACAGTAATTAAGCATAGTTGTGATAATTGATTAGTGTCTTGTTTGTGCTTAAAGGCGTCATTGTTGTATTATACTGAGTACCTACTGTACTAGTGTACAGGCTATATCGCATGCACTGGTTCTTGAAATAAATACACCTGCATTATTAATGAACGTTGTTTTCCATATTCAAAAGTGTGTTACTCATACCTTCAGACCTCTCCGCGAAGAGAATAGAATTATCATCGCAAAGTGGATTTCTGGTAAGCACATTGCCATAAGGGGTTAACCTGAGGGTACCACAAGTTGAATTTGGCGTCCTACGAACAGGATACTGAACGGGGAAAAGAACATGTCCATGACAGACCAAAACAAAGAGACACAGGCAACGCCACAGCCGAGTACGTCAGGAACAAGAATAACCACAGCACCAGCAATGGCCAGTGTGAATCCTATTACACTCCCATATTACTTTGGAGCATCATGGCTTCCTACATACTCAGGGGATAAGAACAAGAAAGACTCAAGTTCATGGACAGTATTCAAGAACAAGTTACAATCTATGTTTAGGCTCTATCCCCTGGCTAACCAACAACAAGTCGAAATATTGATCGGCCAACTAAAAGACTCAGCTCTAAGAGAGGTATTATTGTGGCCAGACACAGAGAAAACAGATGTAGACCAAATATTCCAGCGTTTAGCGACAATATTCGACACAAGCACGGTGGCAGAATTAAAATATGACTTCTATGCCAGAAAGCTACACTCCGGGGAGTCACTACGAGATTTTGCCCTGAGCTTACAAGAGGCACTGAAGAGAATACAAGAGATGGACCCCTCGGAAGTGAAAGGGAAGGATGAGATGCTAATCAACCAGTTCATGGAAGGCGCAAACGGAGAAGGAATCGGCGCCCAACTGCGATTACTGAGACTCCAACACTCCCTAGAGATTCATTTCTAGATTTCAAGGAGGCTGCTATTAAAGTGATTGGCCCACCCCGGCCTAATAAAGCTCAGTTCCCAGAGATGCCAGGTTACCAAGAGAAGAAGGATGATGAAGACCTCCAAAAGCCAATGCGAGAGGCCTCTGAACCAAAACGAGCAGTTGTACAGACGGGACAGAATTCCCAAGTCGATTCAGCGAATGACCTGAAATGTCCAATAGAAGAATTAACCGTAGAAATGGATACCATGAGTCGGGAGCTACAGAGGTTAAGAAGATGGGCGCCTCCAGAAAGGAATGAGTCCAATTGGAGGGCAGGTCGGAGGGAAGGATGAAACGATTGGTGGGAACCCCCTCCAGGAAGAGGTAGAAGAGATACTGACCAGTTTGACTCATTAGGCCGACCTATTTGCCGAAGATGTAACCGAAGTGGCCACGTAGAAAGGAAATGCCGGCTGTTGGAGACGTTAAACGACAACTCCCCGAGGCCAGGGACCACCCCTCGGGGAGAATCAACCCTGTAGGTCCAACCCCAGAAGATTGGTGTCCCAAATACGTGGGCCGGTGCCCTGTCATCACCATTTGGATTAATGGAACCCTTGTACTAGCCATGCTCGACACAGGATCACAAGTGACCACCATCCAGTCAAGGGCATACTACCAGCATTGGGGCACGATGGACATGATCCCTCCTCCCCCATCATGGCTGAGGCTGATGGCCAGCAACGGGCTTGATATCCAGTGCAGGGGCTACTGCGAACTACACGTCAAGATTGGACAAGCCGAGCTGATTAATCAAGGGTGCCTGATCACTGATGTGGATCATCCGACTATTCCTCCTATCATTGTGGGGATGAATATACTTCAAAGTTGCCCAACCGAGCTAATCTCAGCCTTAAAGACAGAACTTATCGCAGCACCATCCGATACACAGAGGGCCCTCAGCGTGATGATAAGAACCTTACAGGGACAGGTGTTGACTGACCTTCAGCAGAATCAACTGAGAGCTGGGTGCAAAGATCGGCGACAAGATCAAGGAGGAAGAAACAGGTCGCGATGGGACCTTCCAAGAGAGCCAGGTCGACGCCTCAGCGACCTTTTTGACTCACTGGGACGACCGATATGTCGACGATGCAGACGAAGTGGGCACATTGAATGGAACTGTCGACAGCCTTCAAGAAGAGCGGAGAGAGTAGGACTGCCCAGGAAAAGACAGCCAAGGGATACTGGTACAAATACAGTAGTGCGGAACCAGGTTAGCGTGTGTGGCATATTATCTGATAGTGATGTTCAGCAAGCCAGCGCACGACAAATTGCAGGCAAAGTCATGTGGTTCAGTGTATCACATGGCTATGGTTTTATAAAGCGAGTGGACACTAAACAAAGAGTATACGTGCACTATACTGGCATTCAGAAGACCAACCCGAAAGAGTGCTTCCGGAGCCTGAGAAGCAACGACATGGTCGAGTTTGAATTGGCGAATGGGAAGAAAGGCATCAAAGCCATTAACGTGACTGGTCCCAGTGGTGTTCCAGTAAAAGGCAACAAGTATGCGAAAGATCGTAATCAACATTGGTGCTATCCACGTTATGGAGGTCCTCCACGCAACTGTCAGAGAAACGACCAATACTGCAAAGGTGGAGAGAGGATGAGAGTAGTCGAAAGTGCCACTGATAGAAGGAACGCTGTCCCTCCACAGCCTGAAGAGAGAGGTGTGGGCGAAAATCCCATGTCATATCTGTACCCAGAGAGGTATGGCCCTGCTAACGAGTATAGTACCATAAGTGCTTCCAAATTCATCGACAACTTTGCTTCCTGGCTTCCTCACTTCCTCTCTTCTGACATTCCTTCCATTATCCTAGGCGATTTCAACATCCCTATTGACATCCCCACACAATCCCCTGCCTCTAAACTCCTTAACTTCACCTCTTCACTTGGTCTCTCCCAGTGGACCTCCTCACCCTCCCATGCAAATGGGAGCTCACTGGATCTGGTCTTCACTCACCGCTGTGATATTTCTGATTTTTTAAATTCCCCATTTCCCCTTTCTGACCACCACCTGCTCTCCTTTAACCTATCTCTCTCGACTTCCCCATCTCTACCTCCCAAGGCTACCATCACTAAGCGTAACATTGAGGCTATTGACACCACATTCCTTTCCTCCCTGTTTGACTCACTTCTCTCCTATTCTCTCTCTCTCATGCCCTGAACAAGCCACTTCCATATACAATGCATCCCTTACTTCTGCTCTTGACTCTGTTGCTCCACCAACCACTATTCACCCTCGCAAATTAACACCTCAACCCTGGCACACCAAATGCACCAGATATCTGCAAAAATGCTCACGTACTGCTGAGCGACACTGGAGGAAATCACGCTCTAAGGCAGACTTCCTCCATTTCAAACTTATGCTCTCATCCTTCAGTGCTGCCCTTTCTCTTGCTAAACAGTCATACTTCAAGAACCTCATCTCCTCCCAGTCTTCCAATCCCCGGCACCTCTTTGCCACTCTCAACTCACTCCTCTGTCCACCTCCACCTCGTCTCCCTTCCTCACTCTCTGCTCTTGACTTTGCCACTTACTTCACATCCAAAATTGACTCCATACGTAAGGACATCACATCACACCAGACCATCAGTAGCCAGCTTTCCCCCATCCCTTACCACCCCTCCCCATCCCTCCCACCTACTCTGACTTCTTTCTCCCATGCAACTGGAGAGGAAGTCATGGCCCTCATTCGTTCCTGTCCCCTCACCACCTCCCCACTTGACCCTATCCCCTCCCGCCTCCTCCGCTACCTCTCTCCTTCTGCTTGTTCCCACCTTTCCCACCTTCTCAATCTCTCCCTCTCATCAGGCACTGTCCCCTCTGCCTTCAAGCATGCACTCATCTCTCCTATTCTTAAAAAACCTACCCTTGATCCAAACACTCTCTCCAACTACCGACCCATCTCTCTCCTCCCTTTTGCCTCCAAACTCCTTGAGCATATTGTCTACAACCGCCTTACTGCCTTTCTTTCCTCACACTCACTACTTGACCCATTCCAGTCTGGCTTCCGTCCTCTCCACTCCACTGAAACTGCCCTTACAAAAGGATGCAATGATATGAAATACAAATCCCCAAGGACGGGGAAGGACAAAAGAAACCAGGTATAATTCAAGGTGCACTCTACCCAACTAACAATTGCGATTATAATTTAACGAAAGTGTATATCCACAACAGTAGTAGCAAATATCGGTTCAAATGCCCATGACCTCAATTATTACCTGATATTTGATATTATTTTTCTTGTGGGACTGAATATGTCCTTTATTAATAGAGCGAAATATTAAAATCAAAAGAAAAATATGTGATAGAAAATAAACATAATGTGAATAAAGGGGTGTAGTACGGCTGACCGGCGGTCTCCTGACCGCCAGTCAGCTTACCGACGCCGGGATCCCGGCAGCATACCGACGCCGGGATCCCGGCGGGGAGGGGCGAGTGCAGCAAGCCCCTTGCGGGCTTGCTGCGCTCACCACGCTGCGGGCTCGGTGGCGACCTGCAGTTGTCACGGGTTCTAGTCCCACTCTATGGGTGTCGTGGACACCAACGAGTGGAAATAGTCCCTGTTGGTCGGCATGCCGACCATCAGGACAGTGACCCGTTGGGCTGGTGGAGGAGGTCATGTGACTGTCGGTCAGCTGACCGGCGGTCACATGAATACCACCCGAATAAAGGTCTATTGGAACAAGACCACCTTTGACAATTATCTCAAATTTGAGATGATCCCCAGGGGACTTAGACCTAAGTTATTTCCATCATTCGACTTGGAGGATGACCTTAAAAAGGAATGGGAGACAGAACTACTTAAATGTTCTAAAAGTTTAATTGAAATTCTTGTTAAACATGATACCAGACTTCTGAATCAGTATACAACCGAAATTGATACATTGGGTGAAAAACTAAAACCATATGAGAAAGAAGATGATTTCCAACAGACATATGAGAAATATATGTCAGACTTGGACAGGTTTGAAAAAGACTTGATGGAACGCAAACGTGGTAAATTTATTCGAGACAAAAATGATTATATCAATAACACAGTATACAAATGGAACATTAGACCTAAAAGAAAAGAACCAGGTAATATGGTCAATTATAGTTCCTCTGAGCTTGAGTCATCAGAAGGAGAAGGTGCCAATGAAGCTATACCATCCAGATGGCACAGGGCCAATTTTTTAGGACTTGGCCAAAGAATAAGGGAAAACAATATAGGCAATTCCGATTCAAGAAGATCAGAAGAGGAGGAAAGAAATGGAAAAAGAAAAAAGAACAAAGAGGAGTGGGAGAAAAGACCCCAAAGGACCAAACGCCCATACAGGAGGACGTGAATCAAGAAAATCTTCAGGTCATTAATCTCACACAGCACATTCTGAGTCCCATACACATCAAAATTCTTTCAAAAGGTCTTACTTTTCCCCCAGAAAAGAACATGGACAGGCTTGAGATACAAAAAGATCTTCAATTGTTTGCTAGAAAAATCCTTTTGAAAAAATATCACAACAATAGGGAAAAGGATCAACAGTATGAAGATCAGTCCAGAATAAATTTGGTATGGAATGATGAAGAAAATGACGCCCTCAGTATCTTGCGGGAGTTGGCAGATGAATGTGAGGAACCTGACATAAACATCACTAACCCACAAAGACCGATTTTGCGTAAGAAATCTACCTTTTTCCCAAATCCACAAATATGCCCACAAGTTCAGATCTTCACAGAATTAGTGTCTAAAGAATTGGATACTATTTATTTGAAAAGGAATCACACTAAAACCAATTTCAATGAGGAAGAACGTAAAGCTGTAAAGGAAATCAATATGTGGGAAGACACCATAATTAAGCCCTCTGATAAGGGGGGCAATATAGTATTATGGGACAAGGAGATGTATCTCAAGGAAGCATATCGCCAACTTGCTGATACAACTACGTATAAAAGACTCTGGTTTAACCCTACAGCCAATTTCCTTAAATTTTATGAGGGACTCATCAAAGGAGCTTTGAATGATGGAATCATTTACAAGTCTGATTATGATTTTCTTAAAGTGTCTGATCCAAAAATTTCCACACTGTATTTATTGCCTAAAGTGCATAAGAACAGCACATGCCCACCAGGAAGACCTATTGTCTCGGGTATTGACAGTATTACGGAAAAGGCCAGCATGTTCGTAGACAGGAATCTACGCAAATTCGTATTGGAACTTCCTTCATATATACGGGATACTATGGATATCCTCAATAAGTTGGAAGGGATAATCCTCTCACCTAATACTTGGTTATGTACCTGTGATGTTGAATCCTTGTACACAAGTATTAATCACGGCAATGGAATTAAAGCAGTGCAGTATTTTCTTGATATGGGTGTACACCAGGATTTCAACAATTTCCTCATACAACTCTTAGAATTCGTATTAACAAATAATTTCTTTACCTTTGATGACAAACACTTTCTCCAAGTACAGGGTACTGCTATGGGCAGCACTTGTGCACCCACATATGCTAACCTGTACTTGGTGTGGTGGGAGAGGGAACTCGTATTTAATGTACCCAATGAGAAATATACTGAACACATCATTGGATGGTACAGGTACATTGACGATATCCTGATCCTTTGGGAAGGTGAACGTGAACTACTTGAGGAATTCATTCAATTGCTCAATGACAACACCTTAGGCCTTAGACTCACATCAGATATAAGTGTCAACAATGTCAACTTCTTGGACTTGAAGATCTCCAAAATGAATGATGGAGGAATTAATACTGATATTTTTCGCAAATCAACAGCTACAAACAGTATTTTGCACCACAGTAGCTCTCATTTTCCAGCTACTTTGAGAGCAATGCCGAAAGGAGAATACATTCGAACCAGAAGGAACTGTTCTGATGATGAAACTTACAGAAGAAGAGCAAAAGAGGTCAAGGAGAGACTGGAAAAGAGGGGTTATGGGAAACAAACACTACAAAAAGCTTATAACTCCACGAACCAAACATCTAGGAGCTCTTTACTTATTCCAAAAACCAGACCAACCGATTCAAACCAGATAAGATTCATAGGCACATATTGCAAAGAATGGAAACATATCAATATGGCACTGCAGAAATATAGATACATATTAAACACAGATGAGGATTTGAAAAAAGAATTTGATAATAACATCAAAATCAGCTGGAGAAAATCACCTAATTTACGAGACAATTTGGTAAAAAGCCATTTTACCAAACATAAGAAAAGAAAGCCACCTATGGTGGGCTGTTATCCCTGTGGCAAATGCGCAGCATGCCAACATATCAATATCACACAGGAATTCAAGGACAGATATCAGAACAAGACGAAAATTAAAAGTTTCATCAATTGCTCAACACAAGGAATAATCTACTGTCTTACATGTCCATGTGGATACAAGTATGTTGGCATGACGAAAAGACTTTTCAAGAAACGCATTTTAGAACACACATACAATATTAAAAATGCACAAAGAGATTTGGACAATATGAAAAAAATTACCAGTGTAGAGAAACATTTCTTAAGATTCCATGACAGTAATAATAAGAAAATGAGAATTTATGGTCTGGAACACATTGAATTGGGAATTAGAGGTGGTAACATCACCAAGGAATTGTTAAAAAAGGAATCCAGATATATTTTTTTGTTAAACACCATGACTCCTTTTGGGCTCAATGAGGAGATCCATTATTCAGCATTCATCTAGCTCATGGAAATTCCACAAGACTAGATTTATTTAATTGCGAATGGGAAGGGACAGTTTTTGTCTTCCTCTTTATATGATGGGAGACAATATCATTGTACATTTCATGCTAAATAAGAAGTATCTTTGATGGATTGATGTAGGATACAGTATACGTATCATAGATACAGGTTATCTCAACTATATCAATCAATAGAGGGGCATATTACCAGTATGGGAAGAAAATACATCTATAATAAAATATCAGGTGGTATGGACTTTACTTACCACTATTCATGAATGGTTAATAGCAAATGTGTGTAGCATACTAAATTAGCTATATTAAATCCAGGCATTTATAGGACTCAGTATGGATTCCCGGCTTAAGGAATTGTCCTATCTATTGATGTTTTTATTAACATCAATAATCAGGTCATTCATTGGAACCGTTTGAGATATAAAATCTATTCAAGCTCAATACTTACCTGTGGTTCAAGGGACCACTTTGTCTCTCTTTCTGTTTCATACATGGGACAGGATGATGTATCTTATTTGGGAAGTAGATGAAGATAAGACATATAGAATATGAGAGGTGAACAAATTTTGGAACCTCACACTTTGTGAGAACTTCTTTGGAAGGACTCGAATACTATTACATTTACCACACTCAATATAAAATTAATTATATACTATTATATTGACTTCACGTACTATGAATACTTACCTTACTTACCATGAATACTTACATATATACTGTGTGAGAACCTTCTTTGAGGGACTGGAATATTATTACACTTACTGTTCTCATTATCAAATTAATTATATATTGTCATACTTACCTTACCTACCACCATCAAATTCCTGTCGCCTGCGAAATCTATATTATCCTTACACCGTGAGCTATAGGGAAGCATCCTATTAGAACTCTTTAGAACTTATTAGAACTGAATATTTTCAAGCCATATAATATACCAGGTTGGTGAACCAAGGGCTATACATATTGTATAGACAATCTTGAATATAAATAATCATTCCTCAAATATCTGGAAGTTATATGACAGGATATCCAGGACAACAGATCTATAATATAAATCCTTAACATCTTATTCCAGGTATAATCCTCATTATAGAATGGGGGCAAAATTGCATTAGATTAATCCAAGAATTTAAGAATTCTCATTCTACAATACAGTATATGAAGATGGGAATTTCCTTAATACACTTTTTAGTCTCTTTTACATCTAGGAGGGAATTTCCTAACTAAATTATTAAATATGACTCCTATTACCATTGTCTGTGTCCATATGGGTATAGAATACATAACATCGTATGAATAATGTACAGGTATTAAATGCAGTTAATAATACATATATGGGTCAAATATGAGATTGATAACTTTGCTCATGTAGTATCTTATAGTCTATAAGGATGGGTAATAATAAAAGTTTATAACTTTTAATATAAGATATGTTATGGACCGAATAAAATATATCAATTATTAAGTAGATTTATTATACATTATATTTTTCTTTTTTCTTTCCTCCAGCATTTATTTTCACTTTATCACTTAATATCACTTCAATAACTTGTATTAACACTCAGTTATTATCATTCAGGGGATATATATCCCTCCTTACACAATTATTGCAACAATTTGCACGCATCACTTTTACAATCAACACTTATATATTATTTGGTAGGTTTTATTTACTGTTCACGAATTCACTTGTTTATATTTGGATTGATTTGAAATTTTGCACTTTTGTTTTGGGCACTTGCACTCACTAATATGTATTTTTAAAGTAAAAAAACTGTTTTTATATTTTTTCGTTCACTGGGAGTATATAATTTTATTTGTTCATTGCTGAGGGTATTTATGATACTGATTTTTAGTCTTAGTTAATTTATATATCAACATATGTACATCAAGGAAGACATAAAAAGTGTTTAATTGTTATTTTTTATTTTTCTATATACATACAAAATAATTAAGCACCGAGCAAATGTGGCACAGGAATCATAAACTACTCATCATATATGGTCCTAAATGTAAATACACTACTGTGACTGTCTTTTCCATTAAGGATAGAATTTAGATTTCAACACGATAATAGACGTAAGTATACTAATGTAGTACTAGACATGAGAGCCCGTCCCTAGCTGCAGGACTAGTGCCGCGGCTGTATGTTTCAGCTGACGGCACTAATTAGCGGCTGATCCAACGGAACGGATACAGGTAAATGTACAACGGTCAGACTTTTTCAAATGACCCTATTTTAAGGGCATTGGCTGGCCAACCTATACACGTCACAGTACTGCCTTCTCCTCCCTATAAAAATGTCATGTCCGGCGGGCGCCGTTTACTATAGTGTCCTGAGGAAGCTCAATAGGAGTGAAATGCGCATAGGCTTGCGCTATGTGTTCCCGAATTACTATTAATAGTTAAATGTACAAATGTTGCATTACATGCTCTGAGACTTATACCACATAATTGGGAGCTATTGTACCAATGTTACAAAGAGAACGCATGCATGGTTGCCTTTTACAATTAGCAGAACGTTATTCCAGTGCTGTGGATCACGCTGCCATTTAGATTCAACACGAGAGAGAGCAGGGGATTTATATTTAACATAGAGAGAAATTCAGTGACTCCTCTTTTAGATACAATTTGTGTGTAACACTGTCCTTATGTTCAATTTACACTCAGTGTTTTTGTTAACTGATTTATAGCTACACACTAATAATATACAGTGTAGGACATACACGTATACGGATTTACTGACTGTTTTGAATTATATACAGGGTCACTAACTCCATGTATTCATGCAGGGTGTAATACACCTGCACATATACAACCAAGTGTGGCTAAACGCTATTTAAGAGTTGCTATCGTTACATACAGGCACCATTTAAGATCCTCCAATACGAGAGTTGATTGTGTCTAATCTGTACTGCACATGAAACATCGATACATACAGGCATAACAGGAATAAGAGATTTATACTCTTCCTGCATATCTTATCTAACATCTGTGTGTAATAAGATCTACATATTAAAAGCGCTGCCGTGTGCCACTAAAATTGATACTATCCAATACAGTACAGTTAGATAGCTAACCACTGCGTATTAATATCATACAGGAGATATTAACATATTTGTTCTATAACATTCATCCCTGTATATCTATCCAGTATCTATCTGTATTAGGAATGAAGCATTACCAGCACGAACAGCAGATATAAAGTATCACGGGGATTCTAACTTAATACAGTGCAGCAAGACGGCCTATTACTGTCTAATGACATTATACAGGAGATATTAATCTATCTTTTCCACATAGGTACCGAATATCTTTCTGCATTACGTCATAAATATGACCAGCGGGCTTTAATTATTACCGTGATTCACTGAGCAGACATAATCCAATATAATGTAATAAGGCAATTTATTATTGTGGACTAACACTATTAATGAGAGATTAATTCATATGTCTGCATATGACTCTATATATGCTATCACTCTAAAATATATCCCCAAACAGCTCCCTCTGTGTGTGGGTAGTATATATTACATTGCAAGGCTTTTGTACTGTGCATAGTTCCAGGATTCATTGCATGAGTCACATACTTAGCAACAATGTTTCATCTATCCCAGTTTATTATATTAAGAAATACCTCACTACACTTTAAATGTGCATGATAGGATTAGAGTTTCATTGTTGCAATATTTGAATATTAGTTCGCGACTCAAAAGCAGGGTAATATATTTCCTTCTATAATACATGGTACTAGCTCCACCTAACGTGGGAATTATAAGTCTTCAATCAATTTAGCACTGATACAGTGCTGTATAAGTATATGCATGGGTATGTACATTTGAAATAATTATAAGGAAGTACATAAAGGGAATAACACATTAGCTTTGTTTTTAAAACTTTATTCACATTATGTTTATTTTCTATCACATATTTTTCTTTTGATTTTAATATTTTGCTCTATTAATAAAGGACATATTCAGTCCCACAAGAAAAATAATATCAGGCAATAATTTAGGTCATGGGCATTTGAACCGATATTTGCTACTACTGTTGTGGATATACACTTTTGTTAAATTATAATTGCAATTGTTAGTTGGGTAGAGTGCACCTTGAATTATACCTGGTTTCTTTTGTCCTTCCCCGTCCTTGGGGATTTGTATTTCATATCCTTGTTTAAACCAGGTGGTAGCACCTTTTGGAGCCTTCAACCCTTCTGTTTCTCACATACATGTGTGAACCCCCAAAACCAGGGTTTGAATGGATAGAATGAAAGGCACCCCAACTTTGTAACGCAAACTATTATTAATTAATCTCAGTGCGGGTTACCCTCCAGTACTTGGTAGGAGCTTTTTGCTTGATCAGCACTGGAACTTCTTGAAAAGTATGCAATGACCTCCATGCTGCTAAATCTAAGGGACACTACTCTCTACTTATTCTACTTGATCTCTCTGCTGCTTTTGACACTGTGGACCATCCTCTCCTACTGCAAATCCTTCACTCCATTGGTCTGCGCGACACTGCCCTCTCTTGGCTGTCTTCCTACCTCTCTGACCGTTCATTCTCTGTCTCTTCTCATGACTCCACCTCCCCCTCACTTCCACTAACTGTAGGTGTACCCCAAGGTTCTGTCCTTGGTCCTCTTCTCTCTCTATACGTCCTCACTAGGTAAGCTCATTAGTTCTTTTGGTTTCCAATATCATCTCTATGCTGATGACACCCAAATCTATCTTTCCTCTCCAGACCTCTCCCCTGCTCTCCTCACTCGTATCTCCAACTGTCTCTCTGCTACCTCTTCCTGGATGTCCCAGCACTTTCTTAACTTAACATGTCTAAGACCGAACTGATCATCTTTCCTCCCTCCCGCATAACCTCACCTCCTACAATCTCATTATCTATTGATGGCACTACTATCTCCTCTAGCCCCCAAGCGCGCTGTCTTGGAGTAATCATTGACTCCTCCCTCTCCTTCAAACCACACATTCAGCACTTCTCACAAACCTGCCGTTTTCATCTAAAAAATATTTCCAGGATCAGACCCTTTCTGACCCAGGATGCTACTAAGACTCTTATCCACTCACTGGTCATCTCCAGACTGGATTACTGTAATCTCCTCCTGACTGGCATTCCAGACAAACACCTCTCTCCACTCCAATCTATCCTCAATGCTGCTGCCCGGCTCATTTTCCTCACCAAACGCACTACATCTACCTCTCCTCTCTTACTAGACCTTCACTGGCTCCCCTTCCCTTTCAGAATCCATTTCAAGCTTCTCACACTCGCTTACAAAGCCCTCACCCACTCCTCTCCCATCTACATCTCTGATCTTATCTCCCTTTACATTCCCACACGTCCTCTTCGCTCTGCTAATGCACGACGACTTTCCTGCCTACGGATCACCTCCTCCCACTCCTACCTCCAAGATTTTTCATTTGCTGCACCACTTCTCTGGAATTCCCTACCTCTCCCCCTCAGACTCTCCACCTCTCTACAAAACTTCAAATGGGCTCTCAAGACCCACTTCTTCACCAAACCCAGCCAAATCTCATCCTAAACCTCTGTTCCACGCTCTCTATGTACCCCATCTGTCTCACCCCTGTCTGTCTACCCCTCCCCTTTAGAATGTAAGCTCTCATGAGCAGGGCCCTCTTCCCTCATGTGCTTATCCTTTCTTACTTTAATAATCTTCAACTGCACCAAATCCAGTAGTCTTCTGCCACCTGATACTTATTCCAGTGTCATCTGCTGATGTAACTATGTTTATTTACCCTGTACTTGTCCTATACTGTCATCAACTGTAAGTTGCTGTTTTCCTGTTTGATTATTCATGTACTCTGTAATTGGGCGCTGCGGAACCCTTGTGGCGCCATATAAATAAAGGATAATAATAATAATAAAAGTGGTGACAAGAGGTCAATGGTTGTTCATCGTAACCAGCCAAAGAAATACTCATCTAGTCATCGAGAGGCGGTGGAACCACAGCTCACAGAGGCGGAGAGGTCGAGTACACCTGAGTCCCCGTGCAATAGCGATCCTACTGCTGAAATGTTGAATGTGTTTCGGCCAGTGTGGGGGCTTGTACACCCTACGATAAGGTCTGAAACTGTACCCTGTTCTATGTCTGACATTGGTATTGATAATGTGGTAGATGTCTGTCCCCTTGTACCGAATGTGCCTGTTCCTGATGTAACGGAGTCAATTGATCAAAGTGAGGTAATTGGCCCATCAGAGGAGAGACGGTCGACCCACTCCACGCGGGGCCAACTGCCGGCCCGATACAGATATTGATGTACTTTTAATCATTAACTTTTGGCAGGTCTCTGTGTTATAAGGCGTGAGGACACGCCTCATTTCAGTGGGGAAATTTGTGGCATCCCAGTCCTGAGGGATACCCCTTTCATGGAAACATAGGAAAGGGTTACAAGCTGCGGCTTGGCTGTGTCACTTGTGAACTTAATGAACTGTGACAGTCTGGGCTTCTGCAATTGCAGCCTGGGTGCTAGGCAACAGGGGCTGTGCACAATGGAAGAAATCTGGAGGGTGTTGAGACCCAGGAGAATCTGACTGTGCCTGAGAGGAGCGCTGGAAAAAGGGCAGAGGATTTATAGGCTGCAGAGGGGGATGTGACGTCAGACGCCAGTATGCTGAGAAAGCCTGCATCTGCCAGAGTGATACGGAGTGTGTCTGAGGGATTCAAGGAGTGATCAGCGTGGTTTGAAGTAAACATTCCACATGCTGTGATTTACTGCAGCTCAGACGGAG
Organism: Pseudophryne corroboree; assembly: GCF_028390025.1. Classification (NCBI taxonomy): domain Eukaryota; kingdom Metazoa; phylum Chordata; class Amphibia; order Anura; family Myobatrachidae; genus Pseudophryne; species Pseudophryne corroboree. Next base: position 184,462,254 of record NC_086449.1, read on the forward strand.
ACAGCAATAGTTCTTATGCACAGAGGAGAAACAGCGCTGCACGGTGAGACAACAGAGTTCGTGTGGGGTGGCCCCCTGAGTAAACAGATCATCACTACAGTCATAGGACACGTGAGTCTGGCTAAGTTAGCCACTGAGTTCTGGAGTAGCCTAATGACTGGGACAGTCTCATACACTATACTAAACAGCTGCGTCCTGGTGTAAAGACTCATAATTAGCCTCTAAAGAAGAGTGAAGTAATATAAAGGCCCCCTCTGCCCCTCCGTAGACTACAAGGCTGGCAGCCTATATAAGAGAGAGACTCTGGTCACGAATGACTGAACACTGCCTTACAAGGTAAATCACTGCTATCTCAGTGAAACTGACATTGATTATACATTGAGCATTTAGAAGTGATCCTCCACACTGCGGGCACCACCTGAGAACAAATAGAGATTAACAAGACTATATCCCTCATACAGAGAGGAAATTCAGCAGACTTCCAGTTTGGGATCTCCAATTTGAATAGTGATCTGTTGGGGCTCCTCCGAGATACAGCAATTGGTGACATTTACACTCTACTTGCCAGTCCCTACATATTACATGGAAATCAAGTTGTTATCAAAGGATTGCAATTCAAAAATCCTGTGCACAGGTATAAAAGCAACATTTGGACACTATTCAGGTTATGTGTGTTTGGGTACCCGATGCTAATATTTATACAGTAATTAAGCATAGATGTGATAATTGATTAGTGTCTTGTTTGTGCTTAAAGGCGTCATTGTTGTATTATACTGAGTACCTACTGTACTAGTGTACAGGCTATATCGCATGCACTGGTTCTTGAAATAAATACACCTGCATTATTAATGAACGTTGTTTTCCATATTCAAAAGTGTGTTACTCATACCTTCAGACCTCTCTGCGAAGAGAATAGAAGTATCATCGCGAAGCGGATTTCTGGTAAGCACATTGCCATAAGGGGTTAACCTGAGGGTACCACAGACATCACTGTGACTGAACGGCTATGTGTAAGCCATGAGATACCCACTTTCAGCGCCCATGAATACTGTAACACTGCTTGGGGTTTTAGACTGTCCACCATTGGTGTACCATTGACACTTGCACCTACCTATGGCATGTGCAGTCTCTCCATCTGAACATGGCCTCTGTGGAAGCAGCTACAGTATGTGTCTGAGAATATTCCACATTTTAGTGTATTAGTCTTATAAACTGCCAGGATGCCAGGTTAATATCAAGCAATACTGAAATTTACAGAGACATAAAGCAAGTTTTACATCTATGACTCTCCTCTCTTTACACATTTGAAAAAAATAATCTCTAAATGACAGAAAAAATAGTTTTGTAGCATTCACACATTTTTACAGAATAAAAATTGAATTTGGATGAAGGCACTTTCATTGCAGTTTCCAGTGCCTATTCTTGGGAACAGTCTTGTTATAAAGTTATTTAAAGTCCAGTGTCGGATTCTAAAGACAAGTTTTCAGAGCTGATAAAGTTGGTTATACTGTAGAAGAAAAAACTAATTGTGCTCAGCCAAGGAGCTTAAGGTGACAAAAAAACAAATATGACTGACAGCAAAAAATAAATAAAAAAATACTTAAAAGCGATATTGCTTTTTTTGGATCCGGCCTTGACAGTGAGCGTGGGTGACCATAAAGACATGGATTTGAAAAGGGAAAAAAAATTGTTAAAAGTGAGGTGACATGCTCCAGTCTACTAGGCAGCAATCATAAGATCCCTCTCTGGCTGGGCTTTCATAATTAGGAAAATATTCCTGCCAATTTGTGGTGTTTTTTTTTTTTATTGTCTATATAATGATGAATGTTATTTAAAATATGTTTTATATTTAAAAATATTATCTATATCTGCAACTGTTATTGCAATCCCTCAATATTTGTTTTTTTGGGGGTCATTCCGAGTTGTTCGCTCACAAGTGAATTTTAGCAGATTTGCTCATGCTAAGCCGCCGCCTACTGGGAGTGAATCTTAGCATCTTAAAATTGCGAACGATGTATTCGCAATATTGCGATTACATACCTCGTAGCAGTTTCTGAGTAGCTTCAGACTTACTCGGCATCTGCGATCATTTCAGTGCTTGTCGTTCCTGGTTTGACGTCACAAACACACCCAGCGTTCGCCCAGACACTCCCCCGTTTCTCCAGCCACTCCTGCGTTTTTTCCGTAAACGGTAGCGTTTTTTCCCACACGCCCATAAAACGGCCTGTTTCCACCCAGTAACACCCATTTCCTGTCAATCACATTACGATCGCCAGAACGATGAAAATGCAGTGAGTAAAATTCCGAAGTGCATAGCAAATTTACTTGGCGCAGTCGCAGTGCGGACATTGCGCATGCGCATTAAGCGGAAAATCGCTGCGATGCAAAGATTTTGTTAGGGTCTCCTGCCCTGTGCTGCCACGTCGTCATGGCAACCGGGAGACAAGTGCTAGCGGAGTAACCTGAGTGCAGCTGATACTCCGGTTCGGGTCTTTTGCTGTGCAGTGGTTACAGGCTCTGTGCACGGCAGGGGATCCGGTGCTGGTTTTTGTGCCCACAGTCTGTGAGGTCTGAGTGGGGCGTGGACAGCACCTGCTTTATAAGGCCTCTTCTCAGGTTAAGCAGATGCTGCTGAATCTTTGTTGGTTAGTCAGTTCCTGAAAGTTAGCCAGTACTGTGTAGCTTTGTATTTGTTGTTGCTTACTGCAAATAGGCCTGGGGATTTGGTACTACACTCTGCCAATCCAGACCTAGCAGTAAGACTGGAGTAAGTCGTTTAGCTTGCTGGGGTTCTTTTAGTACTCTGTGAACTTAGCAAGTTTGCGGCTGTATTCTAAGACTTGCCTGCCTAAATCCTGTCTCACTGTGCAAGGTGTCAGGTGTCAGTTTAGTGGCAGTAAGCTGAACCTGTGCACTGCAAGTGAGAATTAGGATTGTGGAGACTCTCCTTGTGTCTATCATTCCATCTCTGACCAAGGAGTTTTGCTGTTGCCCTTAGCAACAGCATTTCAGGTTCTCTACGTATTAAAACACAACATCTTGCTTTTCCCATCTGAGCATTACTAATACTAGGGAGACACCCAGTTCCTTAGCCCTCTGGGCTTCTCTGTTCACTTTGTGTGTATTTTGTTACCCTATCACCTTCTGTGTCTGTCTGTGAGTTCATTTGCTTTGCATACCTATCCGTTCAGACACCAGTACATTCCTGCAGGCACTAGTGTGCATAACAGTTCAAACACCAGTACATTCCTGCAGGCACTGGAGTGCATAACAGTTCTGACACCAGTACATTCCTGCAGGCACTGGTGTGCATAACATATTCAGCAGCCTAATACTCCTGTTGAAATTTTGTGGGAATATGGAGCATACCCCTCAAAATACGTTGCAACAGGTGGTCGATCAGGTGCAGGTCCTGACTCGACAATTTAATGATTTGTCCATTAAAATGCACACCTCCCAGGCCGCTGGCGGAGCTCCCGCAGCAGCAGCACCTTCAGGGGTTAAGGAGCCGAAAGTAAATCTCCCGGATCGTTTTTCTGGAGATCGCTCGCAGTTCTTTTGTTTCAAGGAGAGCTGCAAGCTATACTTCCGGCTTAGGCCTCAGTCTTCTGGGTCGGAGATTCAGCGGGTGGGCATAGTGATTTCCTTGCTACAAGGAGACCCACAGGTCTGGGCATACGGGTTGCAGCCTGACTGTCCATCGCTTAAAAGTGTTGATGCTTTTTTTACGGCACTGGGCATGTTGTATGATGACCCTGACAAGACGGCCTCAGCCGAGGCTCAGATTTCGATCCTTAAGCAAGGGCGAAGGCCAGTTGAGGTTTACTGTATGGAGTTTCGGAGGTTGGCCCATGATACCCAGTGGAATGACCCAGCCCTGAGACACCAGTACCGAAGAGGTCTTTCTAACCAGATAAAGGACCAACTGGTACAATATCCCTTGCCTGATAGCTTGGATCAGCTCATGCAGTTATCCATCCGGGTGGATAGACGGCTGAGAGAGCGTAGGCTTGAAAGGGAGACTGAGGTTTCCTTCTTTCCCAAGGGAACCTCAGACTCTGAGGAATTTTCCGAGGAGCCTATGCAGATTGGGGCTACCCGCCTCGCCTCACGTGAGAAGACGCGGAGGAGACAGCAGGGGTTGTGTTTGTACTGTGGGAATAAAGGTCATGTGGTAGTATCATGCCCAGAAAAGCCGGAAAACTTCAGGGCCTGAGGGTGATGGGAAATATCCTGTCAGGCCAGAAGTCAGAATTTCCCAAGAAGACTTTTATCATTCCGGTGACCTTGAAGATCCTCGGTCAAACTGTCAAGACTGAGGCCTTTGTGGACAGTGGGGCCGACGGGGTTTTTATGGACCGCCAATTCGCCCTGAAACACTCTGTTCCCTTAGTACACTTGGCATCGGAAATTGAGATTTGTGGGTTAAACGGGGAACCATTATCCCAAGGTAAAATTACCTCTTGCACTAGCCAGATTTCTTTGTTTATTGGAGCCACACACTCTGAAAAATTGTCCTTTTATGTGACTGTCTGTACTTTTGCCCCATTGGTGTTGGGGTTACCCTGGTTAAGGGCCCACAATCCTCAATTTGACTGGGTCTCTGGGGAGATTCTTAGTTGGGGTACTGATTGTTTCAGGAGTTGCTTGAGCCTTCCAGTCAGGCTCTCGCAGCTAAGTTTGCCAGGATTGCCAGGGTGTTATGCAGATTTTGCGGACGTGTTCTCCAAAAAAGTTGCAGAGGTACTACCTCCCCATCGCCCCTATGACTGTGCCATTGATTTGTTGCCAAATGCTAAGCTTCCCAAGAGCAGGTTGTACTCCCTGTCACGTCCTGAGACTCAGGCTATGGCAGAGTACATTCAGGAGAACTTGGCTAAGGGATTTATCAGACCTTCACAGTCTCCAGTTGGGTCGGGGGTTCTTCTTCGTGGGTAAAAAGGACGGTTCATTGCGACCCTGCATCGACTTCAGGGAATTGAACCGTATCACGATTAAAAACTCATACCCACTGCCTCTCATTTCGGTCTTGTTTGACCAGCTTCGTACTGCCACCATTTTTTCTAAGATTGACCTACGCGGTGCTTACAATCTAATCCGAATAAGAGAGGGGGATGAATGGAAGACTGCCTTTAATACCCACTCAGGGTATTATGAATATTTGGTGATGCCTTTTGGGCTCTGTAATGCCCCGGCAGTCTTCCAGGATTTCATGAATGATGTGCTCAGGGAATATTTGGATAGATTCTTAGTTGTATACTTAGATGACATCCTAATCTTCTCCCATTCCCTGGAGGAACATCGGAAGCATGTACGCTTAGTCCTCCAGAAACTCAGAGACCACCGGCTTGGGGCGAAGCTGGAGAAGTGCGAATTTGAAGTTCAGCAAATCACATTTCTAGGATATATTATCTCCCCAGAGGGTTTCCAAATGGAGGGTTCCAAGGTACAGGCAGTCCTGGATTGGGTGCAGCCCACTAGTTTGAAGGCGCTTCAGCGTTTCCTGGGCTTTGCGAATTTTTATAGACGATTTATCGCTGGATTTTCGTCTATAGTGGCGCCTTTGGTGGCACTCACTAAGAAAGGGGCGGATGTTGCTCACTGGTCTTGTGAGGCTAAAGCGGCTTTTGCCCGTCTCAAAAGGGCATTTGTATCGGCCAAGGTGCTGCGACACCCAGATCCAGAGCGTCCTTTTGTGGTGGAGGTGGATGCCTCTGAGATGGGTATTGGGGCAGTGCTTTCTCAGATGGGAGTGTCTGATAATCGCCTTCATCCCTGTGCTTACTTTTCTCGTAAATTTTCGCCTGCCGAGATGAATTATGACGTGGGTAACCGGGAATTGTTGGCTATTAAGGATGCACTCGAGGAGTGGAGACACTGGCTTGAGGGGGCTAAGTTTGTGGTCTCAATTCTCACCGACCATAAGAATCTGGCATATTTAGAGTCAGCGAAGCGTCTCAATGCCAGGCAGGCACGATGGGCTTTGTTTTTTGCTCGCTTTAATTTTTTGATAACATATCGCCCTGGGTCAAAAAACATCAAGGCTGATGCGCTCTCGCGGAGTTTTGCTCCAATCCAGGAGACCACCGAGGAGCCGTTGCCCATTGTGTCCCCATCATGTATTAAAGTGGGCATTACCCAGGACCTCTTATCATTAGTCCTTAGAGCACAGGAGCAGGCTCCTCCAGACCTTCCGGTAGGTCTTTTGTTTGTGCCTCCTAGGTTAAGACAGCGAGTGTTCCTGGAATTCCATGCCAAGAAGTCGGCAGGTCACCCGGGTATTGCCAGAACTCGGGAGTTGCTATCTAGGGCGGTGTGGTGGCCCTCGGTGGCTAAGGATGTGGATCAGTGGGTTCGGGCATGTGACATCTGTGCCCGAAATAAGACTCCTAGAGGGGTTCCTGTTGGCCCATTACATCCACTCTCTATCCCATCTAAGCCATGGACCCACATTTCAATGGATTTTGTGGTGGACTTGCCCAAATCCTCGGGGATGACAGCCATCTGGGTTGTCGTTGACAGGTTTTCGAAGATGGCGCACTTCGTTCCACTGGTTGGGCTGCCATCGGCCAGACGCCTGTCTGAATTATTTATGCTGCATGTTGTGCGTCTCCACGGGTTGCCACTTGATGTGGTCTCTGACTGCGGATCCCAGTTTGTGGCCAAATTCAGGAGGGCATTTTGTTCCGATCTCCAGATTTCTGTCAGCTTGTCGTCAGGCTACCATCCGCAGTCTAATGGGCAGACTGAAAGGGTGAACCAGTCCTTGGAGCAGTTCCTCAGGTGTTATGTCTCCAAGTGTCAGACTGACTGGGTTGCTCATCTGTCCATGGCGGAGTTTGCCTATAACAACGCGGCTCACTCTGCTACAGGGATCTCTCCCTTCCTTTGTGTGTATGGGCATCATCCTAAGGCCAATTCTTTTGACCCCCTGGACTCCACGCCTGGTGGTTCCTCTGTGGTTTCGGTCCTTAGAGTTATTTGGCGGAAAGTGAAGAAAGCCCTTGTGTCTGTGTCATTAGTGACCAAAAGGGTTTTTGATAAGCGGAAAAGACCCTGCAGCTTCAAATTAGGAGACTTCGTCTGGTTGTCTACCAAGAATTTAAAGTTGAGACAGCCATCTCATAAGTTAGGCCCCCGGTTCATCGGCCCTTATAAGATCACCAGGGTTATCAATCCGGTGGCATTTCAGTTAGATCTGCCCCGTTCTTTGGGTATCAATAAAACATTTCATTGTTCCCTTTTAAAACGGGCGATTAGTAATCCTTCTTCCAGTGGAAGACCTTCCCCTCTTCTGATACGTGGCCAGAGGGAGTTTGTTGTTGAAAGGATTCTTGACTCCAAGATGGTTCGGGGTCGGCTGTCATTTTTGGTGCACTGGAAGGGGTATGGCCCGGAGGAGCGGTCGTGGGTGCGCAGTTGTGATCTTCATGCCCCCAGACTGATACGCTCTTTCTTCTCGCAGTTCCCCGATAAACCCGGTGGTAGGGGTTCTTTGACCCCTCGTCAGAGGGGGGGTACTGTTAGGGTCTCCTGCCCTGTGCTGCCACGTCGTCATGGCAACCGGGAGACAAGTGCTAGCGGAGTAACCTGAGCGCAGCTGATACTCCGGTTCAGGTCTTTTGCTGTGCAGTGGTTACAGGCTCTGTGCACGGCAGGGGATCCGGTGCTGGTTTTTGTGCCCACAGTCTGTGAGGTCTGAGTGGGGCGTGGACAGCACCTGCTTTATAAGGCCTCTTCTCAGGTTAAGCAGATGCTGCTGAATCTTTGTTGGTTAGTCAGTTCCTGAAAGTTAGCCAGTACTGTGCAGCTTTGTATTTGTTGTTGCTTACTGCAAATAGGCCTGGGGATTTGGTACTACACTCTGCCAATCCAGACCTAGCAGTAAGACTGGAGTAAGTCGTTTAGCTTGCTGGGGTTCTTTTACTACTCTGTGAACTTAGCAAGTTTGCGGCTGTATTCTAAGACTTGCCTGCCTAAATCCTGTCTCACTGTGCAAGGTGTCAGGTGTCAGTTTAGTGGCAGTAAGCTGAACCTGTGCACTGCAAGTGAGAATTAGGATTGTGGAGACTCTCCTTGTGTCTATCATTCCATCTCTGACCAAGGAATTTACTGCCACACCCGTTGGTAACCCTTTAGGGTTTTGCTGTTGCCCTTAGCAACATCATTTCGGGTTCTCTACGTATTAAAACACAACATCTTGCTTTTCCCATCTGAGCATTACTAATACTAGGGAGACACCCAGTTCCTTAGCCTCTGGGCTTCTCTGTTCACTTTGTGTGTATTTTGTTACCCTATCACCTTCTGTGTCTGTCTGTGAGTTCATTTGCTTTGCATACCTATCCGTTCAGACACCAGTACATTCCTGCAGGCACTGGTGTGCATAACAGTTCAAACACCAGTACATTCCTGCAGGCACTGGAGTGCATAACAGTTCTGACACCAGTACATTCCTGCAGGCACTGGTGTGCATAACAGATTTTTATAGAGATGAGCGGGTTCGGTTCCTCGGAATCCGAACCCGCCCGAACTTCAGGTTTTTTTACACGGGGCCGAGCAACTCGGATCTTCCCGCCTTGCTCGGTTAACCCGAGCGCGCCCGAACGTCATCATCCCGCTGTCGGATTCTCGCGAGGCTCGTATTCTATCGCGAGACTCGGATTCTATATAAGGAGCCGCGCGTCGCCGCCATTTTCACACGTGCATTGAGATTGATAGGGAGAGGACGTGGCTGGCGTCCTCTCCGTTTAGACTAGAGTACTAGAGAGAGACACAAATTTTGGGGAGCATATTATTAGGAGGAGTACTACTTGCTGCTGATAGTGTGACCAGTGACCACCAGTTTAATTAATCCGTTCTCTGCCTGAAAAAAAACGATACACAGTGTGACACAGTCACATACCATATCTGTGCTCAGCCCAGTGTGCTGCATCATATGTAATACTGTATATCATTATCTGACTGTGCTGAGTGCTCACTGCTCACACAGCTTAATTGTGGGGGAGACTGGGGAGCAGTTATAGCAGGAGTACATATTTTAAGTACAGTGCACACTTTTGCTGCCAGAGTGCCACTGCCAGTGTGACTGACCAGTGACCACTGACCACCAGTATTGTGATTGTCTGCTGACCACCAGTATATTGTGATTGTCTGCCTGAAAAAGTTAAACACTCGTCGTGTGGTGTTTTTATAAACGCATTCTGCAGACAGTGTCCAGCAGGTCCGTCATTACATAATATATACCTGTCCGGCTGCAGTACTAGTGTGATATATATATATTTTAATTTTATCTCATTATCATCCAGTCTATATAGCAGCAGACACAGTACGGTAGTTCACGGCTGTAGCTACCTCTGTGTCGGCAGTCGCTCGTCCATCCATAATTGTATACCACCTACCCGTGTTTTTTTTTTTTCTATCTTCTTGATACTAGTAGCTTACTTTAGGAGTCTGCAGTGCTGACAGACAGTGTCCAGCAGGTCCGTCATTACATAATATATACCTGTCCGGCTGCAGTACTAGTGTGATATATATATATATTTTAATTTTATCTCATTATCATCCAGTCTATATTAGCAGCAGACACAGTACGGTAGTCCACGGCTGTAGCTACCTCTGTGTCGGCAGTCGCTCGTCCATCCATAATTGTATACCACCTACCCGTGGTTTTTTTTTTTCTATCTTCTTGATACTAGTAGCTTACTTTAGGAGTCTGCAGTGCTGACAGACAGTGTCCAGCAGGTCCGTCATTACATAATATATACCTGTCCGGCTGCAGTACTAGTGTGATATATATATATTTTAATTTTATCTCATTATCATCCAGTCTATATTAGCAGCAGACACAGTACGGTAGTCCACGGCTGTAGCTACCTCTGTGTCGGCAGTCACTCGTCCATCCATAATTGTATACCACCTACCCGTGTTTTTTTTTTTTTCTATCTTCTTGATACTAGTAGCTTAATTTAGGAGTCTGCAGTGCTGAGTCTGACAGACAGTGTCCAGCAGGTCCGTCATTATATAATATATACCTGTCCGGCTGCAGTACTAGTGTGATATATATATATATATATATATTTTAATTTTATCTCATTATCATCCAGTCTATATTAGCAGCAGACACAGTACGGTAGTCCACGGCTGTAGCTACCTCTGTGTCGGCAGTCGCTCGTCATCCATAAGTATACTAGTATCCATCCATCTCCATTGTTTACCTGAGGTGCCTTTTAGTTGTGCCTATTAAAATATGGAGAACAAAAATGTTGAGGTTCCAAAAATAGGGAAAGATCAAGATCGACTTCCACCTCGTGCTGAAGCTGCTGCCACTAGTCATGGCCGAGACGATGAAATGCCAGCAACGTCGTCTGCCAAGGCCGATGCCCAATGTCATAGTACAGAGCATGTAAAATCCAAAACACCAAATATCAGTAAAAAAAGGACTCAAAAATCTAAAATAAAATTGTCGGAGGAGAAGCGTAAACTTGCCAATATGCCATTTACCACACGGAGTGGCAAGGAACGGCTGAGGCCCTGGCCTATGTTCATGGCTAGTGGTTCAGCTTCACATGAGGATGGAAGCACTCAGCCTCTCGCTAGAAAAATGAAAAGACTCAAGCTGGCAAAAGCACAGCAAAGAACTGTGCGTTCTTCGAAATCCCAAATCCACAAGGAGAGTCCAATTGTGTCGGTTGCGATGCCTGACCTTCCCAACACTGGACGTGAAGAGCATGCACCTTCCACCATTTGCACGCCCCCTGCAAGTGCTGGAAGGAGCACCCGCAGTCCAGTTCCTGATAGTCAGATGGAAGATGTCAGTGTTGAAGTACACCAGGATGAGGAGGATATGGGTGTTGCTGGCGCTGGGGAGGAAATTGACAAGGAGGATTCTGATGGTGAGGTGGTTTGTTTAAGTCAGGCACCCGGGGAGACACCTGTTGTCCGTGGGAGGAATATGGCCATTGACATGCCTGGTGAAAATACCAAAAAAATCAGCTCTTCGGTGTGGAAGTATTTCACCAGAAATGCGGACAACATTTGTCAAGCCGTGTGTTGCCTTTGTCAAGCTGTAATAAGTAGGGGTAAGGACGTTAACCACCTCGGAACATCCTCCCTCATACGTCACCTGCAGCGCATTCATAATAAGTAAGTGACAAGTTCAAAAACTTTGGGCGACAGCGGAAGCAGTCCACTGACCAGTAAATCCCTTCCTCTTGTAACCAAGCTCACGCAAACCACCCCACCAACTCCCTCAGTGTCAATTTCCTCCTTCCCCAGGAATGCCAATAGTCCTGCAGGCCATGTCACTGGCAATTCTGACGAGTCCTCTCCTGCCTGGGATTCCTCCGATGCATCCTTGCGTGTAACGCCTACTGCTGCTGGCGCTGCTGTTGTTGCTGTTGGGAGTCGATGGTCATCCCAGAGGGGAAGTCGTAAGCCCACTTTTACTACTTCCACCAAGCAATTGACTGTCCAACAGTCCTTTGCGAGGACGATGAAATATCACAGCAGTCATCCTATTGCAAAGCGGATAACTGAGGCCTTGACAACTATGTTGGTGTTAGACGTGCGTCCGGTATCCGCCGTTAGTTCACAGGGAACTAGACAATTTCTTGAGGTAGTGTGCCCCCGTTACCAAATACCATCTAGGTTCCACTTCTCTAGGCAGGCGATACCGAGAATGTACACGGACGTCAGAAAAAGACTCACCAGTGTCCTAAAAAATGCAGTTGTACCCAATGTCCACTTAACCACGGACATGTGGACAAGTGGAGCAGGGCAGGCTCAGGACTATATGACTGTGACAGCCCACTGGGTAGATGTATGGACTCCTGCCGCAAGAACAGCAGCGGCGGCACCAGTAGCAGCATCTCGCAAACGCCAACTCTTTCCTAGGCAGGCTACGCTTTGTATCACCGGTTTCCAGAATACGCACACAGCTGAAAACCTCTTACGGCAACTGAGGAAGATCATCGCGGAATGGCTTACCCCAATTGGACTCTCCTGTGGATTTGTGGCATCGGACAACGCCAGCAATATTGTGTGTGCATTAAATATGGGCAAATTCCAGCACGTCCCATGTTTTGCACATACCTTGAATTTGGTGGTGCAGAATTATTTAAAAAACGAGAGGGGCGTGCAAGAGATGCTGTCGGTGGCCAGAAGAATTGCGGGACACTTTTGGCGTACAGGCACCACGTACAGAAGACTGGAGCACCACCAAAAACGCCTGAACCTGCCCTGCCATCATCTGAAGCAAGAAGTGGTAACGAGGTGGAATTCAACCCTATATATGCTTCAGAGGTTGGAGGAGCAGCAAAAGGCCATTCAAGCCTATACAATTGAGCACGATATAGGAGGTGGAATGCACCTGTCTCAAGCGCAGTGGAGAATGATTTCAACGTTGTGCAAGGTTCTGCTGCCCTTTGAACTTGCCACACGTGAAGTCAGTTCAGACACTGCCAGCCTGAGTCAGGTCATTCCCCTCATCAGGCTTTTGCAGAAGAAGCTGGAGACATTGAAGGAGGAGCTAACACAGAGCGATTCCGCTAGGCATGTGGGACTTGTGGATGGAGCCCTTAATTCGCTTAACAAGGATTCACGGGTGGTCAATCTGTTGAAATCAGAGCACTACATTTTGGCCACCGTGCTCGATCCTAGATTTAAAACCTACCTTGGATCTCTCTTTCCGGCAGACACAAGTCTGCTGGGGTTCAAAGACCTGCTGGTGAGAAAATTGTCAAGTCAAGCGGAACGCGACCTGTCAAATCTCCTCCTTCACATTCTCCCGCAACTGGGGGTGCGAGGAAAAGGCTCAGAATTCCGAGCCCACCCGCTGGCGGTGATGCAGGGCAGTCTGGAGCGACTGCTGATGCTGACATCTGGTCCGGACTGAAGGACCTGCCAACGATTACGGACATGTCGTCTACTGGCACTGCATATGATTCTCTCCCCATTGAAAGAATGGTGGAGGATTATATGAGTGACCGCATCCAAGTAGGCACGTCAGACAGTCCGTACTTATACTGGCAGGAAAAAGAGGCAATTTGGAGGCCCTTGCACAAACTGGCTTTATTCTACCTAAGTTGCCCTCCCACAAGTGTGTACTCCGAAAGAGTGTTTAGTGCCGCCGCTCACCTTGTCAGCAATCGGCGTACGAGGTTACTTCCAGAAAATGTGGAGAAGATGATGTTCATTAAAATGAATTATAATCAATTCCTCCGTGGAGACATTGACCAGCAGCAATTGCCTCCACAAAGTACACAGGGAGCTGAGATGGTGGATTCCAGTGGGGACGAATTGATAATCTGTGAGGAGGGTGATATATCGGAGGATGATGATGAGATGGACATCTTGCCTCTGAAGAGCCAGTTTGTGCAAGGAGAGATTAATTGCTTCTTTTTCGGTGGGGGTCCAAACCAACCCGTCATTTCAGTCACAGTCGTGTGGCAGACCCTGTCACTGAAATGATGGGTTGGTTAAAGTGTGCATGTCCTGTTTATACAACATAAGGGTGGGTGGGAGGGCCCAAGGACAATTCCATCTTGCACCTCTTTTTTCTTTCATTTTTCTTTGCGTCATGTGCTGTTTGGGGAGTATTTTTTTGAAGGGCCATCCTGCGTGACACTGCAGTGCCACTCCTAGATGGGCCAGGTGTTTGTGTCGGCCACTAGGGTCGCTTAGCTTACTCACACAGCTACCTCATTGCGCCTCTTTTTTTCTTTGCGTCATGTGCTGTTTGGGGAGTGTTTTTGGAAGGGCCATCCTGCGTGACACTGCAGTGCCACTCCTAGATGGGCCAGGTGTTTGTGTCGGCCACTAGGGTCGCTTAGCTTAGTCATCCAGCGACCTCGGTGCAAATTTTAGGACTAAAAATAATATTGTGAGGTGTGAGGTGTTCAGAATAGACTGAAAATGAGTGGAAATTATGGTTTTTGAGGTTAATAATACTTTGGGATCAAAATGACCCCCAAATTCTATGATTTAAGCTGTTTTTTAGTGTTTTTTGAAAAAAACACCCGAATCCAAAACACACCCGAATCCGACAAAAAAAATTCGGTGAGGTTTTGCAAAAACGCGGTCGAACCCAAAACACGGCCGCGGAACCGAACCCAAAACCAAAACCCGAAAAATTTCAAGTGCACATCTCTAGATTTTTACCGAGCGAACAACTCGGAATGACCCCCTTTGTTTGCTGTGTTAAGTATTCCAGAATACTTTCTTGGAACTGCACCTTTTTGGGGTGATCAGCACTTGGAGTTTAAAAACATCTTTATTGCACCTGAAATTGATATTTGATTGATATTAAGTGATTACTACAGTAAATAAGCATGCAACAACCACTGTGCCATGGTTACTAAGACCTTATTGAAATATACAGATGCATACCCTCCAACATGACCCGCCCCACTAGGTACAAAATGCTCTGTTCCTGGACTTCCCTCTTAATTTATTATTGCCATCACCTGTGAAGAGACAGCTTTCTTATCATTTAACCAGTTCAACACAGGTGATGGAAATCATAAATTAAGAGGGAAGTCCAGGAACAGAGCATTTTGTACCTAGTGGGACGGGTCATGTTGGAGGGTCTGCAGATGACTTCGTTCCTCATTTAGCCTCCGTATGTAATGAGTCTCTGCACACAGGGCACATGAGAGCCGCCAGCTCCCATGTGACTCAGCCAGTGCTGAGTTTCCTTTTTCCCCTAAAATGCATCTATTTTACATCCAGGGCTATTTTCCTAGTGGAATGGTCCAGAACACCGCTCCTGAAGCTCTTTTGAAAAATGGTGTAATCAGGAAAGGCGTTACGGAACCTTCCGCCAGAGCTGCCAGCAGTTCTTTTTTTTGGGTGGTTGGTGTATGGGTGAGGTAGTAACACAGGGGTCATTCTGACCCGTTCGCACGCTGCTGGTTGTCGCAGCAGTGCGAACGGGTCGGTTCTGCACCTGCGCGGCAGCCGCACGCCAGGCAACGGCGCGATCGCAAGAAGGTTGACAGCAGGAAGGCATTCCGGGGTGGCAACTCACCGTTTTCTGGGAGTGGTGAGTCCAACGCAGGCGTATCCAGGCGCTTGGAGGGCGGATGTCTGATGTAAATTCCGGGACCTGCATCGCTGGATCGATTGCACAGGGTAAGTAACTGTCACCCTGGTCTAGTTCCACACAAAAGTTTTTTTGCATAGCAGGGCTGCACAAGCATTCGCAGCCTTGCTATGCAAAAAAGCCCTCCCCCATAGGCGGTGTTGATCGCACGGGCAGCAAAAAGTTGCTACGTGCGATCAACTCGGAATAACCCTCACAGTGTGTTCCTAGCCCCCACTTCCACCTGTAGTGTCTTGGGAGCACCAGGGCCTGCCCAGTGTGTAAAAACTAGTGATGAGCGGATTCGGTTTTACTCGGTTCTCAAAACGGCATCTTATTGGCTCACGGATGTCACGTGTTTTGGATAGCCAATAAGATGCCGTTTTGAGAACCGAGTAAAACCGAATCCGCTCATCACTAGTAAAAACCCATCCAAAAATGGTTGCCGAGTAGTAGGAGACAGATGCTAGAGGTCATACTTGACTTCTAGCTTCTGTCAGTGATGTGTAAGTGCAGGGAACACTGGCGACACCGGGAGTAGATGCAGAAATGCATCTTTTCCCATGAAACCCCTGACAACAAGCATGAAACCCTTGGCAACGAGCATGAGACCCCTGGCAATGAGCAGGAGACCCTTGGCAATGAGCAGGAAAACCCTGACAATGAACATGAAACCCTTGGCAACAAGCAGGAAACCCTTTTGCAACAAGCAGGAGACCCATGTCAATGAGCATGACATGAGACACCTGGCAACAAGCAAGGAACCAAGAGCATGAAACCCCTGGAAACGAGTATGAAACCCTTGGCAACAAGCATAAAGCTCCTGATGCGCATGAGACCCCTGACAATGAGCAGGTAATTTAAAAGTACAGTAATTATTAGCTTTATTGTGGGGCATAACTTGTAAGGGGCATTATTGTGTGTAGGGCATTAAATGGTGTTAGGGGCATAACTGTGTGGCATAATGTGTAATGGGCATTATAGTGTGTTATATTGTGTAAGAGACATTAAGATGTGTGGCATAATGTGAAAGGAGCATTACGGTTTGTGTCATTGTGTAATGGGCATTACAGTGTGTGTCACTGTGTACTGAGCATTACAGTGTGTGGCATAATGCTTAGTGGGCTTTATGGTGGGTGTCATATTGTGTAAGGGGCATTACTAAAAGGAGGAAAAATGAAAAATAATATAAGTGGCATGGATCAGGATTTTTTCCCCCCCTGTGGCGGCCAATGTCTGGGTATGCAGGCAGGGCCACCGACAGTTCTGGTGGACCCTGGTACAAGGAGGAAGCATGGCCAAATGGAGGGGGCATGACTAGACCCCCTCCATGAAAAAAACGTATAATTCTCCATTATTAGTATACGTGGGCATCGGTATCCAAGGCAGGGGTTGCCGGTGTCCTGGGCAGCGGGGCGGGATCGCTCGCTCCTACACCCATGCAGTGAGAGAGAGGACAGGCTGTCACTTCCAGGAAAACACTGTAACATAGAATTTAGTATGTGTTACGAACTGCAACCGCAGATTGCGGTCTGTTCATGTACTGATGCTATAATCTATTTCTATTGGATCAGTTTGCCATGTTTTCCTGCATTCTCAGTGTATTTCATATTCCTGCTGGTTCCCTATGTGTTCAGCTTCAGCTGCAGTATAATTAGGAGTTTTGTCTGTGTGTGTGTGTAGCTTGACAATGCTAAATTCCTTTGTCGTATAAACAACCCTTTATGAAGTCTAAGAACACTGTACGCTGTTTACTTAAGAAGTACCGTACGGGTACGCTTGTTGCGTAACGATCGCTCCGCCGTAGGCGAGATGCTCAAGCGTCACGTTCGCTCACGGCCCAGCGATCACAGGACAGCACGTTAAGGGCTATGACTAGAGTAATGATTCGCTATGGCGTAGCGGACGCTCGAGACCACGAGGAGATCACCAGCGGCGCTGACGCTCACAACGCTATACCTTTATGTCTAAACCTTATACCAATGAAATACACAGAATACCTTAATGTGAATACAGGGTGTAAGTGCAACCTTGTGTAACCTGACTAACTACAAAGCTGCTTGAGCGTCACCGACGCTCAAGCGAACACTTAACACTATAGGAAATACACAGATACTGGTTTAGGGTCCAAAGCCTATTAACTGTATTATATCTAATATACTTGTAAAAGGGGATAACAGTACAAATGATACACTACAATATAACAGAGACTTCCTAACCAAAATACAATACTATCTAATACAATTCAATACTAGTCTAGGGGAGATGTGAGAGAAAAGAGAAAGGAGAGAGAGAGAGAGAAATGGAGAGAGATGAGAGAAATTGGCTCACAGTAAGACAATGATTACGGAGAGAAACTTACGCACAAGGGTAAACGATCGCATGCGCCTGGACATCCAGCACCCGATTTTCAGCAATGAGAACCGTTGAAGAGTGAGAGCTGGATGTGGTCGGCCTGCCTATTTATGCCCCACACACAATGCAATCTCATAGTCCCTACAATCCCATTGTCCATTGGACGTCGGAATTCGGCCCTGTATCATAACAAAAGGTCATAGGTTGATTCATACAGGTGGGCTGTGACGATTTCAAACAGCTCAGGTGGGTGGGAAACTAGGTTTCCCGCCGCATACCTGAGTATGAGTAAATAATAGAAATGGACATAAACTTCTTATGTCCATAACTATTCGCACGAGCGATTAATACGCTCCAAACCAACACCGGAATATTGCTAATTAAATACTCTTCCGATGGGTACCAAACACTGCTGCATGACTCTTGTTAGACCCTTCCCACAATACAAAGAGGGATTCCTCAGCTCAGGGACATTCTATATTAACTAAACTTTCAGAAACTATCAAAGGGACCATGATCTACAAACTACATTAATTGTGAAAATATGTAAAGATTGGGTCGCACGCTACGACTACATACTCTTTACCGTAAATACGCATACCGATGCGAGCGGGTGCACGCATCAGCGGGTATGCGCTATCACGGGAAAGCGCACGCATGCGCAGCACGGACCAGCATGAGGTGCAAATATGGCAGCGTGTATAGGGATATTTTTCTGACTTTGACAGTCCACCCTTTGGCAGTCAATAATAACTGCCACCTTCTAAAACATTTCAAAAGGAGAAAAATATATGTCAGGGGTTAATTCATTTCCATGGTTGGGTGAGGGAGGAGAGAGGAGTAGGTGTGAAGAGGGTATGACCTAGTGTGATAGCAGAAGCATGTGTGTATGAGTCCATGTTTGGAGGGTCATGTATCATCGTGCCGTACGTGTTGTAAATCAAGCTTCGAGGTATTGCGAAGTATACATTTGAATTCCTTCTTATCCCGTGGTACGGGTCTGTGGATGGGCTGTCAAACTTTACCGAGCTCATTTCGGCTTTCAGTTGTAACAAAATGGGGATGCACATTTTAGTTGATGATACATGAATGGGGGAGGTATGTGGTTGCTGATATCTGTGCCTGTATTCCCTATCGTCTATGTGTGTCATTACCTGAGGGTTGTAGAGATGAAGATAAAGAACACTTATGGAAAATGCAATGATATTCTATGTCAGGGAAATGTACATCTGTCGTTGAAGTTGTGTTCGGTATCTGTTGAGAGTCGTCTTCTTTGCGCTGTATTGCTCCTTGGGCATGAGCAAATAGCTTTGTCAGTGCCATCAGATTTACAAAAAATGTTGGGCTAGCGTGAGTTTAAAAATACTAGGGAAACTGGGGATCCATGGCAAAGTTCATCAAGTGTCCATATCATAGGTTGTCAAAACTTCATCTTGGGTGCTTGTCTGTTGTCTGTATAGCGTCTCGTCAACTTCCTCGTCCAAGGGGGTCTTTGTATCTTGGAGAAAAGCAGAAAAACAGGTGAAAGAAACGGACCGTATAATCGCATTTTCATCACATTCTGGTTTCTATCATTGGGTCATAAATCAAATCCAGGTTAATTACAGTTTCCTCACTCCTCAAGCTCATCACTTTTGTACTTTGTTTGCACCTCATTAAAGCCTGCCCGCATCTAAATATCAATCCAATCGATATAACGACACCCAAGATACATAGTAGAAACTTTCCAACATCCATTATGACTCCTTGAGCCCAGTCTCCCAAACCGGAGAACCAATTTCGCGGGTTCAACCATGACACCCAACCAGTCAGCTCATTACCTACAGCAGCAAGGGTGAGATTGTGTTTTCGACGAAATTCCCACTTCAATTGGAGAATATCGTCCATCTTTTGGTCTATGACCTCTACCGGATCCTCGGTGCTATTTGTGATATACGTGCAACACTTTATGCCGTACTGTGTTGCCAATGTAACACAATATCCGCCTGTTACTGCTGTAAGATAATTAAGAACCATCCTATGCTGAACTAGTTCTGTTTTATAAGCTTGAAGTTCTCTTCCAGTGTATCTAAACGTGTCATCATACATTTCAGTGATATTATCTAACAAATTGGCGAGTGCGGAAATGTATTTATAGTTCATCACTCCTCGAGCGGTGCGAGTGAAATCTAACGCTACCAGAACCTGAATCCCGGTGGATTCATGGATAAGATCAGAGGCCGGATGCTCTAACCTTTCTGACAGTTGTCTTTTAACTCGGTGCTCGTAATGAGTGTGAGTATAAGGAGCTTGGGCACCACGGTGTATGTCCTTCATTTTGTCATGTGTAACAGTCATCACTTCAGGCAATACTTTTCCAATATAACACAATCCTTCAGAGTTTGGGGCAAGCCACTTGTACGCCTTTCTCCCGCATATGAAATATGCATCATCGGGGAGAACATATGGGACGGAGAAGGACATTACCATGTTACAAACCTTCCAGGTGAAATCTCCTGACCCTAATTCTTCCATCTGCTTAATGCACGTATCAGTTTGTACGATATGTGCACAGTATCCTGGTGATACCTCTCCAACTCTAGTAATCCTATTTCCTAAGGTATATCGATACCGGAAAGATTTTCCTCTACTGGCTATGTGGCGTACAAGCTCTGTATCTGTAGGCATTCTATCTGCTCTGTGTGAAAAGGTCATGGTTAAATTGCTCCACGACACTTCCCAATTTCCCGGTTTTCTGGGATTGGAGATGTTGAAACATAAGAGGGACCTATCCACATGGTATTGGTGGAGCTTCAAACTAGGAGGGCTGGAGATATTAAACCTCCGGTCCACCGGTCTCCCACCACTTAGCTCAAGTACCTCCCCTAACGTTAAAGGAAATGGTACTAGCCCTGATTTGCTATGACCCTGAGGTACTTGAGAGCATACCCAACAATCTGTTTGGTTTAATACGTTACCCACTAAGGAGTGATAGTCACTCAATGGATGCCGGTCTATATGGATATTAAAACTGGATTGGCATTTCTTTATGCATCCATCTTCAACCAGATTATCACAGAGCCTACAGATACAGTTTTCTTCAGCTAACAATCCGTCACAATTTCTTCTATGATCAATGCTATCGGATCGTTTTCTGATACTCGCCTTTGCTTGTTGGTTTGGTTGATCTTGGAAAACTACGCCTCCATCATCATAATCGGAACCCATTCCAGAACCTCTCTCGACCTCTATGGTACTCTCGCCGGAACAGACTGCTCTGGTCAACATCATGGTCAACATCATAATCCGGATCACAGTCTCTTGGGGCAAGTCCATCTTTGAGGAGGAAATGGAGAAGAATGAGAAGGGGGAAAAGAAATTTTAAGGGAGAGGGGATGGGAAGTGGAGAAAAACAATAAAAGGGAGAGGGGAGTCGACAACTGCTTTCGGTCTTCGAGGCTCAGGTGCCGCCTCAGTCCTCCTGGAACAGACACTCCAGTGATACAACCTCTACCGTCTGTTCCTTATCACGGGACTTCTCTGGATCAGCAACCTTTTTGCAGTGGGATGAATGGACCCAACTCTCTCTCTCAGCAACCTTCAATGCTGTGGTGCTAGTCAATAAGACCTGGTATGGTCCTTCCCATCTATCAATAAGACAACCTGAGCGTAGAAAATTTCGTATCATTACATAATCCCCAGGTTCAATGTCATGACAATTACTATCTGGTAAATCAGGAATCACCAACTTCAGATTATCATTTTGATTCCTTAACTGTTTACTCATGTTAATTAAGTACTTTACAGTTACTTCATTGTTACATTTCAAATCATCCTGAGGGTTAATCATGACATGCGGTTGTCGACCAAACAAGATTTCAAAAGGAGACAGATTAAGAGGGGACCTGGGAGTGGTTCTGATGCTATACAAAACGATGGGTAAAGCTTCTGGCCACGTCAGTCCTGTCTCTGCCATTACTTTACTCAATTTATTTTTAATAGTGCTGTTCACTCTTTTGACCTTCGCACTCGCCTGTGGACGGTACGGAGTGTGCAGCTTGCTATCAATACCCATTAATTTACACATTCCTTGAAAGACATCACCTGTAAAATGGGTACCCCTATCACTTTCAATGATTCTAGGGATACCATATCTACATACAAATTCCTGCACAATTTTCTTAGCTGTAAACATAGCGGTATTTGTAGCTGCTGGAAATGCTTCGACCCAATTCGAGAAAACATCTATACAAACAAGTACATATTTCAAATTTCGACATGGGGGTAATTGAATGAAGTCAATTTGTATTACCTGGAAAGGGCCGCCGGCAGGTGGGATATGGGATGGTTCTGTAGGTATTGCCTTTCCAATATTCTTTCTCAGACAGGTAAGGCATGACATTGCTCTTTTACTCGCATGAGAGGAGAATCCTGGGGCGCACCAGTATGCTCTTACCAATTTGCACATTCCCTCCTTGCCTAGATGAGTCAGCCCGTGAGCTGCTTCAGCCAGACATGGAAGATATGCTCTGGGGGCCACTGGTTTACCATGTCCATCCGTCCAGAGCCCTGAGGACTCCTGGCCATATCCCTTTGCCTTCCAGATTGCTCTTTCCTGTGTGGAACACAAATTCTGCATCTCACACAACTTTTGTGTGTTGATGGTATGAAATACCATCAGTTGTGTGGTGTCTGTCTGTATGGGGGTAGCAGCTGCAAGCTTTGCGGCTTCGTCTGCTCGGCTGTTACCAAGTGACACTGGGTCTTGACTATATGTATGTGCTTTACATTTGATAACAGCCACTCTGTCGGGTTCTTGTATCGCTGTTAGAAGCCTTTTTATATGAGCTGCATGCGCTATCGGTGTACCAGCTGCCGTCATGAAATTTCTGAGGCGCCATAGGGCTCCGAAATCATGTGCTACCCCGAAGGTGTATCTAGAATCGGTGTAGATATTGGCTGACTTGCCCTTAGCCAATTCACATGCTCTGGTTAGGGCGACCAGTTCAGCAACCTGGGCTGAGTGAGGTGGGCCTAGCGGTTCCGCTTCTATGGTGTCTTGGTCATCTACGACTGCGTATCCAGTACACAAGTCTCCCGAGTCTGACTGTCTATGACAACTACCGTCAGTGTAGAACGTGAGTTCTGCATCTTCCAGTGGATTGTCACTGATGTCAGGCCTTGCGGTAAAATTTTGGGTCAAATATTCCATACAATCATGTGTATCTTCCTTTGCATTAAATCCTCCTTCCCCATCACTCTCACCTTCCACCCTTTGTGTCTGACCAGGCACACCTGGTAGAAATGTTGCAGGATTTAATGCGCTGCATCTCCTTATGGTGATGTTTACTGGGGCCATTAATGCCAATTCCCATCTTGTAAACCTTGCTGATGAGACGTGTCTGGTTTGGGCAGAATTCAATAAGGCAGATACCGCATGTGGTGTATGGATTGTGAGGTTGTGGCCTAGCACGACATCTTCGCTTTTTGTCACTAGCAATGCTATCGCCGCAACGCTACGCAAGCATGTGGGGAGAGATCGCGCTACCGTGTCTAGCTGGGCGCTGTAGTATGCGACTGGCCTGCTGGCGTCACCGTGTTTTTGGGTTAGTACACCTGCTGCGCACCCAGCACTTTCTGTTCCGTATAGTTCAAAGGGTTTCCCATAGTCTGGCATACCTAGTGCTGGTGCCTGCGTTAGGCATTGCTTAAGTCTCTCAAATGCTGCTTCGGATTCGTCTGTATGCGAAATCCGATCAGGTTTGTTTGAAGAGACCATTTCCTGCAAAGGTAGCGCCAATATGGAAAACCCTGGGATCCAATTACGGCAATACCCACACATTCCTAAAAACGTCCTGATCTGTTGCTGGGTTTGTGGCAGTGTCATGTCTCTAATGGCTTGGATTCTATCAGCGGTCAGGTGTCTCAGTCCTTGTGTTAGACAGTGTCCCAAATATTTTACCTTAGTCTGGCATAATTGTAACTTGTCTTTGGAAACCTTGTGACCTGTGTCTGAAAGATGAAACAGGAGCTGTTTCGTATCCTTCAGAGAGGCTTCCAGTGAATCTGAACACAGCAGTAAATCGTCCACGTACTGTATCAATACTGATCCACTCTCCGGTTGGAAAGACTGTAAACAATCATGCAAAGCCTGAGAAAATATACTTGGACTATCTATGAAACCTTGGGGTAACCGAGTCCACGTGTATTGGACTCCTCTGTATGTAAAAGCAAACAAATATTGGCTGTCAGGGTGCAGAGGTACCGAAAAGAATGCGTAGCAGAGGTCAATAACAGTGAAAAATTTGGCAGTGGGAGGAATTTGCATTAGGATGACAGCTGGATTAGGCACTACGGGGAACTGACTCTCAACTATTTTGTTAATCCCCCTTAGATCCTGCACTAGCCTGTAACCCCTCCCCCCACTCTTTTTAACAGGGAAGATGGGACTATTTGCTGTGCTGGACGTTCTTACTAGAATGCCCTGTTGCAGCAAGCGTTCTATTACTGGGAAAACTCCTAACTCCACCTCTGGCTTCAGAGGATACTGTGGGATTTTTGGAGCTATCCTACCATCTTTTACTTGTACAACTACTGGAGCTACGTTTGCCATTAATCCAGTGTCCTGTCCATCTTTTGTCCAAAGTGACTCTGGTATCTGAGATGTCATCTCTTCTACTTGGGATGGATTCCTATTTGTCATAATGGAATGTGACATTAATTTTGATGGGGAGTCTAACATGTCTCGTACCTCCTGAGCGTGATTCTCAGGAATGTCCAAGAATACACCTTCAGGAGTACAATAAATGACGCAACCCATTTTACATAGTAAGTCTCTACCCAGGAGATTAGTTGGTGCCGATGCAGCCAGCAAAAAGGAATGCTTGGTATGCAAAGGCCCTATTGTAATCTCGGCTGGTTTGCTAACAGGGTAGTGCTGGACTACTCCTGTTACTCCCATGGCTGGAATTGTCCTACCAGTGGTTCTCATGCCCACTGTCGAATTTATCACTGACTTGGCCGCCCCTGTGTCTACAAGAAAGTTTAAAGTTTTACCAGCTACATTGATTGCAATCTCTGGTTCGCTTCCAAGACTGGCAATCAACTTAACTGGCTGCAGATTACAGGTATGGCCGCACCCCTATTGGGTATGGTGACCTGCCTGTACCCCGCTGGCAGCGACTACTTGTGAGGGAGTTAGCTGGGAACTACCAGAGGCATGCCAGTCTCTGTTCGGGGGATATCTTTTTGTTTCCCCTGTATGTGGCTCAAAACTCCGCCTCTGTGGACCCTGCTCCCAATGTCGTGTGTCGTGTCGTTGTCTAGGGGGTTGAAAAGATCTTTGTACACTCTTTGTTCTACATTCTCGTGCATAGTGTCCTGGTCTGTTACAGGAATAACAAGTTATTACAGTTGATTTACTTACAGGATTCGATGGTACATACGCAGGCTGCCTTGTGGTCAGCGCCTGTATACTTACTGACATCAGCTTATCACTTTGCGACTCCCTGTGTCTAGTGATGTTTCTGTCGTGATCAATAGCAGCCTCTCTCAAAGTGGACACCGACAGACCTCGCCAACATGGTTGCGTGGTCTGTACCCTAGTCTTTAATGTTTCCTTTAAACCATCCATCAGTACAGATACTGCTACGTCTTGATGGTTTGGGTTGGTCTTAATGTCTTCTATTCCAGTGTACTTTGCCATTTCTAATAGTGCCCGGTGAAAATATTCTGATGCCGTCTCGGACTCTTTTTGTCTAATGGAGAATATCTTGTTCCATTTAACAACGGCTGGGAAATACTCCTTTAGCTGTAAATTTATCCTTTTTACATTATCCTTGTTGTACACGTCTGTAAGCGGTACATCTTTATCCAATGCACAGTCAGCTAAAAATTGAGTTGCGTCGACATTGGAAGGTAAACAAGCTCTTAGCAGTATCTGCCAATCCTTGTTGTTGGGTTCTACAGTGTTGCCTAGATCCCTGATGTATTTTTGGCTAGCAACTAAGTCCTTCCTGGGGTCAGGAAATTCGGACACTATTGTTCTTAATTCCATTCGGGAAAATGGAGTGTACATGGCAATGTTCCTTATGGGAGTGGCTCCAGACACATCTGTTTTTCCATTGGGAACTGCTATTACCCTTACAGGAGCAAGTCTAACAACCTCATTCTGTGTAGATTCTACAACTTGTGGTGAAATTGTTTCAGTGTAGTGCATGGTGCCGTACTTACCCGTTGACACGACCTCACCTATCCCTCCGCTAGGGGCTTTCGCTAATCTCGTGGGTGTTGTTGTGCCTACTGTGGTCTCTGCTATGGTGGCCGCGAGAGAGAGAGCTGAAATTGTTGTTGAATCGTCTTCTTGATCACACTCCTGAGGAAGGTTCAAAACAGGGTACATCTTGCACGGGTTAATAATTGCATGAGTTACTTGGTTAACATCATTAACATTTACGGGGTTACTAAGAGTTTGTGTTTTACAACCCAGTGCGTTTCTCTCCGCAATCAACTTCTCTCCTGCAATGTATGGTGGAGGAGGGGCTGTGGCTATCAGCTTCCTGACTGCCCCAGATCCTGCCGCCAGAGCCAAACCTCTCTGTATCTCACCTTCCTGGTGCCATAACTGTAAATAATCATGATGCTGAATTCGTCTCTTTGTTGATTTTAGGAGACATATCCTCCTCCTTAAATTTTGTAACACTTCTGGACTGAAGCTACCTATTCTTGGGAATTTGTCCCTGTCTTGTACAGTCATTCTCTCCCATTCATCACATAAAGATTCTGTGTGACTTCCGTATTTTTCACACATGATGTACCTTGCCGACCCGACGGGTCGGTTCTCTGAATCAACCCGAACCAAGGTTGATCGCCCCCTACCTGAACAATTGGCCCCCATAATCTGCAGGTGTTGCTTACTACTCCTGTGATCTTTATATCACGGTCTTCAGCGAACCCTTACAGCAAACCAAATTGTCCAAAAATAGGCCGGCGGTGGCGGTTTACCGAGTACCCCACTCACTCGCCCACCTCGACCAATACGACCTGATCACACCGATATGGTGCTGGCGTACTCGATACAGGGCCCCTATGGAACCTTCTGTTTACTGGAACATATGAGGGTTACCCGCAGGACACTTACTCTTTCCAGTAAAGGTGGGGTTGTTAGATAGTTCCTGAGTGACCAGCGAACTTCCCTTCCAAAAATAAAAAATTACACAAATCACGTCAGAATGTACAAATAGCGTTTGTGACCACTTTACTCTAATGGTATTAGGTCAGATTACTAACTACTGCACACAATTACGTGCGGTACAATCGTTCAGTACATAAGCACTACTTGTCATGTACTGAAAGATCAATGGAATCGATGTTTCCGGCCGCGATTCCTTCAGCAAGAGCTTGTATGGCCTATATGGGTTCTGCACCAACACCCCAGGCGTTGTGCCTCTTGTACCTTTATAGCGGACCTCTTTGTCTATTTAACCTGTTACCTTATGACCTCCTGGTCTGTTACCGTCTGTTAATGACCTCCTGGTCTGTTACCTTATGACCTCCTGGTCTGTTACCTTATGGTCCGCTATACTCTAATGCTCAAATATTTTTTAACCAGGGATGCCTCCCTAGCCACCGTATATGTCACTTATACGTATGTCCTTTGACGAGTACCCGACTTTCCTTTTGGTTCAACCTCTAAGTTATATAAACTTATGTGATAAAAACACACTCACTCAACACATGTACACTTTGTTTCTATATCTATTTCTGCGCAGAAATTTTCTTCAGCCCAGCTGTGTTACCAATTAGGAGCAGGATCTGTTAAACTAAATTTCAGATTTTTCCAAAAATAGATTTGCGTTATTTACCGCGTCGCGTTATCTACCGCTGTGCGTTACTTATCGCCTTTGCGTTAATTATCGCTTTGCGCTAATTATCGCTTTGCGCTAAAATCCAACTTTTCGTGACTTGAGCTACGTGGGCGTAACCGGACGCTACGTTGCGTAATGAACGCTGCGTGCGTCTGCCTTTGGATTGCGTACGCTAGTCTTTGTTAGTGACACGTGTACGCAAAACAAAGATCCACCGTAACACAATTTCTACTTTTATCAATGTAGATGATCCCTGATCATCTACCGCACACCACACTGACTGCCTTATCTCCCAGACAAGCCGTGTGTTGGTCTATACTTTAACTATTACCTCTACTATGAAATAACAGCAAATCTCTTTTAGCACTTTCTATCAACTATAAAAATTGGCAAACAGGAATAGTGATATACGAAATTTGAAAAAAGAAATGCAGATATATATGTATGCGTGCGTGTATACGCAAGACAGAAGAGAAATAAACAGTTTTAAAAGACACAAGCGTTTTGTTCTTACTTCCGGTTCCCGGATTCCTTCAGCACTCTTTGTCTAAGCGAAGCAGACGCTTATCCCGTCAGCACAGCACTGCGAGACAACCTCCCACCCTTTGCTGGGGGGATAATGTCTGCTGATCTACCTAGTGCAGATATGAGAAGGATAGGACGAGTCCCCAATTGACAATGCTAAATTCCTTTGTCGTATAAACAACCCTTTATGAAGTCTAAGAACACTGTACGCTGTTTACTTAAGAAGTACCGTACGGGTACGCTGGTTGCGTAACGATCGCTCCGCCGTAGGCGAGACGCTCAAGCGTCACGTTCGCTCACGGCCCAGCGATCACAGGACAGCACGTTAAGGGCTATGACTAGAGTAATGATTCGCTATGGCGTAGCGGACGCTCGAGACCACGAGGAGATCACCAGCGGCGCTGACGCTCACAACGCTATACCTTTATGTCTAAACCTTATACCAATGAAATACACAGAATACCTTAATGTGAATACAGGGTGTAAGTGCAACCTTGTGTAACCTGACTAACTACAAAGCTGCTTGAGCGTCACCGACGCTCAAGCGAACACTTAACACTATAGGAAATACACAGATACTGGTTTAGGGTCCAAAGCCTATTAACTGTATTATATCTAATATACTTGTAAAAGGGGATAACAGTACAAATGATACACTACAATATAACAGAGACTTCCTAACCAAAATACAATACTATCTAATACAATTCAATACTAGTCTAGGGGAGATGTGAGAGAAAAGAGAAAGGAGAGAGAGAGAGAGAAATGGAGAGAGATGAGAGAAATTGGCTCACAGTAAGACAATGATTACGGAGAGAAACTTACGCACAAGGGTAAACGATCGCATGCGCCTGGACATCCAGCACCCGATTTTCAGCAATGAGAACCGTTGAAGAGTGAGAGCTGGATGTGGTCGGCCTGCCTATTTATGCCCCACACACAATGCAATCTCATAGTCCCTACAATCCCATTGTCCATTGGACGTCGGAATTCGGCCCTGTATCATAACAAAAGGTCATAGGTTGATTCATACAGGTGGGCTGTGACGATTTCAAACAGCTCAGGTGGGTGGGAAACTAGGTTTCCCGCCGCATACCTGAGTATGAGTAAATAATAGAAATGGACATAAACTTCTTATGTCCATAACTATTCGCACGAGCGATTAATACGCTCCAAACCAACACCGGAATATTGCTAATTAAATACTCTTCCGATGGGTACCAAACACTGCTGCATGACTCTTGTTAGACCCTTCCCACAATACAAAGAGGGATTCCTCAGCTCAGGGACATTCTATATTAACTAAACTTTCAGAAACTATCAAAGGGACCATGATCTACAAACTACATTAATTGTGAAAATATGTAACGATTGGGTCGCACGCTACGACTACATACTCTTTACCGTAAATACGCATACCGATGCGAGCGGGTGCACGCATCAGCGGGTATGCGCTATCACGGGAAAGCGCACGCATGCGCAGCACGGACCAGCATGAGGTGCAAATATGGCAGCGTGTATAGGGATATTTTTCTGACTTTGACAAGCTGAACAGATGCATTGAGTCTCCGCATCAGAGGGCATAGTTTCCCTGGCTGCTCTGATTGGCAATTGCTCCCAATATTACCCAGCCTGCCCTGAATCTTATGCTGGTTATAGCTTCTGCCTTGTGTATGAACCCTGGTCCAGTCGTGTTCTTGTCTTGAAACCTGAGGATACCTTGTCTGTTAGTTAACTCAAAGTTTCCCTGAGTTTTATCCTGCCATTACCTGCAGTATCCAGAGCTTCCCCTCTGAACAGCTACCTGCAACATACCACCAAGCAGTGTGTTTGGACCCTCAGCCTGTCAGCTTGTAGTCTCAGCTGCTTTCATAGTAGCACCTGCAGCTTACCCTCTGAACAGCTACCTGCAAATCCTACCTGCAGTGTTTTGACAAGCTCCAGGTTGTCTATCTGTATGTGAGCTGCTCCCAAATACAGCTTCTGGACTCTAAGTACAAATTCTGTCCCTCCAGTTTTGTCTAGTTTTGAGTTGACCAGCGTGTGTTTGTCCATAGCAACACTTCCACTCCTTCAGTTATTGCTCACCAGCTTCCAGAAGTGGTCCCTGGATTTGGTGTTATTACCCTTGTCAGTGCTACCTTATCCAGTCCTGGTTCTGTTGTGTGTTCATACAGTACTTCTGTTATTCACCAGTACCTGCCAGTCCAGTCTTACCTTATCCAGTCTTGGTTCTGTTGTGTGTTCATACTTCTGTTATTCATCAGTACTGTTCATACTTCTGTTATTCACCAGTACCTGCCAGTCCAGTATTACCTTATCCAGTCCTGGTTCTGTTGTGTGTTCATACTTCTGTTATTCATCAGTACTGTTCATACTTCTGTTATTCACCAGTACCTGCGAGTCCAGTCTTGCCTTATCCAGTCCTGGTTCTGTTGTGTGTTCATACTTCTGTTATTCACCAGTACCTGCCAGTCCAGGTTTGTCTAGTCCTTTTCCAGTGTGTGCCCGTTTGTTTAGCCTCAATCCACTCCGTGCCATGTGGGTATCTACTCCTGCATATTTTCCTTGCACTTGCCCAGTCTCCAATAGTTTCCTTGTCCACATTAAGACATGGGGGCATCTGAGTACTGGGTGGACCTAATCCACCTGGGAAGGGCGGCTGCTAAAGGTGAAGCTTTAGTACGCAGGAGACTAAAGTATTGCTGGGCTTGCGTAACAATATGTTACATTACGAAAGCTAAATGTGAAAGCATGACAGATTAAATTGCTGAACTAAAAAAGTTATCTAAACACTGACAGTTTGGGGTAGGGTAATCAGAAGCCCGAAGCATCAGAATTGCAAAAAATAAAAATAAAAAACTACTAGAATGTATTACCCATTCAATCCACTGGAATCAGAGACTCTCAAAAACAAAAATACTGATTACATCTCATAAAGTACTTACCAATTTTAATCCAAAACTGCCCATCAGACTGGCATGTGATGCCTCTCCATTTGGCATTGTAGCAGTGTTGTCACATCAAATGAGAGATGGAACCAATAGTGTTTGATTTATGGTCATTGACAGTAGCAATGAGAAATAATGCTCAATTGAGCAATAGGCCTCAAGTCTAGTATGGGGAGTAAATGTCATCAATATTTGTATGGACAAATGTTCACATTAATAACTGATCATCAACCATTGGTATCAATTTTCAACCCTCAAAGAGGAGTTCCTGCAAAGACTGCAAAGGAATGAAAATTGCATGGCAACGCTAAAGCTGGGTACACACTTGTCCAATCCTTGACAGATCAGACTGTTTATAGAATCCTTCTGCAGACCTGGTCACAGATCCTACATCAAATCCTCGCTAGACACTTGTCCAATTTTTCTGCAGACCAATCTGTGTCTGCTGAAACATTCTTCTGAAAAAATATAATTTTGGCTGGGGAAAGGGAGATTAATTAATGAGGAATTTAATAAATTATAATGCCGAAGGGGGAGGAGGACAGAATTAAAATTTTCCTCCCAAACTAAAGTGTGGGGTCCCCCCCAAGGGCATAACCAGTCCAGGGCTATTTGAGCTGGCCCCGGTTCAAAAAATACAGGGAACAAATTGTGTAGGGGGTCCCAGTATTTCATAAACCAGCCCCGGGCTCTTTGAGCCAGCACTGGTTCCTAAGATATGGGGAACAAAACAAGTAGGTGTCCCACTATATTTATAGAACCAGCACCAGGCTTCATTAGCACATTGAGGGAGGGGGTCAAGGGTAATACCACAGCCAGGGGACACACTTGAAACATTCATCCCCCTAACTAGTCATCCCAGGCCGGGGATTCCTAGGAAACTGGCGAACCCACCAATGATGGGGTCCCCAGCGTCTTAATTCTTTAGAAGCTCTTCACTGCTTCTCCCTGCTGTCGGACTGACAGCTGCTGCCTCACGTTGGCTAATAATAGCCAGCACAAGGGGGCAGGGTGATGATGTGGCGATCCGTCATTGCCTATCTTGAATTTTAAAAATGGCGATGCAGCGTCTTTTTTGAAATGGGTAGTTGTGACCCACTATTCAGCATGACGCCCACTGCCAAACTCTGCACAGGCATGGTGCCCTGTCTGCCGCCTTGCTTCATACTGCCATAACATTTGCTGAGTCCTGCAGCAGCGGCGGATGGTGCCGGTATTCAACCTGATCCTGCTCCACCACAATGCTGATAGTGTGCCGGTACCAGAGACCATTCACCTGCTCTGGTCTCAACAGCCTACACACTACAGTATCGGTCAGCTGGTCAGAGGTTGGGTCTCCTAGTTTTTAGGCACATCTAAAAACCAGGAGAACTAACAGGAGACCAGGATCTGGTGTGCGGGTCGGTTGGCAGAGGGTACACACTTGTCCAATGTCACGCAAACCGGTCAGTCAGGAGTCGGTTATCCCAACGATAGGAGAAATGTGTACCGAGCTTAATGGTCTGTCATATTCCCCCTTCCCCCAAAGTGAAGAGAACAATGATAAAGACCCACTGGAAGTGTATTACGACATGTTTTTAGAACAGCTACCTATTACCAGTGATATGATCAATCATGAAACAAGGAAGAATCCTGTGCTGTCTAAAGTAAAGGACTTGACTCTCTGTGTAGGTCCAGAATGGTAATGCCACCAAAACTGCGAAAAAGAGTTTTGGAAAACTTACATGAGGGCGCATCTGGACACAGTGTAACTAAAAGAAGGGTCTTGTTAGAAGCTAAGTGTGATTGGCAGGAATCGATGGGCAAATCAAACATTAACAAATGGCTGTGCAGGATGTCAGAGAATTAAAATTCCCTGAATATAGCAGCATTACACACAAGGGAATGGGCACCAACATCCCCATGGGAGTGTGTACATAATTTACATTTTACATCAGCTCCACATTATCCAGCCACCAACAGGTTGGCTGACAGGTTTCCATCTGTGAAGTGAGTTCAGACACTGCTAGCTTGAGTTAGGTGTTTCTCCTAATTAGACTTATGGAAAAGCAGCTTGGGAAATTGAAGGAAGAGATTAAATGAAGCGACTGCAGTAAGTATGTCACACTTGTAGATCAAGTCCTTTATTTGCTTCACTAGGATCCAAGGGTTGGCAAAATCTTGAAATTTTCCGTGCTGCTGCCCAGGAAAAAACTGTTTTTCAAAGAGATTCAGTAGTGATGCAGAGGAGTCACCGCTGGTGACACCTCTACTGTAACGCCATCTGATTCAGTCAACATCCAAAGAATGTGGAGGATTATTTAAATGACAGCATACAAATAGGCATGTTACCGAGTCCCTTTGAGTACTGAAAGAAAAAAAGGCAATTCGGAGGCCCTTGTAAAAACTTGCTGTTCATTACTTGAGCTGCCCGCCCTCCAGTGTGTATTCAGAAAGCGTTTTTAGCACAGCCAGGAACCTTGTCGGCATCACCGTAAGAGGCTACTTCCTCAATATGTGGAAAAGTTGATGTTCATTAAAATTAACTTGAAATTCCACTAAGACGACCTTTACTGGGAATTACATCAAAGTACAAAGACTTCTGTAATGGTGGATTCCAGCAGGGATAAATTAATATTGTGTGAGGATGATGAGTGTGAGGAATCGGATGAGGATAATATCCTCTTCCAACTGTAGAGAGGAATTACAATACTGTCAGCT
This sequence comes from Pseudophryne corroboree, assembly GCF_028390025.1. Classification (NCBI taxonomy): domain Eukaryota; kingdom Metazoa; phylum Chordata; class Amphibia; order Anura; family Myobatrachidae; genus Pseudophryne; species Pseudophryne corroboree. The sequence continues at coordinate 184,495,709 of NC_086449.1, forward strand.
GCCTTAAGCCCATTGATAGCTTGTTTTGTGGGGGCCCAAACAAACCAAGCACTTCAGCCACAAAATGTGGCAGTCCCTTCCACTGAAGTGCTTGGTTTGTTAAACTGTGCATGCCCCTTTTAACATACAACATAAGGGTGGGTGGGAGGGTCCAAGGACAGTTGCATCTTGCACCACTATTCATTTTTGACACTGCTGTGTGGCAATGTTATATAGAAGTGTTAAAAACTGCAGTGTGTTGTGTCGCTGCTCTGTCGCTTAGTAACCATCCATCTCGCTGCAGTATTGTGAGCTGTGAGGTGGTCAAAATGACAGGAACAAAAAAAAATCCTACATTATGTGATTTTAGTAGGTTTTACCAATTTTTGTAAAAAATACAGAAACCAAAACACATGAGAGCGGTTATTGCAAAACCAAAACACAAAATTAAAACAGATCCAAAACCAAAATAAGGGGATTGCTGCTCATCTCTAGTTTATATATTGTTCAACTAAGAACACTACTACTGGTCAGCCACCTGCTGTGCCCTTTATGCAATTAACTTGCGGTCTCAATGGGACTTGAGAAAACCAGATGTGAGATGAAAGGTACATAAAAAACAATTTCAAACTTTTTATCAGAAACCTTTGACATCGGTCAAGAAGTGCTTGTACGTGATTACAGAGAAGACAAATGGCAATCAGGAATAGTTTTTCCAAATCAAGTCTTCTGATTTATGTGATTGCAATGGGAGGGTAATTGGTGATGCCACATTGACCAAATAACAGAGGCCAAGAGGTATATTTAGTACAGGTTGATTTACATTGATTTAGGTCATTTTTAAATCAAAGGAAATCAATCTAAATCGATGTTGTTTCAGGACCTAAAACACAAGTTTATTAACAGACAGTTTTTATAATAGATTTGTAAATGATAGCAAATGCATGTTTTAGCACACGAAGCACAAGATTGATTTCTATCGATTTAAAATCTATCCAAGGCACAAATGGATTGTATGTTGTCATTTGGAAATACCCCAGCAAGTGGTGTGGGGGTCTATGCATACTTGCCTATCCTCCCGGATCAGGTCAATTATATGATTCACGCTGAGGCCACGCCCCCTATTTTACTAACCCCAAACTTAGCAGGACTTTAAATATACTCATCGTACTATAAAGTAGGTAACAGAATCAGAGTTATCCACCCCAAGTATCCAAGCTTTGGTCTGCATTGAAGGCCAATTGCAGTGGTGGATTTTCAATTACTGCTCTAAGCGGCAGGTGGGTCCTTCTACACATTGCAGAAGAGTATTGAACAAAAGCAAACAAACAGCAGAGCTTGTAACTTTTAATGATGAACCCAAGCTGCATGCACACGTCATGGAGAAGAGCTCAGGATACAGGACCTTCTTAACAGCATTGTAGGCCCTGGGCAAAGCAATGCACTGGGGCCCCTATCCACCCAGTCACAGGAATAAATGAAAAACAAAATAATAAATTACCCTTCTTCTGGTCCCACGCCATCTCTCCACATGCTTCCATATAGTAAATTGCTGTCAGCATTCTGATTAGTGGATAGCTCCAGCCATCTATCAATCTTCATGCTGACATCTTTTCACCGTCTGGCCGCAGGCTAGGAGGAAGGTAGAGAATGCTGCCTGACTGCTCTGATTGTGTGTAATTTATAATCAGAGTGGCTGGTCGACATTCTCTGTCTGCCTCCCAAGAAGCTCCTGAGACACCACCCTTGGGGGGCAGATGCTCACTGCCCCTGCTCAAAGGCCCCTAGAATTGCGGGGCCCTAGGCAGCTGGCCAGTGTGCCTTTATGTTAAGATGGCCCTGTCATGATACCACCATAGTGAGATCCAATGCTCCTTCTTAGCTACGCTGAGCAGATGGAAGAGGACTGGTGAGGTCTACACTCTGGAGAACAATGCCATAGTGGAGAGAGGAAAATGATTTGGTCTGTTTCATACTTCGTGCGACTTGGAATAAAACTCTATCCTTACAGACTGAACAGTTCAGAAACTAAACCTTTGGTCAGACATTTGTATTATTTGTGAGCAGTTGAGTGTCATTTGTTCATTTTCTTTTTATATTTTACACAATTTGCAGTTTGGGGCAGTGGTTAAGTATAACTACTTTGATTGAAAAATGTAATATGTAAGAATCCACTGCTTACAATTGCTGTATTCATGATAAATAGCTATGCTTTGTAACTCAGCAGAGGGCATACATTTGCCCTCTATTTTCTGCAAATTGTGATAAAGGCAAAGTACTTCCATTTGCTTTGCTGCAGCTGATTTCCCCTGACTCATTGGGCAGAAACATTCTTCTTCTCTCCGGCTCATTTTGTGATTCTTTATCATTTCCCTTCCTCTGCCCTTAGCGCTATATGCCTAGTGCTGCTTCTAGAATGATTGCTGCACATGACAGTTATTGTTCTACAGAATGACATACACTTACAACACCAGGAATCACCACACCGGGTGCCTGCAGTCAGCCACTGAAGCTGGTGACAATGGAAGCGTTTTCTTTCGGCAATGTTGAAATAGTGCACAAAAATAATTTATTATATTTTTAGAGAAACATTTCCTATTGGTTCCAAAGTTCTAAGGATTTATCAAATGTTGGCGAAAGATAAAGTAGAGAGGGAGAGAGATAAAGTACTAACCAATCAGTTCCTGTCATTTTACAGGCTCTGTATAAAACAATGGCAGGAGTTGACGGGTTAGTAATTCATCTATCTTCCCTTTATCTCTTAAAATCTGATAAATCTCCCCATCCCCAAAAAACTGGAGAAAGGTTTGCACGCCTAGTGTCCTACAAAACCATGAACCATACTTACCAACTTCAAATATTCCCCTCAAGGTAAATTCACATAGGGGAGATGCAGCTGATCACTGCGGGTGGCAGGGTAAGGCTCTTCTCATCATTAAACCCAGCAGCTCTGTGGCATAATGTCATGGATTGCAGGTCTGTGAACGTGGGCCAGGGCCAAATGAAAGGATTCTTTGAGAATTGCATCTTCACACATCTCCATTTATCTAGTAAGTGGGTGGGATGTGGCAGGATGACCAACTCTCCTAGAAGTTCATGGTTCTCCCCAAAACAGACATTTGGGGGGAGTAGGGAAATAAGCACCTGGATAACATTACAGAGTCTTAAAAGGTCTGACCTATGGTATTATAGATGGAAGCTGCTCTAATGGTGCTATCAGTAGGAAATACAGTACATAGGGCTGTGGCTAGTTGCTGCCATAGGAAATACATAGGGCTGTGGCTAGTCGCTGCCATAGGAAATACATAGGGCTGTGGCTAGTCGCTGCCATAGGAAATACATAGGGCTGTGGCTAGTCGCCGGCATAGGAAATACATAGGGCTGTGGCTAGTCGCTGCCATAGGAAATACATAGGGCTGTGGCTAGTCACTGCCATAGGAAATACATAGGGCTGTGGCTAGTCGCTGCCATAGGAAATACATAGGGCTGTGGCTAGTCGCTGCCATAGGAAATACATAGGGCTGTGGCTAGTCGCTGCCATAGGAAATACATAGGGCTGTGGCTAGTCGCTGCCATAGGAAATACATAGGGCTGTGGCTAGTCGCTGCCATAGGAAATACATAGGGCTGTGGCTAGTCGCTGCCATAGGAAATACATAGGGCTGTGGCTAGTCGCTGCCATAGGAAATACATAGGGCTGTGGCTAGTCACTGCCATAGGAAATACATAGGGCTGTGGCTAGTCGCCGGCATAGGAAATACATAGGGCTGTGGCTAGTCGCCGGCATAGGAAATGCAAAGGGCTGTGGCTAGTCACTGCCATAGGAAATACATAGGGCTGTGGCTAGTCGCTGCTATAGGAAATACATAGGGCTGTGGCTAGTCACTGCCATAGGAAATACATAGGGCTGTGGCTAGTCGCTGCCATAGGAAATACATAGGGCTGTGGCTAGTCGCTGCCATAGGAAATACATAGGGCTGTGGCTAGTCGCTGCCATAGGAAATACGTAGGGCTGTGGCTAGTCGCCGGCATAGGAAATACATAGGGCTGTGGCTAGTCACTGCCATAGGAAATACATAGGGCTGTGGCTAGTCGCTGCCATAGGAAATACATAGGGCTGTGGCTAGTCGCTGCCATAGGAAATACATAGGGCTGTGGCTAGTCGCTGCCATAAGAAATACATAGGGCTGTGGCTAGTTGCTGCCATAGGAAATACATAGGGCTGTGGCTAGTCGCTGCCATAGGAAATACATAGGGCTGTGGCTAGTCGCCGGCATAGGAAATACATAGGGCTGTGACTAGTCGCCGGCATAGGAAATACATGGGGATGAGGTTAGTTGCAACCCAGTATATTAAGTTGCACCCGCAGCACGGCAAGCTATATGCAATGAGCATGGCTACATTTGTAGACGCTGTTCAAGCTTCCTGCATGCTCCCCCGTACCTACATTCATTCACTCATGAGCTGAAGAGCTGTGTGACATCCAACTCTGCTCCATCTACTAGTGTGTATGACAGGTAGTATGGCTGTACAAGCTTTATCTTCAATACAACAACTCCACTGGTTAAGTACCTGTTTGAAGTTGTAAGGCATCCACTGGTGTGCACAGAAACGCTGCTACATCCTGAGCCAGTACAAATATTACCATCTATTCCTAATGCTCGCCATACACTAGGATGACTTGCATTAGATGGGAGCCGTCCCACGACCGCAACAGCTGTGAGCAATGTTTTCTGGTGGCTGAGCAATCTGGAAATGAAAGACTCTTTGTTCTGAGAATTTGCTGTTCAGTGCGTCCCAACACAATCAATTATCTCTACAAGTCTTTAACATTATAATTCTTATATTGCTCAACTCCATGTAGAGGGGCTGCCTAAGACATCAAAGCAGCTTTGAGACCCAATGAGTACATCTTACCAAAAAGAGGAAAGAATAACAAAATAACTTTGAAAACAAAAACTAGTTTATGCCACTTAGTTTATTAAAAGTTAGGTTACTTTTCTCAGAACTAGTTATTGAAAAATAAAACATGAAAGCTTTCATTTCTATTTTACCTTTTTTTATTATATTTCATCACATACAGTATACTATCTTACAAACACACAAATCAAACAAACAAACAAACAAACAAACAAACAAATAAAAGATCTTCAGTAAAGATAGGAGAATCCTGGGTCCAGCCTTGAAACCTGTTCACAGGGCAAGCTGGACCCGGGTTATAGCCGGTGCTTCTCCACTGACATACCTCTAAGCACCGCTGGACTGGCTCTCCATAGGGTTTGAACGGGACCTGATTCGGATGACCCGGGTTACCTGTGCACACTGCCCCATACCCCGAGACCTTCTTGGGACTAACCCTGCAAGCTATCTGGGTTGGATTCCCATGGCACTGGAACTGTTTTTTTTTTAAGGACCCTTTCACACTGAGCCATGACCCAGGTTAACCCAGCAATTACCCCGGATGAAGCTGTGGTGTGAATGTGGTATAAGATATTTGTCTAAGTTGAGTGTGTGGAGACATACTAATGTACCAGTGGTGTTGTTGGTTCTTTTTACCAGTCTGCAGAAGCAGCGAGAGGTGTTGTCTGTAGTTCTGGTTTTATGCCAAACACTGCACACAGAGGCTCCGAGTACCAGCAATGCTCTTACTGTAAGTGAGCACCATTAGCAGAAACAAGATGGGATGAATGAAACAAGTAACATAAAAGGCAAAGACGATCCACTTTTAGCTCATTCCATAAAGAGCCACAATTCATTGGTTAGTAAATGGATAATTTCCTTCTCAGAAACTAATGTGTTTTCTTGTTATAAAGTGCTCTGCCCCATGAATGCAGTTTGTATCTAAACAGATGTCTTAATGACTAAGCTTTAGCCTACATTTTCCTTTCTGTAATAGTACGCTGTCTCCTATCATTTACAATATACAGATTGTATTAAAATAAGAAAACTATAGAGTATTGCTCATCATTTTCTGTATTAGCTATTACTCTGTAGCATTATTAGTGGTGTAATTAAGAGAGAGTTTGCAAGACAAGACCGTAAGAAGTGGAAATACAGATCTACAAGGTTCTGGATGGTATAAGTAAAAGTCAATACGTTTCTGAAATATAAATCTAAACTGGTTTGAGGAGTGAATTTCCTTCATCTTCCTATAAGGCAGAGTATATAACCTTTGTTTATTAGGGATGTAGTTTAAATGCCACTGGATGGGATCCTGGTGGTTGAAATACCGACGCCAGAATCCCAAATGATGGCATAAGGCCGGCATCAAAATCCCGACGGGTTAGGCACCAAGCGGGAAGGGTTAGGTTTAAGCAGTGGGGAAGGGAGGTTTAGGGTTTGGCACCCACAAGGGAGGGTAGGGTACTTTTTTTTTAGGGTACTTTTTTAGGTAGGGGGCAAGGGAAGGTTAGGGTACTTTTGGAGGGGCTGTCGGGATTCTGATGGCCGGGATGCCACTGTCAGTATTCTGACCACGGGCATCCCATCCATCGGGTTATCATACTGAATCTCTTTATAAACTACACATGATGCATTCACACATATGCAGGACTAAATAGCACAAATCTATTTTGTGGTATTTGCAGGAGAATTGTGAATGGCAAATCCTGATTCATTAGGCATATCCCAGTTTGCATGGGCTCATGTTATGATACCATGGGTTTATTAGTAGAGTGGGTATCTGACTAGGACAGCAGCTATAGATTAGGTGTCTCGCTAAACAACTGAATGTAGAAGTACAGTAACTCTGAACAACAACCACTTGTGGTTAGCCAAAGATATTGCCTGATTGATGGGACACGAATACTTAAAAATAGTCAGACTGATTTTCTTATTAAAGATTGATAGCTGTACTTGGATCAGATATTATTTTTATTTGATCAAAAAGCCACATTTTCAGATGAGGTCGGTATTTCCAGCTAAACATTGATATCAGTGTTGTTGAAGAGGTATGGAGGGCCGCAGTTTTTCAGACCTGCGTGGCAGAGAGTGTGATAGCATAGCACGCTTTATTGCTATAGTAAATAAGTAGAATTCATGGTACAGTATAATAAATTGAACTACATGGTACAGCCAAGCAAACAATATTTAGCATGCATGGTATGTCAAACCACAGTGTTAAACTCTTTGTCCAGGCTTATACCCACTATAATTCAATGGCCAAAATTCACAGCCATAGGTCCAGCATAACAACCTCATGCTCATCAGTCCCATGACCACAATACGGAGCCTTGTATATAGCATAACAACCTCATGCCCACCCAAAAATGCACTGTGGTTGACATGACACTCCAATGTCCCACATCACATTCTTATGAGTACCACATACAGCCGAATGCTCAGGCAAATAGTCTGATGCCTACTACAATCTTACACAAGGTAATGATTATTTTCCGTGTGATTTCCTGAGTCCAAAACAATAGCCTCTTAGAGTTTAGAAAACTCTGCCTAACAGATACCACCTTCTGTAACTACCCTTAAACCCACCACTGTCCTATGCCAAATATATAAGGTCTGGGCACAGGTAAGACCTACAGCAGACTGCTGGAATGAGTATACAGTATCTCCTAGTCCCCTTAAACCCCCCCCCCCCCCCCACACACAATTTTATCAACTGCTTGCCTTCTTTTATAACCAGGCCGTCTGCCTGTCTGTTTGTATCAGGGCCGTGTGCCATTTTATATCGGGAAATCGAGCGTTCTGGTGGCAGAGACTGCAGTGAGGGAGTTTCCTTTAGCTCTTTTCCATTCCACCACCATCACCACAGGCATCTGGGGTCCTCAGCTTTCTTCTTCTCTTGTGGGATCCTATTTCTCCTGTTGGCCACACAGTCTTCTGTTTTGTGCACAGCATTTTCTGGCCTCTTCCACAGCTCTCCTTTCCTAGAGGTGTATCTTCTTGTATCTCCACCGCCTGATCACTTTCTGCTGCTTGCAATGGCTACTATAAGCCACCTCAAGGGGCAGAATGATGATGTGTCAAATTGTGATTGGCTTGCCATTCCAGCTCCTGATTGGCTGCCTAACAGCAAACTATGATTGTCTCCCCGAAGTGCCAGTTTCAAACAGCTGGGTTTGAATCCTTGTGGATCCACCAGCTCAATGTGTAGCTCCACGGTGGGTATGTCTGCAGATGCATGGTAGTGCTGGTGCAGAGGGGATTGACCCCTGCACCAGGTCCCACTTACCAGAATCCAGATGCCAGGTGTCCTCTCTGGATATTCCCTCGCCAAGCCGCCAGGTGTCCTCTCCATTCCACATCTCAGGGTGGCATTGCTGCAAGCACCTCTGGATGGTGATGCAAGGCCATGCATGGTGTGGTTCTCCGGCAGCATAGTAACATAATAACATAGTAACACAGTTGATGAGGTTGAAAAAAGACAAAAAGTTAATTTTATTGCATTTAAATGCTGTATCCTTGGATATTTCTTTCAGTTAGGAATTTTTCTAATCCATTTTTAAAGTTATTGGCCACAATTACTACCTTCTCTGGCACAAAATTCCAAATCCTTACTGCTCTTACTGTGAAGATCCCTTTCCTCCGTTGTGCATAACATTTTTTCTCTTCTAACCTCAGGGGGTGTCCACGTGTTCTGTGTAGCGTTTTTTTTTATAAACAGATTGTCTGATAAATCCTTGTTTTGTCCCTTTATTTATTTATAAATATTAATAATGCCCTCTCTCAGCCGCCTCTTTTCCAGTGTAAACATATCTATACATATCTATACAGCAATCATCTGCGGTGGCAGATGATTGCAGTATAGCACCGGGCAGTGGGCAGCTCCAGGCGATGGTGGTGAGGACAGCGGTGGTGAGGCTGTGCATGGAGTGGTACTCCAGCAGTGTTGTCAGACAAGCAGAGTGCAGCTCCATGCAGCATTGGTTGAGGCGACACTTGAAGTGATACTCCGGTAGCGACAGTGGGTGGAGGAAAGCAGGGTGATTGTGAATTGTGGTGGTGGGAGCACAGTTAGCATGTGACCATCCCCGGCTGCCAGAAGGACTTCATGAATATCACCAGTGCTATGTACTTGGCCATCTAAGCAGGGGCAGTTTAAGAGAGAGCAGATTGCAGCAGTCTCTGCGAGGTCCTCCCTCTCTCACCAGCACATGTGCTGAGTAGACTCTGGCACTGTTCTAGAGTCTATTGCGCATGCGCAGATCTCCAGGAAAATGGTGTGGGTGCCATTTTCTTGGTGATTTCTGTGCCTGCTGGCAGATAGCTCAGTATAGCAGAGTGTGTGGTTTGATCATCCCTGGACCCAGGATAAATACATCTATGCATCTGAAGGCATGTCATTGTAAAAGTGTAACTTTTGCATACTAATGCTTTAAGTCTACCTCATTCAACACAGTCAAAGACAATTCCCTTCTTCGGCACATACTCCATAATCTAGACCTTCATGGCACTGTGCTCTCCTGGTTCACAAAGATCTTATCTGAACACCCCCAGTTGAACTCTCCCATACTACTTAACCAATAGAAAACGTAGCAGTAAAAGTTATTCCATACTTCCAACCAGTTAACCCTCACCATCCCAATATGAAAAAACACTAATCAAGTCTCCCAATAAGCCATTGCATTGAGGTAAAACTTCAGTTGTCCACACACACATAAAGAATATATAGAAAAATTGGGGGAAATTTACTAAGGTGGGAGTTTTTTTTAGAACCGGTGATGTTGTCCATAGCAACCAATCAGATTCTACTTAACGTTTATCTAGCTACTTCTGGAAAATAATAGATAGAATCTGATTGGTTGCTATAGGCAACATCACCAGTTGTAAAAAACTCCCACCTTAGTAAATTTACCCCATTGTATTGTATCTTGGTTACCATATTTTATATTGTGTATAAAAATTATTGAAGATCAATTGGTAATAAAAAACTAGTGATGTGCACTGGAAATTTTTTTGGGTTTGTGTTTTGGTTTTGGATTCGGTTCCTCGGCCGTGTTTTGGATTCGGATGCGTTTTGGCAAAACCTCCATGAAAATTTTTTGTCGGATTTGGGTGTTTTTTTTTTTTACAAAAAACCCTCAAAAACAGCTTAAATCATAGAATTTGGGGGTCATTTTGATCCCATAGTATTATTAACCTCAATAACCATAATTTCCACTCATTTCCAGTCTATTCTGAACACCTCACAATATTATTTTTAGTCCTAAAATTTGCACTGAGGTCGCTGGATGGCTAAGATAAGCGACCCAAGTGGCCGACACAAACACCTGGCCCATCTAGGAGTGGCACTGCAGTGTCAGACAGGATGGCAGATTTAAAAAATAGTCCCCAAACAGCACATGATGCAAAGAAAAAAAGAGGTGCAATGAGGTAGCTATGTGACTAAGCTAAGCGACCCAAGTGGCCGACACAAACACCTGGCCCATCTAGGAGTTGCACTGCAGTGTCAGACAGGATGGCAGATTTAAAAAATAGTCCCCAAACAGCACATGATGCAAAGAAAAAAAGAGGTGCACCAAGGTCGCTGGATGGCTAAGCTAAGCGACCCAAGTGGCCGACACAAACACCTGGCCCATCTAGGAGTGGCACTGCAGTTTTCTAGCGAGAGGATGAGTGCTTCCATCCTCATGTGAATCTGAACCACTAGCCATGAACATAGGCCAGGGCCTCAGCCGTTCCTTGCCACTCCGTGTCGTAAATGGCATATTGGCAAGTTTACGCTTCTCATCAGACGCTTTTAATTTTGATTTTTGGGTCATTTTACTGAACTTTTGTAGTATACTTGACAACACAGAGGTAGAGCAGTTGACTACTGTACCGTACTGCTATATATATATATATACTGGTGGTCAGCAAAATTCTGCACTGTCCTCCTACTATATACTGCGCACAACTAAAATGCAGCACAGGTATGGATGGATAGTATACTTGACGACACAGAGGTAGGTAGAGCAGTGGACTACTGTACCGTACTGCTATATATATATACTGGTGGTCAGCAAAATTCGGCACTGTCCTCCTACTATATATACTGCGCACAACTAAAATGCAGCACAGGTATGGATGGATAGTATACTTGACGACACAGAGGTAGGTAGAGCAGTGGACTACTGTACCGTACTGCTATATATTATATACTGGTGGTCAGCAAAATTCTGCACTGTCCTCCTACTATATATACTGGCACAACTAAAATGCAGCACAGGTATGGATGGATAGTATACTTGACGACACAGAGGTAGGTAGAGCAGTGGACTACTGTACAGTACTGCTATATATTATATACTGGTGGTCAGCAAAATTCTGCACTGTCCTCCTACTATATATACTGCGCACAACTACAATGCAGCACAGGTATGGATGGATAGTATACTTGACGACACAGAGGTAGGTAGAGCAGTGGACTACTGTACCATACTGCTATATATTATATACTGGTGGACAGCAAAATTCTGCACTGTCCTCCTACTATATATACTGCGCACAACTAAAATGCAGCACATGTATGGATGGATAGTATACTTGACGACACAGAGGTAGGTAGAGCAGTGGACTACTGTACCGTACTGCTATATATTATATACTGTGGTCAGCAAAATTCTGCACTGTCCTCCTACTATATATACTGCGCACAACTAAAATGCAGCACAGGTATGGATGGATAGTATACTTGACGACACAGAGGTAGGTAGAGCAGTGGACTACTGTACAGTACTGCTATATATTATATACTGGTGGTCAGCAAAATTCTGCACTGTCCTCCTACAATATATACAGCGCACAACTACAATGCAGCACAGGTATGGATGGATAGTATACTTGACGACACAGAGGTAGGTAGAGCAGTGGACTACTGTACCATACTGCTATATATTATATACTGGTGGACAGCAAAATTCTGCACTGTCCTCCTACTATATATACTGCGCACAACTAAAATGCAGCACAGGTATGGATGGATAGTATACTTGACGACACAGAGGTAGGTAGAGCAGTGGACTACTGTACCGTACTGCTATATATTATATACTGTGGTCAGCAAAATTCTGCACTGTCCTCCTACTATATATACTGCGCACAACTAAAATGCAGCACAGGTATGGATGGATAGTATACCTGATGACACAGAGGTAGGTAGAGCAGTGGACTACTGTACCGTACTGCTATATATTATATACTGGTGGTCAGCAAAATTCTGCACTGTCCTCCTACTATATATACTGCGCACAACTAAAATGCAGCACAGGTATGGATGGATAGTATACTTGATGACACAGAGGTAGGTAGAGCAGTGGACTACTGTACCGTACTGCTATATATTATATACTGGTGGTCAGCAAAATTCTGCACTGTCCTCCTACTATATATACTGCGCACAACTACAATGCAGCACAGGTATGGATGGATAGTATACTTGACGACACAGAGGTAGGTAGAGCAGTGGACTACTGTACCGTACTGCTATATATTATATACTGGTGGTCAGCAAAATTCTGCACTGTCCTCCTACTATATATACTGCGCACAACTAAAATGCAGCACAGGTATGGATGGATAGTATATTTGACAACACAGAGGTAGGTAGAGCAGTGGACTACTGTACCGTAGTGCTATATATTATATACTGGTGGTCGGCAAAATTCTGCACTGTCCTCTTAATATATATACTGCGCACAGCTAAAATGCAGCACAGGTATGGATGGATGGTATACTTGACGACACAGAGGTAGGTAGAGCAGTGGACTACTGTACCATACTGCTATATAATACTGGTGGTCAGCAAAATTCTGCACTGTCCTCCTACTATATACTACAATGCAGCACAGATATGGAGCGTTTTTCAGGCAGAGAACGTATATATTTTCAGCACACTGAGCACAGATATTTGCAGCACACTGAACACAGAAACTGAGAGAACGCAGCCACGTCCTCTCCCTATCATCTCCAATGCACGAGTGAAAATGGCGGCGATGCGCGGCTCCTTATATAGAATACGAATCTTGCGAGAATCCGACAGTGGGATGATGACGTTCGGGCGCGCTCGGGTTAACCGAGCAAGGCGGGAGGATCCGAGGCTGCCTCGGAACCGTGTAAAATGGGTGAAGTTTGGGGGGGTTTGGATCTCGAGGAACCGAACCCGCTCATCACTATAAAAAACATACTTTACTTTGGATGAATATCCATTATGCATGCAATCTTTTAAAGGTACCACTAGACATTAGCGTCTCCAGCTTATACAAACACTATAATAAATTGTTATTTATCGTCCACAATTTATGAGGAGACAAGATTTTGGTCTCTGTGTATGTCATCCACATAATTGACACAATACTGTGATACATTTAACAGTTAACAATATTAAGAGTAAACATACAGTATTCACAAGCTTCCATTTGCTGTAAGGTGAATCACCCTTACCGATTACTACTTTTCTTTTGAAAGGAGAGGTTTATTGCATACTCCTAGGCAAAAAATATTTTTCCTAAAAATATTTCTCTTTGTTTTTGTATTGTGAGTAAAGTCTTATATATTTTACCTAAGTTTGAATAAAAGTTATATTTTAACATTTTCTATACATATTGTACAAAGTGTGCCCCCCAAAAGGGGAATTTTCTTCTGGTATCTTTCCCATCCTCTTCTTGGGATGGTACCCTGTTTTGATTTTTCTATTATTACCCCAAATTCCTGGGGAGCACCGCCAACCCCGAGTTACATGTATGGGACTTTCCTCTGTTACCTCTTGTAATAGCTGGTCTTAGTATCATCCTCTTACCTTCCAAGTCATGTGCGGAATAAACCCCCGATAAAATCGGGGAATCTCTAAATTGTATGGGAGCAGGTCAATGTCTCAGGGGTGTAGCACATATATCATATTAATACACTGTCAGAGATCTCACAGTGTTTTGCCACAATATCTGCTGGGTTACCGGCTGCTAGATAAAATGCCTTTTGATCTGACAGGCATTTTATCTACAGGTTTATGCCCAGCATTATCCGGCAGTAGCTTTGAGTTACCCTGTTATATGGATAGTAACTATCTGGGGCCAAGTATATTTATTTGTGCAGTAGAATACTGGAACCTTCAGAATGTGGAACAGGTAGGCTGACCTATGGAGGCTCAACGCGTTTCAGCACCAATCTTCACCAGAAGAGGATGAGGGTCTCATATGAATAATTCCTTAAATTGATTGTGAACAGCTGTAATTATTTCATTAATTAGTTAGAGAGTTTCAAAACAATCATTAGCAGAGAGGCCAATGAAAAACACATAAATCCCTTTGTGGGACACTCTTTTGTTGAATATATTAGTTAAAAATTGACTTTGTTATGTAAGATATTATATAGTCTCCTTAATGTAGGTAAAGTAGATAATATTCACTAAATGATCAGTGGGAGCTTGTAATATTGAGTAGGTAGTGAAAATTCTTGGATTCCTTACAAAGGGGAAACCGTAATTAGTTACGTGATGAATATATAAAAAAGATTTTTATATGGCAGCAGACAAATTGTTGGTGTATTTCTGACTGAAATTGTCAAGTGGTGACACAATTTATGAGAGGTGGACCACAGTGTTCTATTTATAATATTAAATCATCTGTAGATACAATCCATACAAATAGAAACAAAAATGTTAACTGTTTTGTACCGTTTCTCAATATCCCACACGCATGCTGATTGCAATGTACGGTTCCACCCAAATGTTTTTTTCAGGAGTATGTTGCTTCTTAGGATATAAGGGCTAATTCAGTAAGCCCCGCAGAAGTGTGGAAATGGCTATTTGCCAATTTCCACACTTCTGTGCATGTGCGCACGGCAGTGTGCGCATTCGTGAGGTCTTAAACTGCAATCGTGTTTAAGAGACCGCAGGGGGCCGGTGACGGGGCAGTATCAGGACGTCGATGCCGCGTTTTGTGGGCCTCGATGCACCAATTGGGGGCACAGTCCAGACATGTCCGGACCATTTGTGGGGTGGGCCACGGCGGGCTCATGATGTCACAAGCAGCCGCTGCTACCCAAAAGATGGATGCCCTCAGACTGCCTACGCAGGGGGCTACCCTAAGTAGGGGCCACCCTTATAGCGGGGGGGTGGAGGGGGAGGGGCTTGCCCTGTGCTACTTTTAGCAAAACTACAACTCATGCTAAATCGGGCCCGTAGTCTTACAGCAGAAGACAAGCATACTGTCGCGAGTCAGTACATATCATCTAAAGAGAAAACGTTTGCTGTTTATATCCCAATATACATTTTATCTTTCCTGTTGCAACATAACAATATCAGTTTGTAACCATCTGTGTTAATCATAACAGTGCCGTTTTAAATCATAGCATGGTTAGTTATAATATGAAGGCAGTTACATTCAAGCACCTTATTACAACATTAATGGTGTTAATATGATATATGGAGGACAGAAACAGTACAGTGCTGTAAGAGATCTGCCCCTTCTGCTTTCAGGTGTCTTCAGGGAGCGGACCGGGGAGATCTTAGCACTGATGGAAAAGCAGTAAGTACTGAGAGAACTCACTGGTATAAGGTGTTAGATGATCCCTGATCCTGAATGCATTTCAGGGATCAAACTTGCCACTGTGGAGTAGCTGACAGCTCCGAAAAAGATACCCGTTGGTGGAGCATATGCGTGTGGTCATAATCAAAAGTGTCACTGTCTACAGGATGCGATCTCCCCCTGCAGCGGAGAGCCGCAAACGCTCAGTAGAACGATCGTTTCACCACAAGATGGCTTGTTCACCTACAGCCTGATGTAGCTTCCTGTTGTCAGGTATATAGCACAGACTTATCAAACATTGGTAAGTGATAATTTGCACGGTGATAAAGTACCAACTAATCAACTCCTAAGTGTCATTTTTTAACACAGCCGGTAACATGACAGTTAGGAGCTTATTGACTGGTACTTTATCACTGTGCAATTTATCACTCTCCAAGGCTTGATAAATCTGGGCCATAAGATCTTTATTACCTCATTACACTGAAGCTGTGTGGCTAATCATAAACCCTGAAATTTTCTAGAAGATTTTAAACAATTCACTTTAATATTTCACTGACTGTGGTAAAAACAGACACGGGTAAATTTACTAAGGTGGGAGATTTTTAGAACTGGTGATGTTGCCCTTAGCAACCAATTCTATCTATTATCCTCTAGAAGCAGCTAGATAAATGCTAAGTAGAATCTGATTGGATGCTATGAGCAACATCACCAGTTCTAACAAAACTCACACTTTAGAAGGGGCGTAGCTATGTCAGTCGGGGCCCCATAGCATAAAATTATGCTTCCGGCCGCCGCCTTGAATGCCCCCCCGCCATGAATTACTAAAAAACTCCCCTTCCCCAGTGAACTTCCCGCATCACTCACCCTCATCGCTCTCCCGATCTGCCTGACTCCGTGTTGTGTCTCCTCACAGACGCTGGGAGGAGGCATGGCCGTGGTCCAGAGTTGCACCCTGCAGACTCAGCCACGCCTCCTCCCAGCATTAGTTAGCACAGTTAGTTCAGGAGAGGCGGAGCCGGCTGGGTGAGCAGGCCGGCGTCGCCGCCGGGGCTCAGCAACAAGGTGCAGGGGAAGGCTCGGGCCCCAGAGACAACTCGGGCCCTATAGCAGCCGCATCCCCTGCACCTATTGGTAGCTACGCCCATGCACCTTAGTAAATTTACCCCACGTGTCTTGGTACAAGAAAGAGGGGGGAGGAGTATGGAGAAAAAGGGCATCTTTCAGACAGAATAATTTTGTGTTGGGGGTTTGTATACACTTGGATTCTCCCGGGCAGCATAATTAGCGAACCATTCTGGTAGCTAATGAAAGAAACTACCAGGACATCATAATAAAGGTTATTGATTAATTAATATGCTGATTGTTGAAAACATGTATCGTGCAGGTAATGGTACTTGCCAGTGCCGTAACTAGACATTTTAGCGCTGTGTGCAAGAAACAGCATCGCCCCCCCCCATATACAAATCAGGGCCAGTGCGTGCCGTAGTCACGCGCAAAAAATATAGGGGCGTGGCTTCACAGGGAAGGGGCGCGGCCACCAACATCCCTTTTACACATTATGGCAGGAATAGCTTCCTTTTACACATTACAGCAGGCAGAGTCACCCCTTTTTACACATTACGGCAGCAGAGTCCCCGTTTTACACATTACGGCAGCAGAGTCCCCCTTTTTACACATTACGGCAGGCAGCGTCCCCCTTTTTTACACAGTATGGCAGGCAGTCCCCTTTTTTACACTGTATGACAGGCAGTCCCCTTTTTATACACAGTATGGCAGGCAGTACCCCTTTTTTACACAGTATGACAGGCAGTCCCTCTTTTTTACACAGTATAGCAGGCAGTCCCCTTTTTATGCACAGTATGGCAGGCAGTCCCCCTTTTTTTACACAGTATGACAGGCAGTCCTCCTTTTTTACACATTAAGGCAGGCGGGGGGAGGGAGGGAGAGAGAGACTCACCTGTGATGAGCCAGCATGGTAGATGTGCCTTTCCTCTCCTCTTCCTGCCCTACCCTGCGCTCTTCGCAGCGCAGGGCATTGTGGGCGGGCTGGGGGCAGGCTGGGAGAGACGTCATCTCTCCCAGCACACGGGGATGGAAGGGAGGCAGCGAAGGGGAATTGCAGTGCTGCCCGGCATGCCTGCCGTTGAAGGCGGGTGGACACGGGCGGCGGAGGGATGCAGGTGGCTGGAGCAACTGCGACGGAACGGCCAGGTGTTGTCAGTGGTCCTGCGCCCCCAGCGCAACTGCGCTGTGTGCCAGGCACCACTGGCACACACCTAGTTACGGCTGTGATGCTTGCAATAGTGATACCGCTAAGCACCATTTAGAATATAAGTATATCAGTGCTTGTGGTAACGATGCTGTAGTGGCAGTGCTGCAGGCATGTCAGTATGCATTAGGGCAGCGTGAATAAGGTAGTAATGTGGATTAATTGATATAGTATAAGTATGAAAAACAAGTAACGTAGCTGAGTCCGTATGCAGTAAAGTTAGAGAGTTGTCTGAGTTTGTAGTTTGTGTGAAAGCCTGGTTTAGATAATTATTAATACATTCCTAATGACATATGGAGACTTAGAGAAGCAAAAGACTTGAGTACAATTGGATATTTTACTATATGTATATATAATATCCAAAAAATTTATATTAAAGTGAGTCTAAAAATGTATATTGTGTTCTGTATATATATATATATATATATATAGATATATATATATATATATATATAGATATATATAGATACAGTATATACAGGCCGACAGAAGTCTGCATGAGGTGGTAAGCACTTCTATTTAAGTTTGTATTTTGTCATTCACTGGTTGATAAAGGAGATAACGCCTCTGAAACGTTGATCGCAACTCAGATGTGAATTGCGTCTTTTGGAAGTTATTTTCGGTCTCTTGGAGTGCCATCCTTCAACAATTTGAGCCTGCCACAACAATACAATTTATAGTGTGAGAAGTGCTTACCTGGGAACCGATTCTCCTGCCCGGCCACACGTGGACGCCTGTGACGTCACTCAGAAGCGCCGCTCAGGAACGCGCTTCGGAAGGGGCGTCAGGGGAATGACATTCCGGTGCACCTCCCGTGTAAAGCACCAGAAGTAGCCGGCCTGCCATCCCCACGGAGGAATCTACTTCCGTGTGGGGAGGGCAGGCCGGCTCCTTCTGGTGCTTTACACGGGAGGTGCATTAGGCACATGACAGTTTGAAAACTGACACTGCAGTGTGTGCAGTGGTCAGCACTATGACACTTTATTCATTCCCCTGACGAAGATATTCGAAACAGCTGTCGGGATGTTAAGTATCTGCTGTTCATTCATATATGCTGCTATATACATGTGTGCTACATGCTTGCTACTTTAGTATGCACCTTTTATGAAATAAGTAAAACATCTTTCATTCTAGCAGTGTGCTGGTCTATCTGAGTTTGATCCCTCTGGTGGTTACTCTTGGACTTTCTTTATATATATATATATATATATATATAGAGAGAGAGAGAGAGAGAGAGAGAGAGAGAGTAGATAGAAAAACTACTAATAGTTACATTTATAAAAAAAAACAGGTTCAGTGATATGTATAAAGTACAGCGGATTTTGGTGTGGAAAATTTATTAGTTTTGATTATAGACTACTTGTATTTTCACAGTTGTTCACAATTGTTATTAGAGAACAGCTAAGAAATATGTTTCAATAATGCAAGTGTATGTGAGTGTGACATTTTATAAAATAAAAACACTCTATTGTTCTCTATGGAGACTCTACTCAGATGGAAGCTTTGCACCTGCCATAGGGTTGGAGCAAGAGTTGATGATGCGCCTGATGGTGGCACCTAAAGATGCACCAGGTGGTATTACAGTGTCTACAGACACTCAAAGTGGAAGTCTCATACCTTGAACATTCATATACGCAGACGTATGCTATGGAAGGGTTTTGTAGCCGCATTTGCATATAGTCACAGTCAGATGGGTGACCGCCAAAAGATACAACCATGGCCTCATATCCAGCCACCTCTGAATCAGGCCCATTGTCTCACTACTGCTCTCCTCCTGTAGATTGTAAGCTCTGATGCCCTGCACTGCAGAGTTTTGTACTGCTTTAGGAATGATACATTTGATGACATAGAAATATTAATGACTTTTAAAAACACATTACTGCAACAATGAAAAGAAGTTAGGGAGAGCTTTATACTTCTCAGTGACAATATGCAAATTAGTTCAGAATAGACTTCTGTAAAGTTATAAGTTGCAAATTATACATTAGAGAAACAATTATACTGCAACAAATCTGTATTTTTAAAATTATTTTGTAGAATATGTTTTAAAGCATATGATCAGCAACAAAACACATACAAACCTGATATAAATATACCAATTAATCCGCCATCTGTAAACTATTCTTTGTCATTTCTTGAAAATTGTAATTAGAAATGTGACCTCATCTACCAAGTACTACCAACACAGGGGTGCATAGAGTGCGATTTCCATAAATGGATGCGATGTTGGCGATTAAGCCTGTGGATTTAAAGCAGCAATATTTTAAAAGGCAAAACCGGGTTGGTTTACCCAGAAATATGTCTAAAAACCTATTTGCAAATTGTATGGAAACTATCTTGACCTCGTCTCAAAGTTGGCACTGTGGTTCAAGATCAAGCAGTTTTATTTAATGTACACTTGCATACTGTCCTGGAGTGCTCCCAAATATCGGATGGTGCTCCCTAACCAGCTGGAAGAGTTGTAAAGTCTCCCGGAGCCGTCCACCACCCACCCTTAGCCACTATTTTACAGAGCAAAAGTGGGCAGTCTTGGCGGCTGATGTTGTGGTTGCTGCTGAATTGCATCATCGTGGCCCTGTCTCTTGCCCCCCTCACTTCATAATGCCAGTAATTGCACATTGTGTAGCAATGGGTGGGGCCAACCACTGCCTTTCTGATTGTATGTAATCTGCCACCAGTGTATTGCCACCGACAGTTTAATGTCACTACATAGTAGAAGAAAAACGCCAGCACCAGGATGATGCATTTCTATAAAATATTATCCTACATATTATCTCACTTACCAGTGGGGGGAGAAGGTGAATCAGTCCAGGAGGAAGGGATGAGACCCTGTTTGAGGAGAGCAGTGCAGTGACTGGGAGGAGGAGGGGGCCAGTGCCGGGGCTGCAGATAATGCATTTGAGAAAGAGGCAGATAATCTGGCTCAGCTGCTTTATATATACTGTGCTCTGGCAGAGGGGTGGGGTCCTGTGCTCACCCCTCCCACACCCAGCACAGGCCATGCTTAGACTCCTCCGGCCAGCTTCTGGTGACATCTACCCCCAGACTGGCCAGGAGCTATGCGGGGACTGGTGAGCTTACATGGGCCAGTACCGGTGTATATAGTGCAGCATCATTATAGCTTGTTCATTGCAGATATACAGCATCTATATTTATAAAAGGCTAATGCTACCCACCCACCCACACACACCCACACACACCCACACACAAACACACTCACACACTCAGCATGACACAGCCCCGGCAGCAGGACTTCATGAACCCGGCAGCTCCTGTGTGAATAGCGACCACCCCCCTAAAATCCAACCCTGGTGTCTGTCAACTTGATAACTAGTATAATATATTTAATAACACTGTTAATAAAGTTATTCTTCTAAAAGCAGCATTGGGGCATCAATTATACTTTAAATAATATGTTAAATATATGTCATAAGTTCATATGCAATGAAATGCCCTATTAAATAACAATTATATTATATAATAGAATCAATACAATATATTTAAAATCTTCATAAAACTCTACATCCTCACTGTCTTCTCTTCACTTTTCACTTATTTCACATCTAAGATTGACTCCATATGTCAGGACATCACATTCCACCAGACCATCAGCAACCAGCCACCTCTTATTTATCCCTTACCACCCCTTCCCATCCCTCTCACCAACTCTGACATCTTTCTCCCATGTATCTGGTGAGGAAGTGATGCCCTCATCCGTTCCTCCTCCCACACGACCTCCGCACTTGACCCTATCCCCTCCCACCTCCTTCACTACCTCTCTTCTTCTGCCTGTTCCCATCTTGCCCACTTCCTCAATCCCCCCTCTCATCATGCACCGTCCCCTCTGCCTTCAAGCATGCACTCATCTCCCCTATTCCTAAAAAACCTACCCTTGATCCAAACACTTTCTCCAAATACAAACCCATCTCTCTCCTCCCTTTTGCCTCCAAACTCCTTGAGCGTATTGTCTACAATCGCCTAACTGCCTTTCTTTCCTCCCACTCACTGCTTGACCCTTTCCAGTCTGGTTTCCATTCTCTCCACTTCACTGAAACTGCCCTCACAAAAGTTTCTAATGACCTCCATGCTGCCAAATCTAAGGGCCACTATTCTCTGCTTATTCTTCTTGACCTCTCTGCTGCTTTTCACAGTGTGGACCACCCTCTCTGTCTGCAAATCCTTCACTCCATTGGTCTGCGTGATACTGGCCTTTCTGGCTATCCTCCTACATCTCTAAGCATTCCTCTCTGTCTCCTCTCATGACTCCCCCCCCTCCCCCCCCCCCCACTTCCACTAACTGTAGGTTTCCCCACAGGTTCTGTTTTTAGTCCTCTCCTTTTCTCTCTCTATACAACCTCTTTAGGTGAACTCATAAGCTCTTTTAACTTCCAATACTATCTCTATGCTGATGATACTCAAATCTACCTTTCCTCCACTGACCTCTCCCCTGCTTTCCTTACTTTGATCGTCAACTGTCTCTCTGCTATGTCCAAGTGCTTTCTTAAACTTAACATGTCTAAGACTGAGCTGCTCATCTTCCCAACCTCCCGCACAACATCACATCCCATATTTTTATTATCACTACTATGGCACTACTATTTCCACACATTCAGTACCTCTCACAAACCTGCCATTTTTATCTAAAAAATATTTCCAGGATCAGACCCTTTCTCACCCAGGATGCTACTAAGACCATTATCCACTCACTGGTCATTTCCAGACTAGACTACTGTAATCTCCATCCCTGACAAATGCCTCTCTCCACTCCGATCTATCCTCAATGCTGCAGCCCAGCTCATCTTCCTCACCAAATGCACTATGTCCATCTCCCCTCTCCTAAAATCCCTTCATTGGCTTCCCTTTCCTTTCAGAATCCAATTCAAACTTCTCACACTCACTTACAAAGCCCTCTCCCACTCCTCTCCCATTTACATCTTTGACCTTATCTCCCTCTATACTCCCATCCATCCTCTTTGCTCCGCTAATGCACACCGCCTCTCCTGCCTACTGATTATTTCCTCCCACTCCCACCTTCAAGATTTCTCACGTGCTGCCCTCTTTCTCTGGAATTCTCTACCTCTCCCCCTCAGACTCTCCACCTCTCTACAAAACTTCAACTGAGCTCTGAAAACCCACATCTTTACCTAATCTCATCCTAACCCTATTTTACACGCTCACCATCTACCCCATCTGTGTCACCCTGGTTTGCCTGCCCCTACACTTTAGAATATAAGCTCTCATGAGCAGGGTCCTCAACCCTCATGTGCTTACTTAAACCGTCTTCAACGGCACCAAATCCCATGGTTTTCTGCCACCCTGATACTTATGTTAGTGTCATCTGCTGCTGTAGCTATGTGTATTTACCCTGTACTTGTCCTATATTGTCTTCAACTGTAAGTCACTATTTTCCTGTTTTGATTATTTTGTTTATGTACTCTGTGATTGGGCGCTGTGGTTTCCTTGTGGCGCCATATAAATAAAGGCTAATAATAATAATAATACTACATAGAACAAGCTGAATGTCAAATATACACTAAAATAGATGTTGTAATATCAGAAAGTAATAAGGCAGTGCATCCAGAATTGTGATGTAGCTAGGTTCACAAGTTCATAGGTGAATTAAATCTCAATAGACTCTTAGATTTGCCAAGATATAAGTCATTAACTAGGTTCTGATAAGTTAAATTCAACCAAACCCTGATCAATCGCCTCTGTATTTCATAGCTGAATAAGCTGTGTTTAGCCCTCTAACCTATGTGTCACCAAATTGCAGTAGTTAGAGAACCATAGGATCCACTGGTCATACAGTATGATGGCAGCATTGTACTAATTCTTCATGCAATTCACAGTTCCTAGCATTGTCTTTTGATCACGTACAGCATCATATCTTGCATGAAGGTGAAGAATCTTTTAAAATAAGGAAACCTGATATTACCTACAGTAACTGAAATGGTGTCAATGAAAACTGTTAGCATAACTAGCCGAGTAAAGTTTTCTCTTATATAACCATTTTCACTTGTTGTCCTGCGCTTCTATGACAGTTACCTGCATGATACTGTAGGCTATGTGCAGACATAACAGCTGAAAAAAATAATGGCTTCCCATTTCTAATATATGCCAGTGCAGAAAGTACCAATATGACACTACTCTCAGCAATTCTCATAAATATGTAGCTATTTCAAAGATTTTGCATCTGTAGCATAAAATAAAAAATAAGGGAAGATTACCTGTCCACAGCAATGGCCGTCAAGGTGAAAACGGACACATAAACGGTTACCGGCTGTATCAGAAACACAAAGTAACACATGAATTTTCCGAAAACCCAACCCTGGGAGTTGAAAGCATAGGCGAGAGTGAAGGGCACACAGGTTGCACACATGAGCATGTCAGAGAAAGCCAAGTTTCCAATAAAGAAATTAGTGACATTGTGCATCTTCTTGGTTCTCCAGATGACGTACAGTAGAAGGTAGTTCCCAAATATGCCAATCAGTACCACCAGAGTATAGCATGGTATGATGAGCAGTTTGTAGGACTGTATCAGCTGGACACCAATGAACTCAGAGCTGGAGTTGGAGCTATTCAGTTTGACCCTGTAGATGGTGAGATTAGCTGGTCCATAACTTCTGCAACCAGGGCTTTCCATAGTTTCAGGGAATATTTGAACTCATTCCACATTAAATTTAAACGCCATCCTTTAGACCTTAATAGCAGAGTGTTAGTTCAGGGCAACACTACATATACAGGACTTGTACAGTATAGTTATCACAGAGCATCTTAGGTGATTGCTGAAGGAACCGATTCCTCCAATTTGGAACTTCAGGTAACAATCACTTTTTCTTGTGACCTGTGGGTAAATTGTGAAGGCCTAAATCATTGTCACTTGTCACCAATGTATAGGTATCATCTAGTGCTGTAGGATTGTGTGAAAGTTGACCAACACTATCAATGAGTTGAAGTTTAAAATAATAATATCATCATTACGCAGAGAACCATCATGATAATTTGTTGCATTTCCTCAATTACTCTCCATTGTTGATGATGACAGACCCATCGTTCTCTACAGCACAGAAGGAGATCTGAAGGTGGTAAAGAAAGAGGTAATGTTATTCATCCTCCATGGCATCTCTTGACCTATGATGTATTACTCTGGATAACACAGTTATAAAGTTTCTGATTTTACGCCACCAGATTATTTTTTCTTCGTGAAGTCCTACAATTGTACCAAGTCCTTACTTCCGTTGTCCTTCTGTAGCATCACCATTCCTAGAGAGAGAACATAAAAAATATTTGTAAGGCTTAGTCTGGCTCATTGGTCCCTACTGGCTAACAGACAGGTTTCCTGCCAAAGCATGCTGCAGTACCCGAAGGGATGTAGTTATGTGATTGGCGGTCAGGAGACCACCAGTCACAATACCTCCCCCTACATCCCGCCCCCTCACACACCCTATAAGGACAACTATCTAAATTTTTAAGATGTGTAATTTGACATTCACATTGGAACTGAAAGCCTATACTTGGGATTTCAGTTCCACTAATTTATAAAAATGACTTAAATAATTGTATGAAATAAGACAAAAAAAAATATTTGTCAAATAAAAATATTGAAATTAATATTAGCAAATGAAAAAAGCTTTAATCAAATTATCACATTCATTTGATGTATACGCTGTTGCAATGCTTGATCAAGAGGTTTCTCCAAGCCCTGAGGAAGAGATTATATATCTCGAAACGTGTTGGCTATTGGACATTTGCACGTTTGGGACCAGGACATTTGTGGATGGACCTTCATTGGTAAGCTTAGGAGCCAGAGCCGGGTGAAGTCTGGACCACCCTGCCATTTGTACCACCTGCGGCTCCTTCGCTACCTCGTTAATACGATTCTTGTTTTATTAAAATTTATATTTTTATATTATTTCATGATATTCATTGAAGGTATTAACCTTTGACAACTCAAAGTGAACCATTATTAATTATGTTTGCACCAAGCCACTGAAAGCATGCCCCCAGGTTACACCTTCCACACTTTCGCATACGTTTATATGAGGGAAAAAGGGAAACCCCTGAGTGTTTCCAAGGCGGCCCATAAAACTTTCCAGCACCCAACAAGTTACTCCAAACTTTAATTTGCAACAGAAATTTCAGCCAAAACTGCCAGGAAAATTGTTCGGGATGCAAAGAAAAATCCACAAATAACTTCAGCTGAAATACAGGACTCTCTGAAAAAAGTGGTGTGGTTGTTTCAAGAGGCACAATAAGAAGGCATTTGAAGAAAAATGGGCTGCATGGTCGAGTCGCCAGAAGAAAGCCATTACTACGCAAATGCCACAAAGCATCCCGCTTACTATACTCCAAACAGCACAGAGACAAGCCTCAAAACTTCTGGAACAAAGTCATTTGGAGTGATGAGACCAAAATAGAACTTTTTGGCCACAACCATAAACGTTACATTTGGAGAGGAGTCAACAAGGCCTATGATGAAAGGTACACCATTCCTACTGTGAAACACGGAGGTGGATCGCTGAGGTGGATCGCTGATGTTTTGGGGATGTGTGAGCTACAAAGGCACTGGAAACTTGGTCAAAATTGATGGCAAGATGGATGCAGCATGTTATCAGAAAATAATGGTTGAAAATTTGCACTCATCAGCCCAGAAGCTGCGCATGGGACGTACTTGAACGTTCCAACATGACAATGATCCAAAACACAAGGCCAAGTCGACTTGTCATTGGCTACAGCAGAATAAAGTGAAGGTTCTGGATTGGCCATCTCAGTCTCCTGACCTCAATATCATTGAGCCACTCTGGGGAGATCTCAAACATGCAGTTCATGCAAGACAGCCCAATAATTTACAGGAACTGACAAGAAGAATGGGCAGCTTTACCATCTGAGAAAATAAAGAGCCTCATCCACAACTAACACAAAAGACTTCAAGCTGTCATTAATGTTAAAGGGGGCAATACACGGTATTAAGAACTGGGGTATGTAAACTTTTGATCAGGGTCATTTGGGTAGTTTTTATTGTCATTATGATTTAAAAAGAGTAAACACAGTTGTTTGACAATAAATGGCTTCACCCAACCACTAACCATGAGTGAAAGAAAAGTTTGTGAGTTATCATTCATATTCTCTGACAAATGGCCAGAAAATCACAAATTCTGCTAGGGTATGTAAACTTATGAGCACAACTATATATATATATATATATATATATATATATATATACATACATACATATACATACTTACAGGTATAAACAATAGGCTAGAACCCACGGCACTCATATATCCGCAGTGCCAGTGGTATTTGTGACCACACCATTTAAATAAAAAAAAATATATATATTTGATACTCATGTCTGGGGTACCCTGCTGCACACTAGTTCCCCCCCCCCCCCCCCCCCCCCATTGCAGTTAATGCTGCCAAAGAGACTGATTAAAAGGGGCACTGTAAGGGTTAAGTCCCTTACTTGATTGCCTAACAACAGCCCAAAGGGAGAGGGCTGAGCTGTGTGGCACTGAGACCCAGGGCAGTCCGGCCAGATCTATGGGAGCGGAAAGACCAGGGATCCGTGTGATTGGCTCAGGAGGGCACGCGGAGAAAGGAGGAGACTTGTGTGGCGTGAGGGAGAGGAGAGAGCACCGCCGCGTGGGAGGAGAAGGGGAGACATGACATGTGGCTGAGCTAAGCGCGGCGTGGGGCGAAGAGGAGGACCCGCCGGGTGTGCGCAAAGGGGGAGTTCTGCGGCTGGCCGGAGCGCAAGGCAGCCAGCCAGCGGCAGCAGGAGAGATGGGGCCACATCACATGGGAGCGGGGAGACGCGGATAACCAGAATAGATTTACAGTGGTGACTAGTATTTTTCCGTTCAATAAATGGTTGTCACTGTTCATATGCATGGTGATCCTTGAGTATAACGTGTTTGGGTTTTGTCTTCCCGGGGTTCTCCTTGTCCTTTTGCCTTAGTTATACAGGTGACGCGAAGAACCGTTACTGGCCTCAACATCATCAAGAAGTGGATTCAGCTGACGACGGGCACGACCGAACCCCAGGTACGAATACACTTCACTCACATTTGTGATACATCACATATATGTATATATACATACGTATATGTTCTTTCTATCTTCATTATTGATATTTGAACTGCTCTGTTTATGTATCTCACACTCTCCATTGTTACAGATATTCAACCAGCATCCATTTCCCTCATCTACACCATGTCCCTCTTTCTTTCAAACTTGGCCCCACCAATACACACAATTAGTGGCTAAATAATTTCTAGTCTCCTTCTCTCTCCACTCCTCTGTCTACGGTTCTCCCTTCTGGTAGTCTCCCATCTTCTCCCATTACAACATTTTTAATAACCTCTCTTCCACCATGGTCCTGCTACCTCACCAGTAAGCCCTGCTTCTTTCCTTACCTTTGCTCACGTCACACTAAATTTACATTTTGTCCACCATCTGCAGTTGCTCTTCCTCAATCAAGAGCCTGCACCATTCCAAAGCTTACTTAATTTCCTTGTTCCAA
The DNA here is from genome assembly GCF_028390025.1 of Pseudophryne corroboree. Taxonomy (NCBI): domain Eukaryota; kingdom Metazoa; phylum Chordata; class Amphibia; order Anura; family Myobatrachidae; genus Pseudophryne; species Pseudophryne corroboree. The sequence goes on from NC_086449.1 coordinate 184,523,939, forward strand.
ATCAATCTTACCTCCATGCTACAGCAACCCTAATCATCTCATGCACATCTCCCCTTAACGCTCTCCATATCCTTTCCCCTTTTGAAATGCCAGATCTGTCTGGAACCAACTGGTCCCCATTCATGATCTTTTCATCTCCAACTCTCAAAATCTACTTGTTATCACTGAAACCTGGATTTCACACCAGTGCAGTCGAAAAGGGGCATCACACCATATGGCCACAGCAGTTCAGCTGCCGCCACTGGGACTGCTAACTGGTGCTGATCGCCAGCCACCAGCAGCTGCAAGATCACCTGGGTCTGGCACCGGTGACATCACTATCAGTTCGTCACTGGCTGGCCCACTCTGCCACTGTGACTCCAGCAGATCAATGTCTACCAGGAGCTGTGATTGGCTCTTCTCTCTTCCCCCTACATGGGAGAGGGCTCCTGATTGGCTGAGGCCCTCCTCTATGTCACACAGAGTCAGAATATGTGGCTGACCTCCTGCTGTGTACATTGCTGGGCCCCCTTGCTGTATACATGGTTGGGCCGCTGCTCCCTCAGGTCAGTGCAGAATAATTATCACCTACTTATGTTTCTGCCTGCAGCACAGGAAGGTGATATCACAGAGTCTGAGCGATGCCTGTTCTGCTAATGCCATTGTAGCAGTTGGCATTAAGTATAAAGGCAGTGTGTGCATTGTTTTTCCTTACCAGGGCCAATGTGTGTCTTTATCCCTGGTGTAGCCAGTGTTTTTTTAAAATCTTCTGTGGGGACCAATGTGTGTATGTTTTTTTTTATTGTTACAGCAGGGGGGCTCTGAAAACTCTCGCACAGGTAGACCAGGGGCTGGCCCTGCTTCAGATAACACTTCTACCATTACTGTCTTCTCTGGTGGACTCACCTTCTCGTATATATCCCCTGCCCTAGGGGTTGACATGGTGTAGGTGTAAGGGTCCTTCTATTGCACTCCTGCTCCTTCCAACTCATACCCTCAGAACCATCCCTTTCATTCTCTTCCTTTGAGTTTAATGCTATTTGCCTCTTCTTGTTCACTTACAAGTTGCTGTCATCTATCTGCCCCCAAGCCATATCTCCAAATTCATTGACAACTTCTTGGCTCCCCCACTTCTTTTCTTCACAACTTCCCTCCCTTTTCAAGATGACTTCAATATCCCTATCAATGTCCCCACTGACCCCTCTGCCTTTAGACTCCACTTCTGACCTTCACATCATCATTTGGTCTTTCTCAGTGGACCTCCTCACCCATGTTAGTGGACACTCACTTGATCTGGTCTTCACTTACCATTGTGATATTCCCTCTCTCTGACCATAATCTTATTTTATTGTTTTGTACATACTGTTCTGTTTATGTACCATGTAAGGCACGGTGGACCCCTTGCTGCCCCATATAAATAAAGGACAATACCTGTAATAATAACATACATTGATAACTATTGCCAGACATGGCCATACCATAATGGAGGATTTTGCCTTATTTATGGCTCGTCTACCATTCATAAATATACACCTAACACTCTACACTGCCAGCAATACCACAATCGCATTTGGAGATCAATTATACAAAATAAAAATGCCCCAAATGAAATAAATTAATTTATAGATTTCCTCTTAAAAATATTATTTATTCCAAAATTACACTTCTGAAAAAAGTCACATATATTTAGTCAGTGATCTATAATTAACAGTTTAATCTTTTCTGTTTTGCTGTTGCATTAACTTAATATTAAATTTAATTAAAGACAAAGAAAAAGCATTGTGTAGGAGTGGTTATGCTAGTTTAGCACAGATGTATACTAGGTCATGTGACTGTCTTGTTGTTTTCACCTGAAGTCAGCTGCAGCTCTTGAAGCGAATGTTTAACTATTCCAGGGCAGAATACAGACATGTATTTAATTTATGCTGTTATTGATTCTCTTCAGCTGTCAATAAGCAACGCATTGCAGATTGATTTCCCAATGGGCATGTGTAAAGGGTCAAACAAACAATCAAGAAAAAATTAATTGAAAATCTGACAAAAGTTAAATACATTTTATGGAGAGCACTTTATTTTTTACTGCATATACAGTTGTGCTCTTAAGTTTACATACCCTAGCAGAATTTGTGATTTTCTGGCCATTTGTCAGAGAATATGAATGATAACTCACAAACCTTTCTTTCACTCATGGTTAGTGGTTGGGTGAAGCCATTTATTGTCAAACAACTGTGTTTACTCTTTTTAAATCATAATGACAACAGAAACTACCCATATGACCCTGATCAAAAGTTTACATACCCCAGTTCTTAATACCGTGTATTGCCCCCTTTAACATCAATGACAGCTTGAAGTCTTTTGTGGTAGTTGTGGATGAGGCTCTTTATTTTCTCAGATGGTAAAGCTGCCCATTCTTCTTGGCAAAAAGCCTCCAGTTCCTGTAAATTCTTGGGCTGTTTTGCATGAACTGCACGTTTGAGATCTCCCCACAGTGGCTCAATGATATTGAGGTCAGGAGACTGAGATGGCCACTCCCAGGGCCGGCTCGAGGCATGTTCGACTCGAGCGGCCGCGCAGGGCGCCACCCTTAAAGGGCGCCGCGCGCTGATGCCGCCATGTCGGAGCCTGGAGCCGGCCCTGATCTCCCCTGCTGTCCTCCCGGCTCCCGCTGTGTGCGCCGCTGCTGTGTGCGCTATGCGGCGCTGGCGTCTGATGTCAGACACTGGCGCCGCACAGCGCGCACAGACAGCGGCAGACAGCACAGACAGCGGCCGCAGAGGCGCGCACAGCAGCACTCCCAGCAGCACTCCCCCTCCCTCGGCACAGCAGGTACTGGGGGCATATGTGGCACTGTGGGGGGCATTTATCTGGCACTGTGGGGGGCATTCATTTATCTGGCACTGTGGGGGGCATTCATTTATCTGGCACTGCGGGGGGGGACATATATCTGTGCACTGTGAGGGGGCATTAATGTATCTGGCACTGTGGGGGCATTTCTGGCACTGTGGGGGTATATCTGCGCTGTGGGGGCATTTATGTATCTGCACTGTGGGGGCATTTCTGTATCTGGCACTGTGGGGGCATTTCTGTATCTGGCACTGTGGGGGCATATCGGCACTGTGGGGGCATTTATGTATCTGGCACTGTGGGGGTATATCTGCACTGTGGGGGCACTTATTTATCTGGCACTGTGGGGGCATTTATTTATCTGGCACTGTGAGGGGCATTTATTTATCTGGCGCTGGGGGGCATTTATTTATCTGGCACTGTGGGGGGCATTTATTTATCTGGCACTGTGGGGGCATATCTGGCACTGGGGGCATTTAATGTATCTGGCACTGTGGGGGCATATCTGGCACTGGGGGCATTAAGGTATCTCTCACTGTGGGGGCATATCTGGCACTGGGGGCATTAAGGTATCTGGCACTGTGGGGGCATATCTGGCACTGGGGGCATTCATGTATCTGACACTGTGGTGGGCAATAATGTATCTGGCACTGTGTGGGCACTTATGCATCTGGCACTGGGGGCATTTATGCATCTGGCAATGTGTGGGCATTTATGTATCTGGCACTGGGGGCATTTATGTATCTGGCCCTGTGGGGGCATATCTGGCACTGTGGGGGCATTTTTATATCTGGCACTGTGGGGACATATCTGGCACTGTGTGGGCATTTTTATATCTGGCACTGTGGGGACATATCTGGCACTGTGGGCATTTTTATATCTGGCACTGTGGGGGCACTTATGTATCTGGCACTGTGGGGGCATTTATGTATCTGGCACTGTGGGGGCATATCTGCACTGTGGGGGCATTTATGTATCTGGCACTTTGGGGGCATTTATGTATCTGAACTGTGGGTGCATAACTGGCACTGTGTGGCCATTTATGTAGCTGGCACTGCTGGGGGGCATGTCACGTGTAGCTGGCACTGCTGGGGGGGCATGTCACGTGTAGCTGGCACTGCTGGGGGGCATGTCACGTGTAGCTGGCACTGCTGGGGAGCATGTCACGTGTAGCTGGCACTGCTGGGGGGCATGTCACGTGTAGCTGGCACTGCTGGGGGGCATGTCATGTAGTGTTCTCGCTAGGCGTCTGTGGCTAGGCAATGTGTCTCAGTGCTCTCCCTGGTGCAATGTGTCTCAGTGCTGTGCCTGGCGCAAAGTGTCTAGGAGGTTCTACCTGGTGCAGTGTGTATTAGCTGCACTACTGTGTGGTGTAATGCAAATTGACACTATTATGTGGCCACGTACCTTCCCCACGAAGTAACTCCCCTTAATTTTTGCTGCGCGCCTTCGGCGCGCACTGTCCATGCTTTGACATATAGGTATGGGAACAACAAGCAGTATGTACATCATTTTGCCCTCCTAACTTAAAAATGTGCCCTCCCTGTGATCAGCACCATGCCCTAAAAAGTGAACACTATCATGTGTAGCTGGCACTGCTGGGGGGCATGTCATGTGTAGCTGGCACTGCTGGGGGGCATGTCATGTGTAGCTGGCACTGCTGCGGGGCATGTCATGTGTAGCTGGCACTGCTGCGGGGCATGTCATGTGTAGCTGGCACTGCTGGGGGGCATGTCATGTCTATCTGGCACTGCACATTATGTGTATCTGGCACTATACTGGAGACATTGTGTGTAAGGAACACTACTGTGGCTATGTGTAAGGCTGCTAATTGTGTGAAAATATATTTATAGTTTGATGATATGAAGTTACGAGGATACGCCCACTTTTCCAGAGGCCACACCCACTTTTCCGGGAGCGCATCTTCGGCGCGCACATGGGGGGGGGGGGGGGGGGCGCTTTTACATTTTCTCGCTCAGGGTGCTAGTAGGCCTGGAGCCGGCCCTGGCCACTCCAGAACCTTCACTTTATTCTGCTGTAGCCAATGACAGGTCAACTTGGCCTTGTGTTTTGGATCATTGTCATGTTGGAACATAGTAGTAGTTTCTGTTGTCATTATGAATGAAGTGCTGCCTATTTATTTATGCACTTAGAGAGGTATGCAATTAGCTGAGGTAATTTACCACAGCTAATTGGTTTGCCAGGGGCTATTAATCCCAATAACTGTCAATTTTCCCCAGATTCCAGCACTTAACAGGAATTGGTTTTGCCTGCCTCAGACAGGTCAAGCCGATAAGTGACCATTTTTTACGCGAAAAGTACAGTGAAAATACATAAGTCCCCGGCTTTTTGCGGGACCTATGTATTTTCACATGAAAAACAAATGTTTTTCATATGAGGTAATTGGATAACAGTGAAAAAAACCTTGAAAACACTCAGTTTTCCTGGCCACTACACTATCGCGGCTAATTGGATACCGACCTTCATCATTTCACATTCAGGACTTTAGGAGCACTAGGAACTGTAAGTTAACTCTATATATATTCAATACAATATGCCCTTTTACAGTTAAAACCATGTTAATGGAAAGGACAGTTTCATATAGAAATTCACTGTTTAAAAATAAATTCATATGGTTGCACATTACTTTAGGACCTCCAAATTACGGACTAGTATCTATTACTAGTGTATTCTGTAAACCACTTCCTGATGCTTAGGGGTATATTTACTAAAGTGTGGGTTTATAGAAGTGGAGATGTTGCCCATAGCAACCAATAAAAGTCTACTCCTGTAATTCATCTGGGGGTCACTCAAGCTTTTAGCACCAACTCTATGAAACTCACTTCTCCGTTCGAGATGGCCTCCATGCTAGAATCCTTCAAAAATGAATCAAGACTTTCCCGTTTACAGACACATCCCTCCCAAAATTACCCAACATAATTTCATACCTTCCAACATGACCCATTCCAGGAGGGACAAAATATTCTGTTCCTGGACTTCCTTGCCAGTGGCAGATGCAGAGGTGGGGCTGCAGCATGTTGAGGGTTTAGCAATCGGCAGCACACTGCACCCACAACACTGACTGGTGCCCCCTTGACCCCACCCCATACCAATGAGCGTCTTTGCGCACTGTGTTGCTGCACTTGAATAAAATAAAATAAATATTTTTCTAAATGACAGGGGGCACATGCGCGGTGGCCATTTTGGTGGCCGTTTCCATCGCGATTGCTGCACCTGCCACTGGACTCCGGTAAGGTAAGTATTTAAATGAGTGCGGTGTGGCCCCCCCCAGGACCCAGGGGCCTGCACCACACACATTGCACCCATTATAGAAACGCCAATGACTGCACAGGACAGGACTACGGTGCATTTTCTACCATAAATTATCTTGTATGGAATATACTTCTAAAGGGGCCCAGACCATAAACTCTCTAATGGTTAGCCAAGCCTCAGTGTTGGGTAGGTACACCCCCTCTGGAGGCTGGCTACACCCCTAAGCATGGGTCCTACCACTGTATTCCCCTGGTGGATCCTTCTTTCCCCAGTCCGATACTGAGTGTAACTACCAAAACCAGCTGAGGCTGCAATAGGACATCAACCAGACTAAGGGTGTAATTTAGACCTGATTGGTAGGGTGAGTTTTTTGCATCCCTGCGATCAGGTAGTCACCGCCTACAGAGGGAAGGGGGGGGGGGGGGTATGGTGTGTGTGCAGGTGTGCGATCGTTGTTGCTGGAGAGTGGCACAGACATCAGTTTGTGCAGTCTCTGCTCAGCCCAGGCCTTACTCAGCCGCTGGGATGATCGGGGCCAGAGCTGACGTCAGAAACCCTCCCTCAAAACGCAGAGTCCCTCCTTGAAAATGGTCAGTTGCCACCCACAGATGGCCTCTTCCTGTCAATCACCTTGCGATCATTGGTGCGTTCGGAATTTTCACACCATCCCGTCACTAACCGGCGATCCCCATTGATGTGGCCTGTCGCGTCTGCGCATTGCGGTACATACGCTTGCGCAGCCTAGCAATCAGGTCTGAATTACCCCCCTAAGTTGTATCACAAAGCAACTAAAAATATCAATATCTCCTTTTGAAACCAGTTTGCAAAGTGCTGAAAATTCTATATGGATCAGGCAAATAAAGCATGCTTGGGCTGGTAATAGATTTAATTTATTTTATTTTATTGAAGCTTCAACATGTGACAATAAACTAGTAATTTAAGTTTCAGCTTAGCAATATATGAACAGGTCTATCAGAATCCATAACAACATAGAACATCAAAGTAAAACAAAAAACACAAGATAGAAATGGATTCACTGTACTGACGCACATGTTAGGTAATAGGAATCTGAAACCAAGTCTAGCAATATAAAAAGTCAAAGAGAAAATGGGGGGCATTTAAAAAAAATACAGGTCTCATACAACAAAGTGTTACGAAAACATAGAGATATAGGGGGTCATTCCGAGTTGATCGCTCGCTAGCAGTTTTTAGCAGCCGTGCAAACGCATTGTCACCGCCCACTGGGGAGTGTATTTTAGCTTTACAGAAGTGCGAACGCTTGTGCAGCAGAGCGCCTACAAAATGGTTTTGTGCAAAACAAGGGTAGCCCTGTAGTTACTCTTCGTGTGTGTTGATTCTAACGACGGAGGGACAGCTTTTGACGTCACACACCCGCCCAGCGAACACCCAGCTATGCCTGCGTTTTTTCTGCCAAGCCTGTGTTTTTCTAAGCACTACCTGAAAACGGTCAGTTGACACCCAGAAACGCCCACTTTCTGTCAATCTCCTTGCGGCCGGCTGTGCGATTGGAATCGTCGCTAGAGCCAGTGCAAAACCACAATGGACTTTGTACCCGTACGGCGTGCGTGCGCATTGCGGAGCATATGCATGCGCAGATTAGTTGTTTTCTTCACTGATCGCTACGCTGCGAACGTCAGCTAGCGATCAACTCAGAATGACCCCCATAGTTTCTTTAGTAGAAATCAGCAGAACCTCTATAAGTTGCAAAGAACTTCTTAGTTCAGGTCTCTTTCTGAGGAGATGCCTAAAAACCTATCCATATGGAAAATAAAAAAAGAGTTTCTCTTTAAACATTTGTAGAGTTGGTGGGATAGTCTGTATACATAATTGTAAAATAGTTTTACAGGCAGCTGATGAAATTGCAACAACAATTTTCAAACATCTCTTGGAACTCTAATATCTAGAGGTAGAAGGCCAAAAATGGCCCACTCCGGAGTGAGCGGTGCATAATTAACTAAATGTAGAAGTAAAACGCCTAACTCTCAGCCAAAATCTTTTTTTTTTTTTTCAATCTTTTTATTAAAGCATATGCATCATAATAGGTTCAGCCAAAGGGCCTAATTCAGATCTGATCGTAGCACCAAATTATACCCCTTTCACACTGCCAATGCCGGATCCCACCCGGGACTTGGAAACGGGTCCTTCCCGGGTGGGATCCAGCATTGGCAGCTGCTGCAGGCTTCCCCGACCCGGCAATATGCCGGGCGGGTTGCCATAGCAGCGGGGGCGGAACCGGTAGCGGGGGCGGAGGTAGAGGCGACGCTGGGAGATCATCTCCGCGCCGCCTCTCCCTGCTGTAGTAAACGGGTCCTGGGACGCATCGACCCGGGAGCCCGTTTAAGCAGCTACAGACCCGGTATTCAACCCGGGTCTAACACTGCTTTATTCCTGGGTTGAATTGTCGGGTTAGACAACCCGTGATTGCGGCTATGCCCCTTTCACACCGCACGCCGACCCTTGTCGACCCGGCAATATGCCGGGTCGATACCGGGTTATTTGTGCGGTGTGAAAGGGGTATAATTTAGCAGTTGGGAAAAACCATGTGCACTGCAGGGGGGGCAGATATAACATGTGCAGAGAGAGTTAGATTTGGGTGGGGTGTGTTCAAACTGGAATCTAAATTGCAGTGTAAAAATAAAGCAGCCAGTATTTACCATGCACAGAAACAATATAACCCACGCAAATCTAACTCTCTCTGCACATAATATAATAAATATATCTGCCCCTTCCCTGCAATGCACATGGTTTTGCCCAACTGCTAACAAATTTGCTGCTGCGATCATCTCTGAATTACCCCCAATGTGCACTGCAGGGGGGCAGATATAACATGTGCAGAGAGCGTTAGATTTGTGTGGGGTGTGTTCAAACTGAAATCTAAATTGCAGTGTAAAAAGAAAACAGTCAGTATTTACCCTGCACAGAAACAATATAACTCACCCAAATCTAACTCTCTCTGCACGTTATATCTGCCCCCTGCAGTGCACATGGTTTTGTCCATTAGCTAGCAACGTTTGCTGATGCGATCAGATCTGAATTAGGCCCATAATCTTTTAAAAAAAGGGGAAGCCCAAAGACAATGATAAAGATTTGCAGAAGTTTGATTACATTTGGGGCAAGCAGAGTTCTCTAGAACACCCAGGAGGAGTCCCCTAGAAGGAGAAATATTCGAATGGTGGAATATATTAAAATTCATTTCTGTAAATTTGGTAATAGATTTTAATTAGGAAAATGTTTGCGGAAAGAGGCAGCATGCTGGTTGTTAAAATCAGTTTCAATTTTCCAATGGCTGACTGGACAGTGCCCAAGATATTTTCAACGACTGAAATTATTTTAAAGCTCTCATCCAGCTGTTCATTTGGAAAAGGTTCTACCCCATTCCTAGTTCTGCCTGCTATGCTTTGGATATCTGTATGTTATATTTATCTTCTGCGACTTGTTAAAGCAAAATAAAAGATACTTTGCTATAAGAATTGCTTCAGCAATTAACATTTTTTTAATTCCCACTTACTTTTTAATTAGATCAGTAATTTTCCTTTCATGTAGAACATATTACACAACATCAAAGAAAAAACTCATACTTGCATATATTTAGAACCGTATTTTTCAGATCTGAAATCAGAAAACTATTCCGCAGTGCGAGGACTTTTATGCTTATATCACTGTGACCTCAAATTTGGCTCTGACAGTCTTCTCTAGTCTTACTAACCTTGATAACAAACATGCTTATGCCAAAGCATTGCGCTACAATGGGCATAGCACTGTGGCATACCTATAATGGATACAGAGTGTGTGGTGAGAGATTAGCCAGTGTCCTGTGGTGACTCCTTAATTCTTGCACCCAACTGTGCCATTTTTTTTATAATGTATCAGAAATATGGGGTCAGCACAAGACTTTTGCACTGTACGAGAGACATTGCCCTCGGCCTCTTCTGTGTAATCACCATCTTTCCAAACACATCACCAGAGAATTGGCTCCATTGCTGGGACAAAACTACTGGCACAGGTATCGGAGGGCCCTGCTGTATGATGACAGCTATTATGGGCCTGATGGACAATGCATTACTCAATTCTTATGGGTTGGGTTCGAATGACCGCCGGTCACCATACCGATAACGGTTTTTAGATGCCCAGCTAGGAAGGCGAGCGCAACGAAGCCCCTTGTAGGCTCGTCACAGGTTCTATTCCCATGAGTGGGAATAGTCACTGATTAGTCAGCATGCCAACTGTTGAGATTGTGAGGGAGCGGGAACCCGGTGTCGGTATTGTGGCCAGCGATCACCTGACCGCCGGTCACATAACTACATCCCATTCTTACAATACCTATGGCATAGAGCCTTTCTCATCCTCTATACATTCAAATTAAATAGCTTGTTGTTTTTTATATATTAAAGAGCATCATGTTTATAGTATAATGGGCCCCATACACTAGAACGATTTTGCTCAATTTCAGCTCAGTTTGGTCACTCGGGACTATATATTGGGTGAAATCATGCATTTTTGTTGTGTATCCAATCTGATCTAATCCGATGCGCGGCCCCGTTAGCGTCGGGTCGACTCCTCCAAGTTGTTGGTGCTGCACTCATTATTTGTCGTGATTAAGTGGAATTGTATGGAATCGAACGGTGGTTTTTGCGCTCACGATATATCGCTTGTGATCTATAGTAGGAAGTTTGAAGCACCCTAATCCAGCCCGTCAGATGTATCTGATGGTACCTGTGAATGCATGCTATACATCCCATGCGATATGTAGGCGCTTGACATATCCTATGTGATGTATAGCATGCTCCAAAAAGTCACATTGTACCAAATAGTTTGGAATCGTATGCAAACACTCCCGGGTAGCTCCCGGGAGAGTTCAAGGGAAATCGGCCCGACTTCAGCCTCTAGACATATCGTTCTAGTGTATGGGGCCCTTCAGATATACAAGTAAGATGAAAGCCAGCAATTTATGCTGGTAATAAAGCATCTAAGCATTGTAGAAAGCCGTTTCTCAGTTATGATGTAGCCATAGAAATGATTTCATATGCTACTTATCACCTGCTAGGCAGGGTGATGTGCACATACAGTACCTGAAGGTATTGGACTTATCTACACATAATTGAAAGCATTTAATAGCTTGGGAGAAAACAATAAATGAGATGACGGAGACAGAACTTTCTACATTACAAAGGAACTTTGAAGACATACAGTAGTCCTGGCCTCACAGTCACAGCGGTAGCATAATTAGTACAGCTATCAAAGCATACAGTAATTCTACAATAGCTCAGGCAGCTGAGAAGAAAACCCTCAGGCAAGTTTATTTATTGAATCGCATTAAAAACAACAGTAAAAATAAAACCTCTAACATGACCCCATTTGTCACTTTGGGAGAAGCACAGAGATCTGTAATGCAAATTCTTTCTGTGCCATCTGTAGAAGGCACAGTCTCTAACGGCATGTCTGCCTAATTATCTACAGTACCTTGCTGGAAGCATCAGAAGAAATCAGGACCTCTAACTAACACACTTTGCTTAGGGCGAATGTGTGCAATCATGAATACTTTTCATTTCAGGCTTTCTTGAAGTAATTACCGTGTACAGAAAGCACCAGTTATTATCCTCAAACCAGTCAACATGACCCTTTTCACTGTAAAACTATGGTTTAATACCATTCGTTATATTTGATATTTTTGCAATAACCAGAACTGTGAATGAAATAAAGCAGAAGACTAGCTCCTTCCAGGCCCGGCGCTACCCGCTCAGCAAAGGGATGCAGTGCAGGTAGGCACCAGGCTTGGGAGGCGCTCTCCCTGCTCTGCATCCCCACTGTTGCGCCTGGCCTCCCTACTGCTGTTGGCTGGTGTGCGTTACGTGTAAGCTGCGCTACTACTGGGTTTGTTACGTGTAAGTGGCGCTACTACTTTGGCGTAACATGTAAGTGGCGCTACTACTGGGACGTTATGTGTAAGCGCCGCTACTACTGGGGCGATATGTGTTAGCTGAGCTACAACTGTGGGGTGTTGTGTGTAAGCAGCGCCACTACTGGGGGGAATTTTAAATAGGGGTACTATTGTGTGGCCACGCCCCTCCCTTGTGAGACCACACCCCTTTTTCAACATGCGCTGTCCCTTTGTAAAGTATGGGAGGGCGCAAATTTATAGTTTGCAGGGGGCGCCAAACACCCTAGCACCGGCCCCAGCTCCTGCCTATGGAATGCATGCCGATTCCTGGTAAGTAACCTAGCATGACGCTGCTGTCACATTATGGAGTCGTGCTATATTACAGGCCTGCTGGGGCGCAGATGAGGAGCAGGTACCTCTTTGAGGAGTGCGTTGGGCACTGGAGAGTGATGCCGAAGTTTTGGTGAAGAAGGCAGGCGGCCACAACAGCACTGTAACATCAGTTGGCCATCCCATCTTGGCTCAGGGACCTACTCCACTAGTCTGCAGTCAGCTGCCTTTGCAGTGACTGTGCAAGCCAACAGTGTGCCACTACCTGATTGGGCCAGATGGGGCGGCTAATGCCACTGTAAGTATGATTATATGGAAGCAGCAGCCAGGTGAGGTTTATTATATCATTCTGCGATAGTCATGTGTCACTGTGGGCCAGCCAGTATCTTCTTCATGTTGCAAGAAAGGGAAAGGGGAGAGAGTACTGGGTGTGGTGGTTGATCTATGCAGCCTACTATATGGGCCTTCATGTTCTTTTGAAAGGTGGGGTTAGCCTGCTATGTCACTGTGTGAGCCTTCATGGCCGGTAAAAACAGAGGGGGGTTGGGGGAATGACATGCAAGGGTGTTGGGTGCGTGTATGTGTATGTACAGGAGTGGGTGGAAGGGGGGCAGGTGTAAAGTGCTATATTTATCTTTCTTCTGTGGGGGCCAATGAGTTTGGAAGTTTTCCTATGTTGGTCAGTGTGTTGTATTTTTTCCTGTGGAGGCCACTGTGTGTATTTTGATTCAGGTCTTGGCCAATGTCTGGGGATACAGGGTTCAAAACTGGGGTGTAAGGTAGTCTTTTGCGAGACCACACCACGTGCCATGAGGCCATGCCCCCTTTCTGCAGCGCATATGTTTATCGGTGTGCTACAGTTTTAAATCTTCACGGGGGGAGGGCATTTTTACTGTTCGCAATGGGAGCCGTGTTGTCTAGAAACAGTCCTGATTCCACTCTACAAAAGAGAGTATTAAATAACTGCTGATCTACTGTTTATGACATATGTGACTGGTAGATGTTGTCAGGTGCTGACTGGATTTTCTTTTTCTTTCCTTCCTCATGTGTATATTTCTCTTATTAGCACTTGATTTTATTATATAGATTATTCTTAGAATTACCTTTATTCTTTTCATCTTTACTATTGTACATTTTGGGACAACCTCACTTTATACGACCTCATCCCTATTTTTGTACTTTCTTCTGTATGGTTATACATTATTGCTTTGGATAATGTTATGATGTTATTGGATGACTTTCAGGAGTGTCTGTGCTGTCTGCATGAGGTGGTAACGGTATGTGATGAGTAAGTATAGGAAATAAGAGAAGTGTTTGGATACTGTAGGTGTGTGTTATGCCAGCACTCTTTTGAAGTAGCATTACTCACACAGGTGGGATACAATTCAGATGGGCCTGCTTGTGAGAGCCTACGGTTTAGGAATAATGATGATGCATCTCTACGGGCAGAAATATGCTTTTTTTATGTACTTTTCTTTTGAGTAAATTATATCCTTTCTGCCAGCTCTGCACCAGCCCCAGTACATGTATAAAGATTCCTTTTCCATGATAACATGCTCAGAATGCTTGTCTCTCTAATATGACAGAGTAGTTTTGACTGGAGTGTGTGGCCTACAGGCCTGTTTCAGGATTGCACAAAAAGGATAATATATTATCAGAGAGCGCATATACTTTTGTATCCAATTTATTACATATAAAATGAAAAATAATTACAATTATAAATAGTGATGTGCACCTGAAATTTTTCGGGTTTTGTGTTTTGGTTTTGGGTTCGGTTCCGTGGCCGTGTTTTGGGTTCGAACGCGTTTTGGCAAAACCTCACCGAATTTTTTTTGTCGGGTTCGGGTGTGTTTTGGATTCGGGTGTTTTTTACAAAAAACCCTAAAAAACAGCTTAAATCGTAGAATTTGGGGGTCATTTTGATCCCATAGTATTATTAACCTCAATAACCATAATTTCCACTCATTTTCAGTCTATTCTGAACACCTCACACCTCACAATATTATTTTTAGACCTAAAATTTGCACCGAGGTCGCTGGATGGCTAAGCTAAGCGACACAAGTGGCCGACACAAACACCTGGCCCATCTAGGAGTGGCACTGCAGTGTCAGGCAGGATGGCACTTCAAAAAAATAGTCCCCAAACAGCACATGATGCAAAGAAAAAAAGAGGCGCACCAAGGTCGCTGTGTGACTAAGCTAAGCGACACAAGTGGCCGACACAAACACCTGGCCCATCTAGGAGTGGCACTGCAGTGTCAGACAGGATGGCACTTAAAAAAATAGTCCCCAAACAGCACATGATGCAAAGAAAAAAAGAGCTGCACCAAAGTCGTTGTGTGACTAAGCTAAGCGACCCAAGTGGCCGACACAAACACCTGGCCCATCTAGGAGTGGCACTGCAGTGTCACGCAGGATGGCCCTTCCAAAAAATACTCCCCAAACAGCACATGACGCAAAGAAAAAAAGAGGCGCAATGAGGTAGCTGTGTGACGACTAAGCTAAGCGACCCTAGTGGCCGACACAAACACCTGGCCCATCTAGGAGTGGCACTGCAGTGTCACGCAGGATGGCACTTTCAAAAAAATACTCCCCAAACAGCACATGACGCAAAGAAAAAAAGAGGCGCAATGAGGTAGCTGTGTGACGACTAAGCTAAGCGACCCTAGTGGCCGACACAAACACCTGGCCCATCTAGGAGTGGCACTGCAGTTTCACGCAGGATGGCCCTTCCAAAAAATACTCCCCAAACAGCACATGACGCAAAGAAAAAAAGAGGCGCAATGAGGTAGCTGTGTGACGACTAAGCTAAGCGACCCTAGTGGCCGACACAAACACCTGGCCCATCTAGGAGTGGCACTGCAGTGTCACGCAGGATGGCCCTTCCAAAAAATACTCTCCAAACAGCACATGACGCAAAGAAAAAAGAAAGAAAAAAGAGGTGCAAGATGGAATTGTCCTTGGGACCTCCCACCCACCCTTATGTTGTAAAAACAGGACATGCACACTTTAACGAACCCATCATTTCGGTGACAGGGTCTGCCACACGACTGTGACTGAAATGACTGGTTGGTTTGGGCCCCCACCAAAAAAGAAGCAATCAATCTCTCCTTGCACAAACTGGCTCTTCAGAGGCAAGATGTCCACCTCATCATCATCGTCCGATTCATCACCCCTTTCACTGTGTACATCCCCCTCCTCACAGATTATTAATTCGTCCCCACTGCAATCCACCATCTCAGGTCCCCGTGTACTTTCTGGAGGCAATTGCTGCTGGTGAATGTCTCCAAGGAGGAATTGATTATAATTCATTTTAATGAACATCATCTTCTCCACATTTTCTGGAAGTAACCTCGTACGCCGATTGCTGACAAGGTGAGCGGCGGCATTAAACACTCTTTCGGAGTACACACTGGAGGGAGGGCAACTTAGGTAGAATAAAGCCAGTTTGTGCAAGGGCCTCCAAATTGCCTCTTTTTCCTGCCAGTATACGTACGGACTGTCTGATGTGCCTACTTGGATGCGGTCACTCATATAATCCTCCACCATTCTTTCAATGGTGAGAGAATCATATGCAGTGACAGTAGACGACATGTCAGTAATCGTTGGCAGGTCCTTCAGTCCGGACCAGATGTCAGCATCAGCAGTCGCTCCAGACTGCCCTGCATCACCGCCAGCGGGTGGGCTCGGAATTCGTAGCCTTTTCCTCGCACCCCCAGTTGCGGGAGAATGTGAAGGAGGAGATGTTGACGGGTCGCGTTCCGCTTGACTTGACAATTTTCTCACCAGCAGTTCTTTGAACCTCTGCAGACTTGTGTCTGCCGGAAAGAGAGATCCAACGTAGGTTTTAAATCTAGGATTGAGCACGGTGGCCAAAATGTAGTGCTCTGATTTCAACAGATTGACCACCCGTGAATCCTGGTTAAGCGAATGAAGGGCTCCATCCACAAGTCCCACATGCCTAGCGGAATCGCTCTGTTTTAGCTCCTCCTTCAATGCCTCCAGCTTCTTCTGCAAAAGCCTGATGAGGGGAATGACCTGACTCAGGCTGGCAGTGTCTGAACTGACTTCACGTGTGGCAAGTTCAAAAGGTTGCAGAACCTTGCACAACGTTGAAATCATTCTCCACTGCGCTTGAGACAGGTGCATTCCACCTCCTATATCGTGGCCAGATGTATAGGCTTGAATGGCCTTTTGCTGCTCCTCCATCCTCTGAAGCATATAGAGGGTTGAATTCCACCTCGTTACCACCTCTTGCTTCAGATGATGGCAGGGCAGGTTCAGGTGTTTTTGGTGGTGCTCCAGTCTTCTGTACGCGGTGCCTGTACACCGAAAGTGGCCCGCAATTCTTCTGGCCACCGACAGCATCTCTTGCACGCCCCTGTCGTTTTTTAAATAATTCTGCACCACCAAATTCAAGGTATGTGCAAAACATGGGACGTGCTGGAATTTGCCCAGATGTAATACACGCACAATATTGCTGGCGTTGTCCGATGCCACAAATCCCCAGGAGAGTCCAATTGGGGTAAGCCATTCTGCGATGATCTTCCTCAGTTGCCGTAAGAGGTTTTCAGCTGTGTGCGTATTCTGGAAAGCTGTGATACAAAGCGTAGCCTGCCTAGGAACGAGTTGGCGTTTGCGAGATGCTGCTACTGGTGCCGCCGCTGCTGTTCTTGCAGCGGGAGGCAATACATCTACCCAGTGGGCTGTCATAGTCATGTAGTCCTGAGTCTGCCCTGCTCCACTTGTCCACATGTCCGTGGTTAAGTGGACATTGGGTACAACTGCATTTTTTAGGACACTGGTGACTCTTTTTCTGACGTCCGTGTACATTCTAGGTATCGCCTGCCTAGAGAAGTGGAACCTAGATGGTATTTGGTAACGGGGGCACACTACCTCAAGCAATTGTCTAGTTCCCCGTGAACTAACGGCGGATACTGGACGCACGTCTAACACCAACATAGTTGTCAAGGCCTCAGTTATCCGCTTTGCAACAGGATGACTGCTGTGATATTTCATCTTCCTCGCAAAGGACTGTTGGACAGTCAATTGCTTACTGGAAGTAGTACAAGTGGTCTTACGACTTCCCCTCTGGGATGACGATCAACTCCCAGCAGCAACAACAGCAGCGCCAGCAGCAGTAGGCATTACACTCAAGGATGCATCGGAGGAATCCCAGGCAGGAGAGGACTCGTCAGACTTGCCAGTGACATGGCCTGCAGGACTATTGGCTTTCCTGGGTAAGGAGGAAATTGACACTGAGGGAGTTGGTGGTGTGGTTTGCGCGAGCTTGGTTACAAGAGGAAGGGATTTACTGGTCAGTGGACTGCTTCCGCTGTCGCCCAAAGTTTTTGAACTTGTCACTGACTTATTATGAATGCGCTGCAGGTGACGTATAAGGGAGGATGTTCCGAGGTGGTTAACGTCCTTACCCCTACTTATTACAGCTTGACAAAGGCAACACACGGCTTGAAACCTGTTGTCCGCATTTCTGTTGAAATACTTCCACACTGAAGAGCTGATTTTTTTGGTATTTTCACCACTCATGTCAATGGCCATATTCCTCCCACGGACAACAGGTGTCTCCCCGGGTGCCTGACTTAAACAAACCACCTCACCATCAGAATCCTCCTTGTCAATTTCCTCCCCAGCGCCAGCAACACCCATATCCTCATCCTGGTGTACTTCAACACTGACATCTTCAATTTCACTATCAGGAACTGGACTGCGGGTGCTCCTTTCAACACTTGCAGGGGGCGTGCAAATGGTGGAAGGCGCAAGCTCTTCCCGTCCAGTGTTGGGAAGGTCAGGCATCGCAACCGACACAATTGGACTCTCCTTTGGGATTTGGGATTTCGAAGAACGCACAGTTCTTTGCTGTGCTTTTGCCGCAAGTCTTTTCTTTTTTCTAGCGAGAGGATGAGTGCTTCCATCCTCATGTGAAGCTGAACCACTAGCCATGAACATAGGCCAGGGCCTCAGCCGTTCCTTGCCACTCCGTGTCGTAAATGGCATATTGGCAAGTTTACGCTTCTCTTCAGACGCTTTTAATTTTGATTTTTGGGTCATTTTTTTACTGATCTTTTGTGTTTTGGATTTTACATGCTCTGTACTATGACATTGGGCATCGGCCTTGGCAGACAACGTTGATGGCATTTCATCGTCTCGGCCATGACTAGTGGCAGCAGCTTCAGCACGAGGTGGAAGTGGATCTTGATCTTTCCCTATTTTTTTAACCTCCACATTTTTGTTCTCCATATTTTGCGCACAACTAAAAGCCACCACAGGTATACAATGTAGATGGGTGGATAGTATACTATTATTACTTATACTTATGGATGACAAGTGACGACATAGAGGTAGGTACAGCCGTGGCCTACCGTACTACTATATATAATATATACTGAATAATAATAACGGACCTGGTGGACACTGTCAGCAGACTGCTAAACTAGTATGAAGAAAAAAAAAACACCACAGGTATACAATGTAGATGGATGGATAGTATAGTATTATATTACTTATGGACGACGAGTGCACTGACGACACAGAGGTAGGTACAGCCGTGGCCTACCGTACTGCTGCTTATATATATAATATACTGTATAACGGACCTGGTGGACACTGTCAGCAGACTGCTAAACTAGTATGAAGAAAAAAAACACACCACAGGTATACAATGTAGATGGATGGATAGTATAGTATTATATTACTTATGGACGACGAGTGCACTGACGACACAGAGGTAGGTACAGCCGTGGCCTACCGTACTGCTGCTTATATATATATAATATACTGTATAACGGACCTGGTGGACACTGTCAGCAGACTGCTAAACTAGTATGAAGAAAAAAAAAACACCACAGGTATACAATGTAGATGGATGGATAGTATAGTATTATATTACTTATGGACGACGAGTGCACTGACGACACAGAGGTAGGTACAGCCGTGGCCTACCGTACTGCTGCTTATATATATAATATACTGTATAACGGACCTGGTGGACACTGTCAGCAGACTGCTAAACTAGTATGAAGAAAAAAAAAACACCACAGGTATACAATGTAGATGGATGGATAGTATAGTATTATATTACTTATGGACGACGAGTGCACTGACGACACAGAGGTAGGTACAGCCGTGGGCTACCGTACTGCTGCTTATATATATAATATACTGTATAACGGACCTGGTGGACACTGTCAGCAGACTGCTAAACTAGTATGAAGAAAAAAACAACAACACAGGTATACAATGTAGATGGATGGATAGTATAGTATTATATTACTAATGGACGACGAGTACACTGACGACACAGAGGTAGGTACAGCCGTGGCCTACCGTACTGCTGCTTATATATATAATATACTGTATAACGGACCTGGTGGACACTGTCAGCAGACTGCTAAACTAGTATGAAGAAAAAAACAACAACACAGGTATACAATGTAGATGGATGGATAGTATAGTATTATATTACTTATGGACGACGAGTGCACTGACGACACAGAGGTAGGTACAGCCGTGGCCTACCGTACTGCTGCTTATATATATATATATATATATAAAATATACTGTATAACGGACCTGGTGGACACTGTCAGCAGACTGCTAAACTAGTATGAAGAAAAACAAAACAAAAACACAGGAGTGTTTTTCAGGCAGACAAACGTATACTGGACTGGTGGTCACTGTCAGCAAAACTGTGCACTGTACTCCTGCTATAACTGCTCCCCAGTCCCCACAATTAGGCAGTGTGAGCAGAGCAGTGCACTCAGCACAGATATATCATGCAGCAGTGCAGCACACTGAGTGAGCACAGATATGGTGGTCGGAGCGTTTTTTTCAGGCAGAGAAACAAAGGATTAAACTCACTGGAGGTATAATCAAAACCCTGCACTGTACTCCCTAACAGCTGCTCCCCGTCCCCAATCCTCCCCACAATTATAACTAACTAAGTCACTCTGTGTTCTACTATAACGGAGAGGACGCCAGCCACGTCCTCTCCCTATCAATCTCAATGCACGTGTGAAAATGGCGGCGACGCGCGGCTCCTTATATAGAATCCGAGTCTCGCGAGAATCCGACAGCGGGATGATGACGTTCGGGCGCGCTCGGGTTAACCGAGCAAGGCGGGAGGATCCGAGTCGCTCGGACCCGTGTAAAAAAAAGGTGAAGTTCGGGCGGGTTGGATTCCGAGGATCCGAACCCGCTCATCACTAATTATAAACACATGTACACATTAAAAATAAAAATAAAGATAAATCTCCCCCTACTGCAGCAGGTAAAACCTTAATATTGAGACACTTCCACCACATCCAGATTAATAATTCGCAGTAAGGAATACTCCTATAATAAAGTCCAGATTAAGGTGTCAGTCCTGGAATAAAGGAACAACTGATAGATTTAAACGTTTTGGTGCAGCTGTGAGCATTTGCACATGCTCTCTGAGATCCCTGTGTATAAGGGACGGGCGGCCGGCTTTCAACTCCCGCTAATTAAAGCCGCAAATCGACCAGGTGTATTTGCTATTGAACTTGCATACATACAAGACTTGTATGTCTACTCCCGCTGTGCTTAGGGCCAAATAGCAAAATGTCCACTTTACTCACGGCCAGCAGCGTGTTTGCTTGTCATCTGTGGACGGCCCCGTTATCGATAGCTGTCACAGTCGGGAGGCGGCACTTTTCCTTTTCACAATGCGGGATACACCGGAGAATCTCATAGGATGATCAGCTTCCAAAAAAAGCAGTTGTTATAAGGATGTTGGTAAATAGGTATCGCTGAATTGTAGGAGGGCATCAGTGAAGAATAAGCCCCAGTCCTTACGCGTTTCTCCGCTATTGTAAGTATGCGGTTTCGTCAGAGGATGAAGAGGGGCTGTCCTGACTGATATTTAAACTCCAGGAGACCAATCGCATTGTAAATTACTTGCATAGTCACACCTGAGTAATTACTAATTACATCTCACATGTGTTTAAATAGCTTTTATAGCGACCAATATAATTAAAAATCATAATCTTACATGGTGGACTTATTGTGTAACAGAAATATAATCAAAAATTGGTTATAATGATTCCTAAATCTTCTAAAAGTCGGAAGACAAAGGTGATGGCACACACCTAATAATTGTAATCAAGGATAGCAAATCCATCAAAACCTCCTAACCCTTTTAATGGCTTCCACTATAGTCTAGTGGTATAATGCTCTGCACCACTACACACACGGTCCCAGGTTCAATTCCCATCACAACCACACTGGACCACAACCTCTCATAGTAATCTTTGTTATTATCATTATTTTCATTATTATTAATATTATTATTCTTATTCGTCAATGTATATAAATTACTTTATGTATACATATAACAAATGTAGTATAATCAATTGACATATATCAAATGTGTCTATGATGAAAGATAATGGAGATAGTTCTCATTTCACATTACACTTCTAAATATTAAATTAAATTCTCAGATTTTATTTAGTAGCAACGGACCACCCTACAGTATAACAGTCACACCATCCTATTAGGATCCCTGTTAATCTCCAAAACATTTCTCACTGTTAGGTGAGTATACCAAAAGAAGGAGGTTATAGGAAAAAGAGAAATAGAAGACAAAAAATGGGAGGTGAAAGGAGGCAACCAATTATGTAGCTCACACTTGAAGGTTATCTAATGTTATTGATCTCCATATTTTCATTTAAACCATCAGACATCAGAGTGCCTAGGTTAAAAATCCAGAATGCTTCTCTGGTGCATAATTTATTGAATCTGTCGCCAACTCTAGGGGTAGGGGCCACAGATTCAATACCCTGTATTTTCAACAGATCTACATTGCCGTCATGCTGATGGGTTACATGTCTAGATACGCTGTGATGAACATTCTTCTTTAGAACATTTCTTCTGTGTTTGAGAAACCTAATATTTAGGCTCCTAGTCGTCCTCCCCACATACTGTTTACCACAAGCGCAACTTATCAAGTAAATTACGTATGTCTGCTGACAATTAATAAAGGTCTCAATGCCAAATTCGAGTCCAAGTGCTGTTGATTTGAAGCAAATGCTTCTATGTATTATAAACTTACAGGTAATGCAATTAATCTTACCGCATCTAAAACAGCCCACCATTTGATTTAACCAAGTTTTCTTGACCAATGATTGTGCATTGGCCTGAAAAAAGCTGGGAGATAGGTGATTCTTTAAGTTCCTAGCCTTTTGAAATACTACCCTCGCCGAATCTCCTAGGCAAGGGTTAAAAACTTTGTCTAGTTTAAGAAGTCCAAAATTTTTCTTAATAATTTTCCTAACATCCTCTGCATGTGTATTATATTTTGTAACAAAGGGCATAATCTGGTTGTTGTCATATTTTTTTATGCCCTTTGTTACAAAATATGGCAACAACCAGATTAGTAGGCGGGGAAACGCGTCTGTCAGTACCTCCGTTACAAATCACAGACTACAGCAGACGGAAAAGTTATCAGCTGGCCGGCTATATTTCACCCTTGAGGAGGGGAGCGCTGGATGATTCATCTGCCCACGGACTCCAGATAAGGCCGAGAATACGAGCACCCGCCGGGAGGGCAAAGCACGTTTTCCGTGGACAAAGCGCAAGGTTGTATCTACCATATAAAAAGCCAATCACGGTTAATTAGCCAGGAGGAATTATACCTGCACTGTGAACAAACCTAAGTATATGCATGGTATACTCGCTTTTTGGTCACAAAAAATACCTCTGCACTAATCACTTTAAATCATGAACCAGCTGTGAACAAGGATGCACTTTATATATGATTAACACACGCTATATTAATCAGTTTAAACGGATACATGGACATAAGCACGTTCTAGCATGAGGCTGGGGAAAGAGTGAGCAGCGCATGTGAATATAATTGCTTTATTGTTGGACATAAGATATCCACAGAAAATCCGGCTGATTGAAAGCATAATAATAACTCTGGATATCTGAGGAATAAGGAGATATAAATTAATCAGTGGGACGGCTATTCTTAAACATGCATGTGTAAAGGAATGCTTTGAATATAATCAGTCATTTATTTGTTTTTTAGGATTTTATGTGGCCACATTGTCATTTTTAATATATGTATATGCATTGCCGGCCGGCATATAAATTTGCTATATTTTGGTATTGTAAAATAAAATCCACTTTGGATGTGAATAGCGCTCTTTCGTTTGCATTCAATAGCAAATACACCTGGCCGATTTGCGGCTTTAATTAGCGGGAGTTGAAAGCCGGCCGCCCGGCCCTTATACACAGGGATCTCAGAGAGCATGTGCAAATGCTCACAGCTGCACCAAAACGTTTAAATGTATCAGTTGTTCCTTTATTCCAGGATTGACACCTTGATCTGGACTTTATTATAGGAGTATTCCTTACTGCGAATTATTAATCTGGATGTGGTGGAAGTGTCTCAATATTAAGGTTTTACCTGCTGCAGTAGGGGGAGTTTTTATCTTTATTTTTATTTTTAATGTGTACATGTGTTTATAATTGTAATTATTTTTCATTTTATATGTAATAAATTGGATACAAAAGTATATGCGCTCTCTGATAATATATTATCCTTTTTGTGCTGTTTTGTTGGTGGACAGGTCAGTACTGTCCAGTTGAGAGCTGCTTTTTTCATAAATGACCAATTCTATTAGTCAGGTGGCCAGGAGGCGCTGGAAATATTTTTTTTTCTTTTTTTCTTTTTTTTTTCTGTTTCAGGATTGTACGCAAACCCTGACTGTGCATGTGTTTACGTTGCACTGCGTATGTGCCACGATGGCCTTGCGACAGCACCTAGGGGTACATTTACTAAGCAATGATAAGAGCGGAGAAGTGAGCCAGTGGAGAATTGCCCATGGCAACCAATCAGCACTGAAGTAACATCTATAATTTGCATACTATAAAATGATACGGAGCTGCTGATTGGTTGATGGGAAAATTTCTCCACTGGTTCACTTCTCCATTCTTATCACTGCTTAGTAAATGTCCCCCTCAGAGAGGGGATTTATTTGCAACGTGATTGATAGTCTGGCAGTGTGGTGGTGGTTTACTGGGAGTGGCGGCTAAAATACAGGCGTGTCATGACCATTTTTGGGCCATGTCATGACCATTTTTGTGGCTGTCTCAGTAGAAATCTAGGCAGCTGTGACATTTGCATATTTTCACCCATTACCTGCGTACGCATTTGCAGGGTGTGGATTATTAGATCTACACTAAAAAGGTCTACAGTCAATAGGTCTACCACTAATGGTAGACACACATTAGGTCGACAGGGTCAAAAGGTCGACATAGAATAGGTAGACAGTAGGAATGGTCGACAGGGTCATAAGGTCGAGATGGAAATGGTCAAAACAAAAAAGGTAGACAATTTTTTTTGGGGGGAAGGGGGGTATTTTGTCACTTTTCTTCCACAGACAAGCCCCATTCGTGTACTGTGTCCCCTTGCATGGCTCGCTTCGCTCGGGTTACTATTCTCAAGTCATAGTCCATGTGGATAGTAAAGTATGAAAAAGTTTCAAAAAATTAAATATAAATTAAAAAACTTGTCTACCATATGTGTGTCGATGATTATCACGTCGACCTTTTGACCCTGTCGACCTGTTGAACTGTCTACCTTTTACATGTCGACCTTTTGACCCTGTCGACCTAGTGCATGTCTACCATTAGTGGTAGACCTATTGACTGTAGTCCTTTTTAGTGTAGAATATATATATATATATATATATATATATATATATATAGTGTGTGATTCTCTGAATCAGGCCCTGCCACAATAAATAATGTACTGCTTCCATCAAAAGCTAACAAATATACCACAGTTTATACTGCGCTGGTGTGCAGACGATGTTTACTTAAATAGTAAAAATGTATATATCTCTCATCTATTTAATCATAAGAATGGCTTCTCTTATTCCATAAATTGTTATTAATTTATTCAAACTAAACACATAATGGGGGTCATTCCGAGTTGTTCGCTCGTTATTTTTTTTCGCTACGGAGCGATTTGTCGCAAACTGCGCATGCGCAATGTTCGCAGTGAGCCTGCGCCAAGTAAATTAGCACAAAAGTTAGGTATTTTACTCACGGCCTAACGAGGATTTTTCATCGTTCTGGTGATCGGAGTGTGATTGACAGGAAGTGGGTGTTTCTGCGCGGAAACCCAGCCGTTTTCTGGGAGTGTGCGGAAAAACGCTGGCGTTTCTGGGAAAAATGCGGGAGTGTCTGAAGAAACGGGGGAGTGTCTGGGCGAACGCTGGGTGTGTTTGTGACGTCAAACCAGGAGCGAAACTGACTGAACTGATCGCAGTGTAGGAGTAAGTCTCAAGCTACTCAGAAACTGCTAAGAATTTTCTATTCGCAATTCTGCTAATCTTTCGTTCGCAATTCTGCTATGCTAAGATACACTCCCAGAGGGCGGCGGCTTAGCGTGTGCAATGCTGCTAAAAGCAGCTAGCGAGCGAACAACTCGGAATGAGGGCCAATATGCACAATAGACAGTAAAATGGATAGACCATCACAGCTGAACAGAAAAACAAATGCTAAATAGATATTAACAAAAGCAGTGTCACTTGCTATATACAAATTATACTGCAGCTGTCTGATATTTATGAGCTCTCAATTACCCGATAATATCAATGATCAAGAAACGGGGGCTCCGGTAATCAGGTGGATCACACAGGGCCTTCTTTACAGAACTGGAGGCCCCTGGGCAAAGCAATGCACTGGGCCCTTACCCAACCTCCAGCAGTAGGGGTGGGGGGTGCTATCAACGGCAGTTGTGATGTCCTGCGGGCGGTAGTGGGTGTTCTCAGCATGTAGGACCTGGAGCAATAATTTCTGCTAATTACTCCTTTACTGCACACAGGGCCGGTGCTAGGATGTTCGGCGCCCGCCTGCAAAATATAAATTTGCGCCCTCCCATACTTTACATGCAGGGCCGGAGGGTTACCATGGCCTCTTGGGCCCCTGAGCTGCAGGAGATCCGTGTAAGCCTATGGATGTGAACTCTCTGCCCATACACACCCTGTGCAGCGCTACACACAGACAGTGCTGTAACTAGACATTTTAGCGCTGTGTGCAAGAGAGGGCATTGGCGGCCTCCCTGTATGTAGAATAGGGGCACTGCGCTCCGCATGCACGCGCAAAAAAATTAGGGGCGTGGCTTCATGGGGAAGGGGTGTGGCCACAAAATAATACCAATTCATATTACATATTATAGTAGTCTCCATTATTCAAACTACGCCGCACAGCAGCGCCACTACACCAGGTAGAGCACCTTTTACACATTACGGCGGACAGATTTCCCTTTTTACACATTACGGCAGACAGCGCCCCCCTTTTTACACATTAAGGCAGACAGCATCCCCCTTTTTACACATTACGGCAAACAGCGTCCCCTTTTTACACATTACGGCAGACAGCGTCCCTTTTTTACACATTACGGCGGACAGAGTCCCCTTCTTACACATTACGGTAGACAGCATCCCCTTTTTACACATTACAGCAGACAGCGTCCCCTTTTTACACATTATGGCAGACAGCGTCCCCTTTTTACACATTACGGCAGACAGCGTCCCCTTTTTACACATTATGGCAGACAGCGTCCCCCTTTTTACACATTACGGCAGACAGCGTCCCCTTTTTACACATTACGGCAGACAGAGTCCCTTTTTACACATTACGGCAGACAGTGTCCCCTTTTTACACATTACGGCAGACAGCGTCCCCTTCTTACACACTACGGCAGACAGCGTCCCCTTTTTACACATTACGGCAGACAGCGTCCCCCTTTTTACACATTACGGCAGACAGCGTCCCCCTTTTTACACATTACGGCGGACAGTGTCCCTTTTTTGCACATTACGGCAGAGTGTCCCCCTTATTACACATTACGGCAGACAGCATCCCCCTTATTACACATTACGGCAGACAGCGTCCCCTTTTTACACATTACGGCTCTGCATACAGATACACACATACATAAATACAGTATATACATAAATACAAACACACACATACATACACATACCCACACACACACACACACACACACTTTCTCTCTCACTCTTTTTACATCCACTTACCACAGTTGTGCTGGCCAGATCTTCAATAGCATGATCCTGTGTAGCTCCGCCCCCTTGGTCCGTGTAGCTCCGCCCCTTTTTCGGCCGATTGATCACTGACACTCCTCTCCCTGTCACAGGGGAGAGAGGAGAAGGCTTCATGCTGCTGGTGCTGCTGCGGCTGCCTGTCAGTGTGACAGGGCAGGCGCAGCAGCAGCAGCAGGGGGGGACAGGACGGCCCTTCAGCTGGGATGCAGAGCAGCGAAGGCGCCTATCCTACGCGGCGCCTACCTGCACTGCATCCCTTTGCTGAGCGGGTAGCGCCGGGCCTGACTGCAGTGTGAGATGGAGCTGGAGGGAAAACACTAAACTGTAGAAGGGGGCATTGAAGGGGCCCCGGTACATGACTTCCAGGGTGGTAGGGGTTGTTTACTGCAGGGGAGGGGTGGATTGTGGAGTGGGCTTAATATTCATCATTTTCCGGTGGCAGGGAAGCTTGCTTGACTGCAGATATCTCCAGCTCCTAGAATTAGATTTCTTAACGTTCAATGAGATTTAAAAAAACCTGGAGATTCCCACCTTTCAGGAGGTACTGGGGACTTGGGGATCAGATTTCAGAAGTCAGATGAAAAGACGGTCCTGGGATCACCTCCAATAAGTCAAATCCGGGCCCTGGGATTCTTAGGACGGTATTCAAATGACCTATGACGCCCAGTCTCCTTTCTAAAGTGATTCCTGTTTTCGTGCATATCGCACCGACAGTAATCAGGTTTAGCTGCGTAAAGGATTGGGAGCTTTCGATACCCCAGGGGTAGCGAGCTGAAATGATGATATCACGCCGGTTAGCAGAAACAGGACACGTGGGGAAAGGAGTGAAATTAATTTGATACCGCCCTCAGCCTATGATGGTATTAGTGCTGCTGCAGTCAGCGGACAGTACTGTAACATGTTTCATAGAGTGCAGAACTCCTAGATAACAGGAGCACTTTATCACTGTATAAATTCTCCGGTGTGTAGGGCAATGTGCAACCAGCCACAAAATAACCCCCACAATCCTTTAGTGGTATACACACAGTGAAACAGAGCAGCCAGGATATCAGATACTAAGCTTATCCTCCAAGGTTGGGAGCAGGCAGGGGCGGATTGGGATCGAACATCAGCCCGGGAAATTTATGGAAGCAGCCCTAATGGGGGTGCAGTCTGTTGAGGGGGAGGGGTCTGTCAAGAGGGCGGGGTCACTCCTCAGAGGTCCTGATTCTGAGATTGACACAGTCGTGGCCTCCTTTGCTTTACGTTATGCTAATGTTTACCTGCGACTTTATGCATATGCTGCTACAATGCCCTTCCCTGATATGCATCTGTACGTCTGAATTTACAAGGACTGATATGCCCACTTTCAGTGTCTACTGACACTGCAGTCATGCCTAGAATCTTCTTCTGATTTAATTGATTTTTCTACAAACCCCTTTTCATTCTACAAACCCCTTTTTTTAACCTTGTATGTTTCAAAGTACATGGAGGGGGAGCACACACACTACATACAGCACAATACAGGGAGGGAGCGCACATAGGTAGTGAAACACAGACACAGGGGATCAGTGCAGCAGAATCTGTCCCAGTGACCAATCCGCCCCTGATTACATACATAGCCACCACATCACATACTGTACATAGCCACCACATTATTACAGGAATGCCACCACATTACATGTATAGCAGCGCACTACATGTACAGCACTGCATAACACAAATAGCACCACATAACACGAATAGCACCGCACTACACGTATAGCACCGCATTATACAAATAGCACCACATTACACGTATAGCACCTCATTACACAAATAGCACCGCATTACATACGTAGGCAGTGCTCCCTGATCAGCTGGCATCCTGAGAGCAAGGTACAGTACAGGGGCGTTTTAAGAGAGGAGGAGGCCCGTGTTCAGCCTCCTTCATTCAGGCCCCCTCCTCTCTGCCCGGAGCACCGTAGAGTCTGAGCACTAGAGGGCTCAGACTCTACTGCGCTTGCGCAGATCTCCGGGAAAATGGTGCGGCGGCAATTTTCCCTGAAAGTTCTCTACTGCGCATGCACAGAACTCCATGAAAATGGCCGCTGAGCCATTTTCACGGAGTTCTAATAGCGCTGCGGATGCCGGCGCTGGACTTCGGAGGGGTGAGTATTTTAAAAATGGGTGGCGTGTGTGCTGTGGGGGCCCACTCTGGACACACTGCACCCATTATAGAAACGCCAGTGGTACGTCCTGCTCCTGTCCAGTTCCCAAACCATACACTGTGCCCGGGGACACCCTAACCCTTACACCAACATGATAATGTAAATAAAGTAATTAAAAATAACCTCTCTGCCGGGTCCCTTTCAGTGCCCAGTCACCGCTCTGGCCAGTTCAGTGAGAGTGCAGGAGCTAAAGTGGCGGCGGGTATAGTGAACCCGACTTCGACCATCATTATGCTGCTGCTCCCGGGCTCGTTGAAGAGACCTTTGGCCAGGGCCAGAGAGAGGATGCTGCTGGGCTGGTTAACTTTCTCCAGGTCTCCTGTTGGTAGAACAGCTTCATCACTTTTTACGGCTAGCGGCACCCGGAAGTGCTCGCTAGCCTAACTACCGGATTCCGGATTACATTCCAATGAACCGCAAGTACTGGAAGTAGTGTGAGCCAGCCCAGCCTAAGTGTGAATCGGCCTGGCTGAGGGGAATAAGGAACTATCCAACTGAAAAGTATTATGTAGCAAAATTACTCATCTGTTAATTTATTTAATATTTATGGTTTACATTATGATACAGTAAACCCTTTTTGGTTCAAGTAATATATCTTATTATGGATGTTTATTTCCCATAAAACCGATGTTGCACTACAAATCCCCCCACTAAAACACCACCTACTCAATATTTAACACTTTATTTTATAGAAACAAAATGTATAATTTTACCAATATTGGCAGCTGTAGGATAATTTTTATGTAACAAGTGACAGTGCATTTGTGAAGATCTATTTAGGGATGTTTTGTAGAAATAGGACTGTCTATTCATTTTATTGTCTGTTGTATATATTATGTGTTTATTTTTAATAAATTAATAACCATTTGTGAAATAAGAGCAGCTATTCGAAATTGATGAGAAAATATTATTATATATCTTTTTTAATACAGTGTTTATATATTTTTTATTTCTGACTGGGCTAGCAGCCAGTGTGAATACAATACTAATTAGTAGCATCTCTACAATCACTGGGAAGTGGGGTGCCCATTTATGAGTACTCTATACTTTTTTTATTTTTGTTTATGAAAAAAGGTGTCTGTACTCCGAAGAAAGTATTATGAAAAAAAGGTGCCATAAAAAGCTAAAGTTACAAGGTGATACCAGATTTACAGTATATTTGACACTCTGGACAAGTCTTCACAATTTTCCAGGACTAGTCAAAAAATGAAAATGTATACCAAATAAAAAGGTGTCGGCACTGTGTACCCTCTACGTGTCGTCAGAAAAAAGTCTGGTTTCTGGCACTGAAAGCAATGCTGTGCGGCAGTCACAAAGGAGTCATTGCCAGAAGTAGGTACAATATCATCTACATTTTCTCTAACGTCCTAAGTGGATGCTGGGGACTCCGTCAGGACCATGGGGAATAGCGGCTCCGCAGGAGACAGGGCACAAAAAGTAAAAGCTTTTGGACCTAGGTGGTGTGCACTGGCTCCTCCCCCTATGACCCTCCTCCAAGCCTCAGTTAGATCTTTGTGCCCGGCCGAGAAGGGTGCAATCTAGGTGGCTCTCCTGAGCTGCTTAGAAGTAAAAGTATACTTAGGTTTTTTTTTATTTTCAGTGAGTCCTGCTGGCAACAGGCTCACTGCAGCGTGGGACTAAGGGGAGAAGAAGCGAACTCACCTGCGTGCAGAGTGGATTGGGCTTCTTGGCTACTGGACATTAGCTCCAGAGGGACGATCACAGGCCCAGCCATGGATGGGTCCCGGAGCCGCGCCGCCGGCCCCCTTACAGATGCTGAAGCAAGAAGAGGTCCATAAATCGGCGGCAGAAGACTTTCCTGTCTTCATAAGGTAGCGCACAGCACTGCAGCTGTGCGCCATTGCTCTCAGCACACTTCACACTTCGGTCACTGAGGGTGCAGGGCGCTGGGGGGGGCGCCCTGGGAAGCAATGAATTTACCTTATTTGGCAAAAAATACATCACATATAGCTCCTGGGCTATATGGATGTATTTAACCCCTGCCAGTTTTCCAGAAAAAAGCGGGAGAAGAGCCCGCCGAGAAGGGGGCGGGGCCTATCTCCTCAGCACACAGCGCCATTTTTCCCACACAGCTCCGCTGGTAGGAAGGCTCCCAGAATCTCCCCTGCATCCTGCACTACAGAAACAGGGTAAAAAAGAGAGGGGTGCACTTATTTGGCAAAATAACAGATATAAGCAGCTATAAGGGATAGACACTTATTGTAAGGTTGTCCCTATACATATATAGCGCTCTGGTGTGTGCTGGCAAACTCTCCCTCTGTCTCCCCAAGGGGCTAAGTGGGGTCCTGTCCTCTATCAGAGCATTCCCTGTGTGTGTGCTGGGTGTCGGTACGTGTGTGTCGACATATATGAGGAGGAAAATAATGTGGAGGCGGAGCAATTGCCTATAATGGTGATGTCACCCCCTAGGGAGTCGACACCTGAATGGATGGCCGTAATTAAGGAATTATGTGACAGTGTCGGCACGTTACAGAAAACTGTTGACGACATGAGACAGCCAGCAGCTCAGTTAGTGCCTGTCCAGGCGTCTCAAACACCGTCAGGGGCTATAAAACGCCCGTTACCTCAGTGGGTCGACACGGACCCAGACACAGACACTGACTCCAGTGTCGACGGTGAAGAAACAAACGTATTTTCCAGTAGGGCCACACGTTACATGATCACGGCAATGAAGGAGGTTTTGCACATCTCTGATACTGCAAGTACCACGAAAAGGGGTATTATGTGGGGTGTGAAAAAACTACCCGTAGTTTTTCCTGAATCAGATGAATTGAATGAAGTGTGTGATGAAGCGTGGGTTACCCCCGACAAAAAACTGCTAATTTCTAAAAAATTATTGGCACTATATCCCTTCCCACCAGAGGTTAGGGCTCGTTGGGAAACACCCCCTAGGGTAGATAAGGCGCTCACACGCTTATCAAAACAAGTGGCGTTACCGTCTCCAGAAACGGCCGCCCTTAAGGAGCCAGCAGATAGGAGGCTGGAAAATATCCTTAAAAGTATATACACACATACTGGTGTTATACTGCGACCAGCAATCGCCTCAGCCTGGATGTGCAGTGCTGGGGTGGCGTGGTCGGACTCCCTGACTGAGAATATTGATACCCTGGATAGGGACAGTATTTTATTGACTATTGAGCAATTAAAAGATGCATTTTTATATATGCGAGATGCACAGAGAGATATTTGCACTCTGGCATCAAGAGTAAGTGCGCTGTCCATTTCTGCCAGAAGAGGGTTATGGACGCGACAGTGGTCAGGTGATGCGGATTCAAAACGGCACATGGAGGTATTGCCGTATAAAGGGGAGGAGTTATTTGGGGTCGGTCTATCAGACCTGGTAACCACGGCAACGGCTGGGAAATCCACATTTTTACCTCAAGTCACCTCTCAACAGAAAAAGACACCGTCTTTTCAGCATCAGTCCTTTCGTTCCCATAAAGGCAAGCGGACAAAAGGACAGTCATATCTGCCCCGGGGTAGAGGAAGGGGAAAAAGACTGCAGCAGACAGCTTCTTCCCAAGAACAGAAGCCCTCTTCCGCTTCTGCCAAGTCCTCAGCATGACGCTGGGTCCTTACAAGCAGACTCAGGTACGGTGGGAGGTCGTCTCAGAAATTTCAGCGCGCAGTGGGCTCACTCGCAAGTGAACCCCTGGATCCTGCAAGTAGTATCTCAGGGGTACAAATTGGAATTCGAGACGTCTCCCCCTCGCCGGTTCCTGAAGTCTGCTTTACCAATAGCTCCCTCCGACAGGGAGGCGGTATTGGGAGCCATTCACAAGCTGTACTCCCAACAGGTGATAATAAAAGCACCCCTCCTACAACAAGGGAAGGGATATTACTCCACACTGTTTGTGGTACCGAAACCAGACGGTTCGGTGAGACCGATTTTAAATCTAAAATCTTTGAACACTTATATCAAAAGGTTCAAATTCAAGATGGAATCACTCAGAGCAGTGATAGCGAACCTGGAAGAAGGGGACTATATGGTGTCTCTGGACATCAAGGATGCCTATCTCCATGTCCCGATTTGCCCTTCTCACCAAGGGTATCTCAGGTTCGTAATACAGAACTGTCATTATCAGTTTCAGACGCTGCCGTTTGGATTGTCCACGGCACCCCGGGTCTTTACCAAGGTAATGGCCGAAATGATGATTCTTCTTCGAAGAAAAGGCGTATTAATTATCCCTTACTTGGACGATCTCCTAATAAGGGCAAGGTCCAGAGAACAGTTGGAAGTCGGAGTAGCACTATCTCAAGAAGTACTACAACAGCACGGGTGGATTTTAAATACTCCAAAATCGCAGCTGATTCTGACGACACGTCTGCTGTTCCTAGGGATGATTCTGGACACAGTCCAGAAAAAGGTGTTTCTCCCGGAGGAGAAAGCCAGGGAGTTATCCGAGCTAGTCAGGAACCTCCAAAAACCAGGAAAGGTGTCAGTGCATCAATGCACAAGGGTCCTGGGAAAAATGGTGGCTTCTTACGAAGCGATTCCATTCGGCAGATTCCACGCAAGAATTTTTCAGTGGGATCTGCTGGACAAATGGTCCGGATCGCATCTTCAGATGCATCAGAAAATAACCCTGTCTCCAAGGACAAGGGTATCTCTTCTGTGGTGGCTGCAAAGTGCTCATCTCCTAGAGGGCCGGAGATTCGGCATTCAGGACTGGATCCTGGTGACCGCGGATGCCAGCCTGAGAGGCTGGGGAGCAGTCACACAAGGAAGAAACTTCCAGGGAGTGTGGTCAAGCCTGTAGACTTCACTTCACATAAATATACTGGAACTAAGGGCAATTTACAATGCTCTAAGCCTAGCAAAACCTCTGCTTCAGGGTCAGCCGGTGTTGATCCAGTCGGACAACATCACAGCAGTCGCCCACATAAACAGGCAGGGCGGCACAAGAAGCAGGAGGGCAATGACAGAAGCTGCAAGGATTCTGCAATGGGCGGAAAATCATGTGATAGCACTGTCAGCAGTGTTCATTCCGGGAGTGGACAACTGTGAAGCAGACTTCCTCAGCAGACACGACCTACACCCGGGAGAGTGGGGACTTCATCCGGAAGTCTTCCTCATGATTGTGAACCGTTGGGAAAAACCAAAAGGTGGACATGATGGCGTCACGCCTCAACAAAAAACTAGACAGGTATTGCGCTAGGTCAAGAGACCCGCAGGCAATAGCTGTGGACGCTCTGGTAACACCTTGGGTGTTCCAGTCGGTGTATGGGTTCCCTCCTCTGCCTCTCTTACCCAGGGTACTGAGAATTATAAGACGGAGAGGAGTAAGAACTATACTAGTGGCTCCGGATTGGCCAAGAAGGACTTGGTACCCGGAACTTCAAGAGATGCTCACAGAGGACCCGTGGCCTCTGCCGCTAAGAAGGGACCTGCTTCAGCAGGGACCCTGTCTGTTCCAAGACTTACCGCGGCTGCGTTTGACGGCATGGTGGTTGAACGCCGGATTCTGAAGGAAAAAGGCATTCCAGATGAAGTTATTCCTACCCTGATTAAAGCTAGGAAGGATGTAACCGCACAGCATTATCACCGTATTTGGCGAAAATATGTTGCGTGGTGCGAGACCAAGAAGGCCCCGACAGAGGAATTTCAACTAGGTCGTTTCCTACATTTCCTGCAAACAGGACTGTCCATGGGCCTAAAGTTAGGGTCCATTAAGGTTCAAATTTCGGCCTTGTCGATTTTCTTTCAGAGAAAATTGGCTTCATTTCCTGAAGTTCAGACTTTTGTAAAAGGGGTACTGCATATACAGTCTCCCTTTGTGCCCCCAGTGGCACCTTGGGATCTCAATGTAGTTTTGGGATTCCTAAAATCACATTGGTTTGGGCCACTTGCCACGGTGGAATTAAAATATCTCACATGGAAAGTGGTAATGTTGTTGGCCCTGGCTTCTGCCAGGCGAGTATCTGAATTGGCGGCTTTATCCTATAAAAGCCCTTACCTGATATTTCATTCGGATAGGGCGGAATTGAGGACTCGTCCTCAATTTCTTCCTAAGGTGGTTTCAGCGTTTCACCTAAACCAACCTATTGTGGTGCCTGCGGCTACTAGGGACTTGGAGGACTCCACGTTGCTGGACGTAGTCAGGGCCCTGAAAATATATGTTTCCAGGACGGCTGGAGTCAGGAAATCTGACTCGCTGTTTATCCTGTATGCACCCAACAAGCTGGGTGCTCCTGCTTCTAAGCAGACTATTGCGCGTTGGATTTGTAGTACAATTCAGCTTGCACATTCTGTGGCAGGCCTGCCACAGCCAAAATCTGTAAAAGCCCATTCCACAAGGAAAGTGGGCTCATCTTGGGCGGCTGCCCGAGGGGTCTCGGCTTTACAACTTTGCCGAGCAGCTACTTGGTCAGGGGCAAACACGTTTGCTAAATTCTACAAATTTGATACCCTGGCTGAGGAGGACCTGAAGTTCTCTCATTCGGTGCTGCAGAGTCATCCGCACTCTCCCGCCCGTTTGGGAGCTTTGGTATAATCCCCATGGTCCTGACGGAGTCCCCAGCATCCACTTAGGACGTTAGAGAAAATAAGATTTTACTCACCGATAAATCTATTTCTCGTAGTCCGTAGTGGATGCTGGGCGCCCATCCCAAGTGCGGATTGTCTGCAATACTTGTACATAGTTATTGTTAACAAAATCGGGTTTTTGTTGTAGTGAGCCATCTTTTCAGAGGCTCCTCTGTTCAGAGGCGGAACTACCGGCAGTGCAGGCAGTGCACTGCACTGGGGCCCGCCTCTGTCCAGGGGCCCAAGCATGTAATGAGTCAAACTGACTCATTACATGCCGCTGTGCGCTGCAGGCAACCGCTGCCCGCAGCGCACAGCCGCCCTGAGAGGAGAGGAGAGGAGCAGCGGGCCAGCGGCACGGACGGGGGAAGGAGGAGGGAGCCGGAGGACCGAGCCGCAGCAGCGCTTTGTTACTGGTGGAGGCGCTGCTGCTGCTGCCCCTCTGCTTCCCTATAGGCTGTCTTCCGAGAACAGCCTATAGGGAAGCAGAGGAGCAGCAGCAGCAGCGCCTCCACCAGTAACAAAGCGCTGCTGCGGCTCCCTCCACCACCTCCCTCCTCCTTCTTCTCTACAGCCCGGGAATCGTCAGACGCTGCACCGAGGAGCCTGAGCCGGCGGAGAGGGTAAGTATAATTCTTCTTTCTTTCTTTTTCTCTTTTTCTTTCTTTTACTTTCTTTCTTTCTTGGGCCTGCCTGCCGCAATGTATAAAAAGGGGGGAATGCCTGCCGCTATGTGTAAAAAGGGGGGAATGCCTGCCGCTATGTGTAAAAAGGGGGGAATGCCTGCCGCTATGTGTAAAAAGGGGGGAATGCCTGCCGCAATGTGTAAAAAGGGGGGAATGCCTGCCGCAATGTATAAAAAGGGGGGAATGCCTGCCGCAATGTATAAAAAGGGGGGAATGCCTGCCGCAATGTATACAAAGGGGGGAATGCCTGCCGCAATGTATGAAAAGGGGGGAATGCCTGCCGCAATGTATAAAAAGGGGGGAATGCCTGCCGCAATGTATAAAAAGGGGAATGCCTGCCGCAATGTATAAAAAGGGGGGAATGCCTGCCGCAATGTGTAAAAAGGGGGGAATGCCTGCCGCTATGTGTAAAAAGGGGGGAATGCCTGCCGCTATGTGTAAAAAGGGGGGAATGCCTGCCGCTATGTGTAAAAAGGGGGGAATGCCTGCCGCTATGTGTAAAAGTGGGGGACTGCCTGCCGCTATGTGTAAAAAGGGGGAATCAGCCTGCCGCAATGTGTAAAAAGGGGTAATCTGGCTGCCGCAATGTGTAAAAAGGGGGGACTGCCTGACGTAATGTGTAAAAAGGGGACTCAGCCTGCCGCAATGTGTACAAAGGGGTAATCTGCCTGCCGCTATGTGTACAAAGGGGTAATCTGCCTGCCGCAATGTGTAAAAATGGGGATGCTGTCTGCCGTTATGTGTAAAAAGGGGACGCTGTCTTCCGCTATGTGTAACAAGGGCACGCGGTCTGCCGTTATGTGTAAAAAGTGTACGCTGTCTGCCGTTATGTGTAACAAGGGCACGCTGTCTGCCGTTATGTGTAAAAAGCGTACGCTGTCTGCCGCTATGTGTAACAAGGGCACGCGGTCTGCCGTTATGTGTAAAAGGGCACGCTCTCTGCCGTTATGTGTAAAAAGGGGGACGCTCTCTGCCGTTATGTGTAAAAAGGGCACGCTGTCTGCCGTTATGTGTAAAAAGTGCACGCTGTCTGCTGTAATGTGTAAAAAGAGGAATCTGTCCGCTGTAAGGTGTAAAAGGGTCTCTACCTGGTGTAGTGGTGCTACTGTGCGACGTAATTTGAATAATGGAGACTACTGTGCACCGTTTTATGAAATGGTATTATTTTGTGGCCACACCCCTTCCTCACGAAGCCACGCCACTATGTATTTTTGCGCGCGCCTACGGCGCGCACTGCCCCTGTTTTACATGCAGGGGTGGGGCTCCGATGCCGTTTCTTGCACACAGTGCTAAAATGTCTAGTTACGGCACTGTTGCTAGGTATCCATTTCTCTGGCCCTGAGCAGGTCCCCCTCACCAGATCCTCTCCAGGGGTGAGGGGGTGGACTTGGATGGGATGTGTGTGTGTGGGGATATGTTGGGGGGGGGGGGCCCAAAGCATTTTCTCGCACCTGGGCCCACCGCTCGCTTGTTCCGCCACTGCCTCTGTTATCATACTGTTAACTGGGTTCAGATCACAAGTTGTACGGTGTGATTGGTGTGGCTGGTATGAGTCTTACCCGGGATTCAAAATCCTTCCTTATTGTGTACGCTCGTCCGGGCACAGTATCCTAACTGAGGCTTGGAGGAGGGTCATAGGGGGAGGAGCCAGTGCACACCACCTAGGTCCAAAAGCTTTTACTTTTTGTGCCCTGTCTCCTGCGGAGCCGCTATTCCCCATGGTCCTGACGGAGTCCCCAGCATCCACTACGGACTACGAGAAATAGATTTATCGGTGAGTAAAATCTTATTATTTCTGTCATGCAGTAAGATGAAAGATTGTACACAGCTGCAGGCAGCCCCTTTTTAAAACCTTTCTGAGTCTGTAGCTGCTAGTGGCTACAATGTATAAGGCTAAGAAGTTATAGTCAGTCACAGTGAGGCACAATATTATTTGTGTGAATAAATCTACTGATATTTCAAGGAGGGTCAATCCAGTTAACTCAGTATAATTGTTGCTTTTGAATGTGTATTGGATTCATAGAACAGTCAATGATTGCGTGACTCACGCTAACAGTTCTCATTATAAGTTTAAACCCATAAGTACTGTATGTGTAGAAATGCTCTTTAGAAGAAGCTGTTCTGCATAAATGTGCATGGCTTTTCCTTAGAAGCGATACACTGATTCGATCTCCTGACCACAATGGCTAGCTGTGTGTCTTTCAAAAATAAGTCTAAATGTAACCATACACTATTGGGATTTTGCCCGATTTCATCCGATTCCGATGTTTCGGGACGATAAAATCGGATGAAAACTGGCAAATCGCATGTGTTTTACCTCCGTTCTGATCCGATGCGTGGTCCCGTGAGCATCGGATCCAGTGGCGCACGCAGGGGGGATTTCTGAGTACCCAGAAACCCCCCCTGACATACCAAGTTTGTTTTTTAGGAAACGGAGACAACTCTGTCTCTGTCTCTACAGTGAGCCAATCAGGTGACATCTGTGGGTCACTTACCAATGAGAAGCCTGCATATCTCCCTGTACAGCCTTCCTCGTTGTTGGCCAATCAGCAGCCTGCCTGTGCGATGTGTGGTGGGACCTTCACCTTAGCCTCTGCTGCGCCGCCACATTTTGAATAACCCGCTGTCCATGGCACTGCTGATTGCAGAAAGTTATTAGTAGGCGCCGTGCCCCAGTCACCGCCGGGCAGCAGCAGCACCACCAAGCCGCCATTGTACCCACGCCAGCACTATCGTGGAGGGTCCGGTCCGTGCTGCACACTGAAAGGGGAGAAAATCCGAGCTTTGGTTCCCCAGGGTCACTGTGTGGTGGAACTGCGGGGCAGTGCGGTTAGCAGCAACTGCTAGGTAACTATGCCTCTATGGTAGCTCCTCACTCACTATGAGCTGCTGCTGTACACAGATTGCATTAAAATAAAAAAAAATAAAAAACTACGATTACAATGTGCTACAGCATAATTTCACAGGTTTATGCAACACTGCAGCATAATTCAGTGGAGGCCAGTCACCTCTGACAGCCCCAGGGAGAGTCTCTCTGCTTCCTTACCCAGGCACCGCTAACATAGACACTCCGCCAGTGGCCTGGGCTCCCAGCTTCCTAGACTGGAACATGGTTTTGGGGGTAGACATGCTGGGGAGATGCCCCCCATCCACCTACAGTCATCGCTGTGCATCCCCGTGTGTCTTGATGACAGGGTCACCGCGCCCCGAGACGTTAACTTGGTATATTAAATAGCAACGCTTTTGCACAAATTCTACAGTCTCCAGAGTGCTGCCTTCTGACAGTTTTGTTGTATGTACAGTATGGGGTACCAGGCCTGTTAGGAGGGCACCAAAGCATATTATTGTAAGAGTAAACCACACAGGAGTGCCAGACCTACATTGTAGGTATGTATGTATGTATGTATGTATGTATGTGTGTATGTATGTATATATATATATATATATATATAAAACACACGCACACACACACACATGCGCGGAACCCCCCCCCCCCCATGCAAATCCTGCGTTTGCCCTTGGGATCTAAGCACCTAGATCGGAAGTACTACCCTATAGATATATCGTACCGGCAGCCTTGGCTTGGGTCGCATACAATACATTGTATGTAAAAGGACTGCCGCCGGAAAGCTGCCGGGTGGTTCAAGGGTGATCGTATGTGACTTCTCCCCTCTGAGAAGTCGCATAAGTGTATGGCCAGATCTGAGGAGCGGACTATTCTCTCTAATAATGGTCAGGTCCCAATACTAGCTGGGTGAGATACCTTGCCCAAGCACGATATCATCATTAAAAATGCCACTTTGGGAAATAAATCACAAATTGACTTTGAAAGAAATTCCAGCATTATAACATGTTCTGCCAAACTGAGGGTATAAAGATATTTTAATGCATATTTATTAACCTGTATGTACAAATGTATCTAAATGAACCACTTGCCTGGCATGGTCACATCAGATGTGACCATACCAGCAAATATTTTATCTGATTGATCGCACAGGATGCGACCAGGCAGATAGAAAGTGTTAGTAGCGGCAGGGAAGGGAAACTTCCCTCCGCTGCTGCCCTCTGCCTCCCTACACCCTCCCCTTTGTGTTTGCAGTGCTGCCGATCACTGCTGATCGGTCAACACAGTAGGACCCCCCACCCAGAGGCTGCAGACAATGGGGGTAATTCAGACCTGATAGCTAGGGTGAGTTTTTTGCAGCCCTGCGATCAGATAGTCGCTGCCTACAGGGGGAGGGGTAAAGTCTGTGCAAGTGTGCGTTCGCTTCTTTAGTAGAGCTGCACAAACATCAGTTTGTGCAGTCTCTACGCAGCCCAGGACTTACTCAGCCACTGCGATGGATTCCTGGTGAGCAGGGACGAAGCTGACGTCAGACACCCTCCCTCCAAATGCCTGAGCCACTCCTGCAAAACGGTCAGTTGACACCCACAAACAATCTCTTCCTGTCAATCACCTTGGGATCGCTGGTGCGATCGTTTTTTTCGCACCTTCCCATCGCTAGGCACCAATGCCCGGTGTTGCGGTCCATTGCACCTGTGCATTGCAGTGCATAAGCATGCGCAGTTCAGATCTGATTGCACAGCAGTGATCAGGTCCAAATTACCCCCAATAGCAGCCGCTGGGAAAGA
Source organism: Pseudophryne corroboree (assembly GCF_028390025.1). Lineage (NCBI taxonomy): Eukaryota > Metazoa > Chordata > Amphibia > Anura > Myobatrachidae > Pseudophryne > Pseudophryne corroboree. The sequence goes on from NC_086449.1 coordinate 184,565,442, forward strand.
GTAAACCAACTCCCCCAAGCCACCCTTAACCCCCACCCCCTGTGTACCTGGCAGCTGTCTGGGCTGTAAAAAGTAATGTTGCGATGGTCACGATGGTACTGATGTTCCTATGTTACAGATCTTCCCGACTGATGTTCCGATGTTTGAGAAAAAAAAATTACAACTTTTTCTGCTGCGGGATACACTGGGCTCCACAAGGATAGACATTGGGGTGTAGAGTAGGATCTTGATCCGAGGCACCAACAGGCTCAAAAGCTTTGACTGTTCCCAGAATGCATAGCGCCGCCTCCTCTATAACCCCGCCTCCCTGCACAGGAACTCAGTTTTGTAGTTGGTGCTGCAGTAAGCAGGCACATGACAGAGGGGCTGCTCCAGGCAGCCCTAAGAAGAGCTTTTTTGAAGAAAAAGTGAAGACTACAAGGGCAGCAGCGGTGGTAAATGTCAGAAGACATTCACTGCTGCAGCTCCAGCTCTCCCCAGCTGCGCTGTACACTCCCGAGCCCTGGTTGCCGGGTAACTACAGCAGGAGGCTCCGGTTTTCTTCATGGTCAGGCACACACGACGGGGGCTCTCCGGGATCAAGTGGCTGCGCTTCGGGAGGTGGCGAGTGGGTCCCGCTTGCGGGACCCGTACTTTATCGCGATCCGGCGCGGTCAGTGGGAGGCGGGCCACGCGCGCTGGCGGTGGACACTGTGGACACCAGGGCATGGGCACAGGTCAGGTTTTCTCTCTAAACCAGTTTAATAAGAGCCCACAGTACCCGGTGGTTTTGCCAGCAGGGGGATAAGGCTTAGACCTGAAGCCCCTCCCCCAGCCCCAGGGCGCCATTTTCCGCAAATGTTCCCACCCTGGAGTTGCATATCTGTCTCTCCCTCACTCCCTGTCAGTGTCTGGGCGCCATTCTTCTCTTAGCTTCACTGTTCCTGGGACTGCTTGGGCAAATCCTCCTGTGTAAAGCCGCCTGGTTGTCAGTGCTGTGACTTTACATGACACTTAAGTATTCTACCTGCCTTTTAGACAGTGTTAGTTAAGAAAGAGTGCATTTAGTCAGGGGTTTATAGTACAATTACCTGTGATATACATCCAGTTCTTACTGTGCAGTGTTATATCTATTAACTACATAGCTATATAAGCTAGTCCAGTGCAGTATTATTGTTAGTAATAACCTCTGCATTGTATAACTGTGACTATATGTGTGTGCATTAGCTAGCTGAGTGGTGTCCATTTCGTGTCTTTCACTCAACTTGCTATCCCTATATTCTATAACCTGAGGGGGCTTGGTGTGTCAGGTTTTATATTGATATAGGATTTTCACAAAGATATACTTTATTACGTATTTTTCTCTGTGATTTTAGTCACTATATCTCTCCTTTATCTTTGCTAGTGCTGACTACACTGCACAGGGGTTTGGGTAAGAGGTATTGTGCTGCTGCCAATTGTACTGTGTTACCTGATACTGCAAGTTATATCATGTCTGCTTCTGAGGGTAACGGTTCTGGGGCTGTACACACTGCCGGTGTTGCTGAAGCCACAGATCCCTATGAGGAGAATATAGCAGCTGTGGGCACTGGTTCTGGGGGCTCCTTGACTGTTGCAATGGAGGTACATAATGACCCACCGTGGGCCGCTTTTTCCACGCTTCTACACACACTAGTTAATAAACTAACACCCCCTATGGGACCCCCTATGCCGGTACAACCGTATGTGGTCCCTGCAGCTAACCCAGTGATAGAGTCGGTGATTTTGATCTGCGCTTATAGGTATAGAGGCAGCCTGTATGGTACAAAAGGGCCTTCACCAAGACCCCAATATAGGACAATAGATACAAGAAAGTGACCACACCTGGCGCCACCATACACCAACAACAAATGAAATAACTTACTTAAATATCAACCAATTGGAATTGATAGCCTCTTTTATAGTGGGAGTTATTAGTGGAATACAAAAATCCACCCTTCTCAGAGAGGCAACAAATCTGTAGGACTAAAAATAAAAAAACATAGTGCAACCAATTTTTTAAGGTGAAGTGAAGAAGATATTTTTATTGGTTCAACTCACATAGATATGAGTCAGTCAAGCATATCATCCACCATATGACGTGGATCCTCAATCCCCGCAGATGTCCTGATAGGCTGGGGACTCAGAGGGAGAAAAATATAGTGCAATACTGCTTCACCATACAAATCGGTTTATTCTGACAAAAACACACTTACACACTTACATTAAACAAAAAGATTAAAAGCATATCACCCAAATGGGATACTGGAACACCACTTCACAAACAGAGCCAGCTGCGTTTGGTCACCTGTGCGGGATCCAGCACAGGTGACCATATCTATGTGAGTTGAACCAATAAAAATATCTTCTTCACTTCACCTTAAAAAATTGGTTGCACTATGTTTTTTTATTTTTAGTCCTACAGATTTGTTACCTCTCTGAGAAGGGTGGATTTTTGTATTCCACTAATAACTCCCACTATAAAAGAGGCTATCAATTCCAATTGGTTGATATTTAAGTAAGTTATTTCATTTGTTGTTGGTGTATGGTGGCGCCAGGTGTGGTCACTTTCTTGTACCTGCAGCTAACCCGCCATGGGCGGACGATTTATCTGCTCAATTGAAGAAGTTGAACCAGTCCCTGACAACTAAAAAGTCTAACCCTCGCTCGCCCAAGCCCAAGGGGTCCTCTAAGCGAGCTCTTATCTCCTCACAATCCACTACTGTCACAGACACCTCGTCTGATGAAGACGGCACTTACACTGATCCCACAGATTCTGACACAGATACTGCTGATGGGGAGGGTAGTTCACATGTGGATGTTCCTGATCTTTTGGAGGCTATTAAGTTGATTTTGCAAATTACGGATGATCCTGAGCCATCCGTCCCTCCTAAGAAACCAGATAGGTTCAAGCGTCAGAAGGTGGTTAAACAAGTTTTACCTCACTCTGACCACCTAGTGGATATACGTCAGGAACCCTGGGAAAACCCGGGTAAGAAGTTTGTGCCTCAAAAGAAGATGCTGGCTCGCAATCCCCTCGCGCCAGAGCTGTCTAAAAATTGGGAAATGCCTCCTCCAGTAGACACACATGTGGCTAGGATGGTGGTTTCATCAGCTCTACCTGTCACTACCGTCACGTCTCTAAAAGAGCCTACGGATAAACACGTGGAGGGTTGTCTGAAAGCGATTTACACCCTCACGGGTGCTGCACAAAGGCCCACTATTGCAGCTACATGGACTGCAGAGGCTATTGAAGCATGGGCCTTGGAGTTAGTAGCTGAAATCTTGTCACAACTGAGGGCCTGAGCTGACGGGAGGCAGCCTCAGTTGTAGGGGCTGAGATGTACCGGAACCTGGGAGGTTGTATCAGACCCCTGGACATGTAAGTAACATGAATAATAACTGCCCGAAGGCGTGACCACGACAACTTGGATAAAAGTCAATGATGTTTATTATGACAACTCCGCAACACAGCAGCAGTAAAAGAAAACGTAAAAGTCAGCAAAGAATAAATACAGTTCCTGGGTACTACAGGATGGCAGGAGCCACAGGGCACTGGTAGTGTGAGATAGTTCTTATGATCTTCTAGATGGAAAGTCCTTACCAGGCCCGACTGTAGCAATGGAGATAACCCAGGATTGTGCCAGCTGGTGTTCCAGGAAAAGCTGGGTTGCTGAAGATAAAACAGCTGCCCGTGGATACTGGCTGGAACCAGACTGTTGTTAGCACGGAGTGGATACTGGCTGGAACCAGTTAAATAATAAATGAACTTGGGAGCGATGAAATATGAACTGAAATGTAGAACTTGAGAGCGGAGAAATAATAATACCGGTGGAGAGTGGTAAAGTGTAGAAAGGACACCGGCCCTTTAAGGGAAGCTGTACTCTGCTGGAAGCTGAGCTGGAAGCAGGTAATGTTGTAGCTGGAAACAGATGAATCCACAATGGATTGGAGAGTCAGGCTACACCGCAGGTGGAATGCTGGTGCGGGTCTCTATGGTGGAAGTCTTGAGACAGGAGCTGGAACCTGGAAGACAATCACAGGAGAGAGACAAACAGGAACTAGGTTTGACAACCAAAGCACTGACGCCTTCCTTGCTCAGGCACAGTGTATTTATACCTGCAGCAAGGAAGGGATTGGCTAGGCAATTATGCAGATTAACAATACTGACAACAGATTGGAGGAAATGATCAGCTGACAGAATCCAAGATGGCTGCGCCCATGCAGACACTTGGAGGGAAGTTTGGTTTGTAATCCATGTGGTAATGAAAACAGTAATGGCGGCGCCGGCCACTGGAGACAGGAGACGCCAGGCTGACAAGTGCACATCCAACCACGCGGACACAGCGGAGGCCGCGGCTGACGTAATCGCCACTCTGACACTCTGCATGCAGAAGCTCAGGGACGGCGGCGGAGGCCGCGGGAGACGCCATGCCAGATGTAATAAGGCGTTACTGTGACAGCGTCTCAGAGAGACAGGAGAGGATGCAGGAATGTACACATCAGGATAACAGATGGGATCCGGTCCTGGAGCGCTGAGCCAGCCTTAGGAGGCATCTGATGGGTAAGAAATGGCGTCCAGATACCCGGATCGTGACAGCACCCCCCCCTTTAGGAGTAGCCCCAGGACACTTCTTTGGCTTTTGAGGAAACTTGGAATGGAATCTCCGGACCAAGGCAGGAGCATGGACATCAGAAGCATTGGTCCATGAACGTTCCTCAGGACCATAACCCTTCCAGTCAATAAGATATTGTAGTTGACCGTAACGGTGACGTGAGTCCAGGATCTTGGCCACTTCATACTCAACGCCTCGTTGAGTTTGGACTTTCGGAGTTGGAGGAAGTGAGGAATGAAACCGATTCAAGATCAGCGGTTTCAACAGGGAAACATGGAATGTCCTGGGTATTTTTAAGAAGGGAGGCAACTGGAGTCTGTAAGCAACAGGATTGATGACTTGTTCAATCTTGAAAGGACCGATATAGCGAGGTGCAAACTTCATACTGGGAACTCTTAACCTCAAATTCTTCGTGGATAACCATACCCGATCACCCACCTTGAGAGCAGGAACTGCTCGACGCTTCTTATCCGCAAACTTCTTGTACCTGAACGATGCCTTGAGCAGAGCTGATCGTACGCTCTTCCAGATATTGGCAAACTGATGCAAGGTGATATCCACTGCGGGAACAGAAGTTGCTGGAAGCGGTTGGAACTCAGGGACTTTAGGGTGGAATCCAAAGTTAGTGAAGAATGGTGTTGAAGCAGATGAAGAATGATACTGGTTGTTATGACAGAACTCGGCCCAGGGAAGTAATTGAACCCAGTCATCTTGAGAGGAGGACACATAGATGCGGAGGAAGGCCTCCAAGTCCTGATTCACCCTCTCGGTTTGACCATTGGTCTGAGGATGGTAAGCCGTGGAAAACTTTAGCTTGACTTGGAGGACTTGACATAAACTTCGCCAGAATTTGGCTGTGAATTGAACTCCTCGATCTGAGATCATTTCTTCAGGAAGACCGTGGAGTCGGAAGATCTCTTGTATGAATACTTGAGCCAACTTGGAAGCTGACGGAAGACCGGTGAGAGGAATGAAGTGTGCCATCTTGGTGAACCGGTCAACTACCACCCAGATGGTATTGAACTTGTTGCACATGGGTAAGTCTGTAATGAAATCCATCGACAAGTGGGTCCATGGTCGACGGGGAACGGATAGTGGAACCAGTTGCCCCGCAGGCGACTGGCGGGATACTTTATGTTGGGCACACTTTGGGCAAGATGCAATAAACTCCAAGACGTCCTTTTTCAGAGTTGGCCACCAATAGGACCTAGAGATAAACTCCAGGGTTTTTTGGACCTGTATGTCCGGCAAAACGGGAAGCATGGGCCCAATGCATGAGCTTCTTCCTTAGCATCGGCTTCACAAAACTTTTCCCTGATGGGGGCGTAGAGTCCATCCCTACCGTGGAGAATGCCAACGGATTTATAATAGGATGCTTGTCTGAAGACTCTGACTCATTTTCTTGCTCCCATGAGCGGGAAAGGGCATCGGCCTTGCGATTCTGAGAGCCCGGACAGAACTGGAGTTTAAAGTCGAACCTGGAAAAGAAAAGTGCCCATCTGGCCTGACGAGGGTTGAGACATTGTGCGCCCTTCAGGTATAAAAGGTTCTTGTGGTCTGTAAGTATGGTGATTGAATGAGAAGCTCCCTCCAACAGATACCTCCACTCTTCCAGAGCGAGCTTGATGGCTAGCAACTCCTGGTCGCCAATGGCATAGTTGCGCTCAGCTGGGGAGAACTTCCGGGAGAAGAAACTGCAAGGGTGTAAATGGCCATCTTTAGCCCTCTGAGATAACACCGCTCCTACTCCAATGGAGGAAGCATCCACCTCTAAGATGAAAGGAGAGTCGATGTCAGGCTGTTTCAGAACAGGCGCAGAGATGAACCTTTGTTTTAAAAGATGAAATGCTTGCATGGCTTCTTCAGACCACTTGGACGGGTTAGCACCCTTCTTAGTGAAAGCAGTAATAGGCGCCACAATGGTGGAAAAGTCTCGTATAAACTTTCGGTAGTAGTTGGCGAACCCTAAGAACCTCTGGACCCCTTTGAGGGTTAAGGGTACCGGCCAATTTTGGATTGCTTGTAGTTTCTCAGGATCCATCTCTAGTCCGGAACCGGACACAATGTACCCTAGAAACGGAATGGACTTGACTTCAAAGACGCATTTTTCCAATTTGCAATAGAGATGATTGACACGGAGACGGGACAGAACCTCTTTAACCCAAAAACGATGTTCCTCTAAATCGTTGGCAAAAATGAGGATATCGTCTAGATAGACCACGACATGACGGTATAGAATGTCTCTGAAGATCTCATTGACAAAATGCTGGAAGACAGCTGGAGCATTGCTCAATCCGAAGGGCATGACGAGGTACTCATAATGTCCGTCACGGGTGTTAAAGGCGGTCTTCCACTCGTCACCCTCACGGATCCGGATGAGATTGTATGCACCTCGCAAGTCCAGCTTTGTAAAGATGGTAGCTCCGCTAACTCTGTCAAAGAGCTCAGTAATCAGGGGTAAAGGATAACGGTTCTTGATGGTAATGTCGTTCAAACCTCTGTAGTCGATGCACGGCCGCAGACCACCATCTTTCTTTTTTACAAAAAAGAAGCCTGCGCCGGCTGGAGAAGAAGAAGGTCGAATGAACCCCTTTGCTAGGTTCTCTTTAATATATTCCTCCATAGAATGCGTCTCAGGCAGAGACAACGGATAAGTTCGGCCTCGAGGTGGAACCTTCCCTGGAACGAGATCAATCGGACAGTCCCATTCTCTATGAGGAGGAAGGATATCAGCAGAAGCTTTACTGAACACATCCGTGAAATCTTGATATGGAGGAGGTGGAACATCAGACGACCTGGGGGAGGAAGAACAGACAGGCAATACTTTAAACAAACATGTCTCAGCACAGGAGGAACCCCATGCCAGGATTTGCGTAGTCGTCCAATCAATTGTAGGATTGTGAAGACGGAGCCATGGAAGGCCCAGGACCACAGGATGTGTGGCTCTTGGAATCACTAAAAAAGAAATAAGTTCGGAATGAAGAACTCCCACTCTCAGATGAACTGGTAGAGTCCTTAAAGAAATAACTGCATCAAAAATTTTGCTGCCATCCACGGCAGTTAAAGAAATGGACGAAGGAAGTCTCTCGGTGGGTAGGGACCACCGTTTAACATAGGCTTCGGTAATAAAGTTCCCAGCTGCTCCGGAATCAAGGAGGGCAATGACGTTCCGATAACGTTGAGCAACTTGAAGCGAGACTGGGAGATTACAATCTTGAGGAGATGGAGAGGAGATCATTACTCCTAGCCGGCCCTCTCCTTGGCGAGCTAGGATTTGGAGTTTCCCGGACGTTTGGGACAGGCATTAATGGTGTGAGACGGAGCTGCACAATAGAGACAGAGAAACTCGGAGAGACGTCTTCGGCGCTCAGCAGGAGTTAAACGGGAACGGCCAAGTTGCATGGGCTCATCTTTAGATGGTGACAGTTGACGAGGAGGAGGAGCAGAAGATTTTGGAGCAGATGATCTTCCACGCTCAGTTGCTCTCTCTCTGAAACGTAAATCAACTTTCGTGCAGAGTGAGATTAGCTCATCTAACTTAGAAGGTAAGTCTCTGGTAGCTAACTCATCTTTAATACGCTCAGATAAGCCATGCCAGAATGCAGCATACAGGGCCTCGTCGTTCCATGCCAGTTCGGATGCCAGGATCTGGAACTGTATCAGATATTGTCCTACAGTACGTGACCCCTGGCGTAAACGGAGAATCTCGGATGAAGCTGAGGTTACCCGGCCTGGCTCGTCGAAGATGCGCCTGAATGTTGACACGAAGGCAGTGTAGGAAGATAGCAGGGTGTCGGACCTCTCCCATAACGGTGATGCCCAATCAAGGGCTGAGCCACTGAGAAGAGAAATAATGTAGGCAATTTTTGTACGGTCACTGGGAAAATTGCCAGGTTGTAGCTCAAACTGAATCTCACACTGGTTGAGAAATCCCCTGCAGAATCTTGGAGATCCGTCAAATTTTGCTGGCGTTGGAAGATGAAGACGTGGAGCAGAAATGGGTAAGGTGGGTGGGGTTATAGCTGGAGTCACTGTGGTTGACGCACCAGACGCGCCTGATCCACGGAGAGTTGTCTGAATCCCGTCCAGCCGAGTAGAGAGATCCTGGAGACAGCGGATGATGTGGCCCTGTGCAGCCTCCTGATGTTCTAGTCGGGCTGCCAGTTCTTGCATCGGCCTGGCCGCTTGATCCTGGTCTCCGGCTGGATTCATTAGGTCAGTGCTTACTGTCACAACTGAGGGCCTGAGCTGACGGGAGGCAGCCTCAGTTGTAGGGGCTGAGATGTACCGGAACCTGGGAGGTTGTATCAGACCCCTGGACATGTAAGTAACATGAATAATAACTGCCCGAAGGCGTGACCACGACAACTTGGATAAAAGTCAATGATGTTTATTATGACAACTCCGCAACACAGCAGCAGTAAAAGAAAACGTAAAAGTCAGCAAAGAATAAATACAGTTCCTGGGTACTACAGGATGGCAGGAGCCACAGGGCACTGGTAGTGTGAGATAGTTCTTATGATCTTCTAGATGGAAAGTCCTTACCAGGCCCGACTGTAGCAATGGAGATAACTCAGGATTGTGCCAGCTGGTGTTCCAGGAAAAGCTGGGTTGCTGAAGATAAAACAGCAGCTGTGGATACTGGCTGGAACCAGACTGTTGTTAGCACGGAGTGGATACTGGCTGGAACCAGTTAAATAATAAATGAACTTGGGAGCGATGAAATATGAACTGAAATGTAGAACTTGAGAGCGGAGAAATAATAATACCGGTGGAGAGTGGTAAAGTGTAGAAAGGACACCGGCCCTTTAAGGGAAGCTGTACTCTGCTGGAAGCTGAGCTGGAAGCAGGTAATGTTGTAGCTGGAAACAGATGAATCCACAATGGATTGGAGAGTCAGGCTACACCGCAGGTGGAATGCTGGTGCGGGTCTCTATGGTGGAAGTCTTGAGACAGGAGCTGGAACCTGGAAGACAATCACAGGAGAGAGACAAACAGGAACTAGGTTTGACAACCAAAGCACTGACGCCTTCCTTGCTCAGGCACAGTGTATTTATACCTGCAGCAAGGAAGGGATTGGCTAGGCAATTATGCAGATTAACAATACTGACAACAGATTGGAGGAAATGATCAGCTGACAGAATCCAAGATGGCTGCGCCCATGCAGACACTTGGAGGGAAGTTTGGTTTGTAATCCATGTGGTAATGAAAACAGTAATGGCGGCGCCGGCCACTGGAGACAGGAGACGCCAGGCTGACAAGTGCACATCCAACCACGCGGACACAGCGGAGGCCGCGGCTGACGTAATCGCCACTCTGACACTCTGCATGCAGAAGCTCAGGGACGGTGGCGGAGGCCGCGGGAGACGCCATGCCAGATGTAATAAGGCGTTACTGTGACAGCGTCTCAGAGAGACAGGAGAGGATGCAGGAATGTACACATCAGGATAACAGATGGGATCCGGTCCTGGAGCGCTGAGCCAGCCTTAGGAGGCATCTGATGGGTAAGAAATGGCGTCCAGATACCCGGATCGTGACAAATCTCTTCTGACCATGCTAGACAATGCTTGTCATATATTGTCACAGCTTCTCGATATATTAAAGAGGCGGCTTCTGATGCCGGTATCCTAGCAGCCAAGGCCTCTACTACATCAGTCCTGCCTCGCTGGATATTGTGGCTGAGATCCTGGTCTGTGGATCTGGACTCTAGAAAAGCTCTGGAGGTACTCCCTTTCAAGGGAGATATTCTGTTTGGGGAGGATTTAAATAAGATAGTGGCTGACTTGACTACTGCCAAAACTGCCTGTCTGCCAAGTACCACTCTTTCTGTGTCAAAGGCTAATTGTACTTCCTTTCGCCCCTTTCGTTCTTCAGGTAAAGCAAAGGTCAGGCGTACAACAAGCAGACCCGCACTTCCAAACCTGGTAATCCAAAGCCCAAAAGAGCCTGGGCGGCCCGTCAGCCAGCTTCCAAGACCGATAAGCCTGCCACATGACGGGGCGGGCCTCCCCCTGGGGGATCCCAGGGAGGGGGGCTGGCTTCTAGGGTATACCTAGGATTGGTTGAAGACCACTTCAGATGCCTGGGTACGGGAAGTCGTCACTTGAGGTTACGTCATAGCCTTCAAAAACCGACCCCCTCATCGATTTTGCCGGACAGACGTCCCGTTGGACCAGACAAAGGCAAACACTCTAAATTTGGTGGTACAGACCCTCCTGGATACAGGAGTCATAGTACAGGTGCCTCTTGCGCAGAGGGGATGGGGGTACTATTCTCCGCTGTTTCTAGTCCCGAAACCGAATGGGTCCTCCCGGCCCATTCTCAACCTCAAGGCATTGAACAGGTTTGTGAAGATTTCCAAGTTCCTAATGGAAACCCTTCGCTCTATAGTTCTGGCCTTGGGATCTGGGGACTACATGGTCTGCCTGGATATACAGGATGCTTACATGCATATTCCTATAGCAGCGTCACATCAGCAATACCTGAGGTTTGCAATTGGCAACCTCCATTACCAGTTTCGGGCGTTACCTTTTGGTTTAACTACAGCTCCGCAAGTCTTCACCAAAGTCATGGCGGTGATGACGGTGGTACTCCGCCGTCAAGGGGTCAGGATACTGCCGTATCTGGACGACTTGTTAATCCTGGCAAATTCCCCAGAACTTCTCCTACGTCATCTGGATGACGGTCCGGTTTCTACAAGCCCACGGGTGGCTCATCAACTGGAAGAAATCCTCCCTGGTCCCTGCTCAGAGCATGGTGCACCTGGGAGCGCTATTGGACACCCACAACCAAAGGTTGTTCTTGTCTCAGGAGAAAGTCCTGAAGCTTCAGGACAGGATTCGTGGCTTCCTTTCTCGTCCGCAAGTGTCGATACATTCGGCGATGCAGGTGCTGGGCCTCATGGTCTCAGCATTCGACATGGTGGAGTATGCTCAGTTCCATTCTCGCCCCCTCCAGAGGCTAATTCAAGCCAAATGGGATGGCCTGCCTCACCGGATCAGGTCTCACATGATCTCATTGACTTCGGAGGTTCGTCTGTCGCTGCTCTGGTGGCTCCAGGACCAACAATTGTGCAGGGGCCGTCCCTTCTGGATATCCGACTGGGTCCTGTTGACGATGGATGCCAGTCTAAGAGGTTGGGGTGCGGTGCTGTAGCAACACTCCCTTCAGGGTCGGTGGACCAAGGAGGAGTCCCTCCTCTCAATCAACATTCTGGAATTGCGGGCGGTCTTCAATGCATTGAACCTGGCCCAGCATTTAATTCAGAACAGTCCTGTTCAAGTACAGTCGGACAACGCCACCGCAGTGGCTTACATAAATCATCAAGGTGGCACTCGAAGCCGTTTGGCAATGAAGGAAGTCTCACGGATTCTACATTGGGCGGAACGCCATCTTCCGGCCATATCGGCAATATTCATTCCGGGAGTTCTGAATTGGGAAGCGGACTTTCTCAGTCATAAGGATGTACATGCCGGCGAGTGGGGCCTCCATCCAGAAGTGTTTCAACTCCTAGTGGAAAAGTGGGGCCTTCCAGACGTAGATCTGATGGCGTCTCGACACAATCACAAGGTTCCGGTCTTCGGAGCAAGGACAAGGGATCCTCAAGCAGCATTTGTGGATGCGCTGGCGGTGCCGTGGAGGTTTTGGCTGCCGTACGTGTTCCCTCCGGTGTCACTGCTGCCCAGGGTAATTTGGAAGTTCAAGCAAGTAAAAGGAATTCACTTTCTCATAGCTCCAGCGTGGCCCAGACGGCACTGGTTCTCAGACCTGATCATCAGAGTGTCCAGTTCTACTTCCACAACGCCCAGACCTCCTCGTTCAGGACCCCTGTGTCTACCAGGACCTAGCCCGGCTGTCTTTGATGGCGTGGCTCTTGAAGCTTCCGTCTTAAGGGCTAAAGGGTTTTCTGAGTCGGTCATTCAAACTATGTTGCGGGGCCGGAAACCGGCTACGGCTCGGATTTACTATAGGGTCTGGCATTCTTACTTTGGTGCGCATCTAATGATTATGACGCTTCCAAGTTTAGTATAGCCAAGTTGTTGGCTTTTCTTCAGCAGGGCCTGGACTTAGGCCTGTGTCTGGCCTCCCTCAAGGTTCAAATATCTGCCTTGTCGGTGTGGTTTCAGAGAAAGATTGCGACCTTACCTGATGTGCATACCTTTACTCAGGGTGTGTTGCGTATCCAACCTCCCTATGTCCCGCCTGTGGCTCCTTGGTACTTGTCGGTGGATTTGGAGGCATTACAAGAGTCTCCGTTTGAACCGCTTGGTTCAGCTGATCTTAAGTGGCTTTCCCTTAAGGTGGTGTTTCTGCTGGCTATTGCCTCAGCTAGAAGAGTGTCGGATTTGGGTGCCTTGTCCTGTAGTTCCTCATATCTGATATTTCACCGTGACTGGGCGGTTCTTAGGACTCGTCGCGGATACTTACCTAAGGTGGTTTCTTCGTTCCACCTCAACCAGGAGATTGTGGTTCCAGCACTTGTTTCTCCTGATCTATCTTCCAAAGAGCGGTCTTTGGATGTGGTACGGGCTCTCCGTATCTATGTGAAGAGAACTGCTTCTATTAGGAAATCTGATTCTCTCTTTGTGCTGTTTGGATTTCACAAACGGGGCTGGCCTGCTCACAAGCAAACTTTGGCCAGATGGATTAGAATGGTGATTGCACATGCGTATGTGAGGGCTGGTCTGTCAGCTCCTGCTCCCATTACGGCCCATTCTACTCGGTTTGTTGGACCTTCTTGGGCGGCCCGCCGTGGTGCGACCCTTGAACAATTGTGCAAGGCGGCTACGTGGTCCTCAGTGAACACGTTCATAAGGTTCTATGCCTTCGATACTGCCGCTTCCCAGGATGCTTCCTTTGGACGCCGGGTTCTTGTGCCCGCTACAGTGCGTCCCCTCCCATAAGGAACTGCTTTAGAACATCCCCAATGTCTATCCTTGTGGAGCCCAGTGTACCCCGCAGCAGAAAACGAGTTTTATGGTAAGAACTTACCTTTGTTAAAACTCTTTCTGCGAGGTACACTGGGCTCCACAAGGCGCCCACCCTGACGCACTTAGCTTCTTTGGGTTGGTATGGCATTAGCCGCTGACACTTCTCCTATCGTGAGAGTGTGGTATATGTGGCTACTAACCGTTGTCGTCTCTTTTCCGGCTACTGCATTGGGCTGGTTAACTAAAAACGGAACTACTGTGCAGGGAGGCGGGGTTATAGAGGAGGCGGCGCTATGCATTCTGGGAACAGTCAAAGCTTTTGAGCCTGTTGGTGCCTCGGATCAAGATCCTACTCTACACCCCAATGTCTATCCTTGTGGAGCCCAGTGTACCTCGCAGAAAGGGTTTTAACAAAGGTAAGTTCTTACCATAAAACTCGTTTTTTCTCTTTTTTTGTAGCTAAAATCATTTTAGGTAAGGTTAAATTCATATTCTTCACCTAATTCAATCATTTAAAAAAAATTACAATTTATGAGCGTTTTTTTTGGGGGGGAGGAAATCATCCATTAAGTGGTTAATATTGTTTATACATTGAAAATACAAATATATGACAAGCCAGTGAGCACCTATCAGACTATAAATACAGCAGCATGAGCCAGCATCAGCCCCTAGTTATGAAAAGTGAAGGAGAGAGACAGCAAATGGCTTTTCTCACAGAGAAACTGGAGTAGGAGGAGCTCTGTGAAAACGGAGCTCTGGTAATAGTGCTGTTCCAGGAAAGGAGTGACAGCAGGACTGAAATGACTAAGGAGGGAGTAGCTGTAGTAACAATCTGTGTATGGAAAGACCGGGCTGTGACAGGAACCAGCCGAGAGACTGTGCATCCGTGTAGCACAAAGTACGGAAAGCTGCCCCTGGAACCCGGACCAAGACAAGAGAACAGCAACACTGCACAGTGACATGCGCTGAGGTGAAGCAGGTGAGGCAGAGCCATTCCTGTCATACTAACGTGTAAACCAGAGGTTTGACTATTTAAAGTATATGAAAAATACAAAGAATATATTAGAAATAACTTATTTGTATTATTCTAATAATTTTTACAGTCAAAACTCTGGAGTAAAAAGTCTATGGCAGGTGCCTACTTTTTCCGCACATCTCTGATTAACACTCACCAAATTTTCAGCAGTATATACTGCTGCACCTGTGTATAATGCCCACATCATACTTGCCTACTTTAAATTTCTCCTCTCCACGGAAAGCCCGGAGAGAAGACGCTGCAGGAGACTTTGGGGGTGGGGCCGGGCTGTGACATCATCAAGCCCCGCCCCCACATAGGAAACTGCTGCGATTCGCATCATTTTAACCCCTTCCCCACCCCATGGACTCGCGAATATGGGAGATTATCTCTCCATCCTGCCCGCATCACTAGGGTGCGAGCAGGATGCGGGAGACCTGCCTACTCTACTGGGGGTACGTGGGGCTACCCCCCAAAAATGGGAGCCTCCCGCAGCTTCCAGGAGAGTAGGCAATTATGGCCCACATGTACCCTTTGGCTCATATATTGAGTGTAAATCTGGCTCTGGCACTTGCCAGTACCTCCTGAGCCTTGCATCGCACCGCACGACCCTGACTCTCCAAGTATCTCACCTGTGGGTAAATGTATGAAGCAGTGATAAGAGTGGAGAAGTGAGCCAGTGGAGAAGCTGCAATGGTAACCAATCAGCTGCTTTGTATAATATTATAGTATGCAAATTATAAATGTTACTTCAATGCTGATTGGTTGCCATGGGCAACTTCTCCACTAGCTCACTTCTCCACACATCACTGCTTCATACATTTACCCACTAGCCTGCTAACAGACTGCTAGCCCACTATAACATCCCTGACACCCAATAAAAAAGCAGCATAGGAGAGGGTGTGATGGTTGAACTAACCCTGATGCAAAAATAGAGTTATATAAGGTTGGATTGGTCCACAGGGGTACAGGGGAAACCACAGGTTGGCCCCACTGCCTGGGAGCCCACCTCCTCCTCTAGGGATCAGGTTCCAGACTGTGCACTAGAATTATACAGTAAATATGTTACCTTATACTGCACAGGTCTGTGCTGTATATTCTTTAATCTGGTACATTATCATGCATGCACTAGCAGTATTTATTATATATACTGTATTTATCAAGGGGAATAGCCCATGCACTCTCTCATGGTTAGGCAAACCAATGTGGTGGCTGGCCACATCCCTAAACATGGGCCCCCACCACTGCATTCTCTCAGTCCAACACTGGATTTATACCACTTTCACACTGCAGAGCCAAGTTGCTCCTTGGATTTTGTACACAGGTCCTTCCTGAATGCGACTCAGACTGGTGGCCCGACCCATCTTATTGCTGGCATGGTGACGACACCACCGACGTGTCCAGAGCCAGTGCTTGGAGAGTAGATCATCTCCATGCGCCAGCTCTTCCTATAGTGTGAATGGGTCCCGGGTCGCATCCCCCCAGGATACCCGTTCACACTGCACCGCAAGCAGGGTTGAACCTGTTTTCAACCCTGCTTGCCATCACAGTTGAAATGTCGGGTCGCTTAACCATGGTAATTTCAACAGGGTGCTTTCACACTGCACAATAGCCCAGGTTACTGCACGTTCATGTGCAATAACCTGAGATATTTATGGCAGTGTGAAAGGGGTATAAGCAACTCAGAGATACAGACAGGGATGGACTGAGGCTATCCAACAGCCCTGGCATTGTATTGTGCACACGTACACCTACTCACACAAAAAGGGGGTGTGTTCATGGGTCATGGAGGCATGCCGCAAGTCACAGGAGCCTGCCCTCGCAGCATGCCCCCGTGTATGCCCTCGTAGCCATGCTCAGCCAATTGCGGTCTGTGTGAGCTGAGCAGCCGAGCACACTGCTCAGCCAGCCCTTGTCTCTCTTGAGTGGCTGGACTGGCCCATCAGGAATTTGCCAGAAGTGCCATATGGGCATTCTGGCCCTGGATACAGACCTCTGCTGTTAAAGAAGAATCAAGCTTCTCATCTACTAATATAGTTAGTATATAACCTGATCATCTGTCACAGTCATCCCAAGTGTTAACTTGTTGAGGGAAAGTGACATTAAAGGGAGAGGTTCTGGAAGGAATTGCTTTGTGAACATTGCACAATGACAAGCCAGCTTTAAAACACAGCAGACTCATCTCCACAGGAGTAATTTTAGTAACATATACTGTAGCTACTATAATAGATGGCTTGGATATCGGATTTAGAAACACTGTGGCTTGCATCTAAACTGCAACATTAAACTTGACAATTGATAAGAGATTCTCATGTGAGACTGGTTTGAGCTGTGGTGCCTTTAGTAAAAAGAAACAGCAATTCCTCCATAAACTCTGCTTCATAGACATGTAGCTGCCCAGTCAGGATACTGCAATAAACACGACAGGCACCTGTGCACAAACGAGGTTGACCTAGAGTGACTTTTTGCCATTGACAGACTTCTTGTGCAATTAGGTTTTCTACTGCAGTATAAAGAGGAGAAATGGGGACATTGTAGCTGTAGTTTTTAATAGATGTTATACAGTAATAGTTTCCCAAACGCTGCCATTACAGTCCAGGTTTTAAGGATATCCATGCTTGAACAAAGTTGACTTAATTTATCTCTCAGTTTGATCTAACCATCTGGATTCAGGCATGGTTATCCTTGAAACATGGACTGTAAAGGCGGAGTTTGGAAAACTCTGGTGTAAGCTGTGTTGTTTGTTTAGGTTGAAATTACATGTTTTTACCTGTTGTAAGTAAATTATTTTTGCAAGACAGTTTATAGGAAATTTTAACTAAACTGTGAAATAGATATACAGTATTAGTGAAACATTAAGTGTAAGTTACTTGTAATATTAATGGTGGGTTTCAAAAAGGGATTCTTCTTTTTGGAATCCAGCAAAGCTGTGTTCCTGAAATGAAGTTATTTTCTCTAATGTGTGATTAATGTGGGGAAAATACTGATGATTTATCAGGCTAACATAGGAGACATCCGTAGACAAAATAGAAATTAGAATATGTTTATCTTACATTACCAAGGGTCAACACCTAAGCATACAGACAGAGTTTAAGTTGGGAAGGTTACACATATATTTTAAGTTAATGGGGGCCTGTTCTGCATAAATAGGGGAAGCAACACGGGAACCTTCCTCTCTGATGGGAGAACATAATAGATTACTCACCTGCAACGTTCCGTTAGCGTGGACCTGTAAAAATACTATCACATCAATGGTACAAGGCCACAAGACCACACATGTCATGATGAACCTGATCCACTGGCTTCCGAAACCAGCATACTATAATGGGTCCTCACTACTTATATACTGTACTGCACTGATTATTTTTTTTAATCTTTATACTTTAAATGCAGCTCTGTGTATAAATGCTACAGTACACGTAGCACATTTCCTTGTGAGATCTCGGTGTTCTTTTGTATACTATTTATTTATTAACAGTTTCTTATATAGCGCAGCATATTCTGTTGCGTTTTACAATTAGAACAACAGTAATAAAACAAAACTGGGTAAAAACAGACAGACATAGAGGTAGCAAGTTCACAATCTATAGACATTATTTACATTTATTAGTAATATTTCTGTTAAGCTTTACAGTTGGCACCAACACAGTGATAAAACAAGACTGTGTAATAATAACTGGCAGACAAAAAGGTAGGATTGCTCTGCTCACAAGTTTACAATCTCTAGATACATAATAATGTGTGTGGGCATTGCATTGTGATATAACATTGGTATCTGAGGTCACTGCTAACACTGGTCTGGGGAATGTTTGGCATAAATCAAGGGGGCCCCAGTCTCTGCACATCTTCAAGTCAATTTTATACAATTCAGTAATATGTTGCCCTGAATACAGATGAATATACCCATTTATTTCTGTGCACTCAATGCAGGAGCAACTATGGACAATTTGTTTTTAACTCAGTACCAGGCTCATAATCTCCTATGTAATTCATAGAAATGATTAGTGCAAACTACATTTTAGCCATACTAAAAAAAAAAAAGATTTTAGGGGAGATGTTTCAAGCCTTGGAGAGAGATAAAGTGGAAAAGTTGCCCAAAGCAATCAGCTTCTGTCATTTTAAAGACTGCGGGCTAGATGTGTCATTGATTGGAAAGTGATAAAACGGAGAAAGAAGTAGTACCAGCCAATCAGCTACTAACTGTAATTTTTAAAATCCAGCCTGTAACACAGCAGTTAGGAGCTGATTGGCTGATTCTATTTCTTTCTCCATTTTATCACTCTCCAAGCGATGATGCATCTAGCCCTGTGACAGATAAATTACAGTTTAGAAGCTAATCATTTGATATGGGCAGCTTCTACACTATGGACCTGATTGAGAGATGGATGCAGATTGCTGCATAGGCAGCAAGATCTGCGTCTATCTCCTCACATGCTGGGGGCTGCCCAGCACAGGACAAGGCCATCCAGCACGTGTGACGCAGCCTCCCGATATTCCTATATAGAGCTTCCAATTATTACAAAAAGAAAATCCAGAACACAAAGACCTGAATTCCATAAACTCCACCTCATACTTCCTTATAGGAAACAACAGTTACCAGTACCATTTACAAAGCAGCAACTTATTACATAGTACTGTGCCTTGTGGGTATCATGATACAACAACAAATAACATATACTGGAATTAAATCATCTAAATTGCAGCATGCATTCCTCCCGATTACAATTGTTCAGAGGTGCAGTTGCGATTCAAGTCCTCACATTGGAGGCCACACTCAGATGGAGATTCTGCACCTAGCATACAGGGCTAGTGCAAGTTTCGATGGTGCAGCCGATGGTGATGTCTAAAGTCGCACCAAGCACGATTGCAGCTTCTGGAGACGCAAGCAGTGGGCATCATAGTCCTTGCACAAGGGAAGGGCTTGTAGTAGTATTAGCATAAAGTCATACCAAGCATGTCTGCAGCACCTGGAAGTGGGCATTTCAATGCTTGCCCATTCATATGCAGTGCTGTACATTAGGGAAAGACTTGTACCAATATTAGCCTAATGTCACAGATGTGCAAACGGCAAAAAGAGCACTTATGTACATTAGTGCAGACAACTCAGAATCAAGCATTGTACTGTATGAATATTAGTTGTCACCTGCTGGCATCCAGATTGTCCTTTACTATCTATGTTAATTGATGCTCCTCTATTTCTGGTTCTGGAAAAGTCAATCACTTTCATAGTGCATGGGCCCTCAGTTATTCTCAGGCAATCTCATTCTCATCACAGCCAGGAGTAATCAAATCCTAACCCCACTTACTAGCCTACATTTCCCCAAAGGATCACAGGATGGAGAGTGCCAGGGGTAAGGATGGGGCAATAGTGCCAATATTTGCATCACCACAGCCCCACCTGCCATGACATGAGGAAGTCATCATTCTTGATTACAGTTCCTGTCTCTGGAAGAAATACTCCAAAGTAATGAGCCTCCTGAAGTTTCAGCGAGAGTCGGCATGCGTCTTCCAAATTGTCCTGTTATTTGGGGTTGATCAGTGATTTACAGTAAATGATTGAAATAAAAAATTAGGAGTCAAAAGTTTTGGGGACTCATTTTGACTACCCAGCACACCATGATCAGTGCAGTAATTTCTGCATCTAGAACCATCTTACACTGTGTAACTAAATGGCAGACATGTCAGTTAGCATCTTAGTAATAATGATGATATACTTCTCTCTAGTATCTCTACATCAATCTGTCAGTTGTAAACACATTTGCAGCTTGCTCGGATTACTCACACCACTATGTAGCTCTCATCGACCTGTGTGGAAATGTGCTAGGTCAGCGAGACCTCTTTTCTTCCCTATCTACTTTTTAATGTCAATTGCACTAATTTGCCATTATATTCTCAGTATATTCTATTCTAGCTGAACATGTTTTGCTTAAATTGATAAAATAAGAAAAACAACCTAATGATTACATTCCACTTAAAAGACAAGATAGTGGTACTGCTGCAACTAATCTATAAAACATTTCTGTGTGATAGTCTCAAGTTATGTCCAGGCCACTTATGGGAAGAGTTTTGGTATGGTTGGTCAGACTAGGATAAGTAAGTCTGCACAAAAAGGTGCTTGCCCACTCTCCTGCTGCTGTCTCTGAGACCACAGCAGCCAGCTTCTGACTAGGGATGGCCCCTGACCATCGATAGTAGACAACGAACAATGGTCTGATACTGATGATAAATAGTTCCACCAGTGATGGATGTTCATCAGTGGTGTAACAGTGACTGTGGTCTGTGCATGCATGGCTGCTCTCTATACAATCAGAGGTCATAATTAGTTAACCTGTTTATGCCCATACCTACATTAGACTGGACACTATCACATTATTTACTGTTACTTGGGGGTTCCAGTAGAGGTTGCCAGGACATGGATACATGCTTGGTGTTTCTGAAAGACTACTCTTTGCTGAGAAGTGGGATGCTTGGTGAGAATCAGAAATAGTAAGTAGCTCCAGGAGAAAGGGAAAGAGACCAGACAGATCATCCTGCAGGTAAAACAATCTTCATACTGAGTTAAAAAGGATAAAAGCCAAAGAGAAGGTCAGAAAGAGTGAATGATATACTATACAGCTAAACAGACACTGACATATTGAGACAGACAACTAACTGATAGCAAATATCTCACTGAGCACTTTGGGTCTATATGTCACAGTAATTCTGTTGTTAAGGTATGTGGAAATGTCTATTTCTGCATATTTAAGGCAGAATTATGTATCACTCCTATTTAAGATGACTAAAAAGAGATCCCTCCTGCTTTTCCAACAACTATGGGGGTCATTCTGACCTGCTCGTACGCTGCCATTTTTCACAGCGCAGCGATCAGGTCACTACTGTGCATGCGTATGCACTGCAATGTGCAGGTGCGTCGTACGGGTACAAAGCGGATTGTTGTTGAGCGATGGATTTAACGAAGAATCCATTCGCACAGCCGATCTCAAGGAGATTGACAGGAAGAAGGCGTTTATGGGTATCAACTGACTGTTTTCTGGGAGTGTTTGGGAAAATACAGGCGTGTCCAGGCATTTGCAGGGCGGGTGTCTGCTATCAATTCTGGGTCCAGACAGGCTTAAGTGATCGCAAGGGCTGAGTAAGTTCCGACCTACTCAGAAACTGCAAAAAATGTTTTTGCAGAGCTCGGCTGCAAAGGCGTTCGCACACTTGCAAAGCAAAAATACACTCCTCTATAGGAGGCGACTATCTGATCGCAGCGCTGCAAAAAGTAGCTAGCAAGCGATCAACTCGGAATGACCCCCTCATGTTCACGAGAGCTGACCCCTTAAAGTTCTATGGAAACAACATTATGGGACTATTTAGCAAGCTTAGCTGATTGGAGTTTGTCCCCGAAGAGGTCTTTAGTCTACTTTCCTCTATGGAGGAAGCCTTACTGGATTCCAACCCAGTAGGCTGGAACTCTCAACTGTGACCACCATTACAAATAATGAGGACTGCAATCTTCAGCAATATCTTAGCAACTATACTTACACAGAAACATAGAATTTGACGGCAGATAAGAACCACTTGGCCCATCTAGTCTGCCCCTTTTTTTATCCTTTAGGTAATCTCAACCCTTTTTGAACCTTAATTATTTGTAAGGATATTCATATGCCTATACCAAGCATGTTTAAATTGCTCTACAGTCTTAGCCTCTACCACCTCTGATGGTGGGCTATTACACTTATCCACTACCCTTTCTGTGAAGTATTTTTCCATAAATTTCCCCTGAACCTCCCTCCCTCCAGTTTCAGTGTATGTCCTCGAGTTCTAATACTACTCTTCCTTTAAAGAATGTTTCCCTCCTGACCTTTGTTAAAACCCTTGGTATATTTGAAAGTTTTTATCATGTCCCCCCTTTCCCTTCTCTACTCCAAACAATAATATGTTAAGATCTTTTAGCCTTTCCGGGTAAGTTTTGTGATGTAGGCCATGCACCATTTTAGTTGCCCTTCTTTGTACACTCTCTAATGTATTTATAGCCTACTGGAGATATGGTCTCCAGAACTGGACACAGTATACCAGATGAGGCCGTACCAATGACCTATACAGTGGCATTATTACTTCATATTTCCTGCTACTGATTTCTCTCCCTATGCAACCAAGCATCTGACTTGGTCTTTCTCATTGCTTTGTTGCATTGCTTTCCTGCCTTTAAGTCACTTGAAATGGTGACTCCTAAATCCCTTTCCTGCTCAGTAGTTTCAATTATAGTACCCTTGATACTATATTTAGCCTTAGGGTTCTTGAGACCCAAGTGCATGATTTTGCATTTTTTAGCATTAAACTGTAGTTGCCACATTCTTGACCATTTCTCAAGTCTAGCTAGGTCATCATCCATTTGTTTTACCCCTCCCCTTACCTGTCTACCCTGTTGCATATCTATGTATCATCTGCAAAAAGGCATACTTTCCCTTCAATACCATTTGCAATGTCACCAACAAAGATATTAAAGAGAACAGGTCCAAGTACAGATCCCTGGGGTAATCCACTGGTAACATTTCCCTCCATAGATTGCACTCCATTTACTACAACTGTCTGTTTTCTATCCTGCAACCAGGTTCTTATCCATTTAACTGTGTTATAATCCACCCCCACACTTTCAAGTTTATTTAGCAGTCTGCGATGTGGGACAGTGTCAAAAATGCCTTAGTAAAGTCTAGATATGCTACATCTACAGCTCCCCCTTGATCTATTATTTTCATCACAGAGTCAAAAATGTCAATACAATTTGTTTGGCATGATCTCCCACCATTAAATCCATGCTGTTTTGGATCCTGTAAGTTGTTTGATTTAAAATATTCCAGAACTCTTTATTTTAATAGTTTTTTACATGACTTTCCCTACTACTGATGTAAGGCTTACTGGTCTGTAGTTACTTACTTCTACCTTGCTTCCACTTTTGTACAGTGGAACTACATTCACTCTTTTCCAGTCCTCTGGAATGGCACCTGTATTTAGTGACTGGTTAAATAATTCTGTTGTTAATAGTGCCACTAGCACATCTTTTAGCTCTTTTAGTATCCTTGGGTGTATCCCATCTGGCCTCATTGATTTATCCACTTTTAGTTTTGAAAGGTCTGTTAGGACCTTCTCCTCTGTAAATGTACTTTCATCTACCTTATTTTTATGAATGTCCTTGCAACTTAACTGTGGCCCCTTCCCTTCTCCTTCTGTAGTGAATACTGAGCAAAAAAATTTATTTAGGTGATCTATTGCCTTGTATCCTTCCACCAAATTCTCACTCTCTATCTTAAGTCTTATTACTCCTCCATTTGATTTTCTCCTTTCATTTATATACTTAAAAAAAGTTTTGCCCCCTCTATCTACTGACTGGGCCATTTTCTCCTCAGCTTCTGCCTTTGCACGTCTGATCACTTTCTTAGCATCCTTCCATCTGTCAAGATACACCTCTTTGTCATTATTATTTTGAGTTTGTTTGTATTTCCTAAAAAACATCTTTTTTGCTTTCACACTGATACCCCTTTCACACTGCCAATGCCGGATCCCACCCAGGAATTGGAAGCGGGTCCTTCCCTGGTGGGATCTGGCATTGGCAGCTGCTGCAGGCTTTCCCGACCCTGTAATAAGATCCGTAAGTGTTTTACTATACCAATTAAGCAGAATTAATATAATATAAGACACAGGTAGCGAGCTTTTTGGTTTTAAGAAATTCACTTTATTCAGTTATTTCACTCACAGTTAGTATTTGTTTTATTGTATTGTCAAAACTTCGTCTTTTTGGAACAATTTTAATGAATTTATTAAAAGTTAAATTTAAAAAATTATTCTACGTGCGCCAACAAAGAGACATTCTTTGCTCTCCTTTTTCTTCTGTATGATATTATTGTCTCAGGGTCAGTGGCGTAACTACTGCCCCCGCAGTCCTCGCGGTGGCTTGGGGGCGAGGGGCTGCGGGGGCGCCACTGACTTAGAACAGATTGACATGCGGACGAGCGTCCGCATGTCAATCTGCGGTCTCCTCTCCCTCCCTGCTGTGTTGGAGGGACACGGAACGCACATCGCGCGTCTCTCCTGTGTCCCTCCCTGGCTCTCCCCCAGCCGGTCTAAGGAAGTGCCGTTCGTGAGCTCTGATTGGCTCACGAACCGGCACTTCCTTTATTAGACCAGCCGGGGGGAGAGCCAGGAGGGACGTAGGAGAGACGCGCGATGCGCTCCGTGTCCCTCCAACACATGGGGGGGGGGGAGCAGGCACTTGGGGCATATACCTGGCACTGTGGGGGGCATATACCTGGCACTGTGGGCATATACCTGGCACTGTGGGGGGAAGATCTGGCACTTGGGGCATATACCTGGCACTGTAGTGGGCAGATCTGGCACTGGGGGCATATACCTGGCACTGTGGGGGGAAGATCTGGCACTGGGGGCATATACCTTGCACTGTGGGGGGCAGATCTGGCACTGGGGGCATATACCTGGCACTGTGGGGGGCAGATCTGGCACTGGGGGCATATACCTGGCACTGTGGGGGGAAGATCTGGCACTGGGGGCATATACCTGGCACTGTGGGGGCAGATCTGGCACTGGGGGCATATAACTGGCACTGTGGGGGCAGATCTGGCACTGGGGGCATATACCTGGCACTGTGGGGGGAAGATCTGGCACTAGGGGCATATACCTGGCACTGTGGGGGCAGATCTGGCACTGGGGGCATATACCTGGCACTGTGGGGGCAGATCTGGCACTGGGGGCATATACCTGGCACTGTGGGG
Source organism: Pseudophryne corroboree (assembly GCF_028390025.1). Classification (NCBI taxonomy): domain Eukaryota; kingdom Metazoa; phylum Chordata; class Amphibia; order Anura; family Myobatrachidae; genus Pseudophryne; species Pseudophryne corroboree. The sequence continues at coordinate 184,590,769 of NC_086449.1, forward strand.
GAAGATCTGGCACTGGGGGCATATACCTGGCACTGTGGGGGGGAAGATCTGGCACTGGAGGCATATACCTGGCACTGTGGGGGCAGATCTGGCACTGGGGGCATATACCTGGCACTGTGGGGGCAGATCTGGCACTGGGGGCATATACCTGGCACTGTGGGGGGAAGATCTGGCACTGGAGGCATATACCTGGCACTGTGGGGGAATATCTGGCACTGGGGGCATATACCTGGCACTGTGGGGGAATATTTGGCACTGGGGGGAGCAGGCACTGAGGGGGCATATGTGGCACTGTGGGGGAATATTTGGCACTGGGGGGAGCAGGCACTGAGGGGGCATATGTGGCACTGGGGGGGGTATATGTGGCACTGGGGGCATGTACCTGGCACTGTGGGGGAATATCTGGCACTAGGGGTATATACCTGGCACTGTGGGGGAATATCTGGCACTGGGGGCATATGTGGCACTGGGAGCATGGCCCTTGCAACAAGCACTACCCCCTAGCAACGAGCATGACACCCAGTGCATGAAACCCCTGGCAACGAGCATGACACCCTGAGCATGAAAACCCCTGGCACCGTGCATGGAACCAAGAGCATGAAACCCCTGGCAACAAGCAGGTAATTTAAAAGTAATTAGAAGCCTTACTGTAGAACTTAATGTGTAATGGGCATTACGGTGTGTGTCATAATGTATCAGGCATTACGGTGTGTTGTATACTATATCACGGGCATTCTGGTATGTGGTATAATGTCTCAGGATCATTGTGGTGTGTGTCATACTGTGTCACAGACATTGTATGTGCTATAATGTATCAGGGGCATTGCAGTGTATAGCATAATGTATAACGGGCATTGCGATTCCTGTCATAATGTGTCACAGGCATTACGGTGTGTGGCATAATGTGTCTGGGGCATTACAGTGTGTGCATATTGTGTCATATGCATTATTGTGTGTGGAATAATGTCTAAGGGCCATTGCAGTATGTGGAATAATGTATACTGGGCATTACTATAAGGAGGAAAAATGACAAATAATGTAAGGGGCATGAATCAGGATTATTTTTCTTTCCTGTGGTGGCCAACGTCTGGGCGTGCAGGTTGCAAAACTGGGGTATAAGGTAGTCTTTTCCTGCAATGCCACGCCCTCCATGCAAAGCCACGCCCATTTCGACAAAGCCACACACCCTTTTTTGCCGGCGCGCGCATTTTTCTACCTTTGCTAGTGCCAATTACGGGGGGTATGGGGGGAGCGCCGAAGGATTTTTTGGCTTGGGGGAGAAAAATTTCTAGTTACGCCACTGCTCAGGGTGCACCCCCAAAATCCAGTAAACATTGGTTGTCTTATTAAAGGATATTAATTGGGGCCTTTTTTGGAAGTTAACATTGCCATTTGATTAAGCTAGTGCAGAGCACATCCCAATTTCCCTGTCCCTTTTATGCTCCGACCCTGTAATAAGCCGGGTGGGTTGCCATAGCAGCGGAGGGACGGAGCCGGTGGTGGGGGCGGAGGTGGAGGCAGCGCTGGGAGATGAGCTCATCTCTGCACCACCTCTCCCTATCTAGTAAACGGGTCCCGGGTCGCATAGACCCGGGAGCCCGTTTACGCAGCCACTAACCTGGTATTCAACCCAGGTATAACACTGCATTATTCCCGGGTTGAATTGCCGGGTCAGGCGACGCGCGATTTCGGCAAGGACCCTTTCACACCGCACGCCGACCTAGCAATATGCCGGGTCGATACCGGGTTATATGTGCGGTGTGAAAGGGGTATAGTTGATACTTCTTTTGTGAACCACACTGGCTTCCTTTTCCTGGTGCTTTTCCTAACCCTTTTGATACAAAGGTCTGTTGCCCTTAGTATTGCACTTTTCTGTTTATCCCACCTCTCCTGCACTCCTTCCATGTTCCTCCAGTCCACCAATGAATCACTTGAACATCTCCCCATTTTTGCAAAGTCAGCGTTTCTAAAATCCAACACCTTTATTTTCGTGTGGCATGAGTTAGATCCTGTCTTTATACTAAACCATAATGCTTGATGATCACTGGATCCCAGGTGCTCGCTCACATATATGTCTGATATCCTGTCACCATTTGTAAGAATTAAATCTAATATTGAGTCTTTGCGAGTGGGCTCCCTCACTAATTGCTTGATAGATGCTCCCTGTAAGGAATTTAGAAATTTGCCTCTTGTAGCATAACTTGCAAAAGACCCCTTCCAGTTTACATCAGGTAAATTAAAGTCTCTCATGATCATGAGTTCTCCCTTTAAAGCCATTTTAGTGATGTCCAAATCCTGCCCCTGGTCTGGTGGTCTATAGATCACTCCAATGTGAATAATGTCCTTCTCCCTGGTTTCTGTGGTGATCCAAAGGGCCTCAGTTTTGTCTTCAATATTTTGTATTAAAGTAGCATTTATGATTTTTTTTTCTACATACATTGCTACCCCTCCTCCTATTCTTCCAATTCTATCCTTCCTAAATAAATTGTATCCTGGTATAGATATGTCCCGGTCATGATTCTCATTGCACCATGACTCTGTAATTGCCACAATATCCAGGTTATCCCTTGTCATTATCGATATTAGCTCTGGAATTTTGTCTCCTAAGCTCCTAGAATTTGCACACATAGCTTTAAGAATTTTGTTTGTCATCTGTTATTAGTAGCCATGTCCAGACAGTACAAAATAAATGACAAGTTTAAAGTTGAAACTACCTGTTTGGTAATGTTGCTCAGTGTTTGGTATTTGTTTGTTTTTTTACTGATTCAGTTTTCACACTCTGTCCTTTACACAACGATTACACCTCACTAAATGTAAAGATATTGGCCCTCATTCCGAGTTGATCGGTCGCAAGGCGAATTTAGCAGAGTTACACACGCTAAGCCGCCGCCTACTGGGAGTGAATCTTAGCTTCTTAAAATTGCGACCGATGTATTCGCAATAATGCGATTACTAACTACTTAGCAGTTTCAGAGTAGCTCCAGACTTACTCTGCCTGTGCGATCATTTCAGTGCTTGTCGTTCCTGGTTGACGTCACAAACACACCCAGCGTTCGCCCAGGCACTCCCACCGTTTCTCCGGCCACTCCTGCGTTTTTCCCGGAAACGGTAGCGTTTTCAGCCACACGCCCCTGAAACGCCGTGTTTCCGCCCAGTAACACCCATTTCCTGTCAATCACATTACGTTCGCCGGAGCGAAGAAAAAGCCGTGAGTAAAAATACTTTCTTCATAGTAAAGTTACTTGGCGCAGTCGCAGTGCGAACATTGCGCATGCGTACTAAGCGGATTTTCACTGCGATGCGATGAAAAATACCGAGCGAACAACTCGGAATGAGGGCCATAGTACACCTGACCACAATGGCCATATGATCAAAGGAGGTAAACACCAGACAGCACGCAATAATAAACTATGTTTCACTGAGCAACTTCCCCACACATGCAATGCCAATTACAAGCAAATCATTACATCAAAAAACATACATGAGTTTGCATAAGAGAACTGTAGTGAGCAGAATGGGGATGTCTTTTCATAGTTTAAAAAGACATAATATGCATAAGATGAATTACATGAGGCATTAAGGCAGTCCATATGTCATAGTTTTGGTGTGTTGATGTTTCCTTCTGTTTACCTTCAGTTTAATGCAGGTATAATGCTAATAACACTTTTATGTCAGCACTTCTACGGAACCACTACCAGCCGACGGCTACCAGCCTATACCGATCTTTAAATAGTAATATTTACCATGTGAATGCAATGATTGCAAACTCCTCCCAATATAACCACTTAAAAGCTAAGGCAATAAATTAGCTTAGACAAACCAGCATTAAATACCAACAAGGCAGACAACTGAATCTTTACAAAGAAAAAACAAAAAACTCTTTTTTCAATGAATCTATGCAATACAACACAGCTAAACAAGATAATCCAATATCATTTGCATCTGATGGTAGTAATGATAGTTCAATGTACCTATGCAATACAACACAGCTAGGCATAATAATCCTATTTCATTTGCATCCGACGGTAGTAATGATAGTTCAATGTACCTATGCAATACAACACAGCTAGGCAAGATAATCCTATTTAATTTGCATCCGACAGTAGTAATGATAGTTCAATGTACCTGTTGATGAAGAGAAGTGATGAGAAGCCAGTTCACAAACGATAAAAGCTGATGTTATAACTTAACGCAGGTATAACGCTCATATTATAATAACACTTTTATGTCAGCACTTCTATGGAAGCACTACCAGCCGACGGCTACCAGCCTTACTTAACATTGCATAAACCAGTGGTGGTTTTAGACTTAATTAGACAGGCCCCTAAGCCATCTGATGGCTGTTCCTTGGGAGACCTGATGAGCAAAGTAGTAAACAAAGGAATATTTAAGAGGAGAGAGAGATGGTAGAAACCCATCAGTGTTCACTACGACTGTTAATGATATTCATGATAAGGGTAACCTGGACATTAATGCTAACATCATTCCATCCGATCATTGTTTATACACAATATAATCACAGAACTCTATATCATCACTGACGCTTTACTCCCAAGCCACAAACCTGCTTCCAACCAATTAGATGTTAATATGTATAGGTTGGAGTAGAGAAGAGAAAGGGGCGACATGACAGAAAATGTCAAGTATACTGTATAAAGAGTTTTAACAAGGTACAGGAGGGAGACATACTTCAAGGGCATAGGAGTATTAGAGCATGAGGACATGCCCTGAAACTGGAGGTAGGTACTGTAGCTTCAAAGGAAATTTGAGGGAAAATAACTTCACGGGGTAGTGGATAGGTAGAATAGCCTCCCATCAGAGGTGGTAGAGGCTAAGACATTGGAGCAATTTAAACATGCTTGAGATAGGTATAAGAATGTCCTTACAAAGATCTAAGGGGTAAATTTACTAAGATGGGAGCTCTATTTAAGATGGTATGTTGCCCATAGCAACCAATCAGATTCTACTGTTCATTTATCTAGCACCTTCTAGAATGTAATACCTGAAATCCGTTTGGTTGCTATGGGCAACATCCCTAAGTATCAAATATGGTTGAAGTTACAAAAAGAATGAAAGAAAAAGGGGCAGACTAGATTGGGCAAAGAGGTTCTTATCTGCCGTCATATTCTCTATTTCTATATAACCTATATACTGTACTAGAAGCAGATTTGTGCATTAATGAGTCAGGCTGTTGTGTAAGTGTGATTGGAACAACAGAGTATGGGGATGGTTGCTATGAGTGAACAAACGACAGTATTTTATACAGAGGAGTATGGCACATGTGGAACTTTCTGGGAATAGGACATCTGGGGCCAGATTTAATGACACCCGAGTTCGGTGGCCGTGCAGGATGCCGGCCGAACACAGACTTTTTTTTAAAGGTGCAATCATTCACAAGGAAAAAATATGCCTTGTGATTGACCCTTTAAAAAAAAAAAAGTCTGAGTTCGGCTGTCATCCCGCACAGACGCCAAAGTCTGGTGTCAATACATCCAGCCCGAAATATATTTCATTTAACAAGGCGGGTGATCATGAAGTAGAAGTAGGATGGAACGTTACAGGTGCAAGTTGAAAAACATGAGCAGAAATTTATTCTGAACCCACATATTTCGTTCAGTAAGTTAAATTCCATTAATATGTACATTTCTTTGTTGCTTAGTTGTCAACGACACCGAGGTTTACTGTATCAAGATTTAGCCTTGGAGTTGTCCACAGTTTTACAGCGACTTCTATATGTGGTATGTAACAGGATCAAAAAACAGTTCCTGTTAGGGAATCGCGGTGCACCGAGGACTGTGTGACATGCTCAGATACTCCAGCTTAGTAGCACTGTCCCTAGAAACTGCTCAGTTATGCTGCGGAATATTATTTTAATTAAACAATGTATCTGTCACATTCTTTTTATCCCCTCAAGCGATTACTCACAAACTAAAATCTCCAGACTGTAAAAGAGCAGGAATTTCAGATCTTTACTAATTAGGCCATACTTGTGGCTCCCGTTTGGAAACATTTCCCTTTTACAATAAAAATAAGTGTCTATCAGATTTAGAAATATGCCATTTGTATTACATAAACTCAAATCTGTTTTTATTAAGAAAATAAATAATTTGCATTGCTCCAAATATTTGAAATGCAAATACATAGAGAAAAAGAAAATACAAAATCCCTGTTGCTGATCACACCATATCCTCATTACCTGAACCACAATTCCTATTGGCTTCCATGACTACTCATTGTATGGTGTCACTTTCACCAGTATATGGCTACACTGCCATCATCCCACTAACCTGTACAACCTGGTGCACATATGCCTGGCATGGTAGTTAGTCATTATGTTGACACCCGGAATGTTGACACCATAATGACAACATGGTCCAAACTATAAATAAATCATCTATAAAGCGTTTGTATAATACAATATTGGATGAGATACCTGGGTTGCTAATATCTTTATGTTTAATGTAGAACAGAAAATCTTTTTTTCCAACCCAGGTATCTCATCCAATATTGTATTATACAAACGCTTTATAGATGATTTATTTATAGTTTGGAGGGGTACGGATATATCTTTCACTGAATTGATAGAAACTAATAATAGTAGTCACTGTCCTATTAAGTTTACTATCAGAATGAGCCAAGAAAGGATCGATTTTCTTGATGTTGATATCCAGATTGAGGCCCAAAAGTTTGTGACATCGGTACATACGAAATTAACCGATCGTAATACACTTCTTCAATATACTAGTTGTCATCCCCCCAGTTTAAAGAAATCACTGCCATATTCACAGATGTTGAGGATTTGGAGGATTAATTCTGACAGCACTTTAGCAAAAAAACAGATTGAGTCTTTAATTGAGAAACTAGTTACAAGAGGTTACCCCAGACAAGATTTGGTGGAAACTAGGGATAGAGTAATGACCCTAGATAGAAAAAGTTTGTTAGAAAAATCTGAGACAATAAAGAATGAGAATACACGATTCCCGGTAATTAATCAATTCAATACTCAATCTAAAAATGTTAATGCGGTACTTAAAAAGCATTGGCACGTTATTAAAACGGATCGTCAATTGCCCTTTGAGAATATGAATCCCATGCCATGTTTTACAAGAGGTCGAAATTTAAGAGATTTGCTGGTTCATGCCGATATAAGTGTTACTGATAAAGATAAACCATCACATTTTCTTTCCAGCAAAAGCTTAGGCTGTTTTAAACGTGGTTGTACCACTTGCGGTTACCTTATTTCGGGTGATACTTTTTGTCACCTTCATACAGGTAAAGAGTATCGGATTAGACATCATTTAACCTGTAATTCGACCTACGTGATGTACCAAATTATCTGTCCCTGCGGTCTCTCCTATATAGGAAAGACCCAGGGCAGATTTAAAGATCGTATGTCGGTACACCGATCGGCTATTAGAGCTGCTCTAATTAGTAAGAGCAGATCGGACCAGCCGGTAGCTCGACATTTTGCTGAATTTAATCACAGTGTTGCTAGTATTAGATACAGAATGATCGATTTTGTAAAGAAGCCCCTAAGGGGTGGCGATCGCAATCGATTGCTGTTGCAACGCGAGACAGAGTGGATTTACCGTCTGGGAGTATTATCACCTAGAGGGTTAAATGAACACCTGAGCTGTAGTTGCTTTTAGGAATTATCCTTTTGAGCAATGGATACTTGTTTTTTCAGAGCCGTGTTGGTGATTATTTATTTGTTGTTATGGTGATGGGAGTCACTAACGTGATGATGTAATACGTGTTGGACGTTAGGGGGAAGTTCAGACTGACCTCCTGGCGCGAATTCACTCTTGGTGTATGATTATAAAGGTATGTAAAGGTATGTAATATGTAATGTCATTTATGTGCATTGTATCCTGACGATAGTGCAATAAAGCACTGAAACGTTGTAAGACCTGACTGGTTCATTGTTCATTCATCCAGACGAGTGCCACACCATTGCGGGACTATATATATACATTGGTATATGTGGAGGCACCGGCGCAGCTATTGGAGTTTTCGTGGAGTGCCGGTCTGAAATTGCTGTGTATATATATATATATATATATATATATATATATATATATATTTATGATTTTAACCTGAGGAAAATGACGGAATAAAGTAATTGAAACGTTGTACACTACCTGCCTAAAAGCGCTATTATTTGAGTCACCAGGAGTGCCACGGCTTTCGTATCTATCTATCTATCTATCTATCTATCTATATATACATACATACATACATACACAGAGGTGGATTGGCCATAGAGTCTACAGGGAAGATCCCCGGTGGGCCGACGCACCCGCGGGGCCTGTTTTATTTGAGGACATGTGGTCCTATTTATAGACATAATGAATAAGATGCCAAACAATTTGCATATATGAAAATGACTTTGCCACTTAGCCTGTGATTGCAGATGATCTAGTGTATGCTCTGTCTGCCTGCTTGGCTGACATATAAGATTGAGTGAATAGTGATTGGGATACGGTTGGTGTAATAAGCAAGAAAATATATCTTTCTAAAGAATGATATAGTTTCCTAAATTCTGAAGGTGTATCATATAATGTGCTCATAATATTTAATTTTATTTCCTTTTAACTTCCCCCTTGATGCTGGACATGCCCACTATCTGGAAAGTTTTGGGGGGAGGGTGCTGCTGCCATGGCCCATGGCTAGACCCTACACCTCTGGTGCTGCCCATGTGGGGCCACTAGTACAAATTTTTCCAGGGCCGCTTTTTGTTCCCAATCCGCCCTGTATATACATACATACATACATACATATATATATATACATACACACACACACACACACACACACACACACACACACACACACACACACACACACACACACACTATATGGAGAGAGAGAGAGAGAGAGAGAGAGAGAGAGAGAGAGTTGTGAAGAATTGGCTCTACTAATTGCATTCGTAATTGAACCAGAGTAAAGGATTTCTGTTATTTATCAGTGGAACTGAAAATAAACACCAGTGGATGAAACTTTTATAGATACATCTATTCCAATACTCTTTTTTCAGTTTTGCTTTACGGTTGCCGCAGATTGATAAGTGTTATCCATATAGATAGTTGCCTATTGCCCTAGAATTTCATGGAGATTCACTATTTTGGGTGAGTTCTCCAGGCTCCCAGAAGAACAGACAATGGGCCTAATTTAGACCTGATCACTAGGCAGCGTTTTTGTACAGCCTGTGATCAGGTCTAAACTGCGCATGCACTGCAATGCGCAGGTGCATCGCATGGGTACAAAGTGGATCCCTGCTCAGTGATGGTTTGTGCAAAGAATCCATTCGCATGGGCGTTCGCAAGGAGATTGACAGGAAGAAGCCGTTTGTGGGTGGTAACTGACCGTTTTCTGGGAATGGTTGGAAAAACGCAGGCGTGTCCATGCATTTGCAGGGAGGGTTCCTGACGTCAATTCCGGTCCCGGACAGGCTGTAGTGATCGCAGCGGCTGAGTAAGTCCTGGGCTGCGCAGAGACTACACAAGATCTGTTTGTACAGCTCTGCTACACATGCGTTCGCTCACTTGCAAAGCGAAAATACACCCCCCTATGGGCGGCGACTATGCAAACGCAGGACTGCAAAAAAACCCTAGTGAGCGATCAGGTCTGAATTAGGCCCAATGCTCCCACATCACTAGCAGGGGTAAGATGATGCGTTTTGCTGTAAATTGCATGATCATGTTCCCAATCTGTAATCAATGATGCAAATCAGAGCTTTACATTTCGGTGGTTGGGCTGCGGTGAAGTGATTTGTGATGCCACCTCCCTCCCCACCCCTCCAACCTGGGTATGCCCTTCAACTTATCTCCAAGAAGAAAATAAGAAAAAAAAAACAGTATGTCTTTACTGCTTAATGGAGTTAAACATACACTGTATGTGGCTCCCATCCCAGCTCCATATTTTCAACCACATTTTCAGCTATACTACACATGGTCTTTGTAATACTTTATATATTGGACACACACTTTGGAAATAGGATTTTGTTGTTTATATTGTTTTATATACACATGCATATATATGTTTGGTTTTCATTTTATTATAAGTTCATTAATAACATTAGTTTACAAACCTACAGCAATCCCCTAATGTTTTTTCCCTAAGTATGTATTGATGCATCAGATCCTCGTTTTCTCTAACGTCCTAGTGGATGCTGGGAACTCCGTAAGGACCATGGGGAATAGCGGGCTCCGAAGGAGGCTGGGCACTCTAGAAAGATCTTAGACTACCTGGTGTGCACTGGCTCCTCCCACTATGACCCTCCTCCAAGCCTCAGTTAGATTTCGTGCCCGGCCGAGGTTGGATGCACACTAGGGGCTCTCCTGAGCTCTTAGAAAGTTATAGTCTTAGAATTTGTTATTTTCAGTGAGACCTGCTGGCAACAGGCTCACTGCAGCGAGGGACTAAGGGGAGAAGAAGCGAACTCGCCTGCTTGCAGCCGGATTGGGCTTCTTAGGCTACTGGACACCATTAGCTCCAGAGGGATCGACCGCAGGCCCAGCCTTGATGTTCGGTCCCGGAGCCGCGCCGCCGTCCCCCTTACAGAGCCAGAAGCAAGAAGATGGTCCGGAAAATCGGCGGCATGAAGACTCTGTCTTCACCAAGGTAGCGCACAGCACTGCAGCTGTGCGCCATTGCTCCTCTCACACACTTCACACTCCGGTCACTGAGGGTGCAGGGCGCTGGGGGGGGCGCCCTGAGGCAGCAATAAAAACACCTTGGCTGGCTAAAATACCTCAATATATGGCCCCAGGGGCTATATATGAGGTAAATAAATACCCCTGCCAGAATTCCATAAAAAACGGGAGAATAGGCCGCGAAAAAGGGGCGGAGCCTATCTCCTCAGCACACTGGCGCCATTTTTCCCTCACAGCTCGGCTGGAAGGAAGCTCCCTGGCTCTTCCCTGCAATTCTACAGTACAGTAAGAGGGAAAAGAGAGGGGGGGCATTAAAATTGGCACTGTATACAGTATATTATATAAAAAGCAGCTATTAGGGACATAACTCAGTTAGTCCCTGTATATATATAGCGCTCTGGTGTGTGCTGGCATACTCTTACTCTGTCCCCCCAAAGGGCTTTTGTGGGTCCTGTCCTCATTTAGAGCATTCCCTGTGTGTCTGCGGTGTGTCGGTACGGCTGTGTCGACATGTTGAATGAGGAGGCTTATATGGTGACAGAACAGAGGCCGATATATGTGATGTCGCCCCCTGTGGGGCCGACACCAGAGTGGATGGATAGGTGAAAGGTATTAACCGACAGTGTCAACTCCTTACATAAAAGGGTGGATGACGTAACAGCTGTGGGACAGCCGGCTTCGCAGCCCGCGCCTGCCCAGGCGTCTCAAAGGCCATCAGGGGCTCAAAAACGCCCGCTCTCTCAGATGGCAGACACAGATGTCGACACGGAGTCTGACTCCAGTGTCGACAAGGTGGAGACATATACACAATCCACTAGGAACATCCGTGACGTGATCCCGGCAATAAAAAATGTGTTATACATTTCTGACTTTAACCCAAGCACCTCTAAAAATGGGTTTTAGGTTTGGGGAGAAAAAACAGGCAGTGTTTTGTTCCCCCATCAGATGAATAAATGAAGTGTGTGAAAGCGTGGGTTCCCCCGTTAAGAAACTGGTAATTTATAAAAAGTTACTGATGGCGTACCCTTTCCCGCCAGGTGGATAAGTTACGCTGGGAGATATCCCCTAGGGTGGATAAGGCGCTCACACGTTTGTCAAAAAAGGTGGCACTGCCGTCTTAGGATACGGCCACTTTAATAGGTACCTGTTGATAAAAAACAGGAGGCTATCCTGAAGTCTGTATTTACACACTCAGGTACTAGACTGAGACCTGCAGATAGTGCTGCTGCAGCGTGGTCGGTGACCCTGTCAAACAGGGATACTAGTTGGCAAACATAAAAACATATTAAAGACGTCGTCTTATATATGGGGGATGCACAGAGGGATATTTTGCCGGCTGGCATCCAAAATAAATGTAATGTCCATTCTGTCAGGAGGGTATTAGAGACCTGTCACTGGACAGGTGATGCATACCCTCCAACATTTTACACTGAAAAATCGGTACAAACCCGAAAAAGGGGCGTGGCCGCGGGTAAAGGGGGCGTGGCCACGCCCCTTTTCCTATACTTTCAATGGAAGTTTGAAGAGCCAAAAATCGGTACAGACCTTGAAAAAAAGGTACTGTACCTATTAAAAAGGTACAGTTGGAGGGTATGGTGATGCTGACTTAAAAAGCGCATAGAGAGCCTTATAAGGGTGAGGAATTATTTGGGGATGGTCTCTGGGACCTCGTATCCACAGCAACTGCTGGGAAGAAATAATTTTACCTCAGGTTTCCTCACAGACAATGGTACAGTCCTTTCGGCTTCAGAAACAAATGGCGCTTCCTTTCTGTACAGAGACAAGGGTAGAGGGAAAAAAGCTGCACCAGTCAGCCTGTTCCCAGAATCAAGATTCTTCCCCCGCCTCCTGTGAGGCCACACCATGACGCGGGTGCTCCACAGGTGTAGCCAGGTACGGTGGGGGGCCGTCTCAAAAATTTCAGCAATTAGTGGGCTCGCTCACAGGTGGATCCCTGTTTCTTTCAAGTAGTATTTCAGGGGTACAAGCTGGAATTCGAGATGTCTCCCCCCAGCCGTTTCCTAAAATATGCCTTGCTGACAACTCCCTCAGGCAGGGAGGCTGTGCTAGAGGCAATTAATAAGCGGTATTCCCAGCAGGTAATACTCAAGGTGCCCCTACTTCAACAAGGACGGGGTTACTATTCCACACGGGTTGGGGTACCGAAACCGCATGGTTCGGTGTGACCCATTTTATATTTAAAATCCTTGAACACAAAAATTCAAGTTCAAGATGGAATCGCTCAGGGCGGTTATTCCAAGCCTGGACGAGGGGGATTACATGGTATCCTGGGACATCAAGGATGCTTACCTGCATGTCCCCATTTACCATCCTCGCCAGGAGTACCTCAGATTTGTGGTACAGGATTACCATTACCAAGTCCAGACACTGCCGTTTGGACTGTACATGGCACCGAGGGTGTTTTATCAAGGTAATGGCCGAAATGTTGATACTCCTTCAAAAAAAGGGAGTTGTAATTATCCCGTACTTGGACAATCTCGTTATAAGGGCGAGGTCCAAGGAGCAGTTGGTAGTCGAGGTAGCACTATTTTGGAAAGTGCTACAACAGCATGGTTGGATTCTAAACAGTCCAAAGTCACAGCTGGTTCCTATGACACGTCTACTGTTCCTGGGGATGGTTCTGGACATAAACCAGAAATAGTGTTTCTCCCGGAGGAGAAAGCCAAGGAGTTGTCATCTCTAGTCAGAGACCTCCTGAAGCCAAAATAGGTAGCGGTGCATCATTGCACGCGAGTCCTGGGAAAAATGGTAGCTTCCTACGAAGCAATCCCATTAGGCAGGTTCCATACAAGAACTTTTCAGAGGGACCTGTTGGACAAGTGGTCCGGATCGCATCTTCCGATGCATAGGCTGATAACCCTGTCTCCAAGGACCAGGGTATCTCTACTGTGGTGGCTGCAGAGTGCCCATCTTCAAGAGGGCCGCAGGTTCGGCATACAGGACTAGGTCCTAGTGACCATGGATTCCAGCCTTTGAGGCTGGGAGGCAGTCACACAGGGAAGAAATTTCCAGGGACTTTGGTCAAGTCAGGTTATTTCCCTACACATAAATATTCTGGACCTGAGGGCCATTTACAATGCCCTGAGGCCGGCAAGGCCTCTGCTTCAAAACCAGCCGGTACTGATCCAATCAGACAACATCACGGCAGTCGCCCATGTAAACCAACAGGGCGGCACAAGAAGCAGGATGGCGATGGCAGAAGCCACAAGGATTCTCCGATAGGCGGAAAATCATGTGTTAGCACTGTCAGCAGTGTTCATTCCCGGAGTGGACAACTGGGAAGCAGATCTTCTCAACAGACACGACCTCCACCCGGGAGAATGGGGACTTCCTCCAGAAGTCTTCCAATAGGATTGTACACCATTGGGAAAGGCCACAGGTGGACATGATGGCGTCCCGCCTCAACAAAAAGCTATAAAAGATATTGCACCGGGTCAAGGGACCCTCAGGCGATAGCTATGGACGCTCTGGTAACACCGTGGGTGTACCAGCCGGTTTATGTGTTCTCCCCTCTGCCTCTCATACCAAAGGTACTGAGAATAATAAGAAGGCGAGGAGTAAGAACGATACTCGTAGATGGCCAAGAAGAGCTTGGTACCCAGAACTTCAAGAATTTATATCAGAGGACCCATGGCCTCTGCCACTCAGACAGGACCTGCGGCAGCAGGGGCCCTGTCTGTTCCAAGACTTACCGCGGCTGCGTTTGTCGGCATGGCGGTTGAACGCCGGATCCTGAAGGAAAAGGGCATTCCAGAGGAAGTCATTCCTACGCTTACTAAAGCCAGGAAAGAGGTGACAGCAACTCATTATCACCGCATATGGCGAAAATATGTTGCATGGTGTGAGGCCGAAAGGGCCCCAACAGAGGAATTTCAACTAGGTCGATTTCTGCATTTCCTGCAAGCAGGAGTGACTATGGGCCTTAAATTGGGTTCCATTAAGATACAGATCTCGGCTCTGTCGATTTTCTTTCAAAAAGAACTAGCTTCATTACCTGAAGTTCAGACATTTATAAAAGGAGTGCTGCAGAGTCAGCCCCCGTTTGTGCCTCCTGTGGCACCTTGGGATCTCAACGTGGTGTTGAGTTTCTTAAAATCACATTGGTTTGAACCACTAAAAACCGTGGATCTGAAATATCTCACGTGGAAGGTGGTTATGTTATTGGCCTTGGCTTCTGCCAGGCGAGTATCAAAGTTGGCGGCTTTGTCTTGTAAAAGCCCTTATTTGATTTTCCATATGGATAGGGCAGAATTGAGGACTCGTCCCCAGTTTCTCCCAAAGGTGGTGTCAGCGTTTCACCTGAACCAGCCTATTGTGGTGCCTAGGCTACTAGGGACTTGGAGGACTCCAAGTTGCTAGACGTTGTCAGGGCACTGAAAATATATGTTTCCAGAACGGCTAGAGTCAGAAAATCTGACTCGCTGTTTATCCTATATGCACCTAACAAGCTGGGTGCTCCTGCTTCTAAGCAGACTATTGCTCGTTGGATTTGTAGTACAATTCAGCTTGCACATACTGTGGCAGGCCTGCCACAGCCAAAATCTGTCAATGCCCATTCCACAAGGAAGGTGGGCTCATCTTGGGCGGCTGCCCGAGGGGTCTCGGCTTTACAACTTTGCCGAGCAGCTACTTGGTCAGGGGCAAACACGTTTGCAAAATTCTACAAATTTGATACCCTGGCTGAGGAGGACCTGGAGTTCTCTCATTCAGTGCTGCAGAGTCATCCGCACTCTCCCGCCCGTTTGGGAGCTTTGGTATAATCCCCATGGTCCTTACGGAGTTCCCAGCATCCACTAGGACGTTAGAGAAAATAAGAATTTACTCACCGGTAATTCTATTTCTCATAGTCCGTAGTGGATGCTGGGCGCCCATCCCAAGTGCGGTTTATCTGCAATACTTGTACATAGTTATTGTTAACTAAATCGGGTTATTGTTGAGCCATCTGTTGAGAGGCTCTATTGTTTCATACTGTTAACTGTATTTCATATCACGAGTTGTACGGTGTGATTGGTGTGGCTGGTATGAGTCTTACCCGGGATTCAAAATCCTTCCTTATTGTGTACGCTCGTCCGGGCACAGTACCTAACTGAGGCTTGGAGGAGGGTCATAGTGGGAGGAGCCAGTGCACACCAGGTAGTCTAAGATCTTTCTAGAGTGCCCAGCCTCCTTCGGAGCCCGCTATTCCCCATGGTCCTTACGAAGTTCCCAGCATCCACTACGGACTACGAGAAATAGAATTACCGGTGAGTAAATTCTTATTTTTTTGGACGCTGCATTTGGTTTGTATAACACAGACACACAAACAAGGTATTGGAACGTATTATTTTCTTTTATCCATTTAAAATAGGACAGGGCACAGCATTTTTATAATAAGTGCACTTGTTTTTTATATGCTGTTAAATATATTAACTGTTTGTAAGTTTAACTACAGTACATTTCCCATTGCACCTTGCAGTGTTTGCTTTGCCAGTAACAAAAACAAACTGTTGCTTTAACCTTGGTGACTGCTATTCTGAATCACTTCCAATAAACCCCCCCAGTGTTTGCTGCTGCCAGTAATCCTACACCTGATATTCATTAGGAGTAATTGAATTTGGCCATGTTTGAAAAACAATTTCAGGATTTTTGTTCTTTTGTTTTGCCGTTCGCTTCCCTTTCTGATGAGCTTATAATGGCAGTGCAGTGATTAGCATTGTAGCCTCTAAGTGCTGTTGCCATGGGTTCAATTCCAGCCAGGCCACTATCTGTGTGGAGTGTATATGTTCTCCCCACATGTGTAGCAGTTACCTCTGACTGCTCCAATTTCCTCATGCATTTAAGAAACATATAAATAGGGCAATTGCCTGCTGACACATTGGGGCAGATGTATTAACCTAGAGAAGGCATAAGGAAGTGATAAACCAGTGATAAATGCAAGGTGATAAACGCACCAGCCAATCAGCTCCAATATGTAAATTAACAGTTAGGAACTGATTGGTTGGTGCGTTTATCAACTTGCACTTATCACTGGTTTAATCACTTCCTTATGCCTTCTCCAGGATAATACATGTGCCCAATTGACCCTTTAGTATGTGTGTTTGTTTGGTACAGGATTAAATGGCAAGTAATGATTACATATTTATTGGACAGGTCTGCATAGTATGGTAATACTATTGTCATAATTTTTTATATGTAACATCATTCTCACTTATTTTGCAATTTTACAATATCACTTTCTTCAAATTCTTTAATTGGATCAGAAATTAACAACACCTGTGTCTGCATGAACCTTTATTGTATTCGGTTTTCTATTTTTGAATACATTTTTCATTCCTTTAACATTTTTTTCCTCAGATATTCTTTTAATTAACACATACTGCTGTTCCACAAACCAAGGTTCCCAGACAAGGGCATTGGAGCCGAGAGGGGGAGGGGGAGTGGGTATTCTTTACCCCGGCCCAGGCCTGTTGAAAGGGCCCAGTGGGGATCCACCCTTGCATGCTGTCCTCCCCTCTGGCAACATGTTAAAAGGGAAATTGCGGGGGGGGACAGGGAATGGAAAATCCACAACTGTCGGAATTCTATGGAAGATCATCAGTGGATCTTTTCCTCAAAGCTATCCAAGCCTGATTCTCAAGCTCCTTTACTCATCAAAAATGCTATTACCACTATTTGTAAATACTGAATATTTATCTAACATGCAGCTGACACAATATAATCCAAATATGAATACCTAACAACTTCAGTAATGAGAATAAAGATGCCTAAATCACAACCTCAATTGTGTCCATTAACCCTCTCTTGGTGATTTACATTAAAGGCACTGGAAATATCTTTATATACTTGTTAAAATAGCCATACAGCACCAAGAGATAGTGGTCTATAAGTACTCTAAGTCAAGTATGAGCATCGATCCTACAGTGCTCAAATTTCTCTTTTATTGAATTTATCAGGAAAGTGGATCCATACATATTATTGTCTGGGATTTGCTCCACCACACAAGACAGTGGGGACAGACAAGACAAACATGAATGAATGTTACCTCCCAACATGACCCTCTCCAGGAGGGACACAATGCTCTGCTTCTGGACTTTTCTCTTCATTTATGATTACCAGCACCTGTGTTGAATGGGTTAAAGGATAAGATAGGTGTTTCACCACAGGTGATGGCAATCATAAATTAAGAAGGAAGTCCAGGAGCAGAGCATTCTGTCCCTCCTGGAGATGGTCATGTTGGGAGGTATGCCCAGTTATCAAGGGCTATGCTTGGGAGAGAACTTCACATACAGTATAGTAATTGTACACAATCATTTTACTTTTCATAGGGAATGTGAAGTGAATAATACTGTATGAGCCCTGTCCGCAACACACAGTCTGGGTAATCTCTGATGCTGCTTATGAATGTAGAACCAAGGATTCTATTCTACGGCATTCAAAGCTGGATTTACATATGCTAGAAGTTATGTAAAGGATATATTATGGTACACATAGAAAATACAACTATAAATGCCCTGTTATTGTAAGGCATCAATTTGCTTTTTACCCCTGTGTTCATGGTCTGGACTGTCCTAGAATCCACTGCTATGCATATGGTCACTACATTACTGTATATGTACCTACTTATAGCCCCCTAGAAACCTCAGATATACTGTGAGTTCCAGAAACAGTATCCCATCCCATGATAACGTGGGACTAAGCAATGAAGCAATATCTTCTCTAAGAACCCAACTAGTGGGGTCTGCTCTGGAACAACCTCCAGTGTCCAGTGTATTATATGCCTTTATACACTCATACGGTACTTTCATTTGTAGTTTTACTAAATGTTAC
Organism: Pseudophryne corroboree; assembly: GCF_028390025.1. Taxonomy (NCBI): domain Eukaryota; kingdom Metazoa; phylum Chordata; class Amphibia; order Anura; family Myobatrachidae; genus Pseudophryne; species Pseudophryne corroboree. The sequence goes on from NC_086449.1 coordinate 184,609,251, forward strand.
TATTAGAGAAATTAAGATAACATTTGTGGCGGTGTCATTTGTGCTACTGATACTTTACTATCTTGAATTCATTAAATTTGAATAATGAATAGAGCTGGAATTCTGAATTCAGGATTTTGCTGTGCAATTTAATTGTATTTAGACTGTAAACACATTTAAAGGCAAAATTCTGCCATGTAAATGTGCTAAACTTTACAGCAAAGACACAGAACAGTATTAATATTTCACTCAATGGTATTAAAATGTCACTAATTTATGCACACGAGTATTTGAAGCGTAGCCAGATTGAAGGGGAAGGGGGGGGGGGGGGGATTGTGCAGGGTTGTTTAAGTTGTCTTTGTTCCACTACAAGAACATTTTATAAAATAGTTGTCTTTCAATTAGATGGAGCTATAGGGGGTCATTCCGAGTTGATCGCTCGCTGCCGATTTTCGCAGCGCAGTGGTCAGGTGAAAAAAATGGCATTTATGCGCATGCGTATGGGCCGCAATGCACACGCGCGGCGTACGGGTACAAAGCCCGTTGTGGTTGTGCTCAGGTTCTAGCGAAGTTTTTCTTCGCACTGACGGCCACAAGAAGATTGACAGGAAGGGGGCGTTTCTGGGTGTCAACTGACCGTTTTCAGGGAGTGTTTGAAAAAACGCAGGCGTGTCTGAAAAAACGCAGGCATGGCTGGGCGTTCGCTGGGTGGGTGTATGACGTCAGATCTGAACATGAATAGGCTGAAGTGATCGCAAGAGCTGAGTAGGTTCAGAGCTACTCAGAAACTGCACAAACTGTTTTTACAGAGCTCGGCTGCACAAGCGTTCGCACTTCTGCTAAGCTAAAATACATTCCCCAGTGGGCGGCAGCATAGCGTTTGCACGGTTGCTAATACTAGCTAGCGAGTGATCAACTTGGAATGGCCCCCATCAGGGCCGGTGCTAGGGTGTTCGGCGCCCTCCTGCAAACTATAAATTTGCGCCCTCCCACACTTTATAAAGGGACAGCGTGCGCTGGAAAATAAGATTTTACTTACCGGTAAATCTATTTCTCGTAGTCCGTAGTGGATGCTGGGGACTCTGTAAGGACCATGGGGAATAGACGGGCTCCGCAGGAGACAGGGCACTTTAAGAAAGAATTAGGAATACTGGTGTGCACTGGCTCCTCCCTCTATGCCCCTCCTCCAGACCTCAGTTAAGGAAACTGTGCCCGGAAGAGCTGACAGTACAAGGAAAGGATTTTGGAATCCAGGGTAAGACTCATACCAGCCACACCAATCACACCGTATAACTCGTGATAAACATACCCAGTTAACAGTATGAACGACAACATAGCATCAGACAACCTGATGCAACCATAACATAACCCTTATGTAAGCAATAACTATATACAAGTATTGCAGAAAAAGTCCGCACTTGGGACGGGCGCCCAGCATCCACTACGGACTACGAGAAATAGATTTACCGGTAAGTAAAATCTTATTTTCTCTAACGTCCTAGTGGATGCTGGGGACTCCGTAAGGACCATGGGGATTATACCAAAGCTCCCAAACGGGCGGGAGAGTGCGGATGACTCTGCAGCACCGAATGAGCAAACACAAGGTCCTCCTCAGCCAGGGTATCAAACTTGTAGAATTTTGCAAAAGTGTTTGAACCCGACCAAGTAGCTGCTCGGCAAAGCTGTAATGCCGAGACCCCTCGGGCAGCCGCCTAAGAAGAGCCCACCTTCCTTGTGGAATGGGCTTTTACTGATTTTGGATGCGGCAATCCAGCCGCAGAATGAGCCTGCTGAATCGTGTTACAAATCCAGCGAGCAATAGTTTGCTTTGAAGCAGGAGCACCCAGCTTGTTGGATGCATACAGGATAAACAGCGAGTCAGTTTTTCTGACTCCAGACGTTCTGGCAACGTAAATCTTCAAAGCCCTGACTACATCTAGTAACTTGGAATCCTCCAAGTCACGAGTAGCCGCAGGCACCACAATAGGTTGGTTCAAATGAAAAGATGACACCACTTTCGGCAGAAATTGGGGACGAGTCCGCAATTCTGCCCTGTCCCTATGAAAAACCAGATAGGGGCTTTTACATGACAAAGCCGCCAATTCTGACACACGCCTAGCCGAAGCTAAGGCCAATAGCATGACCACCTTCCACGTGAGATACTTTAGCTCCACGGTCTTAAGTGGTTCAAACCAGTGGGATTTCAGGAAAACCAACACCACATTGAGATTAGAGATGAGCGGGTTCGGTTCCTCGGAATCCGAACCCCCCCGAACTTCAGCCTTTTTACACGGGTCCGAGGCAGACTCGGATCTTCCCGCCTTGCTCGGCTAACCCGAGCGCGCCCGAACGTCATCATCCCGCTGTCGGATTCTCGCGAGGCTCGTATTCTATCGCGAGACTCGGATTCTATATAAGGAGCGGCGCGTCGCCGCCATTTTCACACGTGCATTGAGATTGATAGGGAGAGGACGTGGCTGGCGTCCTCTCCGTTTAGATAGAGAGTGAGACACTTGATTTACTAGTAATTTAATTTTAGTAATTTTGGGGAGCATTAGGAGTACTCAGAGAGTGCAGAGTTTTGCTGATAGTTATACTAGTGACCACCAGTTTTATTTATTATTTAAAATCCGTTCTCTGCCTGAAAAAAAATGATACACAGTCACATACCATATCTGTGCTCAGCCTCAGTGTGCTGCATGATAATATCATCTATGTATATCTGACTGTGCTGAGTGCTCACTGCTCACACAGCTTAATTGTGGGGGAGACTGGGGAGCAGTTATAGCAGGAGTACTTAACAGTGCACACTTTTGCTGCCAGTGTGACTGACCAGTGACCACCAGTATATTGTCTGCCTGAAAAAGTTAAACACTCGTGTGGTGTTTTTTTTTTTTTATTCTATAAACGCATTCTGCTGACAGACAGTGTCCAGCAGGTCCGTCATTCATTATATTATAATATATACCTGCAGTAGTGATATATATATATTTTTTATATCATTATCATCCAGTCTATACTAGCAGACGCAGTACGGTAGTCCACGGCTGTAGCTACCTCTGTGTCGGCAGTGCTCGTCCATAATTGTATACCTACCTGTGGTGGTTTTTTTTTTCTATCTTCTTCATACTAGTAGTTTAGGAGTCTGCTGCTGACAGTGTCCAGCAGGTCCGTCATTATATAATATATACCTGTCCTGCAGTAGTGATATATATATATTTTTTATATCATTATCATCCAGTCTATACTAGCAGACGCAGTACGGTAGTCCACGGCTGTAGCTACCTCTGTGTCGGCAGTGCTCGTCCATAATTGTATACCTACCTGTGGTGGTTTTTTTTTCTTCTATCTTCTTCATACTAGTAGTTTAGGAGTCTGCTGCTGACAGTACCAGCAGGTCCGTCATTATATAATATATACCTGTCCTGCAGTAGTGATATATATATATTTTTTATATCATTATCATCCAGTCTATACTAGCAGACGCAGTACGGTAGTCCACGGCTGTAGCTACCTCTGTGTCGGCAGTGCTCATCCATAATTGTATACCTACCTGTGGTGGTATTTTTTTTTCTATCTTCTTCATACTAGTAGTTTAGGAGTCTGCTGCTGACAGTGTCCAGCAGGTCCGTCATTATATAATATATACCTGTCCTGCAGTAGTGATATATATATATTTTTTATATCATTATCATCCAGTCTATACTAGCAGACGCAGTACGGTAGTCCACGGCTGTAGCTACCTCTGTGTCGGCAGTCACTCGTCATCCATAAGTATACTAGTATCCATCCATCTCCATTGTTTACCTGAGGTGCCTTTTAGTTGTGTCTATTAAAATATGGAGAACAAAAATGTTGAGGTTCCAAAAATAGGGAAAGATCAAGATCGACTTCCACCTCGTGCTGAAGCTGCTGCCACTAGTCATGGCCGAGACGATGAAATGCCATCAACGTCGTCTGCCAAGGCCGATGCCCAATGTCATAGTACAGAGCATGTAAAATCCAAAACACCAAATATCAGTAAAAAAAGGACTCAAAAATCTAAAATAAAATCGTCGTCGGAGAAGCGTAAACTTGCCAATATGCCATTTACCACACGGAGTGGCAAGGAACGGCTGAGGCCCTGGCCTATGTTCATGGCTAGTGGTTCAGCTTCACATGAGGATGGAAGCACTCAGCCTCTCGCTAGTAAAATGAAAAGACTTAAGCTGGCAAAAGCACAGCAAAGAACTGTGCGTTCTTCGAAATCACAAATCCACAAGGAGAGTCCAATTGTGTCGGTTGCGATGCCTGACCTTCCCAACACTGGACGTGAAGAGCATGCGCTTTCCACCATTTGCACGCCCCTGCAAGTGCTGGAAGGAGCACCCGCAGTCCAGTTCCTGATAGTCAGATTGAAGATGTCAGTGTTGAAGTACACCAGGATGAGGAGGATATGGGTGTTGCTGGCGCTGGGGAGGAAATTGACCAGGAGGATTCTGATGGTGAGGTGGTTTGTTTAAGTCAGGCACCCGGGGAGACACCTGTTGTCCGTGGGAGGAATATGGCCATTGACATGCCTGGTGAAAATACCAAAAAAATCAGCTCTTCGGTGTGGAAGTATTTCAACAGAAATGCGGACAACATTTGTCAAGCCGTGTGTTGCCTTTGTCAAGCTGTAATAAGTAGTGGTAAGGACGTTAACCACCTCGGAACATCCTCCCTTATACGTCACCTGCAGCGCATTCATCATAAGTCAGTGACAAGTTCAAAAACTTTGGGCGACAGCGGAAGCAGTCCACTGACCAGTAAATCCCTTCCTCTTGTAACTAAGCTCACGCAAACCACCCCACCAACTCCCTCAGTGTCAATTTCCTCCATCCCCAGGAATGCCAATAGTCCTGCAGGCCATGTCACTGGCAATTCTGACGAGTCCTCTCCTGCCTGGGATTCCTCCGATGCATCCTTGCATGTAACGCCTACTGCTGCTGGCGCTGCTGTTGTTGCTGCTGGGAGTCGATGGTCATCCCAGAGGGGAAGTCGTAAGACCACTTTTACTACTTCCACCAAGCAATTGACTGTCCAACAGTCCTTTGCGAGGAAGATGAAATATCACAGCAGTCATCCTGCTGCAAAGCGGATAACTGAGGCCTTGGCATCCTGGGCGGTGAGAACCGTGGTTCCGGTATCCATCATTACTGCAGAGCCAACTATAGACTTGTTTGAGGTACTGTGTCCCCGGTACCAAATACCATCTAGGTTCCATTTCTCTAGGCAGGCGATACCGAAAATGTACACAGACCTCAGAAAAAGACTCACCAGTGTCCTAAAAAATGCAGTTGTACCCAATGTCCACTTAACCACAGACATGTGGACAAGTGGAGCAGGGCAGACTCAGGACTATATGACTGTGACAGCCCACTGGGTAGATGTATGGACTCCCGCCGCAAGAACAGCAGCGGCGGCACCAGTAGCAGCATCTCGCAAACGCCAACTCTTTCCTAGGCAGGCTACGCTTTGTATCACCGCTTTCCAGAATACGCACACAGCTAAAAACCTCTTACGGCAACTGAGGAAGATCATCGCAGAATGGCTTACCCCAATTGGACTCTCCTGTGGATTTGTGGCATCGGACAACGCCAGCAATATTGTGTGTGCATTAAATATGGGCAAATTCCAGCACGTCCCATGTTTTGCACATACCTTGAATTTGGTGGTGCAGAATTATTTAAAAAACGAGAGGGGCGTGCAAGAGATGCTGTCGGTGGCCAGAAGAATTGCGGGACACTTTCGGCGTACAGGCACCACGTACAGAAGACTGGAGCACCACCAAAAACGCCTGAACCTGCCCTGCCATCATCTGAAGCAAGAAGTGGTAACGAGGTGGAATTCAACCCTCTATATGCTTCAGAGGTTGGAAGAGCAGCAAAAGGCCATTCAAGCCTATACAACTGAGCACGATATAGGAGGTGGAATGCACCTGTCTCAAGCACAGTGGAGAATGATTTCAACGTTGTGCAAGGTTCTGCAACCTTTTGAACTTGCCACACGTGAAGTCAGTTCAGACACTGCCAGCCTGAGTCAGGTCATTCCCCTCATCAGGCTTTTGCAGAAGAAGCTGGAGACATTGAAGGAGGAGCTAACACAGAGCGATTCCGCTAGGCATGTGGGACTTGTGGATGGAGCCCTTAATTCGCTTAACAAGGATTCACGGGTGGTCAATCTGTTGAAATCAGAGCACTACATTTTGGCCACCGTGCTCGATCCTAGATTTAAAACCTACCTTGGATCTCTCTTTCCGGCAGACACAAGTCTGCAGGGGTTCAAAGAACTGCTGGTGAGAAAATTGTCAAGTCAAGCGGAACGCGACCTGTCAACATCTCCTCCTTCACATTCTCCCGCAACTGGGGGTGCGAGGAAAAGGCTCAGAATTCCGAGCCCACCTGCTGGCGGTGATGCAGGGCAGTCTGGAGCGACTGCTGATGCTGACATCTGGTCCGGACTGAAGGACCTGCCAACGATTACGGACATGTCGTCTACTGTCACTGCATATGATTCTCTCCCCATTGAAAGAATGGTGGAGGATTATATGAGTGACCGCATCCAAGTAGGCACGTCAGACAGTCCGTACGTATACTGGCAGGAAAAAGAGGCAATTTGGAGGCCCTTGCACAAACTGGCTTTATTCTACCTAAGTTGCCCTCCCACAAGTGTGTACTCCGAAAGAGTGTTTAGTGCGGCCGCTCACCTTGTCAGCAATCGGCGTACGAGGTTACTTCCAGAAAATGTGGAGAAGATGATGTTCATTAAAATGAATTACAATCAATTCCTCCATGGAGACATTCACCAGCAGCAATTGCCTCCGCAAAGTACACAGGGAGCTGTGATGGTGGATTCCAGTGGGGACGAATTGATAATCTGTGAGGAGGGGGATGTACACGGTGATGAATCGGAGGATGATGATGAGGTGGACATCTTGCCTCTGTAGAGCCAGTTTGTGCAAGGAGAGATTAATTGCTTCTTTTTTGGTGGGGGTCCAAACCAACCCGTCATTTCAGTCACAGTCGTGTGGCAGACCCTGTCACTGAAATGATGGGTTGGTTAAAGTGTGCATGTCCTGTTTATACAACATAAGGGTGGGTGGGAGGGCCCAAGGACAATTCAATCTTGCACCTCTTTTTTCTTTCATTTTTCTTTGCGTCATGTGCTGTTTGGGGGGTGTTTTTTGGAAGGGCCATCCTGCGTGACACTGCAGTGCCACTCCTAGATGGGCCAGGTGTTTGTGTCGGCCACTAGGGTCGCTTAGCTTACTCACACAGCTACCTCATTGCGCCTCTTTTTTTCTTTGCGTCATGTGCTGTTTGGGGAGTGTTTTTTTGAAGGGCCATCCTGCGTGACACTGCAGTGCCACTCCTAGATGGGCCAGGTGTTTGTGTCGGCCACTAGGGTCGCTGAGCTTAGTCATCCAGCGACCTCGGTGCAAATTTTAGGACTAAAAATAATATTGTGAGGTGTGAGGTGTTCAGAATAGACTGAAAATGAGTGGAAATTATGGTTATTGAGGTTAATAATACTTTGGGATCAAAATTACCCCCAAATTCTATGATTTAAGCTGTTTTTTAGGGTTTTTAAAAAAAAAAAACACCCGAATCCAAAACACACCCGAATCCGACAAAAAAAATTCGGTGAGGTTTTGCCAAAACGCGTTCGAACCCAAAACACGGCTGCGGAACCGAACCCAAAACCAAAACACAAAACCCGAAAAATTTCCGGTGCACATCTCTAGTTGAGATCCCAAGGTGCCACTGGTGGCACAAAAGGGGGCCGAATATGCAGCACTCCCTTTACAAACGTCTGAACTTCAGGAAGAGAAGCCAGTTCCTTTTGAAAGAAAATGGATAGGGCCGAAATCTGGACCTTAATGGACCCTAATTTTAAGCCCATAGTCACTCCCGACTGTAGGAAGTGAAGGAAATGGCCCAGTTGGAATTCCTCTGTAGGGGCCTTCCTGGCCTCACACCAAGCAACATATTTTCGCCATATACGGTGATAATGTTTTGCTGTCACGTCCTTCCTAGCCTTTATCAGCGTAGGAATAACTTCATCCGGAATGCCTTTCTCCTCTAGGATCCGGCGTTCAACCGCCATGCCGTCAAACGCAGCCGCGGTAAGTCTTGGAACAGACATGGTCCCTGTTGCAACAGGTACTGTCTGAGAGGCAGAGGCCATGGGTTCTCTGTGAGCATTTCTTGCAGTTCCGGATACCAAGTCCTTCTTGGCCAATCCGGAACAATGAGTATTGTTCTCACTCCTCTTTTTCTTACGATTCTCAGCACCTTGGGTATGAGAGGAAGAGGAGGAAACACATAAACCGACTGGAACACCCACGGGGTCACTAGTGCGTCCACAGCTATCGCCTGAGGGTCTCTTCACCTGGCGCAATACCTTTGTAGCTTTTTGTTGAGGCGGGATGCCATCATGTCCACCTGTGGCAGTTCCCATCGATTTGTAATCTACGTGAAGACTTCTTGATGAAGTCCCCACTCTCCCGGGTGGAGGTCGTGCCTGCTGAGGAAGTCTGCTTCCCAGTTGTCCACTCCCGGAATGAACACTGCTGACAGTGCTTGCACATGATTCTCCACCCAGCGAAGAATTCTGGTGGCTTCTGCCATCGCCTCCCTGCTTCTTGTGCCGCCCTGGCGGTTTACATGAGCCACTGCGGTGATGTTGTCTGACTGAATCAGCACCGGTTGGATGCGAAGCAGAGGCTCCGCTTGACTCAGGGCGTTGTATATGGCCCTTAGTTCCAGGATATTGATGTGCAGACAAGTCTCCTGACTTGACCACAGCCCCTGGAAGTTTCTTCCCTGAGTGACTGCCCCCCACCCTCGGAGGCTTGCATCCGTGGTCACCAGGACCCAGTCCTGTATGCCGAACCTGCGGCCCTCGCGAAGGTGAGCACTCTGCAGCCACCACAGAAGAGACACCCTGGCCCTGGGGGATAGGGTGATCAGCCGATGCATCTGAAGATGCGATCCGGACCACTTGTCCAACAGATCCCACTGAAAGGTCCTCGCATGGAACCTGCCGACACCTGTTTTGGTTTTAAGAGGTCTCTGACCAGAGCCACGAGCTCCTGGGCCTTCTCCTCCGGGAGAAACACCTTCTTCTGGTCTGTGTCCAGAATCATGCCCAGGAAGGGCAGACTCGTCGTAGGAATCAGCTGCGACTTTGGAATATTCAGAATCCAGCCGTGCTGTTGTAACACCTCCCGAGAGTGTGCTACGCTGATCAGCAACTGCTCCCTGGACCTCGCCTTTATAAGGAGATCGTCCAAGTATGGGATAATTGTGACTCCTTGCTTTCGCACAAGCACCATCATTTCTGCCATTACCTTGGTAAATATTCTCGGTGCCGTGGACAGACCAAACGGCAACGTCTGGAATTGGTAATGACAATCCTGTACCACAAATCTGAGGTACTCCTGATGAGGTGGATAAACGGGTACATGAAGGTAAGCATCCTTTTTGTCCAGAGACACCATAAAATCCCCCTCCCTTGCGATGACCGCTCTGAGCGATTCCATCTTGAACTTGAACTTTTCAAGTATATGTGCAGGGATTTTAAATTCAATATGGGTCTGACCGAACCATCTGGTTTCGGGACTACAACATGGTCGAATAATAACCCCCTCCTTCAACAAGGAGGGGGTTATTATTTGACCATGTTGTAGTCCCGAAACCACCACCTGTTGAAGATACAATTTGTGAATTGCAGTTAACCCTGTTTGCCTCTCGGGGGGGAAGCCGGCAGGGCCCTCAATGAGGAGGCATCTTCTCAAAGTCCAGCTTGTATTCCTGAGACACAATATCTATTGCCCAGGGATCTAACAGGGAGTGAACCCACTTGTGGCTGAACTTACGAAAGCGTGCCCCCACCGGGCCTAGCTCCGCCTGTGGAGCCCCAGCGACATGCAGTGGATTTTCGTAGAGGCCGGGGAGGACTTCTGTTCCTGGGAACTAGCTGTGTTGTGCAGCTGGTTTCCTCTGCCCCCGCCTCTGGCAAGAAAGGACGCACCTCGGACTTTCTTGTTTCTTTGTTCGAAAGGCTGCATTTGATAATGACGTGCTTTCCTAGGCTGTGCAGGAATACAAGGCAAAATATCAGAATTACCAGCTATAGCTGTGGAGACCAGGTCCGAGAACCTTTCTCCACACAATCCTCAGCCTTCCATATGCCACTTAAGTTGGCATCATCTGTCCATTGCATATTCTACAGGATACGTCAAGCAGAAATCGACATAGCTTTGCCTCTGGGACCCAGTATACTCATGTCTCTTTAGGCATGTTTTATGATATAAATCTCTTAAGACAGCATCTTTAATATATATATATCTATATCTCTATATATACCTATATATATATATATATATATATATATATACATACTAGGTTCTCAATTTCTGCTGATAAGGTACCTGTCCACGCCGCCACAGCGCTATAAACCCATGCCGACACAATCGCCGGTCTGAGTAGTGTACCAAAATGTGCACGCTATCTGCAGGATCCCTGAGAATAGCTAGGGCTACCTTTTGGGCAAACGTGACACCCTAGGGGAAGATTCCCATCACATCCTGGCCCTAGTGGGGAAAGGATACTGCCTGAGAATTCTTTGTGGGAAGCTGCAGTCTCTTGTCTGGAGATTCCCGCTCTTTTTCCTCATGAGAGGAGGGAAATTTACCTCAGCTTTCTTCCCCTTAAAATGTGTACCCTTGTGTCAGGGACAGATGAGTCATCAGTGATATGCAAATCATCTTTATTACAATAATCATATATTGAATACTTTTCTGCCATTTTGGCTGTAACTTTGCATTATCGTAGTCGACACTGGAGTCAAACTCCGTGTCGATATCAGTGTCCATTATTTTGGATAGTGAGCATTGTGAGACTTTGAAGGTCTCTGCGCCATAGGGACAGACATGGGTAGATTTCCTGTCTGTTCTCTAATCTTTTGTGCAATAAATTCACCTTAGCACTTACACATATCCAAACAGGTGTCGGCGTTGTCGACGGAGACACCCTCTCACACACATATTAGCTCCATCTCCTCCTTAGGGGAGCCTTTTACCTCAGACATGTCGACACACATGTACCGACACACCACACACACAGGGGATGCTCTATTTGAAGACAGTTCCCCCACAAGGCCCTTTGGAGAGACAGAGAGAGAGTATGCCAGCACACACCCCAGCGCTATATGACCCAGGAATCACACAGTAACGTAGTGTTAACCCAGTAGCTGCTGTATATAATGTTTTTACGCCAAATTTATGTGCCCCCCCTCTCTTTTCACCCTCTTCTATCTAGAGATGAGCGCCTGAAATTTTTCGGGTTTTGTGTTTTGGTTTTGGGTTCGGTTCCGCGGCCGTGTTTTGGGTTCGAACGCGTTTTGGCAAAACCTCACCGAATTATTTTTGTCGGATTCGGGTGTGTTTTGGATTCGGGTGTTTTTTTCCAAAAACACTAAAAAACAGCTTAAATCATAGAATTTGGGGGTCATTTTGATCCCAAAGTATTATTAACCTCAAAAACCATAATTTACACTCATTTTCAGTCTATTCTGAATACCTCACACCTCACAATATTATTTTTAGTCCTAAAATTTGCACCGAGGTCGCTGTGTGAGTAAGATAAGCGACCCTAGTGGCCGACACAAACACCGGGCCCATCTAGGAGTGGCACTGCAGTGTCACGCAGGATGTCCCTTCCAAAAAACCCTCCCCAAACAGCACATGACGCAAAGAAAAAAAGAGGCGCAATGAGGTAGCTGTGTGAGTAAGATTAGCGACCCTAGTGGCCGACACAAACACCGGGCCCATCTAGGAGTGGCACTGCAGTGTCACGCAGGATGGCCCTTCCAAAAAACCCTCCCCAAACAGCACATGACGCAAAGAAAAAAAGAGGCGCAATGAGGTAGCTGACTGTGTGAGTAAGATTAGCGACCCTAGTGGCCGACACAAACACCGGGCCCATCTAGGAGTGGCACTGCAGTGTCACGCAGGATGGCCCTTCCAAAAAACCCTCCCCAAACAGCACATGACGCAAAGAAAAAAAGAGGCGCAATGAGGTAGCTGACTGTGTGAGTAAGATTAGCGACCCTAGTGGCCGACACAAACACCGGGCCCATCTAGGAGTGGCACTGCAGTGTCACGCAGGATGTCCCTTCCAAAAAACCCTCCCCAAACAGCACATGACGCAAAGAAAAAAAGAGGCGCAATGAGGTAGCTGTGTGAGTAAGATTAGCGACCCTAGTGGCCGACACAAACACCGGGCCCATCTAGGAGTGGCACTGCAGTGTCACGCAGGATGTCCCTTCCAAAAAACCCTCCCCAAACAGCACATGACGCAAAGAAAAAAAGAGGCGCAATGAGGTAGCTGACTGTGTGAGTAAGATTAGCGACCCTAGTGGCCGACACAAACACCGGGCCCATTTAGGAGTGGCACTGCAGTGTCACGCAGGATGTCCCTTCCAAAAAACCCTCCCCAATCAGCACATGATGCAAAGAAAAAGAAAAGAAAAAGAGGTGCAAGATGGAATTATCCTTGGGCCCTCCCACCCACCCTTATGTTGTATAAACAAAACAGGACATGCACACTTTAACCAACCCATCATTTCAGTGACAGGGTCTGCCACACGACTGTGACTGATATGACGGGTTGGTTTGGACCCCCCCCAAAAAAGAAGCAATTAATCTCTCCTTGCACAAACTGGCTCTACAGAGGCAAGATGTCCACCTCATCTTCACCCTCCGATATATCACCGTGTACATCCCCCTCCTCACAGATTATCAATTCGTCCCCACTGGAATCCACCATCTCAGCTCCCTGTGTACTTTGTGGAGGCAATTGCTGCTGGTCAATGTCTCCGCGGAGGAATTGATTATAATTCATTTTAATGAACATCATCTTCTCCACATTTTCTGGATGTAACCTCGTACGCCGATTGCGGACAAGGTGAGCGGCGGCACTAAACACTCTTTCGGAGTACACACTTGTGGGAGGGCAACTTAGGTAGAATAAAGCCAGTTTGTGCAAGGGCCTCCAAATTGCCTCTTTTTCCTGCCAGTATAAGTACGGACTGTGTGACGTGCCTACTTGGATGCGGTCACTCATATAATCCTCCACCATTCTATCAATGTTGAGAGAATCATATGCAGTGACAGTAGACGACATGTCCGTAATCGTTGTCAGGTCCTTCAGTCCGGACCAGATGTCAGCATCAGCAGTCGCTCCAGACTGCCCTGCATCACCGCCAGCGGGTGGGCTCGGAATTCTGAGCCTTTTCCTCGCACCCCCAGTTGCGGGAGAATGTGAAGGAGGAGATGTTGACAGGTCGCGTTCCGCTTGACTTGACAATTTTGTCACCAGCAGGTCTTTCAACCCCAGCAGACCTGTGTCTGCCGGAAAGAGAGATCCAAGGTAGGCTTTAAATCTAGGATCGAGCACGGTGGCCAAAATGTAGTGCTCTGATTTCAACAGATTGACCACCCGTGAATCCTTGTTAAGCGAATTAAGGGCTGCATCCACAAGTCCCACATGCCTAGCGGAATCGCTCCCTTTTAGCTCCTTCTTCAATGCCTCCAGCTTCTTCTGCAAAAGCCTGATGAGGGGAATGACCTGACTCAGGCTGGCAGTGTCTGAACTGACTTCACGTGTGGCAAGTTCAAAGGGCATCAGAACCTTGCACAACGTTGAAATCATTCTCCACTGCACTTGAGACAGGTGCATTCCATCTCCTATATCGTGCTCAATTGTATAGGCTTGAATGGCCTTTTGCTGCTCCTCCAACCTCTGAAGCATATAGAGGGTTGAATTCCACCTCGTTACCACTTCTTGCTTCAGATGATGGCAGGGCAGGTTCAGTAGTTTTTGGTGGTGCTCCAGTCTTCTGTACGTGGTGCCTGTACGCCGAAAGTGTCCCGCAATTTTTCTGGCCACCGACAGCATCTCTTGCACGCCCCTGTCGTTTTTTAAAAAATTCTGCACCACCAAATTCAAGGTATGTGCAAAACATGGGACGTGCTGGAATTTGCCCATATTTAATGCACACACAATATTGCTGGCGTTGTCCGATGCCACAAATCCACAGGAGAGTCCAATTGGGGTAAGCCATTCCGCGATGATCTTCCTCAGTTGCCGTAAGAGGTTTTCAGCTGTGTGCGTATTCTGGAAAGCGGTGATACAAAGCGTAGCCTGCCTAGGAAAGAGTTGGCGTTTGCGAGATGCTGCTACTGGTGCCGCCGCTGCTGTTCTTGCGGCGGGAGTCCATACATCTACCCAGTGGGCTGTCACAGTCATATAGTCCTGACCCTGCCCTGCTCCACTTGTCCACATGTCCGTGGTTAAGTGGACATTGGGTACAACTGCATTTTTTAGGAGACTGGTGAGTCTTTTTCTGACGTCCGTGTACATTCTCGGTATCGCCTGCCTAGAGAAGTGGAACCTAGATGGTATTTGGTAACGGGGGCACACTGCCTCAATAAATTGTCTAGTTCCCTGTGAACTAACAGCGGATACCGGACGCACGTCTAACACCAACATAGTTGTCAAGGACTCAGTTATCCGCTTTGCAGTAGGATGACTGCTGTGATATTTCATCTTCCTCGCAAAGGACTGTTGAACAGTCAATTGCTTACTGGAAGTAGTACAAGTGGGCTTACGACTTCCCCTCTGGGATGACCATCGACTCCCAGCGGCAACAACAGCAGCGCCAGCAGCAGTAGGCGTTACACGCAAGGATGCATCGGAGGAATCCCAGGCAGGAGAGGACTCGTCAGACTTGCCAGTGACATGGCCTGCAGGACTATTGGCATTCCTGGGGAAGGAGGAAATTGACACTGAGGGAGTTGGTGGGGTGGTTTGCGTGAGCTTGGTTACAAGAGGAAGGGATTTACTGGTCAGTGGACTGCTTCCGCTGTCACCCAAAGTTTTTGAACTTGTCACTGACTTATTATGAATGCGCTGCAGGTGACGTATAAGGGAGGATGTTCCGAGGTGGTTAACGTCCTTACCCCTACTTATTACAGCTTGACAAAGGGAACACACGGCTTGACACCTGTTGTCCGCATTTCTGGTGAAATACCTCCACACCGAAGAGCTGATTTTTTTGGTATTTTCACCTGGCATGTCAACGGCCATATTCCTCCCACGGACAACAGGTGTCTCCCCGGGTGCCTGACTTAAACAAACCACCTCACCATCAGAATCCTCCTGGTCAATTTCCTCCCCAGCGCCAGCAACACCCATATCCTCCTCATCCTGGTGTACTTCAACACTGACATCTTCAATCTGACTATCAGGAACTGGACTGCGGGTGCTCCTTCCAGCACTTGCAGGGGGCGTGCAAATGGTGGAAGGCGCATGCTCTTCACGTCCAGTGTTGGGAAGGTCAGGCATCGCAACCGACACAATTGGACTCTCCTTGTGGATTTGGGATTTCAAAGAACGCACAGTTCTTTGCGGTGCTTTTGCCAGCTTGAGTCTTTTCAGTTTTCTAGCGAGAGGCTGAGTGCTTCCATCCTCATGTGAAGCTGAACCACTAGCCATGAACATAGGCCAGGGCCTCAGCCGTTCCATGCCACTCCGTGTGGTAAATGGCATATTGGCAAGTTTACGCTTCTCCTCCGACAATTTTATTTTAGGTTTTGGAGTCCTTTTTTTACTGATATTTGGTGTTTTGGTTTTGACATGCTCTGTACTATGCCATTGGGCATCGGCCTTGGCAGACGACGTTGCTGGCATTTCATCGTCTCGGCCATGACTAGTGGCAGCAGCTTCAGCACGAGGTGGAAGTGGATCTTGATCTTTCCCTAATTTTGGAACCTCAACATTTTTGTTCTCCATATTTTAATAGGCACAACTAAAAGGCACCTCAGGTAAACAATGCAGATGGATGGATTGGATACTAGTATACAATTATGGACGGGCTGCCGAGTGCCGACACAGAGGTAGCCACAGCCGTGAACTACCGCACTGTACTGTGTCTGCTGCTAATATATAGACTGGTTGATAAAGAGATAGTATACTCGTAACTAGTATGTATGTATAAAGAAAGAAAAAAAAAACCACGGTTAGGTCACTGGTATATACAATTATGGACGGGCTGCCGAGTGCCGACACAGAGGTAGCCACAGCCGTGAACTACCGCACTGTACTGTGTCTGCTGCTAATATATAGACTGGTTGATAAAGAGATAGTATACTCGTAACTAGTATGTATGTATAAAGAAAGAAAAAAAAACCACGGTTAGGTCACTGGTATATACAATTATGGACGGGCTGCCGAGTGCCGACACAGAGGTAGCCACAGCCGTGAACTACCGCACTGTACTGTGTCTGCTGCTAATATATAGACTGGTTGATAAAGAGATAGTATACTCGTAACTAGTATGTATGTATAAAGAAAGAAAAAAAAACCACGGTTAGGTCACTGGTATATACAATTATGGACGGGCTGCCGAGTGCCGACACAGAGGTAGCCACAGCCGTGAACTACCGCACTGTACACTGGTTGATAAAGAGATAGTAGTATACTCGTAACAACTAGTATGACGACGGTATAAAGAATGAAAAAAAAACCACGGTTAGGTGGTATATAATACAATTATGGTTGGACGGACTGCCTGCCGAGTGCCGACACAGAGGTAGCCACAGCCGTGAACTACCGCACTGTACACTGGTTGATAAAGAGATAGTAGTATACTCGTAACAACTAGTATGACGACGGTATAAAGAATGAAAAAAAAACCACGGTTAGGTGGTATATAATACAATTATGGTTGGACGGACTGCCTGCCGAGTGCCGACACAGAGGTAGCCACAGCCGTGAACTACCGCACTGTACACTGGTTGATAAAGAGATAGTAGTATACTCGTAACAACTAGTATGACGACGGTATAAAGAACGAAAAAAAAACCACGGTTAGGTGGTATATATTATAATACAATTATGGATGGACGGACTGCCTGCCGAGTTCCGACACAGAGGTAGCCACAGCCGTGAACTACCGCACTGTACACTGGTTGATAAAGAGATAGTAGTATACTCGTAACAACTAGTATGACGACGGTATAAAGAACGAAAAAAAAAACACGGTTAGGTGGTATATATTATAATACAATTATGGATGGACGGACTGCCTGCCGAGTTCCGACACAGAGGTAGCCACAGCCGTGAACTACCGCACTGTACACTGGTTGATAAAGAGATAGTAGTATACTCGTAACAACTAGTATGACTATGACGACGGTATAAAGAAAGAAAAAAAAAACCACGGTTAGGTGGTATATAATACAATTATGGATGGACGGACTGCCTGCCGAGTGCCGACACAGAGGTAGCCACAGCCGTGAACTACCGCACTGTACTGTGTCTGCTGCTAATATAGACTGGTTGATAAAGAGATAGTATACAATACTACTAATATACTGGTGGTCAGGCACTGGTCACCACTAGTCACACTGGCAGTGGCACTCCTGCAGCAAAAGTGTGCACTGTTTAATTTTAATATAATATTATTTATCATGTACTCCTGGCTCCTGCTATAACAACCTGCAGTGCTCCCCAGTCTCCCCCACAATTATAAGCTTTATATACAATACATTGATGTGCAGCACACTGGGCTGAGCAGTGCACACAGACTGAGTCACTGTGTGACTGTATCGTTTTTTTCAGGCAGAGAACGGATATATTAAATAAAACAAACAACTGCACTGTCTCTGGTGGTCACTGGTCACTGTGGTCGTCAGTCACTAAACTCTGTCTGCACTCTGCACTCTCTTCTAATCTACAGTATCACAGCAATCTCTCTCTCTCTCTTCTAAATCTAATCTAAATGGAGAGGACGCCAGCCACGTCCTCTCCCTATCAATCTCAATGCACGTGTGAAAATGGCGGCGACGCGCGGCTCCTTATATAGAATCCGAGTCTCGCGAGAATCCGACAGCGTCATGATGACGTTCGGGCGCGCTCGGGTTAACCGAGCAAGGCGGGAAGATCCGAGTCGCTCGGACCCGTGAAAAAAAAAGTGAAGTTCGTGCGGGTTCGGATTCAAAGAAACCGAACCCGCTCATCTCTACTTCTATCGTGCTTCTGCAGGGGAGAGCCTGGGGAGCTTCCTCTCAGCGGAGCTGTGGAGAGAAAATGGCGCTGGTGAGTGCTGAGGAAGAAGCCCCGCCCCCTCAGCGGCGGGCTTCTGTCCCGCGATTTTGTGTAAATATTAATGGCGGGGGCTCATGCATATATACAGTGCCCAACTGTATATATGCCCACTTTGCCAAGAGGTCTCTAATTGCTGCCCAGGGCGCCCCCCCCTGCGCCCTGCACCCTACAGTGACCGGAGTGTGTGGGTGTAATGTGGGAGCAATGGCGCACAGCTGCAGTGCTGTGCACTACCTCATATGAAGACTGGAGTCTTCTGCCGCCGCTTTTGACGTCTTCTAAGAAGCATGACCTATCCGCAGTTAGTAGGTCTGCTTCTCTCCCCTCAGTCCCACGTAGCAGAGAGCCTGTTGCCAGCAGATCTCTCTGAAAATAAAAAATCCTAACAAAATACTTTCTTATTAGCAAGCTCAGGAGAGCTCACTAAAGTGCACCCAGCTCTGTCCGGGCACAGATTCTAACTGAGGAGGGGCATAGAGGGAGGAGCCAGTGCACACCAGTATTCCTAATTCTTTCTTAAAGTGCCCTGTCTCCTGCGGAGCCCGTCTATTCCCCATGGTCCTCACGGAGTCCCCAGCATCCACTAGGACGTTAGAGTAAAAGGGGTGTGGTCTCACAAGGAATGGGCGTGGCCACACAAAGTACCCCCATTTCAATTAACGCCACACAGTAGCACAATCGTATTCACATTACACAGCAAGTAGTAGTGCCGCTTATACACATAATGCCCATAGATAGTAGTAGCGCCCTGTATACGTAATGGCCATAGTAGTAGCGCCCGTTATAAGTAAAGCCCATAGTAGTAGCGCCACTTATACGTAACACCGATAGTATTAGCGCCCCTTATATGTAATGCCCATTGTAGTAGTGCCTCTTATGCGTAATGTCCATCGTAGTAGCGCCGCTTAAACATAATGCCCACAGTAGTAGCACCGCTTATACGTAATGCACATAGTAGCAGCGCCGCTTTTACGTAATGCCCATAGTAGTGCCACTTTTACATAATGTCCACAGTAGTAGTGCCGCTTTTACGTAATGTCCATAGTAATAGTGCCGCTTATATGTAATGCCCATAGTAGTAGTGCCGCTTATACGTAATGCCCATAGCAGTAGTGCTGCTTATACGTAATGCGCATAGTAGCAGTGGCACTTTTACGTAATGTACATAGTAGTAGTACCGCTTATATGTAATGCCCATAGTAGTAGTGACGCTTATATGTAATGCCCATAGTAGTAGTGACGCTTATATGTAATACCCATAGTAGTAGTGACGCTTATATGTAATGCCCATAGTGGTAGTGACGCTTATATGTAATAAGTGGTAGTGACGCTTATATGTAATGCCCATAGAAATGGCACTTATACAAACAAACCCCCCCCCCCCCCCCCCACACAAACACACACTCTCTCTCTCTCTTTCCCTTTACTTACCTAACAGTCTGGCTGGCCATAGCAGCAGCAGTAGCAGCCTGGTCCCGTGTAGCTCAGCCCCATTCCCATGTAGCCACTCCCCTTTTTGGCCGGACCAACCCGACCAACCCAGCTGTCACAGGTGAGGGGGGAGAGGAGGCTCCAAGCTGCCGGCGCTGCTGCCTGTCATATAGTGTGACAGGCAAAGCAGCCGGCAGCAGCAGCAGGTGGGGGACAGGTCGGCGTAGCAGCGGGGATGCAGAGCAGAGACAGCGCCTCTCCTGGCCTGGCGTCTACCTGCTCTGCATCCCTTTGCTGAGCGGGTAGCGCCGGGCCTGGCCCCCATAAACCGTATATCCAGGCATTATTTCACTATTTGTTTAAATGTAATATACTGTACACAATTGCGCTAAATGCAATATACACAATCCATACCTCCCAACATGACCCATTCCAGGAGGGACAAAATGCTCTCTACCTGGACTTCCTTCTTAAGTAATGATTGCAGTTACCCGTGTTGAAATACCTTTCTTATCAATTAAATAGTTCAACACAGGTAACTACAATCATATATTAAGAGGTAAGTCCATGTAAAGAGCATTTTGTTCCTTCTAGAATAGGTCATGTTGGGAGCTATGCACAATCTAATATACAGTCCCCCCTTCTATCGGGGCCCCCCTGTCTAAAGTGCCCCGGCACCCCTAAGGATTAATCCGGCCCTGATTTGAATAATCCACAATCCCTGGAACTCAGTTGGACGGTACCTCACTCCCCACTGTGTAAAGGCGTGATTCATGATGAATCACAACTTAACAGCCCTGTCCCACCCACCTCACTGGATAAATGGGCTGATCCTGGTGTATTGTCTTCTGTCCTTGGAATCCTGGAGAACTCCCCCAAATTCCAGAGTCCCATTGAAATTCTCGCTTGAAGTGCCAATGATCAATGTGCCCTGCAATCTACAATAATTATCACAGCTAGCAGCGGAGCCGAACCAATAAGAACCTCTGTTCATTTTCCCTTTACACACCACCAGACAACAACTTATACAGCCAGGAGAGAGGCGCTGATTACCGGCATGGATAATTAACAAAAGGTACTTAGATTAATTATACATTGGCTTCTTTTATTAGCTAATTCCTAACTTTATGCTGCACCAGCTGTGTTTGCATTAGTAAAAAGGCATTATTGCAATTTATAAACTTCTTTGGCTTTTGTGTGTACTTTTTAAAGTGGGACCCACTGCATGCTCTTCCAAATGTTTATGTTTATGGACATACTGTAACCTAAACAGGATATTCACAGGCGTGCGCACGGGGGGGTGCCTGGTGCACACAGACACCCACTAATGCCCGACACCCCCCGCACGTCACGCCTGTGATCTGATCTTCGCGGTCTGTGTACTGCTGTTGTAACAGTGCTACTACAGCAGCACACAGATAGCAACGATCGGATCACCTGCTGCGCAACGCTGCCCGGTGGTTACATCCCCTCTCGTCCCGCTGCACTGCTGCCGGTCACCGGTAGCCTCATAGTCACTCACAGAGAGTGACTGCCTCGCGATGTGATGTGCCGACGTCACACCGCGCGCCCGGACCCACCCTCCCTCCCTCCCTCCCTCCCTCCCTTCCTTCCTTCCTTCCTTCCTTCCTTCCTTCCTTCCTTCCTTCCTTCCTTCCTTCCTTCCTTCCTTCCTTCCTTCCTTCCTTCCTTCCTTCCCTCCCTCCCTCCCTCCCTCGCCGCGGCGCCCTGTGCTGTCCTCCCGGCTCCGAGTCCCGCCCGCGCTCAGTCTCTCTCCAGTCTTGGTGAGAGTCTGTTGGGGGATAAAGTTCTGTATAAATGAAGGGTTGTTACTTTATGATTACATATATAGACTTAAAGCTACAGCATCTGTGTCTTCTTTACGAGTCTCCATGAGTGCCAGCTTTCTTGTGATTGTATCTCTCAGCTGTGACTGACGCAGGGCACCGGAAAAAACTACATTTGCATACATTGGGAGTGCCATACCGTGCTGGCTATTATATATACACATATATATATATATAATATTACATTACATTACATTAGCTGGGCCAAGCAATCCGTAGTTTACCGAGTGCACCTACAATATATCAGTGCACTCAGTAATCTACTGAGTACTTGGCTCAGCTAATATATATATATATATATATATATATATATATATATATATATAGTGCTCTAAGTGGGCCGGTATACACCGGTATGGAATAACGGCACTACGAGCACGGACTGAAGATCCCCGTCGCCGCATCCGCTGGTCACAGAGCTCTCACAAACCGGCAGCCAATCAGGAGCTGCCGCGCGGCCTTCTCATCCACTGCACCACAGTCCACAGCCTCCGCCACAGCTCAATAGGTAATTTTACCCTGCTGCCTTTTTCTCTCCCTAGTCCCTACTGTATGCTCTTGCTGTCCCTCTCCCTGTCATTCTCCCTCTGTCACTCTCCCTGTCACTATGTCCATGCTGTCACTCTCTCTGCATTTTGTCTCATTCCGTGTGGCATAATGTGAATTTTGGCTCATACCGTGTGCTATAATGTGAGTTTTGGCTCTGTGTGTTATAATGTGAATTTCGGCTCATTCTGTGTGCTATAATGTGAATTTTGACTCCTACCGTGTGCTATAATATGAATTTCGGCTCATACCGTGTGCCATAATGTGAATTTTGGCTCATACCGTGTGGTATAATGTAAATTTAGATTCATCCCATGTGCTATAATGTGAATTTCGGCTCATTCTGTGTGCTATAATGTGAATTTTGACTCATACCGTGTGTTGTAATGTGAATTTTGGCTCATTCTGTGTGCTATAATGTGAATTTCAGCTCATACCGTGTGGTATAATGTGAATTTTGGTTCATTCTGTGTGCTATAATGTGAATTTCGGCTCATACCGTGTGGTATAATGTGAATTTCGATTCATACTGTGTGGTATAATGTGAAAGAGGCAACTAGATAATATAAGAGGTCCTACTATTGTGATGCATAATGTGTATAAGGGTTATATGGGGTGGTAAACCACACTGAAGGGCACGTCCCCTTCTGAGTGTCCACACCCCCTTTTCTGGAGAATTTCTGCCTTCACTTTTCCATACCCCCACTTCAAAATTTTCACTTCGACCACTGTATGTATGTGTGTATGTGTGTGTGTGTGTGTGTGTTAGAGATGAGCGGGTTCGGTTCCTCGAGATCCAAACCCCCCCGAACTTCACCTATTTTACACGGTTCCGAGGCAGCCTCTGATCTTCTCGCCTTGCTCGGTTAACCCGAACGCGCCCGAATGTCATCATCCCGCTGTCGGATTCTCGCCGCCATTTTCACTTGTGCATTGGAGATTGAACGGAGAGGACATGGCTGCATTCTCTCCCTGAAAAGCTCCATAATCTGTGCTCAGTGTGCTGCAAATATCTGTGCTCATTGTGCTGCAAATATCTGTGCTCAGTGTGCTGAAAAGATCTACGTTCTCTGCCTGAAAAGCTCCATATCTGTGCTCAGTGTGCTGCAAATATCTGTGCTCAGTGTCTTAATTTTGGTGACCAACAGTATATAGTTGTACAGTACATGATTAGGTCATTGCTGTAGTATCTTGCAGCTCAGTGTCACTGCAAGTATCCATTCCATATCTGTGCTACATTTTGTGAGCAGTATATATAGTATTACAGTGCAGCATTTTGGTGACCAACAGTATATAGTTGTACAGTACATTAGGCCATTGCTGTAGTATCTTGCAGCTCAGTGTCACTGCAAGTATCCATTCCATATCTGTGCTGCATTTTGTGAGCAGTATATATAGTATTACAGTGCAGCATTTTGGTGATCAACAGTATATAGTTGTACAGTACATTAGGCCATTGCTGTAGTATCTTGCAGCTCTGTGTCACTGCAAGTATCCATTCCATATCTGTGCTGCATTTTTGTGAGCAGTATATATAGTATTACAGTGCAGCATTTTGGTGACCAACAGTATATAGTTGTACAGTACAGTAGGCCATTGCTGTAGTATCTTGCAGCTCTGTGGCACTGCAAGTATCCATTCCATATCTGTGCTGAATTTTGTGAGCAGTATATATAGTATTACAGTGCAGCATTTTGGTGACCAACAGTATATAGTTGTACAGTACATTAGGCCATTGCTGTAGTATCTTGCAGCTCAGTGTCACTGCAAGTATCCATTCCATATCTGTGTTGCATTATTGTGAGCAGTATATAGTAGGACAGTCCAGCAGTATACATATATAGTACAGTACAGTAGGCCATTGCTGTATCTTGCAGCTCTGTGTCACTTCTAGTATCCTGATCAGTGCTCAGTATCTGTTGCATTGTTGTGACCAGTATGTATACTTTACTGTGCGACGTGTGTTATACACCTGGTGATTATACATCC
Source organism: Pseudophryne corroboree (assembly GCF_028390025.1). NCBI lineage: Eukaryota > Metazoa > Chordata > Amphibia > Anura > Myobatrachidae > Pseudophryne > Pseudophryne corroboree. The sequence continues at coordinate 184,633,240 of NC_086449.1, forward strand.
TGTAATCTGTACTGAGCGATGTGTGAGATACACCTGGGGATTATACACCCTATATACTGTACTGTGTGATGTGTGAGATGCACGTGGGGATTATTCACCCTATATTATTATTATTATTATTCTTTATTTATATGGCGCCACAAGGGTTCGGCAGCGCCCAATTACAAAGTACATAAATAATCAAACAGGAAAACAGCAACTTACAGTTGATGACAGTATAGGACAGGCATTCCCAACCACGGTCCTCAAGGCACACTAACAGTGCAGGTTTTAGTGATATCCAGGCTGCAGCACAGATAGTTAAATCAAAATAACTGAGCTACTAATTAAGTCACCTGTGTTCAAGCCTGGATATCACTAAAACCTGCACTGTTAGTGTGCCTTGAGGACCGTGGTTGGGAATGCCTGGTATAGGACAAGTACAGGGTAAATACACATAGTTACATCAGCAGATGACACTGGAATAAGTATCAGGTGGCAGAAGACTGCTGGATGTGGTACAGTTGAAGATTATTAAAGTAAGACAAAGCATAAGCACATGAGGGAAGAGGGCCCTGCTCGTGAGAGCTTACCATCTAAAGGGGAGGGGTAGACAGACATGGGTGACACAGATGGGGTACATAGAGAATGTGGAACAGAGGGTTAGGATGAGATTTGGCTGGGTTTGGTGAAGAAGTGGACCCCCAGAAGCCACAAGTCAATACTTAACATTGCAACATTTTACTGGGCTATGCAGGAGAAAATTAAAAATAGGGGAAAATAAAAATAAAAAAAAAGAATCGATAACTTCTACTGCTTTCAAAAAGGTCAATGGAAGCTGAAATAATGGCCAACTACCTCATGGAAGCCAGATACAGTATACCAAACAGTACTTAGCAGAGTTAGGAATGAGTGCTTATGAAATACAGTAACATTTTGTCAGAATATTTCAGAAACTGCATGGCTGGTCTCTTGCATTCTTTTGCTCTAATGCACCACATGCCTTAGGATTTATATTCAAAAACATTATGGGGTATATGCAATTGCGGTCGAATTCCCGAAATTGTCGAAAAACGGGACTTTTCCGCCTAAAAAAAAAAATCGACAATGCAATTCAGTACTTTCCGTCAAAAAAACGGACTTTCAAAATTCGACTTTTTGAAATTCGACATTTGTCAAATTCGTCTTTTCTGCAATGGTACAAATGCGGAAATTCAACAAAAGTATATTCAATTGAAGTTTGGAAATTCGACAACAGTGCTTTTAGACAGTAAATTCGTCATTCTCAATCCGCCACACTTTGGTGGGTGAATCTAATAAAAAAAATTTAAAACATGTTTTTTTTGGTGTTTTTTTTATTGGTAATAGCATATCTATTTATATTAGAAGGGATTAGGTACTTGGTTTGTGTTTTTGGGAGGCACAAGTATTATTTATATATTTTTAAAAATATAAATATATTTTTTTAGATGGAATGGTAAAATTCCGGAAAAAAATGGCGTGGGGTCCCCCCTCCAAAGCATAACCAGCCTCGGGCTCTTCGAGCCGGTCCTGGTTCTAAAAATCCGGGGGAAAAATGGACAGGGGATCCCCCGTATTTTTAAAACCAGCACCGGGCTCTGCGCATGGTGCTGGTGCAAAAAATACGGGGGACAAAAAGAGTAGGGGTCCCCCGTATTTTTTACACCAGCATCGGGCTCCACTAGCTGGACAGATAATGCCACAGCCAGGGGTCACTTTTATACAGCGCCCTGCGGCCGTGGCATTAAATATCCAACTAGTCACCCCTGGCCGGGGTACCATGGGGGAGTGGGGACCCCTTCAATCAAGGGGTCCCCCCCAGCCACCCAAGGGCCAGGGGTGAAGCCCGAGGCTGTCCCCCCCCATCCAAGGGCTGCGGATGGGGGGCTGATAGCCTTGAGAAAATGACAAGAATATTGTTTTTTCCAGTAGTACTACAAGTCCCAGCAAGCCTCCCCCGCAAGCTGGTACTTGGAGAACCTTAAGTACCAGCATGCGGGAGAAAAATGGGCCCGCTGGTACCTGTAGTACTACTGGAAAAAAATACCCAAATAAAAACAGGAGACACACACCTTGAGAGTAAAACTTTATTACACACCTGCCGACACACACATGCTTACCTATGTTGACCCGCCGACTGCCACGTCTCCTGATCCGACGATCCGGGGTACCTGTGAATCAAATTATACTCACCTAAATCCAGTGTCCAGATATAAATCCTCGCACTTGGCAAAACAAATAAACGCACACCCGGACCAGCGGACTGAAAGGGGTCCCATGTTTTCACATGGGACCCCTTTCCCCGAATGCAGAGACCCCCCCCCCCCCCCGTGACTGCTGTCACAGAAAGGTCTCTTAAGCCAATCAGCGAGCGCAACGTCCTGGCATTCTGCTGATTGGCTGCACGTCTGAGCTGTCAGACAGCGCTTCGCAAAGCCTCTCCATTATACTCAATGGTGGGAACTTTGCGTCAGCGGTGAGGTCACCCGCGGTCAGCGGCTGACCGCGGGTAACCCCACCACTGACGTCAAAGTTCCCACCATTGAAAGTAATGGAGAGGCTTTGCGATGCGCTGTCTGAGGTCACACGCGCATACAGCCAATCAGGTGAGTGCAACGAAGTAGCGCTTCCTGATTGGCTGAAGGGACCTCTGTGACAGGAGTCACGTGGTGTCCCGGCATTCGGGGAAAGGGGTCCCATGTGAAAACATGGGAACACTTTCAGTCCGCTGGTACGGGTGTTCGTTTATTTGTTTTGCCAAGTACGAGGATTTATATCTGGACACTGGATTGAGGTGAGTATAATTTGATTCACAGGTACCCCGGATCGTCAGATCAGGAGACGTGGCAGTCGGCGGGTCAACATAGGTAAGTATGTGTGTGTCGGCAGGTGTGCAATAAAGTTTTACTCTCAAGGTGTGTGTCTCCTGTTTTTATTTGGGTATTTTTTTCCAGTAGTACTACAGGTACCAGCGGGCCCGTTTTTCTCCCGCATGCTGGTACTTGTGGTTCTCCAAGTACCAGCTTGCGGGGGAGGCTTGCTGGGACTTGTAGTACTACTGGAGAAAACAATATTCTTTACATTTTCTCAAGGCTATCAGCCTCCCATCCGCAGCCCTTGGATGGGGGGGACAGCCTCGGGCTTCACCCCTGGCCCTTGGGTGGCTGGGGAAGGGGACCCCTTGATTGAAGGGGTCCCCACTCCCCCAGGGTACCCCGGCCAGGGGTGACTAGTTGGATATTTAATGCCACGACCGCAGGGCACTGTATAAAAGTGACCCCCGGCTGTGGCATTATCTGTCCAGCTAGTGGAGCCCGATGCTGGTGTAAAAAATACGGGGGACCCCTACTCTTTTTGTCCCCCCGTATTTTTTGTACCAGGCGCAGAGCCCGGTGCTGGTTTTAAAAATACGGGGGATCCCCTGTCCATTTTCCCCCCGGATTTTTAGAACCAGGACCAGCTCGAAGAGCCCGAGGCTCGTTATGCTTTGGAGGGGGGACCCCACGCCATTTTTCCCCATGTTTTTTTCCGTTTTTACCCGTTTTTAAAAACGGAACAAAATCCGTCAAATCGGCCGTTTTTCGTCAGCGGGACTGTCGAATCCGTTTTTTTATTGCATATGGTCAATTTCGGCACCCACTTGCCGAAATTAGACTGTCGAATTGTGTCGAATTGAAAAACGGCCGAAAAATTGCCGCGATTCGCCGCTAATTGCATATATCCCTATGTCTCCATAATCCCAAAAACGTCAGTCTTCTTGGAAAGTGGTTTGTTCCTTTGTAAGGGAAAGAGAACAAACGTTCTTAAACAACGGTTTCTCAATTTCTTTTTCCTCTGGGCAGGGATTGTGGATTCGCAGGAATATCTGAGCATTTCTGTAATTAGAAAGCAGCGACTTTCTACAAATGTTTACGAATAATTCCAGTGATTTTGTCATTTTCTTCCAGTGATTTGGACCAATAATACCATTGATTAGAACGAATAATTCCAGTGATTTTGTCATTTTCTTCCAGTGATTTGGACCAATAATACCATTGATTAGAACAAATAATTCCAGTGATTTTGTCATTTTCTTCCAGTGATTTGGACCAATAATACCATTGATTAGAATGAATAATTCCAGTGATTTTGTCATTTTCTTCCAGTGATTTGGATCAATAATACCATTGATTAGAACGAATAATTCCTGTGATATTGAGGTGTTTGTGTCGCTTAGCTTAGCCGTCCAGCAACCACAGTGCACCTCTTTTTCTCTTTTCTTTGCATCATGCGCTGTTTGGGGCCAATTTTTTTAAATGCCATCCTGTCTGACACTGCAGTGCCACTCCTAGATGGGCCAGGTGTTTGTGCCGCCCTCTTGGGTCGCTTTGCTTAGCGACCTCGGTGCAAATTTTAGGACTAAAAATAGTATTATGAGGTGTGAGGTATTCAGAATAGACTGGAAATGAGTGGAAATTGTGGTTATTGAGGTTAGTAATACTATAGGAGCAAAATTACCCCCAAATTCTATGATTTAAGCTGTTTTTGAGAGGTTTTTGCAAAAAAACACCCGAATCCAAAACACACCCGAATCCGACAAAAAAATTTCAGGGAGGTTTTGCCAAAACGCGTCCGAATCCAAAACACGGCCGCGGAACCAAATCCAAAACCTAAACACAAAACCTGAAAAATTTCCGGTGCACATCTCTAGTGTGTGTGTGTGTATGGGGGGCAGAGTGGTGACTGGGATCTGCGGCATTGTGGTGCATTGAAGGGGCATACAGCAGCACTGTCAATGCAGTACTAGCGGGAGGAGGCGATCCAGCCCCTCCTATCACCTTTTCTTCTCCTCTCTGATGCTGTTGCCCGACGTCACAATCCAACAGAAACCAGAAGAGGGGAACCGCTGCTGCCGGTGCTGAAAGGGGGACCTGCCGCTGCCTCAGGTACCCAGTGCCTCTTGTACTGAAGGGATACACACACAGTGATGCTTGTACTAGGGGGTACGGGGACAGAACGAGCTACACAGTGCCACCTGTACCCCCTCTCTCTCTACCCTGGCCCTCTCTTAACCCTCTCTGTCTCACCTCTCTCTTTTTCTCCCTCTTTCTCTCTGACTGCTAATATATGGTGCTAGGCATGCCCGGTAGGCAGTGCAAGGCACGCCACTCCAGCTGTGCACCCCCTTATAAAATGTGCTGCGCGCGCCAAGTGGATATTGTATGTAATCCATTTATGTTCCCATTATTAAGGCTCTGGGTGCATTATTAAACAGAAATGTTAGAACAATCAGTATCCTTGAACTGTTCTACTTAATTTAGCACACCAAAAATTCACAGACAACATAAATGGAAGTTGCAACCCGACTACATATGCTGCACAGTGCACACACAGCATTTCGCATAAACAGCAACAAACTTTAAGTCAAGGCCTTGATTCATCCAAGCCACATTCTGATGCACTCAGACCAAGCTATGATCCACAGAAACATTCCCCAATTATGAGTTGATCCATCAGGAGCCATTCCAGGAAGGGGGTAATCAGCCTACTGACCCCCCCCCCCATTATATTGTAATAAGAGTTACATTATAAACCCCCCTCCCTCCTAGATCCACCATTGCAATCCACAAACTGTAATGATAATTTCCAGAACTGTAGCTGTCCAGATGGGAGTCAATGGCAGTGCCTGGTATACCCAGGGCCGGATTAAGGTCCACATGGGGCTGAAAATGATGAAGGGCCTATTGTGAGAAATTGAGGAGGTGTGGCAAATATGTGGGCGAGGCCAGTGACATATGGGTATGTACACTCCCTACATTAAAAGCCCCAATATCTCCCAAAATACGTAAAAACAGTCAAACATCATCACTTTGTGAGGAAATTAGAAATAGAATTTACATTTTTATAATTTATGGCAACCATGTGAACAGCTGCACAGTTAATCATCATCATGCTGTCATGGTGATGGGCCTATTTTTATCTGGGGCCTGGAGCTGGAGCTCCATCTGCACCATTGTTAATCTAGCCCTGGGTATACCTAAAGCCATCAAACTTTCACTGGAATTGTTTACACATAGGGAACATTAAGTATAATGTGCATGGTTGTCAGGAGACCCTTTAGGCCCTGATACTGGAGCGGGCATGGGCACTTGTGTATGGCCACACATCATTGTGAATACTGGACCCTCCTTACAAGTTGCTCTGCCGTAAAAGTGTACCATATAAAGGGGCACAGCCACACGATCCTGGGAGCATGGCAGGATCTCCTACTTGAGCGCCTCTAGGAGGAGTTCTAAAGTAATTATTGAAGGGGTGTTACATATGCAAAACAGTGTGGTATCATATAAAATAGGCATGATTTGGCAGAGCAGGGGATTGGCCTGGCTGAATCAGGAGCTTTACCTATTTTTGTTATTTATTTTGTATCACAGTATAGTTTTATTGTATTTATTGAAAAAAATTATCAAACCAAAAATAATGGAGAGTTTGGATTAGTGTATGAATGCCATATGAATATATAGAGAGCATACTTGCATAGCTATCATTCTCTTTCAATAACATCTTTTTACTACATTTTGAATTATGTTATTTTAGCCACAGAATGATGTATGGCCCCATGGGTCTGCATTGCAGTGATTGTAGCTATTTTGTCCCCTATAGCAATACTTATAGTGCAAGAAGCCTAACTATGCATAAACAGCACAATTATACATATTGTAGTTCCACAATCTCGAGTGAAAGACAGCTAATTACGGGAGCTTTACAACAAAAGAAAATTACTTGAAAGCTACATGACACTACAGCAAAATGTCAAGCATGTTCTTTTTACATAAGTAATTATTTTTTTAGTGAAAGTGTCCTGTGGAAAAGCTTTGTGCTTTTCTTCTCCTTCCTGTATAAGTTGTATCACGCTACAGAAATATCAAAGCCTGAAACCAACAACAATATGCTTTGCAGTGCAGAACTGTGTTCCAAAGGCATGACTGCTGCTGTAATGACATTTCATCTACTGTCTCAAAGGGATTTATTATGGCAAGTCAAGATCTGCTGCTGTTAAATTGGCTTTATCCTAATATTTTGTCATTATAAAAAAAAAATGGTCAAAACAAAAGCAATAAACAAAACAAACAATCAAACAAACAAACAACTGAAATTTAGTTTTTCTCATTATGACCATGTGCTTAGAGAGTTAAATGTGGCATTAGGGATGAGTGGGTTCGGTTCCCTGATAACCGAACCCTACCGAACATCACGTCCCGAGCCCGGATCTGAGTCCGGCTCGGGACTTATCATCAGACTCGGAAACCAGAACAAGGCAAAATGTCATCATCCCGCTGTCGGATTCTTGCGGGTTTTGGACTCCATATAAGGATCCACGCGTCACCACCATTTTCACTTCAGTCCTGGAGAGTGTAGCGAGAGGACATGTCTCCTTACTGTCTGTGCAGGAAAGTCATGTGGCGCGTGGAGTGGCAAGTAACCTGCTCTTTTGTGTCATTCCAGTGCTGTCTTGTGCTGCATCAGTCCAGTGGTGGTGTCTTGTGCTGCATCAGTCCAGTGGTGGTGTCTTGTGCTGCATCAGTCCAGTCACAGTGGTGGTGTCCTTTGCTGCCATATGTCCAGTGCTGCTGTATAAGTCCAGTCCAGCGCACTGGTGCTGTCTTGTGCTGCATCAGTCCAGTGGTGATGTCCTGTGCTACCATAAATCCAGTGGTGCTGCTGTATATGTCCAGTCCAGTGATGCTGTGTTGTGCTGCTATAAGTCCAGTGGTGTTGTCCTGTGCTGCCATAAGTCCAGGCGTACTGCCGTATAAGTCCAGTCCAGTGGTGCAGCCATATAAGTCCAGGGGTACTGCCGTATAAGTCCAGTCCAGTGGTGCAGCCATATATGTCCAGGGGTACTGCCGTATGAGTCCAGGGGTGCAGCCGTATAAGTCCAGGGGTACTGCCGTATGAGTCCAGGGGTACTGCCGTACAAGTCCAGGGGTACTGCCATATAAGCCAAGGGGTACTGACATATAAGTCCAGTGGTACTGCCGTATAAGTCCAGGGGTACTGCCGTATAAGTCCACCAATATTGTGCATGCATTACATCTGGGCAAATTCCAGCATGTCCCATGTTTTGGACATACAATTAATTTGGTGGTGCAGATTTTTTTTTAAAATGATAGGAGCATGCAGGAGATGCTGTTGGTGGCCTTAAAAATTGCAAGCCACTTTCGACATTTAGCCACTGCGTGCCACTTCTAGATGGGGCAGGTGTTTGTGCCGCACACTTGTGTCGCTTAGCAAAGTCATCCAGCTATCTGGTGCAACCTTTTGGCCTAAAAACAATATTGTGAGGTGTTCAGAATAGACTGGAAATGAGTGGAAATGAATGTTATTGAGGTTAATAATACCATAGGTTAAAAATTACCCCCGAATTCTGTAATTTTAGCTGTTTTAGTGTTTCCCCCAAAAAAATCATCCAGATCCAAAACCAAAACCAAAAACCGAAAGGGTGGTTTTGGCAAAACCAATCCAGATCCAAAACACGAGCGAGGATCCAGATCCAAAACCAAAACACGAAAAGTGTTTTAAGAAGTCCTCCTTGCGCATCAGACTACTGTTGATTCATAGACTAGTGCAGCTCTACAGGTACTGGCAGTAGGAGCCAGGGGTGGGCTCCTTGCTGTGTAAGGGCCCAGGACACCAGTCCCCACTGTCCCCCCCGATGGCTGCCCTGCCCGCCGCACATCTCTAGTTTTCATGTATAAAACAGTGTAAAGAGTGATCTTCCCCTTTAATTAGTGTGCATGTGATATGCATTTGGACCAATAGGAAGCAATGAGTAAGTTAATGTATGTTTGATTTTACTGCAGATTTTAGTGGAGATTTGAGGTTTGATTTTGGAAGGGGTTTTAAAAACTGAACACAAAATCACTTCTAAAAATCGATCAAAATCTAATTTGATTTGAAAATAGAATGCAAAATTGATTTTCAGTACATGAAGGATTTTTTAAGAGGGGTTTTTCAGTTTCAATAGAATTGATTTCAGGTTTTTCAGTTTCAATAGAATTGATTTCAGTCGATTTTTAAGATTCATAAAAATAAATCCCAAATCGAACTTTAGTAAATATACCCCCAGTTTGGAATCAACATGTGGACTAACTTCTTGCTCACATACTGTACAGTACGCTTTGCACCTACCAACGTGTAGGCATCTGCCAATATATTATCTATTTTTACTAACGTGGCAATTTATCTGGATGAAAGCAAAATGTTGCTAAGACCGTAGGGTTGTAATCTCTATACCTTTATTTATTTAAAACCATCTGCAATATTTAACATTACAAAATAATTTATATGCATAAATCCAAGGGCTTAAAATGTAACCTTGTAACCAGGGGCGTAGCCAGAACTTTGTGGGCCCCATAGCAACATTTTAAAGGGGCCCCCGTCCCAATGCTTCTAGAGAGATACTTCTCTGCAGCAGTTGTTAATTTTATGCCATATAATAGTACCCGAGTTCATTTTCTGAACCATAGTAGATCCTTTTTTGATGTTATGCCCCATAGTAGTGCCCTAGTTTCCTTTATGAATCGTAGTAGTGCTTAAGTTCACCCTATGTTACATTTCAGAGCTGCCAGTACCAGTGCTTAAAGTGGTCCTAGAGAGGTGGTGGAACTCACCCCCCCCCCTCCCCCTGGCGCCCATGAAATAAAGGTATTGTCCCAAAAAAGGAGCGTGGTCTCAAGAAGAAAGGGGCATGGTCACACAATAGTAATAATGCCCACAGTAGTAGCACCCCTAATACACATAATGCCGACAGAAGTAGCACCCCGTAATACACAATGCCCATAGCAGTAGTGCCCCTTTTACAATGCCCACAGTAGTAGTGCTCCTTATGCAATGTCCACTGTACTGGTAGTGCCCCTTATATAGAGCCCATAGTAGTGGTGCCCCTTATACAATGCCCCCAGTAGTAGTGCCCCTTATGTCCCCAGGAGTAATGCCCCTTATGAAGTGCCCCCTTTACAATGCCCTCATTAGTAGTGCCCCCATTAGTAATGCCCCTGTGTAGTATTGCCCCCAGTAGTAATGTCGCCTGTAATGCCCCCAGTCGTTTAGCCCATGTAGTTTGCCCCAAGTAGTAATTCCCCAGTAGTTTAGCCCCTGTAGTTATGCCCCCCTGTAGTTTGCCCCCTTGTAGTTTAGCCACCCTGTAGTAATGCCCCCAATAGTTTAGCCCCCTGTAGTTATGCCCCCCTGTAGTAATGTGCCCCTGTAGTTTAGCCCCCTTGTAGTTTGCCCCCAGTAGTTTGCCCCCAGTGGTTAGCCTCTTGTAGCTTCCTCCCAGTAGTTTGCCCCCAGTAGATTGCCACCAGTGGTTAGCCCCCCTGTAGCTTGCCCCAAGTAGATTGCCATTAGTGGTTATCCCCCTGTAGCATTGCCCCCTGTAGTTATCCCCCTGTAGCTGGCCCCCTGTGGTTATCCCCCTGTAGCTTGCCCCCTGTGGTTATTCCCCTGTGGTTGCCCACTGTAGCCGCACTGCTAATACACACGTTTAAAAATAAAATAAAAAAATCACCATACTTACCAAGCCCCGCTCCCGCCCGCTGTGATCTCCTGGCGTCCGGCTCCCCAGCACTATGAGAGAGATGTCATGATGTCTCTCTCATAGCACGCACTGACAGAGCCGGAAGCCTGAACTCAGTAGTGAGCTCCTGCCGCCGGCTTCCGCTGTGCAGGGAGAGTGGGGCGCCGCTGGTAACACAATCTCAGCGGGCGCCCAGCATCTCCCTGTTCGGCGTCGGCACACATCGGGTGAGGCGAGCCGGAGGAGGCGGAACGCAGTTCCGCCCCGTTCCGGCTCACTTTAACCCCTGGCCAGTACACATTATGCAGCACAGTACCCTCAATTCACATTATGATATATAGTGCATCCCGTTCATATTGTGCCTCATTACAGTGCCCCAGTTCATATTATATAACATTAAAATGCCATCCAGTTCATTTTACACCACACTACAATGAGCAGGTCCAGGGGCAAGCCCAGATATATTGCAGGCCCCAAGGAAAAAGTTTGAATGGACCCCTATGTACCACCCAATGGCGAAAAATGTATATAACACATGTAACTTTGACAGGGAAGTTGGGCCCCTCTCAGCTCTGGGCCCCATAGCAGCTGCCTGCACCTATGGTAGCTTCACCCTTACTTATAACTGACATTAATCCATATGAATAATATTTTTGGATCTGTGGCTGAATGTATGCTGCTTGTTATTGCTCGCCTTCTGTATTTCAACCAAAATCAGCACTCTTCAGCAGCTAGTGATAACATCAGGCACTTTATCAGTGGTGAAATGCTACAGCTGCTGAGCAGATGGCATGACAGCTGGGTCCCTCCTAGTGTTTGTTGGTATATGCTGCTTTTATCAGTGTTCTCCACATTAAATCAATTCCGTAAGTGGGCTGTGTAGCCAGCTATGTTTGTAACATGAAACAGGTAGAAATCCACGATAATGCATCAGAGAAGTTATGCAACAATTCTCTCCTCCCTACTACAGCTGGAAAATTGCCATATCTCATACTGCAAGTGAAAACTTATATTGTATTATCGCAGCCATTAATGTCCCTAGCACACATTGGGGGTCATTCAGAGTTGATCGCTTGCTGCCGTTGTTCACAGCGCAGCGATTAGTTAAAAAAAACTGCAATTCTGCGCATGCGTAGGGGGGGGGGGCAGTGCGCATGCGCGTCGTACTTTCACAAAAGCCGTCATAGTTTCACACAAAGTCTAGCGACGCTTTTCAGTCGCACTGTTGATCGTTCAGTGATTGACAGGAAGTGGGTGTTTCTGGGTGGTAACTGACCGTTTTCAGGGAGTGTGCTGAAAAACGCAGGAGTGCCAGATAAAAACGCAGGAGTGGCTGGAGAAACGGGGCAGTGGCTGGACAAACGCAGGGCGTGTTTGTGACGTCAAAACAGGAACTAAACAGTCTGAAGTGATCGCTAGCTAGCAGTAAGTATCGAGCCACTCTGAAACTGCACAATCTTTTTTTTGTAGCAGTGCTGCGATCCTTTCGTTCGCACTTCTGCTAAGCAAAGATACACTCCCAGAGGGCGGCGGCTTAGCCTTTGCACTGCTGCTAAAAATAGCTAGCGAGCAAGCAACTCTGAATGAGGGCCAAACGCTAGGCCGCCGCCCTCTGGGAGTGTATCTTAGCTTAGCAGAATAGCGAACGAAAGATTAGCAGAACTGCTACTAAATATTTTCTTGCAGTTTCTGAGTAGCTCCAGACCTACTCCTAGATTGCGATCAGCTCGGTCCGTTTAGTTCCTGGTTTGACATCACAAACACGCCCTGCGTTCGGCCAGCCACTCCCCCGTTTCTCCAGACACTCCCGCGTTTTTCCCTGACACGCCTGCGTTTTTTTAGCACACTCCCGGAAAACGCTCAGTTACCACCCAGAAACGCCCCTTTCCTGTCAATCACTCACCGATCAGCAGTGCGACTGAAAAGCGCCGCACGAACACCAGCAAGGTTTTGTGTAAAGTAACTTAGCGCATGCGCTCTGCGTACCATGCGCATGCGCATTTAGCAACAAATCGCAGCATAGCGAAAATCGGCAACGAGCGAACAACTCTGAATGAGGGCAAATGTGCAGAGGTTTCAGGAGAAGCTTTTTTGCTTTGCAGCAGGGCAGGGTGGGGTTCTGGGAGGGAGGGTCTTAACCTCCACTGACTATACCTGAGGACTGGGTTTGCCGACCAGCATGGTAGTTTCATTCATTCCCCACATTTGCTGAGCATTGGGTACTGTCATCTTGGTTGCAATCACCTGACTGCACTGAACAACCAGCGGTCCAGCAACATTGGTCACCTTCTCGGCTCAACCTATTGGAGTTCAGAGTGCCCTATATAAACATGGACTTGCACTGTGATCATGGCCAGAACAACTTCTCTTCTCTGACTGTGTCTGGCTCCTGCATTGCCTTACAGCATTCAGACTCAGTTATCCATCTCCTGCATTGCAATAGCATTCAGACTCAGGGTCTGATTCAGAGATGTAACAAGCTCCTAACAGGATATAGGGTAAATGTATTATAGCGGCACGGATCGTGCCACTATAACACTTCCTGCTTTGCCTCATTACCGAGACGAAGCAGGAAGGGACATCGACAAGATGTATTAACGTCTTGTCTGCCGAAACACGATCGCCCCTCCGTCGATGTCACCCAAGCACACAGCACTTCAACTCGGTGCTGAAGCACTGTGTCTCCCTCTCCCGGCCGGCACCAGTTTGCCTGCGTGGGATCTTGCTACTCATGCGAGATCCTTGCTCACTCCGGTGCTGGCACTCACCATAGCTGGTGACAGCTCCGTCCCTGCTGTGGTTTATGGGCATCACCACCTGCAGCTGTCGAAATGTACAGCTGCAGGTGTCAGAACATTCAGCGATGCTATCTTTTAGATAGCAGCGTCGATATGGACAGGGGCGCATAGCACTACTGTCACTGTGCACTCTCCGCAGCCATCATACATGGGGGAGAAGCAGTATAGCGCACATAACGTGTACTGATACCGCTTCTCCCCCATAGCACCTGTTCTTACATTTATCCCTATGTTTGAAAATGACAGTTATATAGTAGGAGATGGTTGGCTGGTAGTTTACCTCTCTCTACTTTTATCACTCTCCAAGGCTTAGTACATCTGCCCCTCAATTATCATTCACCTGTAGTCTGCTTTAAACATGCACAACACCCAGCTTCAAACATCACCTGCAGCCTGCGTTGAGTCATACTTACCTACTTTTAATGTCTCCTCTCTGGGAGAAGCCCGGAGAGGAGACGCTGCAGGAGACTTCAGGGGGCGGGGCGGGCAGTGACATCACCAAGCCCTGCCCACACATCCGGAAAAATGCAGCGATTCACATCATTTTAACCCCTTCCCCACTCCACGGACCCACAAACTCAGGAGAGTATCTCTCCATCCTGCCCGCATCACTAGGATGAGAGCAGGATACGGGAGACTTGCCTACTCTTCCGGGGGTGCGTGGGGCTACCCCCAAAAATGTGAGCCTCCCGCAGCTTCCGGGAGAGTAGGCAAGTATGCCTTGAGTGTACACAGCACCCAGCTTCAAAGATCATCCATAGACTGCCTTCAGTGCGCATATCACTCAGCCAGTGGCGGTTCTTGCCACGGGCAAGCAGGACTTTTGCCCGGGGCGCCGCCTTCCGGAGGGCGCTGGCGCCATCCGGAGGGCGCCGCACCGTGGCAAGATCCGCCACTGCTGCCCGCTGTGTCCCCCGTCCGCCTCCGCTGCCCGCTGCCGTCCCCGTCCTCGGCGCCTCCTGTGAAGGGAACTAGACGCTATGCGTCTAGTTTCCCTTCGTGGAGAGTAACTGCTGAGCGGTGCGCGATGACGTCATCGCGCACCGCACAGCAAAGGTCCTCTCCACGAAGGGAACTAGACGCATAGCGTCTAGTTTCTCTTCGTGGAGAGGACCTTTTCTGTGCGGTGCGTGATGACGTCATCGCGCACCGCTCAGCATTCAAGCGGCGCTTTCAATGTACAGGGGGCGTGATTCACCACGCCCCCTGTATTAGGCCACACCCCTTTCCTGCCCGGGGCGCTCTGCGCCCTTGAACCGGCCCTGCACTCAGCTACAAACATCACCTGCAGCCTGCCTTCAGTGTGTATTTCACTCTGCTTCAAATACTGTATCACCTGCAGCCTGCCTTTATTGTGCACAGCACCCAGCTTCAAACATCATCTGCAAGCTTCCTTCACTATGCACAGCACCCAGCTTCAAACATCATCTGCAAGCTTCCTTCACTATGCACAGCACCCAGCTTCAAACATCATCTGCAGCCTGCCATCAGTGTGTATTTCACTCTGCTTCAAACATCACCTGCAGCCTGCTTCAATTGCACATAACACTTAATTGCTATACCATCAGCAGACTGCCTCCACTGTACATAGCACCGAAATTCCTAAACCAGCAGCTGCCTGCCTACTACCATGCAACAGTCCAACACTGCCCATCTATAATACGGTCCATTTCTGTGCACCTCAATAGCCACCACCTAGAAATGCTTAGGACATTCCAGTACATTTCTGAAACCGTGCGTCTCAATCATAACTGCGCTTACACTTCATGGTTTCACTTTATTTTCATAGTTTTTTTCCCCTAGTTTATCATTTATTGGGCCAACATAATAATAATAATAATAATAATAATAATAATAATACATTTTGTATTTACTGTTGTATTTCTATAGCATCTTGGGACTAAATTTGCAAATCTGTTCTTCAGATTCATTCTAATCTGATTTCCCTTTGCATACATTTTCCTACATTCATAGGCGTCGGAGCGGGGGGGGGGGGGGGGGAAGCTTGACCCCCACCCCAAACATGATGGAGGCGCGGGGTACTGCTTTCTTCCGCATCCCCGTGAGTGGCTTCTACTTTAAAAGTAGTCTACTGTCGCAAGCAGGGTGCGGTGTCCCTTATGTATGCGGGGGTGCGGGGGAGCGCTTACTTCTGTATCCCCAGAGCGGATTCTAATTCAAAAGTAGCGTGCTGTCACAGGCAGGGTGCGGTGTCCCTTCTTTACTAGCTGGCTGTCTCTTCACTGGTGATGCATTACTGGGAGGATGCGTGGCTGTGGCCCCGGAATGCCACGCCTCCTTCCAGTAATGCATCATCAGTGAAGTGCAGAAGGGACACCGCACCCTGCCTGCGACAGCACACTACTTTTGAAGTAGAAGCCGGGTTGGTTCTATATCGGAGTGGGAGAAGGGACCTTGTGACGTACCTAGGGGAGGAGACACGTCACCTGGGGGAGGAGCTTACGGGCAAACAGGGTACCCGAAAAGTACCCTCGCGGGCTTGCTTCGCTCGCCACGCTTCGGGCTAAAGGTAATAGTTGGTGGCGGGGATAGTAGAGCAACTGTCCCGCTGGCCTAGCTCCTCCCCCTTGGGTCGTGACTCCTCCCCCTGAAGGAAAAGGTCCCTTAGGCCACTTGGATCTAACCTCAACCGTAGAAGCCGCTCACGGGGATACAGAAGTAAGTGCTCCCCCGCACTGACAGGGTAAGGTAGAAGTATAGGAGACCGGCACTGCAGCAGGGACGCCAAAATGAAATTCTAACTTGGCCCCCCAGCGTGAAATCATTCTGGCGCCCCTGCCTACATTACTTGAATATCCATAATTGATTTTCAGTCCCATCAAGTTTTAACAATTTAGATGCTCTATTTTCCCTTATCACCTCCAATATTGTCTTACTGAACTAAATTGGCGGTCTTTTAGACCTATGAAGGTTATGGGTGTATGGTATATAACTGTAACTCTTCAAGCTTTTAATTAAGAATGTTCTGAGACTAGAAGCTTCAATTCTTATCCGAGATGAACTTTGTCCTTTCAAAAAATTCAGTTTTTGTAGCTACCGTACAAAACAATTGATTGAAACTGAAATTAAATGTTACTATGTTGTGATGAAATAGATCAGAAAATATCAAACTGTTCCCCAATGCAGATGATATTGATAGGGCACGACTATAACATATACAGTATCCAGGGAAAAAGAGAACAGCATGCTGTACACCAAAATGTGTTCAGATCAATAGACACAAGGAGGAATAAAGGATGCCTTAGGGAATAAAGTAATAGAAAAACAGGTGTGGATTATTAGACCTACACTAAAAATGTCTACAGTCAACAGGTCTACCACTAATGATAAACATGCATTAGGTTGACAGGGTCAAAAGTTTGACATAGAATAGGTACAGTAGACAGCAGGAAAGGTTGACAGGGTCAAAATGTCAATATGTAAATGGTCGACACAAAAAAGGTACACACAATTTTTTTGTTTTTCGGGGTGTTTTGTCACTTTTCTGCCACACACAAGCCCCATTAATGTACCACGTTCCCTCGCATTGCTCATAGGTTACTATTCCCAATCGTAGTCCACGTGGATGGTAAAGTATGAAAAAGTTGAACATAAAATGAAAAAAAGAAAAAAGTAAAAACTTGTGTCTATATTATATGTGTCGACCATTGTTATGTCGATCTTTGACCATGTTGACTTTTTGAACCCGTCAACCTTTTAAACTGTCTTCCTTTTACATGTTGAGTCGACCTTTTGACCCTATCGACATAATACATGGCTACCATTAGTGGTAGACCTATTGACTGTAGACCTTTTTAGTTTAGATCTATAGTGCAGATACCTAGGAAAACATTTATGTAAGTGTATGTAGATCTACTCACAAATCCATTCAAACATACTCTAGCCACATGATTAGTCCAAACCTATAAAAACAGCTCCCATTATACCTTAACTTCTCACATAATGACTCCATAGATATATTTGTACTTTTTCCAACACAATAGAATTCAATTCAGTATAAGAATTGATACCTTCTTGAAACATGATGAATACACAGCATGGTTGAACCAGCCAACCCTTGTTTTTGTAGGGTACTAAATCCACAGAATAAATGCATCTCAACCATATACATTACATCTGGATTATAGAATTTTGAGTTTAATCAGTATTAAAGCTTTCTTTATTATTCAGCACACTAATTTATTAACGTTTTGGCTATAAGTGTGCATGGATAGGGCTGCACATGAAGTTGAATGGTTTCATTGAAAATTGTGCTTTGAATGCCTCTCGACCCAGGAACACATTAATAATTTTCCAAGAACATTTTCCAGATTACTTTGCCTCAATTTCTCTGCCTGACCATGAAGCTAACAGTGTTATTCTTTAATCTTCCTTCCATATTCAATCTGCACTCTTCTGTTATACTACATATCCACTGCCTAAAAAACCTGGGTAATTGCCGTATCTACCAGGGACGCGGCTGGAATGAGACCTGGGCGCTGGTCACTGGGCACAGAGTGGTCCTGGTAGGAGAGCTGGACCCTGATAACAGAGCAGTGGGCACAGGTCTGGAGAGGCTGTCCAGCATGTGGTCTGATGAGGACAGCCGGGAGCTCCTAAGCATCAGGGGTGAAGAGGAAATCATGCATCAAATGACGAGCACAGTAAGGGATGCCACCATGTATCATAACATCACCAAGATACTGGCAAGTCATGGAATAAAAAGGTCCCAGTAGCAAGTGATAAACAAGTTGAAGTCTATACATTGATATTTATCAAACCCAATGACCATAATCGCAATAAAAGTGGTGCAAAAGGGATGGAATGGAAGTACTATGATGCATGTTACCCCATTTTTGGCAACTCTGCCATAAAAATTCTGGTTAGCCTGTTATCCATCACCAACAACAGCACCAGTCAAAACTGAGAGGGAGAATGCAATCAGTCAACTCAGCAAAGCATGCCCAGCAGCCTAGCTTGTCCTGACTCACCGCTGCTGCTTGCTGATGAACATGACACAAGCGAGCATGATTCCTCTGCTGAGATGAATACTACTATTGACATGGAAGACCCACAGACCACCCTGTCCAGTAGTGCAAGTAGAAAAAAATTCGTATGGGTACTGTGTGTGCACGCTGAAGGGTGTGGCCACATGGGACATGGCCAATGAAAATGGGGGCATGATACACATATGACCCCAATAGTGCAGTGCCAGATACACATATGCCCCCACAGTGCCAGATACACATATGCCCCCACAGTGCCAGATACACATGTGCCCCCATGTCGGCAGAAATGCCCCCATATTGCCAGATATGCCCCCATGTTGCCAGATATGCCCCCACATTGACAGATACACATGCCCCCATGGTGCCTGATATGCCCCCACAGTTCCAGATACACATATTCCCTCACGCTGCCAGATATCCCCCCACGTTGCCAGATACACATGCCCCTATGGTGCCAGATATGCCCCCACAATGCCAGATATTCCCCCACAATGCCAGATATGCATGCCCCCATAGTGCTAGATATGCCCCCACATTGCCAGATACACATATGCCCCCACAGTGCCAGATATGACCCCACATTTTCCAGATACACATGCCCCTACGGTGCCAGATATGCCCTCATAGTGCCAGATATGCCCCACAGTATCAGATATGCATGCCCCCACAGTGCTAGATATGCCCCCACAGTGCCAGATACACATATTCCCCCACATTGCCAGATATGCCCCCACAGTGCCAGATATGACCCCACATTGCCAGATACACATGCCCCTACGGTGCCAGCTATGCCCTCATAGTGCCAGTTATGCCCCAACAGTGCCAGATATGCCCCCCCAGCAGCACAACTCACCATTGTTGCTGCTGCTGAC
The DNA here is from genome assembly GCF_028390025.1 of Pseudophryne corroboree. Lineage (NCBI taxonomy): Eukaryota > Metazoa > Chordata > Amphibia > Anura > Myobatrachidae > Pseudophryne > Pseudophryne corroboree. The sequence goes on from NC_086449.1 coordinate 184,652,477, forward strand.
TGGGGGCGGCACTGTCTGCGACTCTGCTGCTGCTGTCAGGGAAGGGAGAGGAGAGCACAGCACGTACCTCCCCTGCCCTCAGTTAGGTCTCCTCCTGCAGCGGCGTCCCAAAGATCAGATTCTGGCACTGGTCTGCGAGCCAATCAGAGCTCACGGTCCGACAGCAACGGACCCTGATTGGCTGCCGGGCCGTGAGCTCCGATTGGCTCACGAACCAGTGTTTGAGTACACGCCGCTGATGCCGCCGGACCGACTCAGAGGGATGAACGGATTGAAGTGGGCAGGAGAGGAGAGGTGCATGCTGTGCTCTCCTCTTTCCACGGTGTCTGCAAGGTGTCGGCCTGGCGGTACGGCGTACCAGCTGGGAATTCCTTTCCGGTATGCCGTACCACCCCGTACTGCCATACTTACCCACTGACCCTGTCACAGACTCCCCGTCACCACCCACGTGTCCTGAGCCAGAGACATCTCATCCTACCAAGATCCCTGCATTGCGTCAAAATTGTAAGTATAAAGCCTTTTTTTTTTCTTAGAAAAACACTAAATACATCTAAAAAAAAAAATCACATTTTTATTCAGGCAAAAGAAACTCATAATTATTCACTTAAATTAGTATAATACACACCTAAAAATTGTTATCCAAAATAACATGCCATCTGTTGCAGAGTGTAGCAAGCGCGCATTTGGGAATAAGCCAAAAACATACGAAAGCTTCCTTTGCTATGGTCATTTAATATATGATATAGCAGAAGGTTCCCAAACTTTTTTGAGTCATAACGCCCTAGAGTATCAGAATTTTTTTCACGGCACCCCTAGTGATGAGCGGGTTCGGTTCCTCGGAAACCGAACCCCCCCGAACTTCACCCATTTTACACGGGTCCGAGGCATACTCGGATTCTCCCGTATGGCTCGGTTAATCCGAGCGCGCCCGAACATCATCATCCCGCTGTCGGATTCTCGCGAGATTCGGATTCTATATAAGCAGCCGCACGTCGCCGCCATTTTCACTCGTGCATTGGAAATGTTAGGGAGAGGACGTGGCTGGCATCCTCTCCGTTTATTAATAATATTTGTGCTACTGCTTATTGCTTAATTGTGGGGACTGGGGAGCAGCTGTATTATATAGGAGGAGTACAGTGCAGAGTTTTGCTGACCAGTGACCACCAGTATACGTTGTCTGCCTGAAAAACACTCCATATCTGTGCTCAGTATGCTGCATATATCTGTGCTCACACTGCTTAATTGTGGGGACTGGGGAGCAGCTGTATTATATAGGAGGAGTACAGTGCAGAGTTTTGCTGACCAGTGACCACCAGTATACGTTGTCTGCCTGAAAAACACTCCATATCTGTGCTCAGTGTGCTGCATATATCTGTGCTCACACTGCTTAATTGTGGGGACTGGGGAGCAGCTGTATTATATAGGAGGAGTACAGTGCAGAGTTTTGCTGACCAGTGACCACCAGTATACGTTGTCTGCCTGAAAAACACTCCATATCTGTGCTCAGTGTGCTGCATATATCTGTGCTCACACTGCTTAATTGTGGGGACTGGGGAGCAGCTGTATTATATAGGAGGAGTACAGTGCAGAGTTTTGCTGACCAGTGACCACCAGTATACGTTGTCTGCCTGAAAAATACTCCATATCTGTGCTCAGTGTGCTGCATATATCTGTGCTCACACTGCTTAATTGTGGGGACTGGGGAGCAGCTGTATTATATAGGAGGAGTACAGTGCAGAGTTTTGCTGACCAGTGACCACCAGTATACGTTGTCTGCCTGAAAAACACTCCATATCTGTGCTCAGTGTGCTGCATATATCTGTGCTCACACTGCTTAATTGTGGGGACTGGGGAGCAGCTGTATTATATAGGAGGAGTAAAGTGCAGAGTTTTGCTGACCAGTGACCACCAGTATACGTTGTCTGCCTGAAAAACACTCCATATCTGTGCTCAGTGTGCTGCATATATCTGTGCTCACACTGCTTAATTGTGGGAACTGGGGAGCAGCTGTATTATATAGGAGGAGTACAGTGCAGAGTTTTGCTGACCAGTGACCACCAGTATATGTTGTCTGCCTGAAAAACACTCCATATCTGTGCTCAGTGTGCTGCATATATCTGTGCTCACACTGCTTAATTGTGGGGACTGGGGAGCAGCAGTATTATATAGGAGGAGTACAGTGCAGAGTTTTGCTGACCAGTGACCCCCAGTATACGTTGTCTGCCTGAAAAACACTCCATATCTGTGCTCACTGTGCTGCATATATCTGTGCTCACACTGCTTTATTGTGGGGACTGGGGACCACCAGTATATATATATAGGAGGAGTACAGTGCAGAGTTTTGCTGACCAGTGACCACCAGTATACGTTGTCTGCCTGAAAAACACTCCATATCTGTGCTCAGTGTGCTGCATATATCTGTGCTCACACTGCTTTATTGTGGGGACTGGGGACCACCAGTATATTATATAGGAGGAGTACAGTGCAGAGTTTTGCTGACCAGTGACCACCAGTATATATAGCAGTACGGTACGGAAGGCCACTGCTCTACCTACCTCTGTGTCGTCAAGTATACTATCCATCTAGATTATATACCTGTGGTGCATTTTAGTTTTGCAGTTTGCTGACAGTGACCACCAGTATATATAGCAGTACGGTACGGAAGGCCACTGCTCTACCTACCTCTGTGTCATCAAGTATACTATCCATCTAGATTCTATACCTGTGGTGCATTTTAGTTTTGCAGTTTGCTGACAGTGACCACCAGTATATATAGCAGTACGGTACGGAAGGCCACTGCTCTACCTACCTCTGTGTCGTCAAGTATACTATCCATCCATACCTGTGGTGCATTTCAGTTGTGCGCAGTATATATAGTAGTAGGCCATTGCTATTGATACTGGCATATAATTCCACACATTAAAAAATGGAGAACAAAAATGTGGAGGGTAAAATAGGGAAAGATCTAGATCCACTTCCACCTCGTGCTGAAGCTGCTGCCACTAGTCATGGCCGAGACGATGAAATGCCATCAACGTCGTCTGCCAAGGCCGATGCCCAATGTCATAGTAGAGAGCATGTAAAATCCAAAAATGACCCAAAAATCAAAATTAAAAGCGTCTGAGGAGAAGCGTAAACTTGCCAATATGCCATTTACGACACGGAGTGGCAAGGAACAGCTGAGGCCCTGGCCTATGTTCATGGCTAGTGGTTCAGCTTCACATGAGGATGGAAGCACTCATCCTCTCGCTAGAATACTGCAGTGCCACTCCTAGATGGGCTAGGTGTTTGTGTCGGCCACTTGTGTCGCTTAGCTTAGTCACACAGCGACCTTGGTGCGCCTCTTTTTTTCTTTGCATCATGTGCTGTTTGGGGACTATTTTTTTGAAGTGCCATCCTGTTGGAACACTGCAGTGCCACTCCTGGATGGGCCAGGTGTTTGTGTCGGCCACTTGTGTCGCTTAGCTTAGTTACACAGCGACCTTGGTGCGCCTCTTTTTTTCTTTGCATCATGTGCTGTTTGGGGACTATTTTTTTGAAGTGCCTTCCTGCCTGACACTGCAGTGCCACTCCTAGATGGGCCAGGTGTTTGTGTCGGCCACTTGGGTCGCTTAGCTTAGTCACACAGCTACCTCATTGCGCCTCTTTTTTTCTTTGCATCATGTGCTGTTTGGGGACTATTTTTTTGAAGTGCCATCCTGTCTGACACTGCAGTGCCACTCCTAGATGGGCCAGCGACCTCGGTGCAAATTTTAGGACTAAAAATAATATTGTGAGGTGTGAGGTGTTCAGAATAGACTGGAAATGAGTGGAAATTATGGTCATTGAGGTTAATAATACTATGGGATCAAAATGACCCCCAAATTCTATGATTTAAGCTGTTTTTGAGGGTTTTTTGTAAAAAAAAACCAAATCCAAAACACACCCGAATCCGACAAAAAATTTCCAGGGAGGTTTTGCCAAAACGCGTCCGAATCCAAAACACGGCCGCGGAACCGAATCCAAAACAAAACACAAAACCCGAAAAATTTCCGGTGCACATCACTAGGCACCCCTAGACCACAAGTTTCTTATTGAGAAATTTAGAAAAAATTAAAACAAGTAAATTATGTTTATATATCATCCTTAGACTTAATTATCTGGTGAGGGACAAGTACTAGTTTTGCCTATTACATTGACAATAAATAGTTTGAATTAGTCCCGGGCCACCAACCTGAGGCACCCCTGCAAGTGTCCTGTGGCAGCCCAGGGTGACATGGCACACAGTTTGAGAAACACTGTGCTATGGTCTTCTATTAAATATTAATTGAACCTATATGCACCTAAGGGGAATTCAAAGGTTGGAACAATAATAAGCAAAGCTCAAGTTCTGTGCAAGATGTTTATCAAAGTTCAGATCCCACAATGTAAATATATATTTATTGCAGTGGGTAGCTTATGTGCAGGTGGGAAAATGACAAAAGAACAAATTGGAGGAAATAGTGGAACAGCGCCGCAAGATAATCTCTGCCATGTAGGCTCATGAGGACGAACGACAATTGCACTTTCTTGCAGCAGAAAAAAAAATGCAGCAATCCTTCATGACACAGATTCCGTGCAAGCAAGAGCGTCTGACTAGGGAATCCCAGACCATACATGTCGTCCTTAAGCGCTCAGTAAACAGGAAGCCCGCACAATTACAGTACCAAGCCCCCCCCCCCCCCCCTCCCCACAGGAGCACCCTTATCCCCAATATAATACAGGGCAAAGATTTTATGACCCTGCTGCCACACTGTCAAATAAACAAAGCCAAGATTACTCAATCTACAGGCAACTGCCATAACCCTGTCTGAAAACATGTTTGTTTGGCTAAAAATATAAAAGTTTGTCATGTTAATATAAAATATTAAAACATTTTTGTCTAAAGGTTATAATATTTATGTGATTTTATAAGTGCTATTTTTTTGCCCCTAAAAAATAAAATATATAGACCACTCTATACTGTATATTGGTGTTTCTATAATGGGTGCAATGTGTGCGGTGCACACGGGCCCCTGGGAACAGGGGGGCCCACACCACTCACACTGCACATATTTTAAGACTCACCTTTTCGGAGTCCAGTGTCGGGCGCTGCTCTCGCGTCAAAAATGGCCGCCGTGCATGCGCAGTAGCCACATTGGTCTCCGGAACATGGCGGGCACCATGTTTCTGGAGACCTGAGCATGTGCAATAGACTCTGGCACATTGCCAGAGACTACTACGCCGTGCAGAGGAGGAGGCCCACTCGGAGGTGCACACGGGCCCCCTCCACTGTTAAAGCACCCCTGACTCTATACCACTTGAGTAGTAGTACTTTAATAATTTTTATGTGTATTTTAAAAATTGTGGCAGCTGCAGTGCTAGGTGTGATGTGTCAAGCTACCAAAGGTTGCTATATGCTACAGATTTCATGAAATTTATCAACATGCCCTCTCCACTAATTTGGAAACTTACAGTATGTCTATAAAAACTTGCTATTCTGGACCACTTTTGTGTGAGTTAACTTGTGGAAAATGTTTGTGTGTGTTTTAAAAACATTCTCACTGAAACAACCAGATTTTAAAACAACATTTTTAGTGAACAAGAAGTTGTTTGTGTTCTCTATAACACTGAGGGAAGGTTTGCCACCAGGGTTTAAAAAATTATATGTGCACTGCTGTGTTCCCCCCTTCCCATAGATTGCAGAATCAGGTGCAGTGTAGTGGTCTGCAGTGTCCTGCACAGTCAGTTCTGGGAGAAAATGCTCCTTCTGTATCCAGGGCCGGTGCAAGGTTTCTCAGCACCCTAGGCAAACCATCTTCTTACTGCCACCCCCCCCCCCTTCTCCGCCCCCCCCTTCCTCACACACA